>NC_090833.1:110911427-111511427 GCF_028021215.1 Eschrichtius robustus
AAGGCACTAATATAGGCAGGGGACCCCAACCCCCAGGCTGCGGACCAGTAGCGGTCCGGGCCACACAGCAGGAGGTGAGCAGTGGGCAAGTGAGCGAGGCTTCATCTGCCGCTCCCCATCACCCACATTACCGCCTGAACCATGCCCCCCGCCAATGGAAAAATTGTCTTCCACGAAACCGGTCCCTGGTGCCAAAAAGGTTGGGGACCGCTGAATTAAGGGACAGCATAGGATTGCTTTGATGTGAGATATATGGCCTATAGTGTACATGACTCTGGTTAGCAACAAACGGCATTCTATGTTGTGTGTGCATGTGTGTATACACATCACACATATATATGATATAGTTATAACCTGTGATATGACTTACATCATAACATGTATTACTTCTAGTTGTAATTATACATCACAACTCAACCTCCTCCCCAGGTAGGCACCTCCCGCGCCCACGTGGATGGTGACTCTCCCCTTGGACTCTCAGCCCCGTTCCACACTGCCTTCTTCCCAGATCATGCTCCCCTGGCTGTGGCTCTTAGTGCACTCACTCTTCCAACCCTTGTCACATCCGTTGAGTGCCTACTATGTGCTAGGACTTTGCTAGGGGTAGAGATCTGCCTTGAGGAGTTTCTAGAAGCATAAGCTTGAGTAGTTCCTGCCCTCAAATACATATCTACCAGTGTCTGCATTCCCTAAACTATTTTAATGAGCATATTGTCTATATAATCCTCTATTAGCTGGTCTACAAAAAGTTTCAAACCAAATTATTATTTATGACACAAGAGTTTTCTGAGCCAAGAGTTATGTTCCTGAGCCCAGTTTGTTCAAATGTCTTGCGCTATTTTCCCACTCAAAAGCTTCTAATGGGCTAATGCTAAAAGAAGAACACACGGGTCCAGTGGAACGTAGGCACCTGTTTTAATTTTTATTACGAAAGGTCATTAGTCTCAATAACCAAACAAAAAGGAGTCTATTTTCAAAAATAAAAGCAGCGCGAGTTTACAAGTCATTTAGCCTCAGGGATCTCTGTCAAAGCAGCAACATGAATATAGTTAATGAACGTTGTTATAACAAATCATGGTAACATGAGTCACTTAAGAGCATTTTAGTATACTCCTTATTACCTGTGGAGATTTAACTTAAGATAAACTTAAAACAAACATCATTGTAATGGATATCTATTAACAGATTCAAACAAGAAGCAAAATAATTCAAACGGGTGTGTGGAAAGCTACGCTGTCCGCATAGCTTTTATATAAGAAAACTACTTTCAAAGCTTTAGGAATCTGAACAAATGTAAACTGTTAAAAAATGGATTTGCTCGTTGCCTAGCAGTTGTTTGTCAAGTAATATAATACCTCTCTTCATTGACTTTTCTCTTCAAAAATGAGAATGCTATGGAAGGGCAATGAGGGGGTATTTCTAGGAATGGACTCATAAGAACCAAAGTTACCAATGCTCACTGATTGGTAATTTATCACCAATTAAAATGTGCAATTACAAATATATTTAAAAATACAGAGATTCTGTAAACATTCACACAAACACCTCCTTTAACCAAGAAGAAAAGGAACTTCTGTTTTCTCACAAGAAGTAGCTTTGTTATATATTTGCTTAAGGCTGAAACAATATTGCAAAGTAAAAAGCATCAAACCTTTTGCCTATTATTACTTTTAAATGAGTGGGAAAATAATATATGCATTCAAATTAGACTTTCAGAATTTAAAACTAAAATCCAAGTGCACCAATATTTTTAAGATGGCATTTTTTGTGTGTGTGACATCAAAAACAAAGTGCTCTGAATTCCTGCCAGGAAGAGAAAGACCATTTATTTACTGTATTTATTCAGGGCAAACTTCCTTGTCCATGTCAGAATGCGAAATTTAACATTACTGAAGGAGAGAAACAGTGATAAAGGAGGTGGAAGTCAGAAATAAACACATCACACATTTCCAAATATTTAAAGAGGGTCAATGTTATGCCCACTTAGAAAGTGGGTATTCACTTAGAGAATCAGAAAATTCAGAAGTTTCTTGATTTTAAAAGTGAAAAATTCTAAGATTAATTCACTCAACAACAACAACAGCGAAAATCACCTGGACTGGGGTAAAGTGCTAATATCAAAGAAAGAAAAATCACCAGACCTACATGGCTAAGGGTTATCCAACCTCCACCTCAGCCAAGTAAGTTCATAGAATTCCTCTGACCTGGTTACAGACAAAGGACTTGGCTCACTCCCATGTAGTCTTTCTTAGCTGCTATAATCAATGAGTCAGAAAGGGTCCTTTCTAAAGGTGCCAACAAAAATTTTCAACAATCAATGTCACCTTAAGTAAAAGAAAGTCTTTACCTTGTAACTTCATGACATACTTTAGAGTCATTACTTATAAAAAAAAAAAAAATCCAAGACTCTCAAAGCATACTATATTACCTAAATAGGTAAAGTTAAAGTGATCTCACATTTTTAAAAATTAAAATCTATGATAGGGAATTCCAAATATTATGATAGTCACAAAAAAACAACCAAAAGGCCCCTACCCACAAAAATCATTTGAATCCTTTTCATGCTGCCTTAGCGTCCTTCCCTTTCAACTGAACACATAATTTTCTATTTTTAATTCTTGTGACAGCTTTTTTTTTTAAATTAATTAATGAATTTTTGGCTGCGTTGGGTCTTCGTTGCTGCACTCGCGCTTTCTCTAGTTGCGGCGAGTGGGGGCTACTTTTTGTTGTGGTGTACGGGCTTCTCATTGCAGTGGCTTCTCTTGTTGTGGAGCACGGGCTCTAGGAGTGCAGGCTCAGTAGTTGTGGCTCACGGGCTCTAGAGCACAGGCTCAGTAGTTGTGGCTCGTGGGCTCTAGAGCGCAGGCTCAGTAGTTGTGGCTCGCGGGCTCTAGAGCGCAGGCTCAGTTGTTGTGGCTCGCAGGCTCTAGAGCGCAGGCTCAGTAGTTGTGGCGCTACTAAGTTGTGGCTTAGTTGCTCTGCGGCATGTGGGATCTTCCTGGAGCACGGCTCAAACCCATGTCCCCTGCACTGGCAGGCGGATTCTTAACCACTGCGCTACCAGGGAAGTCCCTGAACACAGAATTTGTAAGGGTGAATAAAATGAAGTGCCTCCTTCAACTGCCTGTCGTGGTTTAAGCAAAACTATTATCCCCACAGAAGAAAGGTAAAGGTATTTCATGAAGAGAACTTGCTGATGAATTTGGATGCCAAGTGGTGAAAGAGCTCAGAGATTTGGAGAAACAGTGGGCTCAAGTAAGAATGAGATGGAAGGTGTCTAGGGCTGCAGGTAATAATGGTGAGAAAAGCATATCCAATAACTGCCGAATGCATGAAGCAGCTTGTTGGCTCTGGTAAGAAAGGCTTCTACGAAACTATGCACAAAAACCAGGTAGAGGGCAGCCTGGGGAGGAGGGCGCCCATCTTAAGTCAAAGACCCTAGCCAGGTGAGGGACACTGGTGTCAGCTGGGCCAAGTGGAGCTGACAGGAATTTTGATTTGGTTAATTTCAACCAGAGTGGAGATAATCTGTAAGAATCTGATGAGTCAGAACTTTTCTACCTTATATTCTAGCCTCCATCCTAATATTCACTTGCCCGTCAAATCACATTCCAGAGAACAGAATGGGAAAAGAAATGACAATAATTCTCTGTTATACTGAAGACCCAGCTGGTGAGGCATGGCTTGGACACTGCTGTTCTATTCGTTTAGTTTTATTCTGGTAGTATATTTTCCTTAAAACATAAAATGTTTAGGACATAGGAAGACCTAGAAAACTAACTTGTTAACTTCAGATAGATTATAAAAATCTGTTACTCTGCCTACTAGAGCAGTGCTCCTCAGCTTGTTTTAAGAGGCATAAACAGGTGGTTTTTCAAAAAGAGGCGTCCACAGTCAAATAAGTCAGAGAAGCTTTGAAGATATACCATGTCCGTTACCACATAAAAAAACTCTAAGAAGGATGCAGTAAAAAAAAAAAACAACAAAAAAAAAAAACGTGCTTTATAATTATATGTTTCATCAGGTGTTTCCCAAATGTATTCAAACATGTGACATGACGATCATCAACCCCCAGCCCTCCCTCCCCTCCTCAACATCTATTAACCCCATCTAGTGTTGCAGGGAATACCGTTTGGGAAACCCTGCCCTACAGCAATGCTGACAGTAAGAACCAACGAGAAGAAACAGTATCAAGGCTTGAACTGAAGCTGACCCAGTGTCTGCATCCCCTGACTTCAGCACAGCTCCCCTGCGTCAGTCTATGGCACAGGACGGCAGAACTGCAGCAAGGATGCTGCTGGGTTGAAATCAACTGTTTTACAGCACAGGCCCTGACGCTGGTGCGAATCCTCAACCAGGTCACTGAACCTCTGAATCTTCCTCACATTGAACACCTGCCTTGCCTCCCTCTCAGGGTTGGTATCTAATGATGTAGAATCAAACAATGTTGAGACTGTACTCTCTAAACCAAAAGCTCCATAAAAAGTATGGCATTGTTATTATTGTTGTTGTGAAACGACTCCCTGTCTAATAAAAAGGCTCCAGTTTAACAGCATGGACCTTCTGCATTTAGCTCAAACCTTCCAGGGAGAGCTTGAACTGGTCAACAGTGGTTCTACTGTCCTCTATGAAAGTTTTGAACACATGGTTACAGGAGGCAATATAGTTGTTATCCAAAATCAGCAACAACAACAAAAACCTTCTAAAGACAAACAAAGCCTGAGTCATGTATATTATTGCAGACTGGGAAAGATCTATAGATCTTTCACCGCCTTGGTTAACTTTATTCCTAGGTATTTTATTCTTATTGGTGCAATTATAAATAGGACTGTTCTCTTAATTTCTCTTCCTCATAGTTCATTGTTAGTGTACAGAAATGCAACAGGTGGGCTTCCCTGGTGGCGCAGTGGTTAAGAATCCGCCTGCCAAGGCAGGGGACATGGGTTCAAGCCCTAGTCTGGGAAGATTCCCACATGCCGCAGAGCAACTAAGCCAGGGTGCCACAACTACTGAAGCTCACGCGCCTAGAGCCCATGCTCCACAACAAGAGAAGCCACGACAATGAGAAGCCTGTGCACCTCAACAGAGAGTAGCCCCCACTCACCAGAGCTAGAGAAAGGCTGCGTGCGGCAATGAAGACCCAATGCAGCCAAAAATAAATTAATTATTTTTTAAAAAAGAAATGCAACAGGTTCCTGTATATTGATTTTATATCCTGCAACTTTACTGAATTTATTTATTACTTCTAATAGCTTTTGGTGGAGTCATTAGGGTGTTCTACATATAGTATCACGTCATCTGCAATAGTGACAGTTTTACTTCTTCCTTTCCAATCTGGATGCCTTTTATTCCTTTTTCTTGCCTAACTGCTGTGGCTAGGACTTCTAGTACTATGTTGAATAAAAGTGGTGATAGTGGGTATCCTTGTCTTATTCCTGATCTTACGAGGAAAAGTTTTTAGCTTTTCACCACTGAGTATTACGTTAGCTGTGGGTATGTCACACATGGCCTTTTTTATGTTGAGGTATGTTCCCTCTATACCTACTTTGTTGAAGTTGTATCATAAAGGATGTTGAATTTTATCAAATAATTTTTCTGCATCAGTGAGATGATCATATGCTTTTATCCTTCATTGCGTTAATGTGGTATATCACATTGATTGATTTGCAGATACTGAATCATCCTTGCATCTGTGAGATAAATCTCACTTGATCGTGGTGTATGGATTCTTTAATGTACTATTGAATTTGGTTTGCTAATATTTTGTTGAGGATTTTTGCATCTATGTTCATCATTATGTTTTTTTGTAATGTCTTTATCTCATGTTGATATCAGGATAATGCTGGCCTCATAGAGTGAGTCTGGAAGCGTTTCTTCCTCTTCAATTTTTTGGGCAGAATAGGTATTAACTCTGCTTTAAATGTTTGGTAGAATTCACCTGTGAAGCTGTCTGGTCCTAGACTTTTGTCTGTTGGGAGTCTTTTGATTATTGATTCAATTTTTTAGTTTCATTGATCTTTTCTATTGGTTTTTAAAAATTTATTTATTTTATTTATTTATTTTTGGCTGTGTAGGGTCTTTATTGCTGTGTGCGGGCTTTCTCTAGTTGTGGAGAGTGGGGGCTACTCTTGGTTGCGGTGCGCAGGCTTCTCATTGCGGTGGCTTCTCTTGCTGCGGAGCACGGGCTCTAGGTGCGCAGGCTTCAGTAGTTGCAGCACGTGGGCTCAGTAGTTGTGGCTCACGGGCTCTACAGCACAGGATCAGTAGTTGTGGTGCACGGGCTTAGTTGCTTTGGGCATGTGGTATCTTCCCAGACCAGGGCTCGAACCCATGTCCCCTGCACTGGCAGGCGGATTCTCAACCACTGCACCACCAGGGAAGCCCTCTATTGTTTTTTAAGTCTCTATTTCATTTATGTCCACTCTGATCTTTATTATTTCCTTCCTTCTACTAACTTTGGGCTTTGCTTGTTTTTCTATTTCTAGTTCCTTTAGGTGCAAGGTTAGGTGGTTTATTTGAGATTTTTCTTGTTCCCTGAGGCACGCCTATATCACTTGAAACGTCCCACTTAGGACTGCTTTTGCTGCACCCCATAGATTTTGGAATGTTGTATTTCCATTTTTATTTGTCTCAAGGTATTTTTTTTATCTGCTCTTTAATGTCTTCATTGACTCATTGGTTGTTCAGAAGCATGTTGTTTAGACTACATGTGTTTGTGTTTTATCCAGTTTTTTTTCCCCTGTAATTGGTTTCTAGTTTCATATCACTGTGGTTGAAAAAGATACCTGATATTATTTCAATCTTCTTAAATTAACTGAGACTTGTTTTGTGACCTAACATGTGATCTATTCTGAAGAATATTCCATATACACTTGAAAAGAATGTGTATTCTGCTGCTTTCAGATGGAATGTTCTCTCTCTCTCTCCCTCTCATATATATATATATATATATATATATATATATATATATATGTATACACACACACACACATATATACATACATATATATGTATGTATATATATTATTATACATATATATATATATATAAAGTCCATCTGGTCTAATGTTTTGTTTAAGGCCAGTGTTCCATTAATTTTGTCTGGATGATCTAGCCACTGATGTAAGTAGAGTGTTAAAATCCATACTATTATTGTGTTATTGTCAATTTCTCCCTTTATGTCTGTAAATATTTGCTTTATGTATTTAACTGCTCCTATGTTGGGTGTGTGTATATATTTTAAAAGTGTTATATCCTCTGTTGGATTGATCCTTTTATCATTATGTAATGCTTTTGTCTCTCATTACAGTCTTTGTTTTAAAATCTATTTTGTGTGATATATTCCATTTGCATGGTGTATCTTTTTTCCATCCCCTCACTTTCAGCCTGTGTGTGTCTTTAGATCTAAAGTGAGTCTGTTGTAGGCAGCATATATATGGGTCTTGGTGTTTTGTTTGTTTGTTTGTTTTACCCATTCAGCCACTCTATGTCTTTTGATTGGAGCATTTAGTCCATTTACATTTAAAGTAGTTATGGATAGGTATGTAGTTATTGCTATTTTGTTCATTGTTTTCTGTTTTTGGAGTTTTTATTCCTTTCTTCTCTTCTTTCCTTGTGCTTTGACGATTATTTTTAGTGTTATGTTTGTATTCCTTTCTCTTTATTTTTTTGTGTATGTGTTACAGGTTTTTGATTTGGGGTTACCATGATGTTCATACATAACAACCTATGTATACAGCAGTCTATTTTAAGTTGATGGTTGCTTAATTTTGAGCACATTCTAAAAGCACTATATTTTTACTCCCCTGCCCCACATTTTATGTTTTTCATGTCATATCTTACATCTTTTTATTTTGTGTAAAACTTAACCATTTACTTTAGATATAGATGATTTTGCTGTCTTTTAACCTTCATACTAGCCTTATAGGTGGTTGATCTGCTACCTTTACTATATGTTTTGCCTTTACTAGTGAGATTTTTTTCTTTCATAATTTTCTTGTTTCTAGTTATGACTTTTTCTTTTTCATTTAAAGAAATCCTTCTAACATTTCTTGCAAGACCAGTTTATTGGTGATGAACTAAAGGAGTTAAAAGTTAAAGTTCAGCTTTTGTTTGTCTGGGAAACTTTATCTCCCCTTCAACTCTGAATGATAACCTTGCTAGGTAGAGTATTCTTGGTTGCAAGTATTCTTCCTTCAGCACTTTGAATATATCATGCCAGTCCCTTCTGGCCTGTCAAGTTTTGGCTGTAAAACCAGATGACAGTCTTATATGGGTTCCCTTGTATGTATCTAGTTGTTTTTCTCTTGCTGCTTTTAAGAGTCTCTCTTTGTCATTAACTTTTGACATTTTAATTACAATGTGTCTGACAGTGGGTCTCTTTGAGCTCACCTAATTTTGGGAACTCTGTGCTTCCTGGACTTGGATGTCTATTTCCTTAGCCAGGTGAGGAGAGTTTTCAACCATTATCTCTTCATACAGGTTTTCTGTCCCTTCCTCTCTCTCTTCTCCTTCTGGGATTCCTGTAGAGCAAATGCTAGTGTGCTTGATGTTGTCCCAGGGTTCCCTTAAACTATCCTCAGTTTTTCTAATTCTCTTTTCTTTCTGCTGTTCCTATCAGGTGACTTCTACTACCCTGTCTTCCAGATTGCTGATCCATTCGTCTGCATCCTCTAATCTGCTGTTGATTCCTGCCAGTGTGTTTTTCATTTCAGTTGTTATAGTCTTCAGATCCAATTGGTTCTTTTTTATATTTTTTACCTCTTTGTTGCAGTTCTCACTGAGTTCATCCATTCTTCTCCTGAGTTCAGAGTGCATCTTTATGACTATTACCCTAAACTCTATCTGGTAAATTTTGTATCTCTGTTGCGTTTTGTTCTTTTTGTGGGGTTTTGCCTTGTTGTTTTGTTTAGTCTCCTCATTTTACCTCTCTGTGCTGTTTCTATGTATTAGGTATATCAGCCATGTCTCGTGGTCTTGAAAGAGTGGCTTTGTGTAGGTGTCCTGTGGGGCCCAGTGGCGCAATCCCCCTGGTCACTAAAGCTAGGTGCTCCAGGGGTATATCCCACGTGGGCTGCAATCTTCCTGCCATAGTTGGGCCACAATTGCTATGGGCATACCGATTGGTGGGGCTGGCCCCCAGCCTGGCTGTCTGCGAAGCCTGGCTGCGGACTGCTGTGGGTGTACTGGTGTGCAAGGCTGGCCCTGCAAAGTGGGAGCTGCGTTGGAGGGGTGCCAGTGCTAGCCAAGGTGACCTGCCAAGTGAGGCAGGGTGGGAACTGCTTTGGAGGGGCTGGCTGGGGTGGGGCAGGCAGCATTCAAGGGAATGCTGGGGTGGGGCATACTGTGTTAGCTAGGTTGATGGATAGTGACAGAAATGGCACCCATCAGTGCTAGCTCAGATGGGTGGAAGAAGAATTAAAAAAAAAAAAGGCACTAGCACTTCTGTCCCTGGAGGAAATTCAACCAGATCCCTGCCCCTCCAGCAGAGCCCTAAAATTATCAATGAATCTCCCTCCTGTATGAGCACTTTTCAACGAGCCAGGCACTTTTCAATCTACTGCCTCTGTGCTGGGATTCAGAGTGAGTGAACCATACATGAGCCCTTTAAGAGCAGAGTCTCGGTTTCCTACAGCCCTCCAGCTCTCCTGGACATTAGCCCCACTGATTTTCAAAGCCATATGTTACGGGGGTTCGTCTTCCCAGTGTCAGGTTCCCCCGGCTGGGGAGCCCTCCGTGGGGCTCGGACCACTCGCTCCTCGTGGGGGACCTGCACGGCTGTGATATCCCTTCAGCTTACGGGTCATCACACCCACAAGTCAGGCGGGTGGATTCTCACTAGACCACATCTCTGTCCCTCCTACCCATCTCAGTGTGGCCTTTTCTTTATATCTTTAGTTGCAGGAAATCTGCTCTGCTAGTCTTCAGGTCGTTCTCAGAGATAGTTGTTCTATATGTAGTTGTAGTATTGGTGTGTCCATGGCAGGAGGTGAGCTCAGGATCTTCCTACTTGCCATCTTGATTCAGAACCCAAAGCAAGTATTTTTAAGCTGAGGAAATATGAAGTAGTTACCTTGATTTCTCATGAGTAAAAGCTATACTAAAAATGAAGAATAGATGGTGAGACAGAGTCCACTCTGGATTTATCCTAGCAATGGATGTGCTTCTGAGATGACTATAAGACATAGGTAGGTAGGCTTTTTTTGAATAAATTGGTCAGCCAAATTTTTGGAAAACTTAACTTCTCCCAGAGTACATGTGATCTGGGTAAAGGTTTTAATGCCCACTAAAGTATGTGCATGTGTGTGCGGCTCAAATACTGAGAGAAGCACGATGGTCAGCCCCAAGGAGTTACTGAAAGTTGACGTCCATACCCTCCACATCCATTTGCCCTAAACATAACTGGTGAACGAGGTATTGTGGCTACATACTATTTTTATCAGTTTTTAACTAGCACATGGTTAAAAAAGGAAAAGTCAATATGAAGGTATACTTTCAATTGATATATACATAAAAGAAGACATAAAATGGAAATTACTAAAAAAGAGAAAAAATACAACTTCTTGGAATCACTCAAGCTTGCAGCTAGGACTCCTGATTATGAAAAGTCAACCAGGCGATTCAAAAGCTGTACTGGTGGGTATTTAGGAAAACTCCTTTGGCAGCAAGCTGCTGGAAACTGAAATCCTTCCATATCCTCATCAATTGCTTTTGCAACTTTCTCAAAGGGGGAAGACCACCCTAACTTCAGAAAGGTGAATTCTTTCAAGTCTAATGACCTAGTCAGTGTTTCTGAAATTGCAGTTATCTAGGGGCCTGTTAAAAAATAACTATTTCTAGAGGCCAGCCAATCTACAATATGCATTTTTAACAAGCTCACTAGGTGACTCTTCTGCCTATTAAGACCTGGAGTTGAGAATGGGAAGCAGTGACTAAATCACTGCTTAGTAGCGCCTCCTAGTGTCAGCTTTTCAGAAAATTCTTGGTTTTCCCAAATTGTGCACAAGAAGCAATTATTTGATATTAGAACAATCATCACCCAAATCTTCAGTACCAGTGGTCAGAAAAAAGGCTTGCCCTAATGGGGAAAATCCCTCCCCTCTCCTTGCCTGTTAATTTGGTTAGGGATTATCTATGATGCCTGAGGTACATGTTTTGCCAGCACATCACTTTCTGCTCTCTCTCTGTAAGAAAACTCGCTCCTTCCGTCATACGAATTGTAAGAAAGTGAGAGCTCGCACCTAAACACACTTTTACAGAAAATTAGAGATGAGGGCTCTTCCTATTTTCTTAGAAAAATGATAAGTGCAGCCATGATATTTAAAATGTATTTGAATAGACTAGAATATTTAGAGAAAGGTTTTCTATTTTTGTCCACTTTTTAATTTCAGTGCAGTTGGAATCTATTCTATTTGGACAGAAGGAAAAAACTACAGAAAATGGTAGGCCCAGTTACATGTCTGACAGACCTGCACTTATGTTTTATACTATTAACTATATTTGAATACGTTATCAATGTAAGACAGTTTCAGTAAAACTGACAAGACTTCAAAATGTGTATTCACGCCTGAAGCACTTCGGTGTTGTTGCTTTTACATTACAGGATGAACAGTCCCCTTTGGGCCCCAGAGGCCTGACAGTTGCTGGGGAGATGAACGGACCTGTCTGCTCTTGTTTCATTTTTCTCCAGTCTGGCTTTGTTATTCACCTTACTCTGTGTTCTGTAGCTGCCATAAAAGATCCCAGTTCATTCCCACTGCATCTGCCTGGCTTATGAAAGTCCGTCTTTGATAGGGGCTGAAATGCACAGGTGAGGGGCCTAACCTAGAGGAAGTATGCAGGGAAAAGCACAGATACTTGGGCCAAAGCCAAGTGGGCAAAACAAGCCCACAGCTGTCTAGTATCACCCACTGCCACTCTCAGTTTAGGTGCAGTGGACAAAACATGCGTCTCTGCATGCGTCTGAGTGAAGGGGCCTGGCATCTGAGCAAGCAGCCAGGGTCCACGAGATAAGAAGTCAGCGGACACGGGGTCAGAGTACAATGTTTAAGGCCTACGGACTGGAACCGGATCTTAGAAATTTTATCGGGAAAAGCAGGTTTTTTCCAAGTTAGGGTGACCTCCAACAAAGCTGAACAGGGAACTTGCTCCCAACTAGGGTCTAGGAAAACTTTGCTGGGCCATTTGTCACTACCTGACTCCCGGAAAGCTAGTAAAATTCCTGTCTAAGGTGGTAGAACTCACAGGGCCGAGTCAAGACTGAGACCCAGGTCTGCAGCAAGCCTGCACTCTGCCCACGATCCTACACCGTTTACCATTCGTTACTTCTGTTCTTTAAGACTTTTGTTCTTCTTAGTTTTAGTTTAAATTACATTTTTCTATCTACACTGGTCACTTCCACAAAGTGAGACCTTGGGTACAGGGACACTACCTAGGAAGAATCTGTTATTTGGTACGAGCCTTGGGGTTTCATGACTGCCCTGACACTGCAAACGTGTGAACGAACCAGCCAATTTAAGGGTGACCCTGTTGCTAAACTACCTCGATGCATTTGGATGTCACCACAGGGTTCTACACAATGTCAACAATAATTATTTTGTGGTTCTTTTACTGCAAGTGCTGTTATGAGTAAATTGGGTTTCTCTTAGTCACGGTTAACTAAAACAATAGAATGGAGTTTATCTACACGAGCTGGTTGAGAATAAAGTACAAATTCCTAAGGTTACACCACTCTCTCGCCTCGCCTCCCCACGGCCTCCCGTCACAGCACTTACTGAGGCGCTCGCTTAGCAGGAAAATAAATCCACCCCACTCTCCCTTCTGCACAGCAGACCCTAAGTTTAGGTAGTCGCCACCTTGCTGGATCCTTGTCATAGGTCTTTTCAGCTCTACATTTTATTATCACGAGCTCAGCAAGACAGAGACAAATACGTTTCATGTATGTATACTGCTACTAAAAATGGAATGCTAGAACATATAAAAACTTAGGCGAATTCTTCCTAATATCACAGATTAATCCTGCCTCATCCTGCAGAGAGAGAAGGTGGGGATAAATAAAGAAACGGGATGCATTTCCACTGAAGACTTACAAAGCTGCACCTCAAACTCAGTTTCTCATATACTAAAGTAGGAGAAAATAAATACGATCCAGGTTATTTGCCTGTACTTACTTCCTACCATTTCAAAGATAATGACACTATTTACATTTGCTTTACGTCTTAATGAGTCTCAAAAATGCGTTCACACACACACTATTTCATCCATACTGTCCAGGTGAGGAAGCAGAAGCACAGAGCAGGTAAGTGGCCAGATAGCAGTGTGGTCCCTCAACCAGAAGTGAAGAATGGAATCCTTTCACCCCGCCTGTGGTTGCACTCAACCTCTATGGACCTCAAGTCAAGGGAGGACCTAGACGGTCCCTTTCAGTTCTAAAACCCTACAACTTGCTCAAAGTCGCACTGAGGGTTAAGTGACAGAACTGGGACTTGCACCTAAGATTTCCGGCTTTTAAAACAATCAATACTCACAGAACTGTGCCAAGCCCCTTCTAATAAATAGAACAACTGTTATCATTCCAACCCAATCCTGGATGCTTTGAGCTTGTGATCAGTGTCTCAAGAATCCTAACTACTAGCCAAACAAAAGCACTTCTATCATTGACCATGGACTTCACTATTGCCCCATGAGAGACGCTGCTGGTCACAGACTGAAAGTGGTAAAGAAAACATCGTATCATGCAAGGGAGCCACTGAAACGTAGCTAACTTATAGCACTGTCCCTCCAGCGTGAAAGGGAAGTAAAGGACATACAAGTCATAAATCCCATCATATACGGTCCAAGGAACTCCCTCCCCAGGCGCACACGGAACAACTTCAGGAATAAGCTCAGGGAGTTGACAATGCCTGGGTCACCTGGGCTGGTGAAACAAACCTCTGAGACTTCACGCAGCGTGTTCCTCACGCACCAAAGACAATTCCCTCACAACTTCTCGCTCCACGTACAAGGGTAAACTTCACTATGAAAACAACTTTCACTCGTGGAACACCAATCTAATTTGGATTTTCCAGGCTTGGAAGAGCTTTGCATTCCACTCCTAAGTCCGATGATAAAACCACCGTTTTTTGAACTTGCTCCCATTCTGGGACTGCAGTCCCTTTGCCAGAACCCAAGTGATGACAAAAACCTATGAGTTACCCTACATTCCTAAATCTTCCTTCCTGCTTGCTACTCCCAGATCTAGATTTCCCAAGCAGGCACGAGTAGACAGAGGACAGTGGGCCCAGGAGGAACCAAGGACTCTACTGTTTCCACGCCTCAACTCTGTCCCACACAATCAAGAAGATGAACCATAAGTAAGGAACATGGCAGCCCTCTAGATATGGGCGGGAGGAAGTGCTCACAGAACAGGGGAATTACATTCTACAAAAGAATCAAAATATCTATTCTCTTGTGGCAGGCATCTTTCATCCACCTTTATTCCCTCTCACCTCCAGCTTCCATCCTTGATTTCTATTAATATTAGCATAGATGACAAGAAGACTTATTGAAAGGATTTAAGGGAGGAGCAAACTAGGACACATTATGACAAAAACTAGGAACTAACAACTTTGCACTTGAAGAATGACCATGACATTCTGAACGTATCACATGAAATAACTGAACCATTCTTTGTGCAGAGCTAAACAGATGTTAAAGAATATGATAATTAGTAGGTTCCTCAGCAAATTTTGTATTATGAAAACTTTCAGATCTATACAAAATTGGTGAACTCTCAATATTCCTATCAACAGTTAACAAGGTTCTGCCACATCATTACATCATCCCTTGGTTCTTTGCTAATGTAATTTTAAAGCAGTAACCAGAAACTTAACAATGCTTATATGTACTTTTCAATTAAGAAGCAGGAAAATTAACTTGCAATTAAAACAATACATTTGGATTCCCATGAGTATTAAAAAAGTTCAATCTATCTAACTCACAGTTACCTAGTTTCTTAGCTAGCAACTATTAAAGACACTGGGCCAGGGCCTGTGAATGGACACAAGTCACGGCCGCCATCTAATGGGTAGAAGGGTCAGACAGACACTGTTAGAAGGGTAATGAAGAGGTAGCACACTGAGGCAGCACACATGGAGAGCAAATTCAGACGAGTGCAGAGGTGGGTGAAGCAAGAGGCTGCGGAGAGGAACCCCTTCATGAAGGTATAACTACGACGCTGGCCCCCCGGGGGCAGGGACTCCTGTCTGCTTCGTTACTGCTGCATCCCTAGAGCCAAGAACAGTGCCTGGCACAGAGGCATTTAGTAAAAATCTGCTGAAGCCGTCAACGAGCCAGGACCTTAATTGCAGTGGTTGCTCAGCAGAACAACTACGTGTGCCGCCTCGTCCTTCCTCAGTGGTGGGAAGCAGGACTTGAACTGCGCTGGAAGGACTCGGAAGGCAGAGTGGACCAGGCGAGGGCAATGGAAGAAGAGGCAGTGATGTGGGGAAACAAAGATGTAGGACAAAGGCTGCTGGGGCTGGCTGGGACCGTCCTGGGGGAGATCTGCAGCGCGGCGCAACAGGCGTTAGCACTGGGAAGGCAGAGCAGGGTGACGTGGTGGAGGGTCTGGGCCGCGGGTGTTTAAGGGCGTGTGTGTGTGTGTGTGTGTGTGTGTGTGTGTGTGTGTGTGTGTGTGTGTGTGTGTGTGTGTGATGTTGGCGATGACTGAGCAGGACAGTAACACTACGAGAGAGATTCTGAGGAAACTGATGATAATAGGACACGCTGAAAAAAGGAAAAGTTGGGGTCAGGGAGACCAGTTCCGAGAGAAATTCAGGGGTAATAACGATCAGGACATCGGCAAACATGGAAAAGCAGGATGAATGCGGTAGGTATGTTCAACATACGAAATCAACAGGAGTTGGTGATGGTCTGAAGGGATATGAAGGTAAAAGGAAAGAAAGAAATCAAATATCATACTCAAGTCCACTATTCAACTATGCAGGGTAAATAAGATACACAATGATGAAAAAGATGCTTCGCGCTCTTACGTTTTTCCCTGCGACTTCGGGTATGTGTTTCATTCACTCATCGTCATTCTCACCTGGAGTGACCCCGCTGATGCCTCAATCTAAAACTCAGGACCAGAGAAGTTAAAGGCTTGGCTCGGAGTCGCAAGTGTGACTGCCAAGAGAGATCTAAGACTACAGAGGAGATACCCCTGTCACTCAGTTCATGACTCTTTCCACTTCAACATCACACTAGTTTCTACTCATCTTTCCCAATAAAGCAATTGTAATTCTAAGAAAGGCACACCTGCAGCAGGTGAGGCCCATCTCTCCTGGTAGAACACCTTGCATTCTTTCTGTGGGAGAGGAAAATGGGAGCCGGGGCAGACACGTGACCCACGGCTTCCTGCTGCCTACAGGAATCAGCCCAAATGGCTTCCACGCCGGGTTGTAGCAACAACAGTGCACTTCTGGAGGCTCAGAGTACTTTCTGCAATCCACTCACACATTTCTATGGGCTGAATTAGGAACTGCATGCTTCCATGACACACTGTAGACAACTGAGGCATGCAGCGAATGACTTGCACTTAAATTCACAGGAAGAACGAATATTAGAGCTTAAGGAAAGGAGGGTAACGACAAATACACAACCTCCTTCACTTCAAAGCGGGGGCTTCTGCAGTCTCATCAGGCTCATGTTCTAAAGGTTTGAGTAGGAGACACTCAGATGAGGATGAGGATGAGGATGAGGGTGAGGAAGTGGAGAAAGAGGAGGAGGGAGAGGAAGTCCACAGGAGAGGCCCGGGACAATTTAAAATTTAGATTATTTCCAGACACCTCATATAAGGAAGTAAATCTGAATAGCAAATAGGGTAAGCTTTTGTTTTTTATATTAAAATTGGAATAAAACTAGGGTCAGGATTTGAAAAGAACACCCCTGCCCAAGTCTTTTGAGACAGAACGGTTTACAATTTGGAACTGATGGATGAGAAAAAACGTTGTTAAATTTTGAACAAATTTTCCTTTTGTTGTGAAAGGCTTGGATCTTAGTGTTTCTAACCTTCTTTCCTTTAGTAACTATTAGCTGAATATCCCTATCCTCTTACGGAATGGGGAATAGAGATTTTTCCTTCTAAAATAAAAATGTGTGAGGAGACAAAAGGTTTAATCTTTGGTAAGACTCAACTTGAGAGGCTCTGCTACAGAAGCTCTGCTAGGTTGCAGCTGGATGGCAGGGTGAGACGACCGCCCAAGAAGAGGGAGGCCAGAGCACATATGCAATGACCTCCACCCCGTGTTCCCCAAGCAAGAGTGCCTTTCTAGAGAAACTGAATCCACTGAAGAAAAGACCTGCAAAAATTCTGACATCTGGGGGCTCCCCAAGGAAAAAGCCAAGTCGCCGTGACCACTCCACAGCACAATGCACCAGCTGAGCGGTGCTGCCTGAGCAGCTCTCAGCATCTGCTGACTGACTCTGAAATCAGCGCAGACGGCAAAGGAACGTCAGGCCGTGGGGAAATGCTCCAGCACGAAAGAAACAAACCAAAACCAAAAGAGAAAAGGAGCTCGGGGGGAAAAAGAAAAACCACCTGTAAATCTCATAGCATAATGCATTCAGAGACCAGGGAATATATTGTATCCATGAAACGAGAACAAGATGCTATTTAAAAATAAAGGGACAGTCAGATGATGAAAAATAGCTCTGGGAAATTAAAAATATGAGCACGAAACTTAAAATTTTAATAGAAATGTTGGAAGATAAAATTAAGAAAATCTCCCCAAAAGTAGAACCAAAATATAGAAAAACAGGAGACAAAAGATGAGAAAAATCTGAGGAATAATCCAAGATGTCCACCACATAACTAATGATTCCAGAAAAAACAAAGGGGAAAAAATTATCAAAGAATCAATAAAAGGTAATTTTCTAGAACTGATAGAACATGAAACTGCACATTGGGAGGCCTATCAAGTGTGTCTGGTGAATAAAAATATCCAACAACTCACATTTCCACAAGATTTTATAAATCCCAGGATAAGAGGATCCTAAAAACTCCTGAAGACAAGACAGAGAAAACAGATATATGTCATGGATAGAAATAAGAACAGCGCCAACGGATATCAGAAGACACTAGAGCAATGCCTTCAAAATTCTGAAAGAAAATGATTTTCAGTCCAGAATTGTATACCCACACAATCTGCCATGGCATTATGATAGAGATCTTCAGAACTGCATGCCTCCCCAGAAAGCTGCTGGAAGGTGAGTGAGGAGACAGACGCAGGATGCGGGACAGAGGAGGTAACAGGAGCAAAGTGGAGGGGAATGTCTAGGAAGACAGCGCAGAGCAGACCCAACAACCAGTCCAGAGTGAGCGGGCAGAAAGGGTCCGAGGAGGGCGGTCTCCCGGGGAAAAGACTGAGCTGACAGATTATCAGACATGTGTGACACTGCAGAAAGTTTTATATGACGTGGCTAGTAGAGGGTATGGGGAAAATTACATGGTTACACCTTTCGTTCCCCACCAGAAAACAGCACAAAATTGTAAAAGGAAATATAGTTACAGTACACTACTTGGCTTAGCAGGGAACAATATTTACATAGTCATAAAAATATAAACACCAAACACTAAAATAACTAATAAGTATAATACATCAGTATTTTGAGTGGTAAAAGGCCTAAATCCTAACCTACCAAAATAAAAGTACAGGTAATGTTAGACTAACACATCAAGAAAATCAATGCAAGATATGTGCCTTAAATATGAAGATAAATACCATAAGATAATCGCCCTATAAATACCATTACAAGATACCATGTAAGAAATGAAGTGCTGTAGGAAGCAGGCTTAGGAGATAAGGAGGCGAGGGGTACGAATGAGGAATGCTGCTTTTCGTGATGTTTAGGGCAGCTTAATTTTTTAAATCTATGTACATATATTACTTTGATTAAAAAATAACAATAAATATTTAATGAGTAATCACTCTGTGCTGGAACCGTTCCAAATGCTTTGTAGATGATATCACTTAATTTTCACAATTCTATTAGGTGATACTATTATTATCCCCGTTTTAAAGATGAGGAAATTAAAGCACAGAGAGGTTAAGTAATCTGCCCAGTGTCTCACCGCTAGCAACTGACGGAACCAGGATTCAAATTTAGACAGTGTGGACTAAAATCTGAAGATCTTAACTTTGAAGTAAGCCAGGAAAATTTATAATCCATAATTTTGGAAAAAGCTATCTGATTTTCTTTCACTTACTGATAAACCTAGACAATCAAAACCAATCAGACTAACAGACATGAGTAAGGAGAAAGCATTTATTTTCTCATACCTAAAATCCTATATTTTTCTATCAACAACAACAAAAATCGCAGCCTAAACAGCCAGAGCAGCAGAAAAGGGAAAGTTGGAAAAAATTGCAGTCACACAAACTATAGTTAAAAAATGACTAAGTTTCCTTGATATATGAATTTGTTGGAAAACCATTTATCAACAGCCTGTTTCTCTCCAGCAGAGTCCCTCAAGCCAAGAGCCATGTCATTCCCCTTTGACTGATTAATTAGCCAATCAGGGGACATTTTTCATTGTGAGGCATGATGGTTTATTCCAGCTAATGTTTGGTCTCTAATGGCGACACATTAAAGCCAACTCGGCTATTTTGCCCTGTGGAGTGACCAAAAGGAAAGGATAGAAGATAAATCAAAAGAGCTCCCTTCAGTTTCCCTTCAGTCCTTAACAAAACCCCCAAGGAGCAAATGGCTGCAGGAAAGATCCTCTACCAATAAAGAGAAAAAAACAAAGAAAAGAAAGGTGGAAATGCGTTCAAGCCAAGGGGGATCCTTTCCTGTTTCTGAAGAGCAATAATTTATTCTCTGTTGATTAACAGACCACTGATAGAACAGGCACCAAAAAGTCAATATCTAGCTCCTCTTGCTTTTATCAAAAGCTGTGCTCAATAGAAAACTTAGCTCTGCAATGCTTCTTCCTCACTTGGAACGATCTCGCCTGCACTCTGCATTAGACGAGGCTAGCGAGGAACCTGATCGAAGGCACTATTTACACACCGACCTCACCACAGTCAGGCAGCTGCCCGCTGTGCTCCAAGTTCTCTAAGCTTCTTACCCTTCTCCACGCCCCTGACAGGCACCAAAGCACGGAGAAGCAGATGTTCAAATATCAGCGGAATATGAGCTCCTACAGAGGACAGATGTGAGTATTCACATATGCAGGAGACAGACAGGAAGCACATCTTAACCATGCTTAGTACACCGCTGAGCACACTCAGCAAGACGGGTCTAAGCAGCCAGTCTTTGCTGTGCAATTCCACTTGATCACAAACTAGCAGTCTGTGTCAGATGAGATCACAAACACGCCTCATTTGTCCTGAAGAGGATTTACCACCTCCGCCATCACTGTTACTATTTTGTGAATCTTGGATTCCTGCTATGGAGAAAAATAAAGCAAAGGAGAAGGTACAGGAGTGTCAGGGTTTTTTGTTGTTACTGTTTGTGTTTTCAGCTATAAACAGGGTAAATCAAGGAAGGCCAAGTGAGATGACATTTGCACAAAAACGTGAAGGAGGTAGGGGGCAAACATTCCACGCAGAGGAGCTGCCAAGTACTGAAACTTAAGGCAGGAACACTCCTGAACTACTGGAGGAACGGCAAGGAAGCCAGAGTGACAAGAGCAGAGCAGGCAGGGAGAACCAGAGGTGAGCATGGCAGTGACAGTGAGAGCGCGTGTGAGGGCCGGGCAGGCGTGGGCGTGGTCACGCGGGACTTCAGGCCACTGTAAGGACTGGCCTTTTACTCTGAGTGTGACAGGGAAACTTGGGAGGGTTCTGAACAAAGTAGTGACATGATCTCAATCCCATTTTCAAAAGATCACTCAAGCTGCTCTGGGAAAAATACTCTGTAGAAAAGATTCTACGTATTAGATTCTCACAGATAACTTTTTACATCATGGTCAAGGTGTTTTTATGGCCATCTCCTCTAGCAGAGGACCATGAATTCTGAGACGGAGCCGAGTCCTATGGTCCTGTAGCTTCAGCAATTAGAGTAATGACTGGGACACACTAGGTACTCAATAAACAATTACAGAATGGTTAAATGTTTATAACTGTGAAGCTTTTCCTGCTTTTCCATTAATAAGTACCAAGAAACTATACTTTCTGTGGAAGAGAAGAAAACAGAACTATACATAACCTGTAAGAGAATACCTTTTGTGTCTGACTTCCAGAGCATCAATAGAAGTAAAGGTCATACTAGGTACAAAGAATCATCTTGGTTCAAAACTTAATATCCCTGGTAAACTATTTACTATTTTGTCTTAGTTTTCATATCTCCAAGGATGTTATGTTGCTTAGAGGGATTTCAGTGAAAAGAAAGGATAGGATAATGGCGTCCTGATACCTCTTAAATAGACTGTCCCTCAATTCTCTTAGGCATTTGATTCTACTGGTAAATGTCTGCAAAAGTTAAATTTTCTAGGACCTCTCTAGATAATCTGTACTGTCCACACCCTCTTTAAATGGGAACATTTTTTATATCTCACTTAATCTCTGAAATTCACATTAAAAATGTTTTCCCTTTCTAGTGCTAATGGAATCAGACTGATTTCCAGGATGATGACAGAAATAGTCCTGCTGGGTACAGGGGCATAAACTAGATGATCCTAAGGGTCTTTCTGTCCTTGGGATCCATTATCCTTATATGAACAAACAGACTCTAAAGGTACTAAAACACTATAAATCTTTTGGGACTAGCGACAGCACGAAATCCATTTTGAACATTTTGTTAACTTCACTACCATCATCTCCATGGATACTCAATAAACGATGACAATAAAAAGCTTCCATTTCAGTTTTCTTTCATTTTTTTAAAGCAATGAGTTCTTTACACTCTAAACAAATGCCTATACCTCTCCCCCAAATTGTACAGGACATCATATTAGAAGGAAGATTACCACCTTGGTCATTACCTATCTTAAATGTTAATTAAAACAGAATTGATGTGCTAAGAAGCCCTCTCTAATGGCTGTAATGGCAAAATGACAACAAAAGCCTCTCTGCTAGAGAAATTTAAGGGAGGACTCATTGGCAATGAGTGGGTTTAGTCAGTACCCTTATATTAAATGTCAGTCAGCACGTGACTGTGTACACTGGATTAAAATGTTCACATTTCTAAACGTCCAGTGGGAGTTATTAATCACCATCGTAACTGTGTGAGTGTTAATTCCAGTGACGACAGTGCGCTTAGCAGCAGCAGCTCAGAAGCACTGGGCACTTACCGTACGCGAGGGACTCTGCTAAGAGCTCTACATGCCTTGTTATTTCATCCTTGCTGGATATGTTATCATCCCCATTTTATGAAGGAAGAAGCTGAGACTCAGAGAGGTTAAATAACTTACCCCAAATCACACAGTCTTCAAACTACTCATGGGCTCAAATATAGGTTTATGAAACTCTGAAGTGTCTATTCTCAATACTATATTTCACTTAATGAGCCCCCCTTTAGAAGACACCAGAGAAAAGAGAACATTTCATTAGATGACATCACTTCCTCCGTCTCTTGGTTAAGATAATTCTACCAGGCTTACCATCAATGGATAATCACAGAACCGTAGAATGACAGGTCCTAGAAGAGCCATTTCAGTTATCTAGATAACCCCGCCCCCTGCCCCCGCCAAAGGAACGGCTTAAAACAAGAACAACCATTTCATTAGCACACTATTTCTTTGGGCCAGCAATTCAAGGAAAAGCCTGGCTGGCTGGGTCTGCCCGGGGTCTCTAACGTGGCTACTGTCAAAAAGGGATTAGAGCTGGCATAGCAGGGGGCTGGCCAGGCACTTCTTGCTCTTTGTGTAGACTTGGGTACCTGCGTCATTCTCTGTGTCACGGTCTCTCCATGCAGGCTACTTTGGGCTCTGGGCTTTCTGACAATCTGGGGGCTCATGGCAGCTGGGCTGCTTACATGAAGGCTGAAGGCTTCAAGAGCAAGAATTTTAGCTGACGAAGCCTCAGAGGTCACACAGATCCCCACCACTACACGCAAGTCACAAGCCCGCCCACCTGGAAGCGGAGGGCACTGGGCTCCATCTTCTGACGAGAAACCGGCAGGGGTCAATCTAGAAGAGTATGTGGAATGCGAGGCATCACTGAGGCCATCTTTGGAAAACAGAATCTACTATAAGAACATACAATTCAACACTCTCATTTTATAAATAAGAACATGAAGTTTACAGATAAAATAGGGATATCCACAACAACTATCTTGACAGGATACCTTCACCTTGACACTCACCATGCCTAATAACTCTTGTAAGTCTTGAATCTCTAGGACAACTTGCTATTTTACCTCACTATTATTTAATTTCGTATTTGAACACAACAAACACTTTTCACATTCATCTCCTGGATAAAGACCATAAGTAGATAAAGTCAAAACTGCCCAAGTACATGAGAATAAGGAAGAGGAATCAAGTAATGTTCTTTCCTTTGTAGTCTAGGAAAATGTAAAACTTCAAGTCAAGCACCATTTCAAATGTGAGTATTTCACGTGTTCTCTTTCCTCCAGAATCAAAGAACCTTAGACTTGGAAAAGCTCACACGCACGTAGTTCAGACTCTTACCTATTACAGGAATCCCTCCAGGAAATTAACCACGAGGTACATCCTATCCAGCTGGCCAGCTCTGACGGCCCATGCTGCTTCCCTTCTCTGAGTAGAAATTTTTCTGTGAATTTCATCCATCAGTACTAGTTCCTCCTCTGAAGTTTACCAAACAAATCTGTTCCTTTCCTAGAGGACCACTGAAACCATTCAAAAGTTTGAAAGTTCGAAGTCAGGATCTCTCTGTAGTCCAGGCAGAATTTCCGAAGTGCTCATCTGATTGTTCCTGTGTATAACATGCTTTCCAGATACCTCTATCCCTAATGCCATGCTCTGAACACATTCTTATAAATTACGGGACCCAGGCCTGAACAGAACAGTTCACATACAGTCACCAGTGCAGAAAACACCCCAAACACCTGCTGCTTTCAGCTGCTTCTAAAGCAGCCCAAGCCTGCATTCAGGACAGTTGCCATACTGCATATTTTGGCTTAGGTTAAACTTGTGGTCAGGTTACATGTCCCAGGCTCTAAGTTAATTCTCATTCAACTGCTACCAGATTAATTCTTTCCAAGGATTAAATGAGACTTTACATATCTTCACAAAATTTCATCTATTTAGTTTTGGCCAAATGTCCCAGCTTAGAGAGATTATTTTGAATCTTGATTCTGTTATCAATGGTCAAAACACTTGGGACTTCCCAGTGGTTAAGACTCTGTGCTCCCACTGCAGGGGGCACGGGTTCGATCCCTGGTCTGGGAACTAAGATCCCGCATGCCATGCGGCGCAGCCAAAAAAAAAAAAAAAACAACACATGCTGACAAGATTTACTGACGTCATCATTGCTGGCAAAAAACAAACTATATAAATGTATTATTTATATAGTATTAATATTATTTATTAGTGTTAATAAATACATTATATTATTATAACAATTACATTATTAAAAATCATGTTATTTATTAGTATTATTTATATAGTAGTATATATAAATGTATTATTTAGCTTGTTTGTGGGCTTAGTTTAAATTTATCTCTGACTAAAAGGTTCTTCATCATAAGATTACCTTAAGCAAGCACTAGGCTGGAAAGCTGCTCACCTTTTGAATGGTGATACAGATCTGGGTGAGGCAGGAGGCAGAGTGAGAGAGGTTTGCAGGAAGTGGGGACATTCAAATTTAAGAGCCCACATCTGGTGAGCCATTTACAAAACTCAACCCAGTTCACAAATACGGGTTACGAACATGAAAATTCAGAACTAGTGAGAAACAGCCTTCATTTCAAAGGTGTTTCAAGTAAAAAATTAAAAAAAAAAAAAAAAAGAGAGAGAGAGAGAGACTTCTTTTCCCAGTGATCTTCCCTCTGAGTTATTTAGGGTAGTCTACAGAACTGGAAGAAAGACTGGTCTAAAATACCCCATGAATTCAACCACCCAAAAGAGAAGAGTCTGCTTGGAAGTTAGTTTTCAGATTTGACAATCAGCAAGAAATGGGAAAGGGGATTGGTGATGATTAATGAGAAAGGGACACAAACCACAGTGAAGTCATGCTTTGGTTCAAAAAGCAAAAGCTATCAGAGGAATGCACGGCAAGTGATCATTAGCTGGGTGTCCTGAGAGAACATAAGAAATACATGGTTTCTAATTCAATCAGGTTATAAAGGTGAAGAAAATGACAATTATTTGGCCCAAAGCCTATGCCAGAAGCGTGTTGTTTAGAGAAACAAAGTAGAAATGCTGGTAACACACTCTCAGTCCTCGCTATGGTTTAGGAGTATTTTCTCTAGTGATAAGGCTGAATCAGGAAACAAGCTGGATAGAGGAAGGAAACTGGGAAGGTGGGGGAGGGAAAAAATGAGAGAAGGGAAAAAAAAAAAAGGAGTATCAGGAAGTTCAACGAGATAGGAACTAACAGAATTTGTTTTTCAGTATCTCCAACTTCAACTTGCAACCAAGTGAGAAAAGACACACACACACACTTGTGCCTCTAACTCCCAGCAGGCACTGGCCAGCACAAGTACCCACGGCGGGTCTCATGGGGCCCTGGTAATTTCAATTCAACATATTCAATTATCTCTTTGTCTCCGTAGGAAGTGCACACATCTCCAGTTTAGGCATACTCCAATCCAGAGTTACCGTCTTCCCATGAATATAGTCAGAGTGTAGTCCCTGAAGAGACAGGAAGGCTTTAACTTCTACCGCAATGAAAAACAGTCAAGCCTGTGAAAAACTATTCCAGAGTGAAATGCAATGTTGGAAAACCAATTTCTGGCAAACAGGATTGATTTTTAAAAACATAAAATGGCATAAGCAAACATTCATTCAATAATCCTTCCTCAAAAATCTACTATGGACACTAGTGGATTATGCTTGGCATTGGATTGAAATTAGTTGACGGAATTTTCCTGTTCTCAGGGAAGAGAGAGTTATTTACTGATCAAAACATTTCAAAAGGAAAAAAATACTTCAAATATCAATCGTGAAGCTATACAAGCCATGATTTTTAAGATAAGTAACAATTAAGTCCATTTTTTTAAAAACAGAAGTACAATGAAATTTCAATTTACTGAATCCCTACCGTGTGCCAAGCACTGAACAGATCACACGCTGGGGACCCAGGAACGAGTACAGCATAAGTCCTCTCTCTTTAAGTAGGTCATTGTCCAGTGTATGTGACAGATGAGAAAGTCCACATGTAAAAATACAGTGGATCGATTTCTTCATTAAATGTATAAAGGTCAGAGACAGAATAGAAGGCACAATTTAAACTTCATGAACATGTCCTGGACATCTTGAGTTTAGCTTGGGTTGTTGTTTTGTTTTGATGTGAATTTCTTTTTATTTCTACATATTATAAGCAACTCATACTACCCTCACAAAGAAAATTTTCATTTTAAGTGATTTTTTTTGGATTGGGAAGAGTTTTGCTTTGCTTTGTTTTTATGCATAGTCCTGGATTTAAAGCTTCTTTCTGGTTCAAGGACTCCTGTGAAAATCAGATGAAAGCACTGGACTTTATATATCCAAACACACATGCACACAGACCCACACACAAATTCTTTATGCAATTTAAAAGAGTTCACCAACCTCCCCATAATGAGTGTACCCCGAGACACTGCCCAAGGAGCTCTCCTATACTGACACATTACAGATGGCAAACCTGTCACATTATGATACACCCTGTATTTATATATCACTTTACGGTTTGATATACTTCCAGAATTACTAAAGTAAATGACTTAACCGATAGCCTTGGGCTTTAGAGACATCAAATGACCTGATTCTACAAGGCGTTCTCGAAAGACCCATGAGATAGAAGACATAAAATCTAGCATGGAAAAGTGCAGGAGGCAGGTCACTGAAACTACAATCAGCCCTTAAAAACCTGGGTATTGATCATTACTGATATGAGCGGACTGAGCATCAGACTGTGAGAGATCCAATGATCCCTATACGTGATATTCTATTTCAGATCAGACAATTCAATTGGCAGCAGTGATTGCTGGGGGGAGGGACTGTGGTGGAGGGACTGTGGCTATAAGTGGGGCCAGCGTGAGGGAGACGTTCGTGGTGAGGGAACAGTTCTGTGTCTGAATTCGACAGTGGTTACAGGATCCACAAACGTGATGACATGGCACAGAACTACACACAGATCGCACCAACATCAGTTTCCTAGTTTTCATCTTGTATGATAGTTAATAAGATGCAACCCCTCTGTACTATCTTTGCAACTCCCTGTGAATCTATAATTATTTCAAAATTAAAAGTTTAAAAAAAACAAAAAGCAAAAAACCTCATGACTGGTATTAATTAAGGGCTGCTAATGTTTTGGGGATATGTGTGTGGGTGTGTGTATTTAGATCATTCAGTTCATTTGAGAGACCAGAAAATACACAAGTAACATGGTATCTATGCTCCAGGAACTCAAGCTAGCTTGTTCTTAATTCAGCCTGCCTGCAGCTCCAATGACAAAGTAAAATGTTCCCAAAGCTGGCCCAGGCATTTGGTAATATGCTTCCGAACCCCTAACAGTTCAACTCTGATTGAAGGCAAGGTAGTGACATTTTGAAACTTAAACTATTATTTTCAGCAAAATGAGAATCATTTTTCCACAAAGTTCTGATAAAGTATTAACTATTTATGTCTCTGGCAAAATCTCAAATAAAATTTCTACATCATAACTAGATCATTAAAAATGCAGATTTTTTTTTTTTTAAACACAACAAAAGTTAATTAACATTGGCAGTAGTGTGGTATAGGGGAAAGAACACTGACTTTGGAGTCAGAGGGACCTGGATTTCAATCCCATCTGTGCCACTTCGGAGCTTGGTAACAAACCTTTCTGAGCCTCTCTGCAAGAAGGTCGATAATGATGCCTACTTCATAAGATAGTTATGAGGATTAAATAGAGAAATAAGTGTCTAGTACAGTGTCTGGCACACAGATGCTTAATAAAGCTGTAATTTCTATTATCGTAACAGCCAGGGGTTGTAGAAATCAGCGGGCTGGGCTTAATGTGAGAGGTATGATGCTCCCCAAGCCTGATGTGGACAACGCCCAAGGTTCTTTAAACCTAGATGCAAAGACAGGATCAATACCAGCACCTTATCCAAAGCACCCAGAGAGGTACTACCACCTTAACATTTCATACCACCATGGTTTCTGAGACTCCAGAATCTGACCTCCAGCAGCACCTTGGCCTTGGCAATGCCAAAGATTAACTTGAGGCCAATGTTGCTATGGGGGTCAAGGGAGTAAAACAAAGCAATATTCCTTCCAGCTGAACACAGGAGCCAAAAGACGTTGTGTTTTCAAACAGATCTGATCAAAGGACTCCAGCCCTCAGCTAGAAGGGCTGTTGTAATTATCATGGTAAGGTTTCTTAGCAATGGTTTACTTAGCAACAAGGAAGGTACAGGTATGCCTCCATAAAAGCGAACTCAATATACGAAAATCTATATGTGTGTAAAAGACAAACTTAAAAGTGACTGCTTTACAGACAGGCGTTTTATTTGGTGCCTAAAAAATGTGATTAGATTTAAGTACATATACACATGCAGGTGTATGTCAAATGTAAAATACTGCAGAGATAAAAGAAACGAAACTGAGTTATTTGTAGTGAGGTGGATGGACCTAGAGTCTGTCATACAGAGTGAAGTAAGTCAGAAAGAAAAAACAAATACTGTATGCTAACACATATACATGGAATCTAAAAAAAAAAAAAAAAAAAAAAAAAGGTCACGAAGAACCTAGGGGCAGGACGGGAATAAAGACACAGACCTACTAGAGAACTGACTTGAGGACACGGGGAGGGGGAAGGGTGAGCTGGGACGAAGTGAGAGAGTGGCATGGACATATATACACTACCAAACGTAAAATAGATAGCTAGTGGGAAGCAGCCGAATAGCACAGGGAGATCAGCTCGGTGCTCTGCGATCACCTAGAGGGGTGGGATAGGGAGGGTGGGAGGGAGGGAGACGCAAGAGGGAAGAGATATGGGGATATATGTATACGTACAGCTGATTCACTTTGTTATACGGCAGAAACTAACACACCATTGTAAGGCAATTATACTCCAATAAGGATGTTAAAAAAACAAAACACTGCAGAGGCCCCACGCGCTCCCTGCGGCACATGCGACCAGCGGCAGCGGCATCGCCCGGGAGCTCCTCAGAAATGCAGAATCTCAGATCCCACCCAGCCCTTGTGAAACAGAACCCACAGCTTAACAAAAGTCCCAGAGGATTTGTGTACACATGAGGATTGAGAAGCCCTGCTCTAGGCAATAGTCCTGACACTCCAGCCAGAGGCTCCACCTGCAGAGTTACCCGTCAGGGCCTCTACTAGCGGTTCTCAATCCTTACTCCTCATTACACGGTAGAATAAACACCTGAATCATCTGGGTAGGATATTTTTTTCTTTTAATTAAAAAAAAAACAAAAACAAAAGGGCTCTCTCTTTTTTTTACATGCTGATGCCCAAACCCTAACCCAGACTTTGGATTTCATTGATCTGGGGTGGGACCCTGACAAGAGCAGTTTTCTTAAAGCTCCTCAGCCCATTCTCGTGCAACCGTGGTGGAGAAGCGCTGCTCTAGAGCAGGAGCTGCACCTTGATAGAACACAGCCTCTCCACCAAGCAGGATCTTAAATGCATCAGCAGAATGAGAGATTAAGATGTGCCTGGATATCATTCTTGCACAAAACACAGAATTATATCAAGGTTGGTCTTCTCCACACCAAGTGTACCAAAATAGATTTTCCCTGGGCTAGTACTAGGGAACTGTTTCTGGAACTCCTCAAATACAGAGGAACGGCTCACTTTAACAAGATCATAAACGACTATACCGCCAAAAAGTCAAGTACCGCGCAGTGTTGAAAAACCTTATGGCACCCAACACCAGTAAGCCCTCAAATAGATGGCGATCAGAGGATGAGAAACCTCTCATCTCCTATAACGAAAAGCTTTCCTGTGCTTACCACATAAATTCTTTTAAAGTTCTACCAGAAGCCCATAAATAATATTTCCTTCCCCGATCTGTTCAACTGTACAATTTCAGAAAGGATGCTGGAGAGAGAGGACGCGGGCTGGGGGCAACGAAGGCTGGCAGCAGGGAGAACCAAGTAATCCAAGAAGGCAAGGATTCAGGAAAGCCGGTGCAGTGGGAATGCACGACCGGGAGAGCTGAGACAGAAAGACAGTCGCCAGGGGCCCAGGGAGGGGCGTGGGGCTGAGGTCAAGGCGCAGGGTATGGCCAGGTGGGGCTGTTAGGGCAGAGCAGAGGCTCAGAGAGCATCCCTGAGGGTACTGAGGACGCTGGACGGAGGGGAAGACTGAAATAAGCCAGGGGTGAAGTCCTTGTGAGCCAGGCAGAGGGCCTAACCCACATCCCACAGGAACCAGGGAGGGGCGGAGCAGAGCTGTGACCAGAAGCTGGGTTGTCTGACGACCCTGAACAGCCTCCGGTGAATGAAGCATCCAGCGCGGCCTGAAGTCAGGACGCCCCCTCCCTCATGACCCACCTGCCTGGACGTAACTCAGCAGAGCTGCAGGCACTGCCGCTCAGCAGGCCCCGGGGCCCAGGCCTCCCTCCTCTGTCCTCACGGCTACACACGCGGGGGCAGAAAAGTGCTGAAAGACTAGGAGTTTGGTCCTAACCTACAAAGGAAGTCACCAAACAAAATTTCCAATAACTGGTAATTCTGAAGTCTTTGAAAATTATATTAAGTAACAAATAGCTACCATCCTGGAAAATTTTCTGACAGTCTGGAGAAATGTCAGAAATAAATGAAACACGTCTTTTTTGCTCTGTAGTCACCAGGGCCTTGACTAGGAACCAATAAAGGAACGTGAGTATGACACATCAGATTAGTTGAGTGATAGTTACCATAGCTAGTGAGAGCAACCATATATTTCAGATTTTCATAGATATCAATAAGATCAATTTTAAATATTTTTATCCCATTATCTCCAGAAACGCATATTCTAAGAATCCTAATATTCTGATATCCAAACGACATCCAGGGCTGTCTCTTACAGTTGGAAATGGCACAAAGAACTTTGTGCTGTATTACAGAGCCCAATTTAATAGTTAGGATCATGAATTATGGATGCACCCCATTCAGGGTACAGTTTAGTCACTCGATTCTTGTCTTCTAGTTTTGAAACAAACAATATTGTACAATGGAGGAAATACCACATCTAAATCCCTTCCAGATTCTCCATGCTGATCCAACACTGTCTCAAAATGCTTTTCAAGTGGAAGAGCCCAGGACTGAGCATGAGTCTGACAGTCTTCCCCACAGCCAATACTCCAGAGAGCTAGGCAGTCTGAGCAAAGTGGGCAAAATCACTGCCTGCAACGCCTCCCTCTCTCGTGCAGATGGGAGAGACGCTGGCCCCTTTGAATCTATCAGCAACAGGCATTCTTCCCAGAGGTAGTCTAGTCCTCACACCAGGAGGGAAAATACCCCAGATAACACACATTCTTTTTAAAGTTCCTTATAATACATATAATCTATCAAGTATTACTATTAAGAGGATACCATTTAGCCTTTGTATGAAGCCTCTAGAAGTTTTTTTTGGTAACTTTGTCTGGAAAGTACTATCAGTAATAAATATACATAGTTCTATACACCGTTGAAAAATCAATCGTATGTGGTTTAATACCTCAGGAGTCTTCTTATTCTGTCTTTTCCCAAAAATGCAGTCGAGATCTGTTTGGCTCCGAGATGAGAGATCCTTCCCTAGAAAAACATGATGCCTTCAGTAATACATTCTTTCTAAAATAAGGAATACAAATATAAACTATGAAACTCCTGAAAGCAAGATGGGTTTTGGAAAAGGAATAAACAATTTTGTAAACTACTGACCTTCTATTTCCCCTTCACAGATTACTGCAATTAAATAAATTTAAAAATCACTTAAAAATCAAATAAGTGAACCAGAACCCTTGACTTTCTCTTAATGTTAGAAACAGCCCTGAGCATGGAGATCGAGAGGAAAGCTCAATTCTAAAGCAGCTCTACTACTGGTATGCCTTCAAGGTATGATTTCTGGGCCTCTGGGCTCCCCACTTAGAAAATAGATCCCGTTTACTTCAAGGAGACATGAGCTACTTACTTAGGATTATGAAATGCAGGATAAAAAAAATGCTGCTAAGAAACATAGCTCCAAAACCTCACATGAGCACAGGAATGAGAACATACTGCATTTGACACATAGAAGCTCAATAATTAATTGAATGAATGAAATTCTTTTTAATAAATGCAAATAAAATTCGTTGCATTAGGGTGAAAGGGTTTCAGATTTTTCTCTTTAAATTTTTTTACTGTAATAGCTATATCATTTTTAAATAAAAGGATACATAATAAGAGTCGGAAATTAAATGGCTTCTGGCAAAAACAGCGCCCAAAGGATCCTTGATTCTTATTAAAAACCCTAAACTCTAACTTAATTTCAAACCCACAAACCAACCAATTTAAAATTCACTTCTACGGAATTTCCACTTCTACCAATAATACCCTGTGAGCAGCGGACCAAATCTAGTCCCATTTGTCAACTTCATGGTAAATGTATTCTAAAATGTAACTACTACATATGAAGTCTTGAGGCTCTTGGGGGAGTGAGGCTCTGGGTTAGACACCAGAGTCTTTGTTCTGAGTTCCACTGTCACAGACCCACTTATCTTCATGGTTTCCGGCAGCAAACTACTTGGCAAAGTACCGTCATGACCCAGAAGGGTTCTAGTTCACTGACTATCACTGGGGCATTCAAATATGATATTGCTCAGTGACTCCATGAAATTAAAAAAAGAAACACCCTTCGATTTAATGCAAAACCAGGCGCCAAAACCAGTTTCCTAGGCTGCAGTACCAGACTCATGGGTCCGGTCAGTGCAACCTGTTCCTGCCAGGAGGACAGGCTCGTGCGTGGCTCTGTGCTGCTCTCGCCTCTCTTCCTGAGCTGGAAATAAATGAAGCTTCCTGGTTCTACCTGGTTATTACATAGAACCCAGACAGAAGACCCCAAAGGAAAGCTACTCAAGAGCAAAATGAAGCCTATCCCAGATGGGAACTCAGAAAACGAACCAGAAAAGTGGGGAATAAAACTGGTGGGGAGAAGTGGGCAACGTTCATGAGGTCTGAGATCTATTCCAAGCTTTGCCCTCAGCAGAACCCATTCTGCACAGCAGAGCACATTCGGGTGGCAGTTTCTAGTTCAGAAAAAGGAGTTGTACTGAGTTCAAAATACGTGGCACAGCCACCCATCCCTAAGCTAGCTCCTGAAATGGAACAGATACCCTAAAAGAAATGCAAATGACAATCTCTTTTACAGCAACTGAACTAAAAGGAATGCTGGAGGGATTAAGGAAGGGAGGGTACATGCAAGATGACAATTCTAAAACAGGATGTCAAAACATGAACACGCAGTGATGAAAAACAAATCTAGAATCAAAGGGAAAGCTGTCAAGCTAGTAGAGAATGTACCAATGAAGGCACAAGTGTTTCTAAAGTTTTGGTGATGGGTTCTCGTATCAGAAATGTCTATCCTTTAGCAAAGTTCACTTAAGTAAATGTAGAAACCAGGATTGTTACAGGCCTTGCTCTGGATTTGATCTGGAAAACAAAACACAGAGAAGAATTAACAGAGACCAATGGAAAGGAACTTAAAGGTTGATAAAACTGTGAAGATGGAAGTGATGTTGAAATAGTTATTAGTTAATGGTCCTGGCTGAATAGTTTATAAATGTTATAAAATTATGGCCAGTTTTGAATAAAATATACATATTAAAAATGAGTTTGAAAGTTACTGGCCTCAGTTCTGAATGACGGTCAAATCACAGCAAATACTGTTGATAAACTTGTCTCTTAGAGAAAATGACAATCAAAAAATTGAACAGAATAGGAAGTATATGTTATCTGCCTGGATTTGGTTTATTTATCTACCAGTCTTCAGTTGGCCGTAACATTTCAAGAACCAAGGAAAAAAGGTTCTAGTAGCCAAGCTGATGTAACAAAGTCCATGAAAGGATGATCTGATACTTTCAGAGAACAGCACTTTATTTATGACCATTTTAGCTGTTTTTCTAATCATGAGGATTATCAGGTGTTCCTGTCTATCAGTGCAGCAAATTGGAAGAGAGGAACATGACCGCAGCCAGACACCCTTACAACACCAAGAAGTCCATATGGGAAGCAAATAAAATGATAAAACATAAATGTAAGAACTTAATAATCATGGAAATTTGGAACCTCTTAGTTTAAGGACAAAAGTCACATAGAGCCCAACAAGTGCTAAGGCGAAAACTGTATTATAGCACTGTATTATATCCAGGACTCAAAAAACGGAGTTTTTCTACTCAGAGTAAAGGGGCAAGGGTAAGGAAATGCAGGTTTGAGAAATATGTTTGTTAAATAAAAAACACTGAAGGGTTACGTAGGTAGCTTCACTTGCTTAGAAAATGTATTTGCATTCCCCAATCAAGAAGGATAAAACAAACGATATTATATTTTGTTTTTGTTTTTTAATGAAAACACATAGGACTGATAATAAGCCTAGGACAGGAGATTAAGGAAACTTCACTGAAAGGGTAATAATGTGAGAAAATCAGGAAACCTGAGAGAATCAGAGCAGGGGGTGAAATAAGTGAGACCCTCACAACCAATAATAAGACAGTCGGAACTTTTTAAAAGCCTGCAATGGTGCTACTTCACAGTTAAATGTCAAAAGAGCCAGAGCCAGAAGAGGAAAGGGAACACACATCCCCCGAGCCTCACTGCAGGGAGCCAGCCTGGCCAGGACACCACAGTCCGCGCCCAGACCAGACGCCGACCACGGGGACACGCGCTATGAGTGTAGTTCCCTTGTCTAAGAAGTGAAGTATCACAAATTGTCACAGGAATAAGAAGCCTGGATAAATTACCTCAGTGAAGCCACACAAGTACAGTGTACACAACCTTCCACCCACCCACTGCATGACTGGGAGCAACAAGCAATGCGCTCTGGACAACTTCTCACTGTATAATATTAAAAACCTCGAAAACGGCTTTGGAGAAATGTATATTTTCCCTATTTTTTTTTTCCTCTGCAGATATGGCCTTGCCAAACATTTTCAAATTAAAAGAAACCGCTGTTGAAGTTAGGCTTTTAAACAAATATGGATGAAATTAACATTTTGAAATTATGTAATAAATGATGTCAAATTTAAATTATAAACTTAGGACTAGAGAAAGGAATAATTATGTATCAGAACTAAAATGCTACAGCCAATATTTAGGCAGTAACAAATTTTACAATGCTATTTGCTACTGTCATCTCTCTGAAGTGAAATTTTTATCTTCACTCTTCACACCAAGCTAAATAAAATGCCGTCTTTCCATGTTTTAGTTTCCTGGACCATAGATGGAGTTATAGTATGACTCATCCTCATTAAATAAGTGAGTTAGTTACTGTAACTATGAGCATACCCATGGGCAAAAATCCTTATCATCCACTATGCTGAACAATCAAAATGTCCACACAACGGCATCATTTCTGGTAAGTTCTAAAGCACAACCTATTTTAGAGCCCAACAATGACTTAAAAATCTTTCATTTCACAAAAATGGAAACTGAGGCTAAAAGAAGGGAAGAGGTTAAGTGATCTGTATGAGACAGTCATGGCCAGAATCCAATTTCCTGTGGCCTAAGATAGTCCTCCTTGGAGGGAACTGAGAGTTTATCATTCACATCCAGTGACAACAGCTGCTCTACAAGGAAAGATTTCTTTCAGTAAGTTAAAGAACTTTAAAATAAACGTTTGGGGGACTTCCTGGCGGTCCAGTGGTCCAGCACGGAGGCGCTTCCACTGCAGGGGGCATGGGTTCGATCCCTGGTCAGGGAACTAAGATCCCACATGCCGCACGGCACAGCCAAATAAATAAATAAATTAAATTAAAAATAAATAAGTAAATAAAAATAAACTTTCATTGTGGATTGCTGAGATGGACGGTAAATGATTATTTTCCTCACTACCTGGATTTCTGCCTCCCTCTATCTTTTCTATTTATTCCCAATCTGCAATTCCTCTATTTTCCACTCAATCTTCTCTGCTACCTTTGTGACAATATATGTTGAATTACCTTCCCTGCATACCAATGCCCCCTGCTCCCCAAACAAGGCTAATAAATAAGCAAACCTCATTTTAAAAGAGAGAAAAGGAAAGCACAACACACCAAGCAGGTTGATAGGGTCACCTGGCAAGGGGGTGGCTTAACTAGAAACAGAAAGGAGATACTCCCGGCATCCATTAGATTAAAGTAGATTAAAGAGGTTTATCCCGGCTTCAGCAAATGCTTCAGATGAAATCATGCATGTAGTCAGGTACGAAAGGAAAAGGAGAAGATTCTATTCCCAAAAGTCAAAGCTTAAAAGGCTGCCGTACTACCCAAAAGTCACAGCGCACTTTTAATTTCATGTTTGCTCAGCACCGCCCCCCGCTGTATCTATTTTTTTTTTTTTTCCTATAGGGTCTAATGAGAAGGAGGGATATTTAAGGGGTTGGGCATGAAGTGACCATTTAGCCTCTCCCGACAAGGACAGAGGGGCCAACAAGGATTGCTTTCTGTCGTGCAGCAGGTCAGGGGTGGAGAGGAAGCCTGCTCAGAAGCCATACAGGAGAACGACAAAGAAGGTTCCACCCTGACAGAAAGAAGAGAGGCTAACACGACGAGCCAGACAAGCCATAGCTGCCGGGCCAGGGAAGGGGAAGCCCCGTCTCTCCCTGCACGCGTCCCCGAAGCTAATCGGCTCTCTCCTCCCTTCAGCTCTGCCATGAGCCCTCCCTCAAACCGAACCCAGTCTACCTTTTGGGGTCCTGGCTCCACATGAGAGCCACCAACAACAGTTTAGAGTAGTGGGAATTCCAGTGCCCGCTGCTACAGCGGGGTTCTAGGTGTCAGGGAGTTCCCAACCATGCCAATGAGACTAAAGCAAAGACACGTGCTTTTCCCGGCATACAGAGGTAGAAACATACGTCCACTCTCCCACAGACGAACCATCAAATGGTGACTAGATAACACAGTTATCATACTTACACTTCAAGTATATTAATGTAATAAATAACGTTTTGTGCCTGAAAAGTACACAGCACACAACACTGCTCCATGGGAAAACATCTGGGGAGTTGATGAGTGCAAGTTAAATGGTTTCTTTCCAATACAAGACTGCCACCTAGTGGTTAAAGAGGACACCTGCACCCACGACTGACCGCGTAGGTACAGCACTGGGAAGGGAGTGGGGAGGTGGTGATGAAGGAAGACATGTTTTCTAACACTATTTTTGCAATGACCGTGGAACACCTAAGTTAACACTACATGAAACACAGAAACGGTGTGGAATAATAGAAGAGTCAACTCGGGAGTGAGATTTCTCATACTGGAGATCTCAACATGGCACATAATTCTCTAAATTGGCACATTTTAGGAGCTGTTCAACACCAACCTTAAGCTTTGAAAAACAGGAAAATGTAACTAAAAATGTTGAGCGATAAATTAAAATTTTCTGATGTAGCCACATAAAATCCCTTTTCTCCTCTAAACAGCATGTTAGCTTCCACACTCAGCTTTTTACCAAAGGACTTGTACATAGGCTAACGCCGAATCTGGGGTCCACCTCAGAACGAATGAGTCTGCATCTGCATCCTAACAAGACCCCCGGTGACTCACAGCAAGAGCTGAAACGTCAGCGCTGCTTTAGATCAATCCAGTCAGCGCGGCCCTCCTTCCCCATCGTGTAAGTAAAACAAGTGATGCTGGTGAAGAGCTAAAACTGCTTTAAGAAACCCAGTGTGAACACAGAGATTTCAAACAAGTAAAGAAACGCTTAATTTTACCTTTTGTGAATTTCATATAATGAACACGGTTTTTGGAGATTTTGGACTTCTCTTCAAGGCTGAAAGATTTCTTTTCCTTGTTGTCTGAGGAGTCTTTTAAAAAAGCATGAAAAGCATTACATTAAACTCTCTGCATTCCATTCTCATTCTCTTACAGTGACACAGTCTTATTTAAATAAAATCCTACGAGCCCTATTATTTATCACTGAACTCTAAAAATGATTAGAAATATTCTTAAACTGTGTACTATGGATCTGGCAGGGCTATTCTCCAGAAGTTTATAACATCCTGGAGGAAGAGAAATGAAAACTTGTGTTCACACAAAAAACCTCCACACGAATGTTCATGATAGCTTTATCTGTGATAGTAAAATACCGGAATTAACCCAAAATTCCTTCAATGGGTGAATGGCTGAGCAAATTCTGATACTCCCTTATATGGGAACACTACTCCACAATAAAGGGGAAGGAGCTGTTGATACTGTGCAACAACCTAGATGGACTTCAAGGGCATTATGCTTAAATGAAAAGGTCAATCTACATACTATATGATCCACTTAGACTATAACATTCTTGAAACGACAAAACTACAGAGATGGAGAACAGATGAAAGGTTTCTAGGGACAAAGATGAAAGTGGAGTTTGGAGGTTGGAGGGGTGGAAGGTGGGTGTAAATACAAAAAGGCATCATGAAGCAGCTCTTTTGTGGTGATGAAGCAATTCTATATCTTGATTGTGGTGGTGGCTACATGAAATTATACATGTGATAAAATTGTACAGAACTACACACACACACATACACACACATGAATGAAGGCTAAAAAAAATAGTGAAAACAGAATAAGGTCTGCATTCTAGTTACTAGTCAACATGAGCGTCAATTTCCTAGTTTTGATGTTATGCTACGGCTATCTTAGATGTCACCGTTGGGGGAAACTGGGTGAATGGTATTCAGGACTCTTTCTACTACTATTTTTGCTTTCCTGTAAGTCTACAATTGTTCCCAAACAAAAAGTTCTTTTAAAAAGTGAATAAAGGTAAGACAGATTAATGATCATCAAAAACAGATCAGAGAAGATAATCAGGTAGAGCGTGAAGGAGCAGAGCTGGCAATGAGCCACCGCCTCAAACACCAGATTTCACTGGAGGCTCGCCTTTCAGGACAAAAACAACAACAAAAACGAATCATTGAGGAATAAACTCAGGTGGTTACTCCTTTGACAAAACAGGAAAACATGAGCCAGGAAGCAGCCTTAGTCCTTTGCCTGAAATGTCAGAGCACCTAGATCCAGGGTGAGAGTCAGGGGCAGGATTCTCAGTAGCTGCCTGTGTTCCCTCATCTTTATCTATTTGTCACGTTTAAGTAGCAGAAAGAGCACATCATAGGTAGAAAAGAGACTGAATTTTCCTATGGTTATGTCATAAGGAAATACAAATACGAGGTTAGAGAAAGGAGAAAAAAGGAAATTTTCACCTTAGTAGTGAAGCAAAACAAGCACATGTCCATTAAACACATTAGCTAACTGTAATCCCTCCCAGGAAATTAGTCATTTTGAAAGCAGAGTGTAAATTACACAGCAAGGCTCTGAACAATGTAAAGGCAGATGTTTTAAGCTTTCAGACAATGCCTAGCGCAGCTTAATCACATCAACAGCCTGAAACGTTCTCCTCCGCGGTCACTTCCCAAGATCAGCTTGGTACTTTTTCAAAAACATCCCACCAGGAAACTTTCTGCTCTTTTTTGTGGCCAAACACTTTACATAGCACATAGCATTCTCAATTTTGATGTTCCAAACACAAATTACCAAGCACAGTATCAGCTTGAAGCAGCTTTTACCAACTGAAGGCTTATTAAGTACTAGGCGCTGGGCTATAAGCTTTCTATGCAATCCTGTATTTCATCTCGGCAACCACCCTGGAAGGTAGCTGCTATGATTAATAAACCGACTTCACAGGACACTGAAGCAAGAGGGGTAAAATAAGGCCCATCAAGGCGGCTATGACGGAAGTGGAACCCAGGCAGATTTGCATGAGAGCACACATCCTTAACCTCCACACTGTGTGCCAGCGGAGCTGCGCTCACACTTCTGGGGACGTGAGAACCCCCTGGGAGCTTTGCCACCTTCCGAGCACACAGCCTTTCCAGAGCAAACCCGAGCCCGGACACGTCCTAGGGGGACAGTTTCTACCTGGCTGTCCACACACACGCTTTCCTAAAGCTGCTCTGTTCTGTGTGGATGCATCCATCTGGTCCTCCTTCTTTGCTTCTCCCCTGCGTCCTCCTCCCACTTTACACAAGGGGAGCACAGCTCTCCTCTCACCAGGATCAATAAGGAACAAGCCACAGTACTGGCGTCGTGGAGGCGTCTTTTAATCAAAGCCGCAAACCCAGCACTTCCAAAAAGGTTTTACTGTTCTAATAATTATCAAAATTTATTATTTCCTGGTTTTGTTCATTATAATCTACTAATTAATAAAGACAACCTAATCCAAAGGAAAAGTATTTACCCTTAGGCCTTGGGGCTATTAGAAATAAACCCAAAATTTATATGTATTTGTTTTGTAGCAGAGAAACATGACAGGGTAATGAATTTTTCAAAGTTCAAGCAAAAAAATATATTAACATATTATGGGATATATAAAAGGGAAATATTTCAGAGGAAAAGAAACTAGGAAACATAGTATCTCTGAATATTAAAGGACTTACTTTTCTATTTCTAAAGAGGTGACCATGGATATCAAATTGCTCTGGTATTTAACATCCACTGGATACATATGGGACTCATGGAATGCTTTTATTTTAAAATGCCACTTTTCCCAATAGGCCAGATATTATATTCTTTGTAACTATTTAGAGCTGTGATTAAAAACATTATAGATGTCGATCTGAAACTGTGAGATAGGCTATACTGTTTCTCGAAATCCCCTCAGGAGCCCTGGGAGCAAAGCTACTTGAAGACGCCTGTCCTGAACCACACCTCTGTGGGTGACAGGTTATCAGCATCCCAGGTTACTTCCGACATATTTAAAATCACAAGGGACAAAATACCTGAGAGAAGTAAGAAGCATTTCTCAAAACCATGAGATAAGTCTACCAAAAAGCTGAATTGAGTCTGGGAGTAACTAATTGAGATAGGATAATTTTAAAAAATGAAATTTTAAAGAATATAGAGATTTTTGTGTCCCACAAAGGAATACGGGTTATTTCTAGAACCTTTGCAAGATAGTATAGAATTTTTGCAAGATAGTATAGAATTTCTGTTTAGTTGAAAGGCAAACTGTGTTGATTCAGTAAGCAATCTTAAGGAACTAAAAATATTATTATACCGGAAAAATATGTTACTAGGTTATCGTGTCATCTGCTTGTCAGCTTTAATTCAAGTAATAAGACCAAAAATTCATTTGGATGAAGACACTGTATTTACCAAAGATGACTTGGCAGAAAGATAATCTCAGCTCTCCAGATCCATTCCCTGGCCAGCTTTTCTGTTAAAGGACTATTCTAAAGGCTGGACTGTACTGAGCGAGACGGAGGCAGAGCGAACAGCACTGTCCCTACCGCAGGGGTGCAGCACCCTCTAGTGGTCTTGAGGTGGAAGTTAACCTATAGATGAGTAACTCAGTTAATGATTTACTATACTTCTATGCCTCACGCAGAAAAAGACTCAGCCTGCACAGGTGAGCCTGTGGATGGGGCTGCACACGGACAGGCAGCGCCACCTGGGGTCTGATGTGCCCTCGCCACCTTCCTGACGAGTAACACAGGCTTCCCCGAGGCACTCCAACACTTCTCTGACCGCCCTTGCGGGAATCCATCAGGAAGGCCCGGCTGCGGTGACTGTGCTCAGCCTGGGCAGTCAGCACCAAGGGACCTGTCCCGAACCAGGGTTTTCATGACTATTACAAGGGCATTTCTCAGTTAGCAAACAGTAATCACGATACCATCAAATTGGAAAAAAGTAACTTTCCAGCTATCACTGTCAAATCTCAAAAGCAAACTGCTCAAAAATCTGCTTTCTCTTTTCCACAGCTCCAAAAATGAATCTCATAGCTCCTTCCTTTATGGAATCCTGGTGTGATAATTTCTGGGCATCCCTATCACCTGAAAAGTTACAAAGTATTCTCTAACTCAGTACATCAAAGGAGAAAGTTATAATACCAAACAAGGTGAGAATTTTCCCTGTTCAAGAATGAACGTGTGGGGCTTCCCTGGTGGCACAGTGGTTAAGAATCCGCCTGCCAAAGCAGGGGACACGGGTTCGAGCCCTGGTCCGGGAAGATCCCACATGCCGCAGAGCAACTAAACCCGTGCACCACAACTACTGATCCTGCGCTCTAGAGCCCGTGAGCCACAACTACTGAGCCCACGTGCTGCATCTACTGAAGCCCGCGTGCCTTGAACCTGTGCTCCGCAACAAGCGAAGCCACCACATTAAGAAGCCCGTGCACTGCAACGAAGAGACCCCGCTCGCCGCAACTAGAGAAAGCCCGCGTGCAGCAACGAAGACCCAACACAGCCAAAAATAATAAATAAATAAAAATAAAATAAATTTATAAAAAAAAAAAGAACGAACCTGTGAATGCCTCTAGGTAAAAGAACCCAGACTCAAGAGCTTCTGCCTCCATGACGATGTCACAGTAAAGGCCACCTCAAGTCTGACACCTTAATCATGTCATTGAACCTGTTTACGAAAAGTGATGGCCATTTAGACAACACCAGATTTTCATTAAGGTAGATGTTGATTCCTGATATTCAAATTGTTGCATCTGTACTCTTTAGTTAACCTTCATTACAGGTTTAACATGACATAAATTACACTTGCCATGTTTTACCTCCAGAAAAGGGCCCATGCAATTTTCAGGAAACTCTCATCGCCACAAACATCACCATACATAGGAGTACTTGAAGTCTGTACAATTAGTTATAAAGCAAACCCCTCCAGGGTTAGAAACAGAACACTACCTGCATCTAGAAGCATCCTGCACCCCTGTGCCTCTTCCTTCTATAACAGGGGTTCTCAGCCTCGGAACTATTGCATTTGGGGCTGAATGATTATTTGTTCAGGGCAAGGAGGAGACACACAGCTGTGCTGTGCATTGTATCAATAGGATGTTTAGCTGCATCTCTGGCCTCTCCCGACCAGATGTCAGGAACATCCCCCCAGTTGTGATCACCAAAAATGTCCACAGATATTGTGAAATATCCCATGGGAGGCAAAATCATCCGCAGTTGAGAACCACTGTCCTAACAGTAACCATTACCATGATTTTTGGGATAACCACCCTTCCCCTTGCTTTTCGTTCTGGTTTTAACCATTCTGGGGGGAGAGGGGGTAATAGCCATAGAAAGTGCATAAAGCACAATGTACTCACATACCTGTGTAACTACCAACTGGGTCAAGAAACAGAACAAGAATATCAGCCCAGGAGTTCCCCATCAGCCCCTTCTCAATCCCAAACCCCTCCCCCTCCCCAAAGGTAATCACTATTGTGACTTTCATAGTAGAGTACTCATTTCTACCACGAGTAACTTTATAACAAAGTTATAACAAAATAACTTTGTTATAACAAAGTAACAAAATAACTTTACCACCCAAGTCTAGTACCTAAATATCAGATTTCTGCATTCCATTTGAAGTTCTATGTAAGTGGAATCACACTGCATGTTATGTGTCCCACTTCTTTCAGTCAACATTGAGTTAATGAGTCTTCGACACCAGAAGCAAACTACAGCCTGTGGACCAAATCCGGCCCACCACCTACTTTTGTAAATAAAGTTCTATGGGAACATGGCCACATCCATTTGTTTATATATCATCTCTTGCTGCTTTCATACTCCAACAGCCAAGTAGTTGTGACAGAGACGCTTTGGTCTGCAGAATATCTCTATCCGGCCCTTTGTGGAAAGTCTGCCAAACCCTGCCCTATACTCTCACATGTAACTGTACTTTATTCTTCATTTCTTTGTACGTACAAATGTGGCAGTCTACTTTTCCATTCTATTGTTGGCGGACATCTGGGTTATTGCCAGTTTGGGGATACTACAGATAGTGTTTTAAGTATTCTTTCCTTCTGACTGAAGGATGTACATCCTTGAAAATTTCCTTTATTTACGGCCTACTGGTGGTAAACTTTTTATCTGAAAATTTATTCTTGAAAGACATATTTGCTGAATGTAAAGGTCTAGGTCGCCAGTTATATTTCCCTCAATATATTACTCCAATGTCTTTGGCTCCCATTGTTAAGAACTCTGCTTTCATATATAACTGTTGCTTCTTTGAAGATAATAAGCATATTGTCTCTGGCTGCATTAAGAATCTTCTCTCTCTTTTGTGTGTGTGTGTATGCTGTTCTGCCATGATGCTATGTTGTCACATCTGTTATTACATTTGCAAGTAGAGACTTTTAATGTAATCTGCATGGATTCTCTCAATTTTCTGAATCTGTGGATTTGCTTTATCACCAGTTCTAGGCGGTCTTCAGCCCTTATCTCCTTAAATTTTGCCTCTGTTCCATTCTCTCTCTTCTTGTGCTGCTGAACTTTTATTAGATATTAGATTTTCTCACTTTATCCTCCATCTAAACCTCTATTCCATATTTCCATCGTTTCGTCTTTCACACCTGCATTATGGATACTATCTTCTAATCTATGGTCTACACTTTCTTCAGCCGTGTCTACTTTATTAAACCCAACAGCACATTCAGTATCCAAACCTGTGTATTAGAAGCCACCTAAAGTCATCAATAATGCAAACTTATGAATACCTGATGGGAAAGAAAAAGCTTAGGAAACAAAGAGATTTGGATAAATTTTCAAATAAATCCCTCATATCTTTGCTACTGTCTCTCAACTATTCAGGAACTGAAAAAAATTGGGGAATCTAGTTATTTTGGTATTTATTTCATTTCTTTCTCTCACACTAGATTTGAAGTTTCTTCACAGGGGGAATGAGTCTTTTTATCTATTTCTGTATCCTTAGTCTTCAAATGACACCCTCAAGAAAGTGAAAAGACAACCCACAGAACTGGAGAAAATATTTGCAAATCATATGTCTGATAAAAGACTTGTACCTGGAATATATTAAAAATCCTTACAAGTCAACCATAAAGACACATAGCACAGTTTAAAAATGGGCAAAAAATCTGAATAGATACTTCTTCAAAGAAGACACACAAATGGTCAATAATCATGTGAAAAGATGTTCAGCATCATTAGCCATTATAGAAATGCAAATCAAAACCAAACTTAGATACCACTCCCACCAACTAGCATGGCTATAATCAAAAAGACAGATAATAGAAAGTGTTGGCTGAGATACAGAAAAATTAAAGCCCTCATACACTGCTGGTATCACCCAGCAACTCCATTCTAAGTATAAACCCAAGAGAAATTAAATTATATGTCCACACAAAAACTTGTATGCTAATGTTCAAAGCTGCATTATTCAAGATAGACAAAAAGTGGAAAAAACCCAATGTCCTTCAACTGATGAACAGATAAACCGTAGAATATCCATACAGTGGACTATTATGTGGCAATAAAAAGGAGTGAAGTACTGATACATACTATAACAAGGATGAACCTTGAAAACACTATGCTAAGTGAAAGAAACCAGTCACAAAAGACCCATGTTGCATGATTCCATTTATATGAAATGCCCAGAATAGGCAAATCTCTTTTTTTTTTTAACACCTTTATTGGAGTATAATTGCTTTACAATGGTGTGTTAGTTTCTGCTTTATAACAAAGTGAATCAGCTATACGTATACATATATCCCCATATCTCCTCCCTCTTGCGTCCCCCTCCCACCCTCCCTATCCCACCCCTCAGGTGGTCACAAAGCACCGAGCTGATCTCCCTGTGCTATGCGGCTGCTTCCCACTAGCTATCTATTTTACGTTTGGTAGTGTATATAAGTCCATGCCACTCTCTCACTTCGCCCCAGCTTCCCCTTCCCCCTACCCGTGTCCTCAAGTCCATTCTCTATGTCTGCATCTTTATTCCTGTCCTGCCCCTAGTTTCTTCAGAAACTTTTTTTTTCTTTAGATTCCATATACGTGTGTTAGCATACGGTATTTGTTTTTCTCTTTCTGACTTACTTCACTCTGTATGACAGACTCTAGGTCCATCCACCTCACTACAAATAACTCAATTTCGTTCCTTTTTATGGCTGAGTAATATTCCACTGAATATATGTGCCACATCTTCTTTATCCATTCATCTGTCATGGACATTTAGGTTGCTTCCATGTCCTGGCTATTGTAAATAGTGCTGCTGTGAACATTGGGGTGCATGTATCTGTTCGAATTATGGTTTTCTCAGGGTATATGCCCAGTAGTGGGATTGCTGGGTCGTATGGTAGTTCTATTTTTAGTTTTTTAAGGAACCTCCATACTGTTCTCCATAGTGGCTGTATCCATTTACATTCCCACCGACAGTGCAAGAGGGTTCCCTTTTCTCCACACCCTCTCCAGCATTTACTGTTTGTAAACTTTTTGATGATGGCCATTCTGACTGGTGTGAGGTGATACCTCATTGCAGTTTTGATTTCAGAATAGGCAAATCTTTAGAGACAGAAAGTAAATCAATGGTTGCCTAGGGTGGTTGGGGGAAGTGGGGAATGAATACTACTCGGTACAGAGTTTCTTTTGGGGGTGATGAAATGTTTCATAACTGGCTCTGGTGACAACTCTGAATATACTAAAAGCCGTTGAACTGCACACTGTAAATGGGTGAATGGTAATGGCATGTGAATTACACCTCAACAAAGCTGTTAACAAAAAGTGCAGCAACTCCCTGCCCCGTCCCCTGACCCCGCACTCTTAGCTGGTTCTTCTCATTTTCCTTACTCCATGTTTCTCGATAATATTCTCATGCTGCTATTTCTTACCAATTTTCAATTGACTTCCAAAAACGGAACTGAGGAACAGGATGCAGTTTTAAATTGGCAACTGAGTATGGACCTTGTTGAGAAGGTGCACAGAAGCTACCTGGGGTAAGAGTGTTCTAGAGAGAGGGAGGAGCTAGTGCGAAACCCCAAGGCAGGAGCACGCTTGGTGTATTCAGAAACCGGTACAGGAGTCGGTGTGGTCAGGATGGAACTGGTAAGAAGGGGGAGGGTAGGAGACAAAGTCAGAAAGGGAGAGGGTCCATATTGTGTGGGGCTGCAAGTCCGCTGCAGGGGCTCCGGCTCTTATCCTGAGCAGAAAGGAGGAGCCAACGGCGGGCTCCGAGCAGGAGCAGCACTTTAGAAGCGTCCCTCTGGCTGTGAGGCTGAGAACGCACTGGAGGAGTGCACGCGCGACGGAGAAACATCAAGTCAGAGCGGCAGCTCCCTGTCCGGGCATTCTGCCCAGGGGACACTTGGCACGATCTGGAGATATGTTCGGTTGCGACAACTAGGGGGAGGGGGTGCTAGTGGCATCTTGGGGGTAGAGGTCAGGGATGCTGCCCATCATCCTAAAATGCACACAACATGCCTCACAGCAAAGAATTATCTAGCCCGAAACGTCAGCAGTGCCATGGCGGAGAAAACTGGCTTTAGAGGCACCTGCAATAATCCAGACAAGAGATAACAGCTGCTCAGACCATGCTGGTTACCGTGCAGGTGACATGGAGCAGTCAGGGTCTGAATATATTTTAAAGGTAGAACCAACAAAATCTCCTAGTGGACACAGCTGTTCTTTGGCCGGAACAGCTGGAAGGATGAAGTTGACATCAACTGAAATGGGGAAGATGGTGGAGAAAACAGTCTGTGGGGTATGGGTGTCAAACAGTTTGCAGGGTGCAGGTGGGGGAGGTACAAAACTGGAGTCTGGACCTGCTAGGTGCCAGGAGTCGACAACACCCTGAATGAAGACACTGAGCAGGGCGTTCAGGAGAGAGGGTGAAGGAGTAGAGGGAAGTGTGGCAGTGGTCACCACACATCGCCCCGTGAGACCGGAGGGCATAAGAAGACAGCCAGGGCCAAGGAAATATGAGAGAGGGCCAAGGCCAGAACTGCGGGACCCCGGACATTGTCAGGCTGGGATAAGGGAAAGGCAACAGAGAAATGTAAACTGAATAAAAGCTTTATCTTGTCATTCTCAAACTCTTAATGGGGAAAAAAGTGTTTGCTTATGACTAAGGTTAATTCAATGAGAATACCCCTAAAACATAAACAGAAATGACTATTTGTGATAGCTACAATCAATTAACTTTCAGATATAGGATGCTTACAGTAAAAAGAGTTGATAAAAATATCTTAGATTGAGATTATGTCTTCTATAAGCCTAATGGATAAAAAGCAAAGTTTCCTTACCTGCTGTTTCCTGCCCATGGCAAGTGTTCAGTTCAGCCAGAAGCTGGTTAAAATCATCTTGATGAGCAATCCAGTTGTCCTGAAAATACCAAAAACTCAATTAGAGACAAGCCTGGAGTTTACCTAAGCTGAGATAAGATATATATTGGAATCAGGGAAATCTGGTAGTTAATGTGAATTTTTAAATGTTTCACCAAAATATTATTTATAAATGTGAATGAAAAAGAAATAGTATAAATTTGAAATGTAATTTATCTATATCATTATTAAAAATGAGGATCTTGGAAGCTTAAGCCCTGATTTCAAATGTAGATGACTTATCAAGTCAACTTACAGTCAAATAATCAACAGGCAACCTGTGTGCTAAATGTTAAAATAAAGCAAAATAAAATATTTTTTTTCTCACTATGGGAAATTATGCAGGTCAAAGGAAGAAAGCAGTGGCAGATTTGAGGGCTCTCTCCTCTGCTCATTTGAGCTGAAAATCTTTTGCCCAATTCTGCTTGCTTGCTTCCACCCCAATTTCAGAAAACAGCAGTGGGGACGGGAGCAAGAAGGACCTCAGCTCCCCTGAATCCGTCAGCACCCGTTTACAAGGGGCTCAGTTAATAAGCTCATCATAACAAAGACGACCTGGCTTTAAAAGAGAATGAACATCTCCAAAACAATATCAACCTGCGGGGAGCAGGGTTTCAATTCGGGAACTTGCCTCATGCATACTTTTTAAAGAATGCTTAAGGTTAAGGTATATTGAATAGGTTTACCAGGCAATGCTTCTCCTAAAAAGTTAAGTATATCTGTATATCCACCTCTCAAAAACTACCTTCAAAATCAACCTTACATAAACTCTTTTTTTAAAATTGTCCAAGCTGTGTCTATTAATTGATGAAAATAAACGATATTGCTAAACATTCCATCTAGTAAGTGTGTGCCATTTCAAACATTTTGAAGTACTGGTCTTGGATTTTGTCCTCAGAAATAGAACTTTCCCCCGCCATTTTTTTCCAGTTTATTGAGATATAGTTGACATATAACATTATATTAGTTTTAGGTGTACAACATGATGATTTGACAACATGTATAGGTTAAACCCTTCCTTCAGTGGTTTAAGATTTTAGCTGTTAGCCCAAACAATTTTAGCTGCTCCAGTCCACTACTCTGTGCTATTGAACTAAGCAATGTAACCCAGTTTACCTTAAGTAATTCCCCAGATTTCCTACCAGATTCTGTTGGCTGCAAAAATGTAAGAACAAAGCTTTCGGTTTAGATCCTTTCTACAGTGAGCAATGATATTGAAAATGAAAGGCAGGGTAAGCCATGAACTTTTAATTACAGGGTCATATTTTCAAAGTGTCAGTGTTTTAGGGGAAATGTGAATAAATTCAAGTGCTATACACCAACAGTCAGAAACAGACAACGGGACAGGAAAAGAATACCACTTTCTTTCAGTATTTCCAAAATGAAATGCCACCAATTTTAACAATATAAGCTAATATTACAACGCAGGTAAAGATGAAAATTCCCCTCTGTCCTGAAATGAATATTTCTTTAAAAAGAATACTTTTTGCAAAGTTCAGCAATAAAGCTACTTTGGATTTCTTATGCATAAGCAAGTAAAGAATCCCGTAGGGCAATGAGGCAAAACGATGACACGTTACAGATGCCCAGCAGCTTAGTTACGGGCTCCTTAGTTATCTAAAACATGTAGGATACACGCTTGAACAGCTTAAAACTGAAAAATCAGTTTGACTGGATTAAATTTTGTACACTGACAAAAACATCCATTGTGCAAGGAAAACCCCCAGCAGACGCTGTCGCTCACTTCGTTACTGATCGCAGCTCCTAGTCCCAGGTGGTTATTTTTAACTTGAACTTTAATATGATCTGTGGCTCCTTGCTCCTGAGCTCCTAAACCCTGTGGAGATTAAACACAAAGAGAGTTAGCATTTTTATCAGGTATAAAAATACCTCTCTTCCTTCATCAACTGTTTGATTAATCACTAAACATCTAGGAGGCATTATCCTTGTCCTCAAAGAGGACACAGTCTAATGGATTCTTACAAGATTCTGTAATACCAAGGATGCACTTACAATAATGAATGCCAATCCTTCAACCTGTGACCCACTTCAAGGACCACGGAAACAGTAAGGAGAACATGCCTTTCTCTGATGCTCAAAAGCGGAGCGCTACTGCCAAACTAACGGAAGCCCATCAGAGGCATTAGAGTCTGTGGTGCTTTCCCTTAAGTAATTTTACAAAACAACACTGAGGAAGGGGACTCCAAGTCCCCCGCATCATTAACACTCATCTGTAAAGTGTCCCAGAGCACCTGGTGTACTAAATGGCACCCAAGGTGGCTCCAGCACAGTGGATGGAGACAAAATAAGATGATACAAAGGGGCCAGACCTTAAGGACCTTGGAAGTTATGGGGAGAATTTGGATATTATGTTTTAAAACAATGGGAAACCACCGAACTTGTAAGCAAAGGAATGACATGATCTAATTTCTGTATTTTAAAAGCTCGTTATGGCTGCTGTATGGCAAATGGCCCAGAGGAGGAAAAGAAGGGAGGCAGGGAGGCAGCTGAGAGGCTGCTGCGTTGATCAGGGCAAAAAATGGTGGTGGTTGGTCCAGGATGGGGCCCCGGATAGAGAGGAATGATGACTGGGGATTCGGGAAGTGAGAGAGGTCAAGGAATCAAGCATGACTCCCAGGTTTCTGGTTTGAGTAAGTTGATAGGGTGCTATTTGCAAAAGTGGGGAAAACTTGAGAAGAAAAAGATTTGTGGGGTGGGGGGGATCAAGAGTTTTATAATAAAAATGATCTACTTGAGATGAGGACAGAGAAGGGCCTAGGGCTGAACCCCAAGGAATTCCAAAGCTCAAAAGTCTAGAGGAGGAAGAGCCAGCAACAAAAATTTAGCAGTGGCTGGTAAGGTAGAACGAAAAACCGGGAGAGAGGGCAGTATTGTGGAAGCCAAGACAGTGGTATTTCAAGGTACTTCAAGTCAATTACATCCAATGCTGCTAAGGGATAAAGTAATGTGAGAACAAAAAAGGATCCATTGGATTTGGCAAGATCTTTAAAGACCTTGACAAGAACCGTTTAAGTGCAGAGATATCAGCAGAAGTCCTACTTGAGCCAGGAATAAAGGGAATGTGAGAAAAAGGAGAAAATGTGTAGTCTAGCTTTAAGGGTGAATAAAATCTTACTCTAAGCAACATAAAACTCTGATGGTTAAGTATGATTCCAATGCAACTAATTAAAAGGCACCATTTATGAAAATCACAGCAGGTTAAACAATAAACAAAGACAGCTGACGTTTATGTTCAGTTCTAACTCTATCATCACAAGGTCATTATAATTTAATTATTTCTCCAAAACCCCTTATTGATCCAAAATAAATTTCTCCCAGTCTCCTAAGGAAGATGTATTCTCCTGATCTGAAATCTCTCTGCATGGCTCCAACTTCTCTGCTCTTCTCCAAGATACCTTTCCTTTAGACCACCCCATCTTCTCTAGCATCCTCTGGCCAAACTTGGAGTCATCATTACTCCACGCGGTGTTTCTTGGATCCACAGCCCACTTCTGCTTCCGCCGACCTGTAAATGACAAATTATCTCATTAGCAGCTTATCTTTCAAACCTGGAGAATACCTCACAAATACACACATACCTAATGCATACACACGATACTTGCATAAATACAGCAAACATTATGTTTTATTAGATACAGATATCAGATTTGGCATCAATGGGATAGTATCAGCTTGGATCATTTATCCTGGTTTCCCCAATAACTGTATATTCTGAACATACAAATTGACCTTATAAGATTAAAATAAAAATATTCCCCCAAATGTGACAGATCGAAATACATGATGTACCATCAGCTGGGCCTTCCAATTCAGCAAGTGGCAGCAACCTAAGGCACCTGTGACACCAGTGTCACTATCACCAGCAACAGTCATTACAGATATATACGTTAAGTGCCAAATGCCATCCATATATTCTCAGGTTCAATTTTCACAGTAACCCAATGAGGAGAGATCTGCACTTTTCAGATGAGAAAATCTGAGACCTACAGAAAGAATGTTCCTAATGCCCCCAAGCAAAAAACAGAGCCTTTATACAAACCAAGGTCCTACCAACTCCAAAGCTTATATTTTTAATCCACAGCATACGAGTCATGATCTTGGGGAGAGTCACCCTCTACACAACCTACAGGTACTAATTATCCCTTCTCACAGAAACGCCCTAAAGCCATATGACCCCTTCTCTGAACTCACACAGTAAATTACCTGCTGCTTTTCTTGGCATTTAATTAACATTCTTCTGTTATTATGGCTGTTTATATCCATCTCTTATGTTTGCTATTACGCCATAATCTCCTTAAGGCTCACATCCATGTCTTATTCTTTCTTATGCTTCACTGCAAGAAGTGAAAAACACTTTGCCCATAGCAAGCATTCAGGAAAAACATGAATGAATTTATGAATGATTGAGAAAGGAAAAAGGAGGGAAGGCTGAAGAAAGGAGACAAGAAAAGGGGAAAGAAAAAAAAAAAAAGGAAGATAACTGAATTGAAGGAACTGCTTTGAGTCCCTACAAGGTTTTTTTTTAATGTATATAAATGACCATTAGAAACTCAAGTTTATCGCTATAGTTTTAAGGACAATTATGGCAGAGAGAAAGAACTCCAAAAGTTTATTAAACAAGCATATGAAACCCAAAAGTAAACTGTGGCCAAGCGGGGAATTTGGAGGTCAAGTGTCACCATCATTCACCTACTGCACCAATGGAAGCAGAGTATCTCACTGTCAACAGCTGCTCACGCCTTGGCAGTCTCCTAACAAGTAAAAAAATAACGCAGCCTCCAGTCAGAGAGGCTCAGTGTACTGCATGTAAAATCAATAGAGAGACCTGCAACTATCCACACCCTAGCAAAAATAAGTAAACCTTTACTAGCACACAGGCAGAAAAAGACTGCTTACAAAGAAAAGCGAGTTGGGCTCAAATTTACAGTGCTCTGCAGAAAAAAGGTGACCCCAAAATGCTACACGTGACTAAGTTACCGCTTTACTTATCTAGTAAGTACTCAGCTAATGAACAGCATACGAGCTGGGCCTTGTTAACCAAGGATCTCTGTAAGGCTGCTTCCCGGTGTGTGTCAGAGCTCATGTCTCTACTGTAGTGTCTGCCAGGGGCTCCGGCTGGGGCTTGTATGAAGGAGACATTTTTGAGAATGACTGCACCCACCCGCTGCAACAAAGACGGCATACAGTTTATGTCACAAATGTCTATACAGTGGACGCTAGTGCTGACACAAGACTGGAGAGGCGGCGAGGTCAGCTCCTCTTCCCCAGGGAGATGGCAGGTAGCCTCAACCAGCGGAGTAGGGCGGCTGCTCCGCTCAGGGTAGAGTGCCCTGAATCTGCACGATCACTCTTTGGGATGACGGCGGGGGCGCAGGGGTAACCATCCTCTAGCAGGGACTCCTCCTACCTGGAGATCTAATAGGATACTTTCAGGGTAACCCCAATAAACAGCCCTGCACACAACAGCTGCCAGGCCTGATACCACAAGGTTTACGCCAGGATTCAGCTTACTCTGAAAAGTGTGCTGAGTTCCAAGAGCCAGGGACAGAAATTTTTTTTTTTCTTTGCCCAAAGACACTTTCACATATTCAAGACCTCAAAAAATATATCACCCATGTATTCTTATTAAAATATTATTCAAGACATATTCAAGGTTACAGAAACTGCAGCATAAAATCTTAATGCAATGAAATCCATTAACTATCGTGTTGTCATTTGATTAGAAAATGTAATAACTGCAATTGTCAAAAACTGGTCTTGAAAAGAGTCTATGAAAAAAAGTAGTATCTTGATAAAATATGGGTCTAAGACTCTGAATTAAATAAGGACTGAAAAGTGAGAGTGATAAATGAAATTCTTCTCTTACGTTTATGTAAGCGAGATTCCTTACCTGACATAGGGGAGAACCAATAAAATAATATTTGATAATTAGAGAAATGCAGGATAAAAAATGTTTTTGAGAAACAAAGAAAACTACTAGATTTCAAAAATGGGATAAGTGACTGTGGAGAAGATGAAAGAAAACAAAATATAGTCCATATGGCAAGAGAAAACAAAGGAAATTAGCATACTTACTGAAGTGAAAATGTTCACTAAGGTTAATTATGGGAAAAAAGTAGGTTATAAAACTGTACCTACAGAATTATCCCAATTTTATAAACTATCAGAGAAAATAATTGCTAGGTAGTGAAATGGCAGACTGGGACTTTTCTATGCTTCTATTTTCTCATTTCTAAAATAAGAACACCAGTCCCAAATATCTAATCATAAGGGATGCCATAGACATTAATGTAGCAAATTGTTTTAAAAAACACAAAATATTATATACTACTAATGTCAAAGATTTGAAAATTTGGAGTCATGGTGGGAAGAGAACAGAAAATATTCTCATGAAATTATGCAGCTTGAGTTGCTGATGTCCACAGATGGCACTTCACATCTGTATATCATTTCATACTTTGAGCTATTTTCACGTTCACCATCTCATTGATTTAAGAAAACCTAGTAATGAACATAATCAAAGAAGTTTTTAACAGCCCCACAGAAACTGTTCAGGGAAAGAAACATAAATGAATAGCAGAGCCAGGGCTAATGTTCCCAAGTGCACGCTGAACTAAGCATACATCAAACAATATTAAAACCACAAGAAATCTTAGCCACACTGGTTATACAGGTGAAGAAATAGAGCCCACAGGGTCACACTGTAAAACATACTCCTTTCTGTAAGTCCCTGTTTAAAAAACAATAGAAATCTGCTGACCCTAGTGACAAGAACGTAAAGATATAGCGATAACTAGATCAATTTTGTCACTTTCTACCTCAATAAACTTGGGGTGAATTACTTTCCTCTGAACCTCAATTTCTGCCCCTGTAAAATGTGAATGGTGCCTTACCCACTCCGTTTTGTGTTCCCATTCCTCCACCCCCTTAGATTAGAGGATGCCGACAGCATTTATTTCATGGAATCCCTGTGTAGCGTCTGTTGGGTCTGTTAAAATTTAGCAGCTGTTTCTGCTTCTCGCTCACCAGACACTTTCAAAGATACCGGCCGGCTTTTCAGGACCAAGGCACGACTGCCATCTGGTGGCCGGAAGCTTTAGCTACAGGTATCGCTCAGAAGTTAAACAGCCTCTCCAGAGGGAGGGAATTAACGAACTTCACAAAGTGATGGAAAACGTCAAAGGCAAACTGAGGCAGGGTGGGGCGTTGAGGCCAACATTCCTTCCATAGTAGAGTGTTAGTAATTCCAACTACCAAAGTCAAAACCGCCACTGTCTTACTTAGAATCACTCATTAGCCCCGCCTCCCCTAAAAAACGCTCACTTCTTGTGTTTGACGCTTCTAACCCCTTTGCTTTTCTTTTTCTTGATTCAATACACCTTCAAGAACGGGATTTCACTGACTGAAGAGATTCTGCTGGCCCAACCGCCTCTTTTTAACCAGAGGAAGCTGAGGCCCGGGGAAGTGAAAGAGCCAGGCCGGGTTCCCACAACCGGTGTCCGAACCCCCATTCGAACCCACCACTCGCGTGCTCGGGTCTGAACGTGAGAACAAGCGTCCCAAATGGACACTTGCAGTCTCTCACCAGCAGACCGCAGCTAACTTTCGAGGAAGGCTGGGCTGGGAAATCTCCGCGGCAGCCAGGGCGAGCCGAGCAGGGCGTCCGGGACCCCGGGCCCCGGCATCCCCCGGCCCACCGTGCGCCGGCGACTGGTTCCCCCCGCCACTCGGTCCGGCCGCCGCGTCACCCGGAACCTTCACCCTCGCGCCCGGTCGGGCCTCCGAGCCCAACACTCACGCTCAGCCAGCATCGACATGTCGCCAAGCCTGTGACGCCGCAGGCCTCGGGACCTGAGCAACGGTGGCTACCGCTCGGCGGACTCGCGGAGAAGCTAGAAGCACTAGCCTCGCACGCCCGGCGAATCGCAGCGGCGAGAGCGCCCGCTGCTGACGTCAGTGAGGCGCGACTCTCTCCTGGACCGCGCAGCGGGCGAGTGGGCGGGGCGCGGGAAGCCTGGGACTCCGCATTTGGGTGGATGCTGGGTAGACTAGCGGTTTCCAAGGTTTGTTCCAACTCCAGCATTCCGTGTGTCTATGAAACATCTATAAGGATCATCCACTAAAAAGAACTGTTATTAAGTTTGGAGTTTTTTTTTAATTACAGAATCTTGATATTTTTAAATTGTCAGCTGGGAGTAGATATTGCACTTTTAAAAATAAGGTGATTCAGTGTAAGACATTCCATCTTATTCTTCAGTCTCATGGCAGACCCGCATAGAGCAGGACTTCTCAAACTTTAATGTTTGGGTGAATCACCTGGGGATCTTGTTAAAAATGCAGTTTCTGGTTCAGCAGGTCTGGGATGGGGCCAGAGATTCTGCATTTCTAACAAGCTTCCAAGGACGTGGATGATGATGGGCTTACTTTGTGTAGCAAGCCATTAAACAACCAAAGGTATGAGTGAACTCAAGGTTAAAATATACTCTTTTCTTTTTTCCTGTTCAAGAAAAGTGCTTTATGAAGAACACTTTATAAAGTGATGGTGATAAACGCTTTCAAAATATTTCAAAGAACCGAACCAAGAAGGTATTTAGGTAAGTCATCTGTGCTAGTCCCCTGCCTTCAAGCAAGTAAAGACCAATATCAGGGGCCGATGATTGCTGCTGTTTTTTTTTTTTTTAATAAATTTATTTATTTTTGGCTGCGTTGGGTCTTCATTGCTGCAGGCCGGCTTTGTCTAGTTGCGGCGAGCGGGGGCTACTCTTCATTGCGGTGCGCGGGCTTCTCATTGCGGTGGCTTCTCTTGTTGCGGAGCGCGTGCTCTAGGCACATGGGCTTCAGTAGTTGTGGCTCGCGGGCTCTAGAGCTCAGGCTCAGTAGTTGTGGCGCACGGGCTTAGTTGCTCCGCGGCATGTGGGATCTTCCCGGACCAGGGCTCGAACCCATAGTTCCCTGCATTAGCAGGCGGTTTCTTAACCACTGGGCCACTGGGGAAGCCCTCCTTCTTTTCTATAGCTCTGGTAAGTCTCATGTCCATCCCTCCCATCCCCACACCGTTCACATGCGTACAATTGTAAAAGCTAGCTACACATTCTGTACAGTCACAGAAAGAAATTCTTATGTGTTGCATTACATCTTTATATTCTATTCCAGATATATCACTAACATTTTATCTGTAAAAGAAATAAAGCTGAATCTTGCCAGTTTAATTTAGCTCATTCCTAAAGAGACACCAGTGTGATACAATGCAGGGCCGGAGTGGGGTTGGGGGGAGCCGTCAGAGAACATGACAGAGCCTAAATTCTGCTACCAGCTTGGGGTGAGTCCTTGCGCAAGTCATTTCACCTCTTTTGATGTCACTGTTTCAATCTATGAAAAAAGGATGATCTCAGATTATTTCCAAATCTAAGAGACTTTCAGAGAATTACTTTAATCCGATCCGGTTGCTGTAACCCAGAGAGTGGAAGGCTCATCTCTCCCTGGGGGATTTCTCCTGCGGTCCTCACCGAATCTTCCTCAGGCCCCACGAGGAACACAAGTTGAGAAGCACCTACCCACCCTGCGATCCAGTACCCTAGAAATGGATGCTTGATGTCTTGCTGAGATTTATTTACCCATCCTGGGGGAGGGGGCGGGGGGGGGGTGTCTGGTTTTGCCAGGTTGTTCCCCCTGCATCTGCTTTAAACTCCACCCCATTTCTGTTGCTTATGCCTCTGAGTAGGGGAATGTGTTGGTGATACTGTTTCTCTTAAGTCGACAAGCCAGTGAATACCAACTCAGGACTCTCATCTTCCAGGCCTCCCGAGTAGTTTATCTTGTCCTCTCTTGCAGTCTTTGTCTGTTGTCGAAGCTCAACTAGGAAGACAAACCCTAGCCAACTGCTTTGTGCAGGGAAGACTCTCTCTTGATCCTCGTCCAGAAACACCTTCCGGCTCCCCGGCAGCAGTTCTGGCCTGCAATTCCTCCTCTGTTGATCCTCCCTATCAAAATGTTATGACTTCAAGCTTTAGCCTCCACAAAATCTGTAAAGCTCAACAATGGAAAATCGTGTCCAGAGATCAAGTCACCTAATGGCATCAAAGGGAAAAAAATCTGATATCCTGACTGCCTTATGATCGTTTTCTTTATTGTCTTAGGTTAGCCTTCTCTAGTTTTGGAGCAAGGTGGTGACACTTTAGTCTCTCTGTCTTGAGATAGTTCTAGGACTGTAGGTGGTAGTGGGGAGGGTGATGGGGATGGGGGCAGGGAGATGCCTGCAAAGGGAATGAGTAGACACAGGGTTGGAGTTGGATGATGAAGGAGGATGGGCTGACTTAGTCACCACGTGAGAGGGTTTCCAGCCCTGAGCTGCTGGCCGAGGACCCCTGTCCTGAGGGTGGGAAAGCATCATGTCAGGCAGGGACTGCACCGTGGCAGTGATGATGGACACCCTGGGATCCCCTAGGAGGTTCCCCGAGGCTCACTGTGGCTCTCCCTGACCCCTCTGGCATCTTCCTTCTGGCTTCTGCTGCTCTCTGGGTAAGCAGTGCACAGCCCAGGGAGCTATGTCCGCGTGGTCCATCCTCCCCACCATGATTTTCCTTGGTGCAGTAATTAACAGAATGAGCTCCAAAGTTACAGGGTTCAGATCTGGCTCTGACACCTGCAAGTTATGTGTGCTCTCTGATTCTTCATCTGCTATCCCATGGGGTTGCTGGGAGAATTAAGTAGAAAGCACATGAGGACACCTTGTGGGCTACAGCACTATAATACTGTAGGCAGCCATGGCTGTTTACCCTGAGAATTACGGGCAGGTCTTGGGCCAAATCTGCCCCATCCTTATTCTTCACGTTCCTCTCTCATCTCCTACCGAGTACCAGTTGTTGACCTTGGGCAGCTTACTAAATGTCCTGTGCATCATTTTCCACATCTATCTGATAAGGATAATGCTGGTACCTGCCTCAAAGGGTTGTGATGCTGATTAAATGAAGTGATTTAATGAATGTCTTAAACGAAGTTCTGAAGTAGTGGAGGACAGTGTCTGGCGTGGAGAAGGAACTCGAGAAATGGCTCTGTCTGTATTTGAGTGCACACAGTTTTGTTTTTTAACTGCACACCAAGGCCACCATCTTAATCTCTCCAGTGAAAGTAACAGATGAGAGAGATTCCTGGCGGCGGGGGTGGGGGCGTGGAATCTTGCCTTTGGGCATAGAACCCCTCGGAACTGTAGACCTGTTAAGCCAGCTAGCCAGGGTCACTGCTGACTGAGGAGGTTATAAAGAGGAGGCCATGATCATGGCGCACAAATATTCACATCAGGGGATATTTTAAGGAAATCTCTAAGTGTTTTAGGGTCATCTTTTACTTACACAGAGTTCGTTCACATTTGGTCTCTTTTAAAAAACTTTGTTATGAGAGATACCATTAAGTAAATAATACCATTCACAAAACTGTAGGAGCCCCATTTTTTTTTTTAATTCCACTTTTAAAAATAAAAAGTAAATATAATAGTCTACATATACATACATATACCGTTAGCATATGCATGGAAAACCTGGGGGAGACTATATGCCAAACTGTTAATACAGGCATTTTCAGGGGAGTGGGGAAAGGAATTACGGAAGACTTTTCATTTTCTGCAATACATATTGGTATATCATCAGGACTTTTAAATCATAATAACACATTACTTCTTTATTATATCAGAATAGTTTAAATATATATATTCTATGTATTAATATGCATGCTCCCTATAGAAGTGTTGTCTGGTGGAACAAACATAAATATCTTGCCTGGAAATTTAATTCCATCTTATCCACTCAATCCAAGCCACACTAGAAACCTGTCACAGGCACAGGTGACAGTAATCTGTCAACATTTTGGAAACCACTGGACACTTTTAGCGTGTTCCTGAGGCAGAGATGGACGAAGAGGGAACCATTGGGAATGATGTCCAGCTGTACAGCAGTGGCCCCTGTGGGCCTGTGGACTCTGCCACGAGTCCATGTTACTTCAGACTCCCCTCAACCTTGATTCTCTGTGGCTTTCCAGGTCCTACTTCTGAATCTTTCCCTTTGAGGGATCTTTGACCTCTGGGCTCCCACTTCTTGATCCTGGCTTGACTTTCTTTGGTTTTCTGGTCCCTGATTTCTTGAGGACCTCTCCTGCCCCAGGTGCTCAGACACCACAACTACCTGTCTGGCTCCATTTGGGCAGCCCTGCCTGGCATTGGCCTGTGACGCAACTCTGTGGAAATTTCTAGATATCTGAGAGGGAAGCTTCAAATGTGAAGACGTCAATCATATGGCTTTGCAACTCTCTTCTGATTAAAATGACATCTTCAGTATTTGCAGGCAGGCCAGCCATCTATGGTCTTGGTCTCTGTAGATTCATCCAAGTTGTCGCATGTGTAACAGTCTGTACCTTCTTTATTGCTGAGCAGCATTCCCAGGTATGGATGTATCACTGTTTCATCATCCACCTGTTGTAAGATATCTGGGCTGTTTCCAGTTCTGAACTATTATTACAGACATTCCCGTGTGTGAGCATAAATACCCATTGCCTTGCGATAAATGCGCAAGAGTACAATTGCTGAGTCATCGGGTAATCCATGTTTAGATTTGTAAGAAACTGACAAAATTTTTTTTTTTTTTTTTTTGGCCACGCAGCCACGTACGTGGCTTGCAGAATCTTAGTTCCCCGACCAGGGGTTGAACCCGGGGCCCCGGCCATGAAAGTGCCAAGTCCTAACCACTGGACACCAGGGACTTCCCAGAAACTGACAGAATTTTTTCCAGAGTTGCTGTCCCATTTCACTTTCCCATCCACGGTGTATGAGTGATCTGGTTTCTCTGCAGCCTCTCCAGCATTTGGTGTTGCCACTATTTTCGTTGTATAGTGGTATCATGTGGTTTTAATTTGCATTTCCCTGACGGCTAATGATGTTGAACATCTTTTCATGTATTTGCCATCTGTATATCCTCTTTGGGGAAATGTCTGCTTAGGTCTTATGCCCACATTTAACCACTTTTTTAAAGTTAACTCTATCAATAGGAAATCCAGCCATATGAGTTACAAAGCCATAGGAAGCACCATCTTACACTTGTTAGCAGCTTGTGGGGGACTAGGCAGGGGGTCAAGAATATATGCTGTGTGGGGCTTCCCTGGTGGCGCAGTGGTTAAGAATCTGCCTGCCAATGCAGGGGACACAGGTTCGAGCCCTGGTCCGGGAAGATCCCACATGCCGCGGAGCAGCTAAGCCCGTGCACCACAACTACTGAGCCCACATGCCACAACTACTGAAGCCTGCGGGCCTAGAGCCCGTGCTCCGCAACAGGAGAAGCCACCACAATGAGAAGCCCGCGCACCGCAACCAAGAGTAGCCCCCGCTCGCCACAACTAGAGAAAAGCCCACGCGCAGCAATGAAGACCCAACACAGCCAAAAATAAAATAAATAAATTAAATAAAATAAAATTTAAAAATTAAAAAAAAGAAGAATATATGCTGTGTCCTGCCCACCCCTCCCCCCAGCTTATTCCTCCCTAAGACAGTTAAAGATATACTGAACTGACAGGGTCCAGGTTTCAAGATACCAATCGGACCACATTTTCTAATCCTGAAGGTCACTGTGTGTGGTGAAAGCCATGTGTTCACACACTTGGATGTGGCTTTCTCGCTGGTGGCAGAAGGAATGGGCTGAGCCAGGGTTGTCTCTTTAGGGTGAGATTGCCCATCTTGCTTTCTCTCGCTCTCCCTCTCTTCCTGTACCCGTGGCAGCGCTGGAGATCTTCAGCTAGCTGGGGAAGGAGTCTGACTTAAGGCAGAGAAGAAGCTTCACTTAGGCTGTGATCCTAAGGCGTGAGCTCCAATCCAGTTTACCGGACACTGTGCGTTGGGTATACACCACGTGCTAAGGTAATAATGCAGTGCAATCAGGAGAAGAGCTTCATTCATTGATATCAGGATCTTGCTTGGGGCCACTGCCTTTTTCATGGAATTAATGATTCTTCGAAGTCAAACTCAACACGGGGAAGCAAAAGCCAGTGATAAAGGGGGTCCACTGACTCCAAGATTTGGCTCCAGATAGGGGCCGAGGTTTGCAAAATCTTATCCCTTTTGCCCTGTAGGCTGGGTAAGTCCTAACTCCATAGTCTTTGCGGAGTGAGGATGCTGTGATACAGGTACTTGCCAAGGTCACCGCTGGCCTCCTTCCAAAGCCTAGGGCCTTGCGCAGCTCTCGTCACTCACTCTGTCACTGCCTGACACCCACTAAGTGCTTTCCCTACGTTTTATTCTCTCCCCTTTGCTATCATTTCTTCCTCCTCCAGATGTCTGACTTTAGCTATCACTAAGCTGCTTGTTTGGTCTCCTCTCCTCCACAGAGTCTCACTCCTTTCTAGGGCTCCTTCTTTTTCACGATTTCAACCAGCCCTCCTTTAGATGTCTCCCCAGAGGACTTCCCTCCTGGCTTCTGGATCTGGACTGCGCTACTTTTGAGTCCTCGGCGGCTGTTTGCTTTGCCGTCAAGACTGCCCTTCGTTGCTCTTTCTGCCCCAGGAGCTCTTCTTCCTGCTTTCCTGTTCCTAGAACTGGCAAATCCATTGTTAACTAGATCTAACATCATTCCATTTAGACCCCTGGTGCGGTCCACGAGACCCTTTTAACTTCGTGGGTGGGGACGGTGTTGTTAGGATTGAGTGTTTGTGTATATGCAGTGTTGTGGTGACAGGGTGGTGGGCAGAGCACAGGTTTGGGGGCAGAAAGTCCTAGAAATCAGGCGTGGCTCTGCCACTTCCAGGGCAGGGAGGTCAACTGGCCTCTCAGAGGCTTAGTTCCCATGTCTATGAAATGAAAAAGATAATAGGGCTTCCCTGGTGGCGCAGTGGTTGAGAATCTGCCTGCCAATGCAGGGGACACGGGTTCGAGCCCTGGTCTGGGAAGATCCCACATGCCGCGGAGCAACTAGGCCCGTGAGCCACAACTACTGAGCCTGCGCGTCTGGAGCCTGTGCTCCGAAACAAGAGAGGCCGTGACAGTGAAAGGCCCGCGCACCGCCCCGCGATGAAGAGTGGCCCCCGCTCACTGCAACTAGAGAAAGCCCTCGCACAGAAACGAAGACCCAACACAGCCAAAAATAATAAATTAATTAATTAATTTTAAAAAAAAAGAAGAAGATAATAATACCCAGCCAAATGGGACGATATGCTTGAAAGAGAATTATAAACGATGAAGAAGTGGTAATAGTCATAATAGTTGTGATAATGAGTCTATGTTTAACCAAGTCATCGACCAGGACTCCTTGGTCACAACCTGAGTATTTTTCATCTTAAACTTTCCTTTTCCCTGGGCCAGGAGGTCCTATGGTTCTGCTACTTGTCTAGATAACAAAGCCCAGATGCGTGTTGAGCTTCACAACAAGAGGGCGTGTGGGAATTTTCTATCTGGAAAAGAACTGCCTTGGGTGTGGCTCCGTGCAGTGTCTCCAGCTTTTCTGAGAGTCAAGGCTAAGGGGGGACGTCCAGTGGGTGGGCAGGGAGGGTGCTGGGGTATCGGGAAACCTAGGTGGAGTGGAATTGATGGGCTTGGTATTTCTAAATCACCAGTTATTTAACCTTATTGAGTCTATTTCCTCATCTCTCAAATGGGGTTAAGAATATTTACTTTGGGGTTGGCTAAAGGATTATTAACTGAGATAATATATGTAGAAACAAAAATCTGATGCTGAACTTGACTTATCTTTACACTCAAATAATGCAGGGAAGAGGACTAAATTGTAGGGAAGAGGGTTGGGAGAGAAATCACGGTACAAGAGAGAGCTATGCTAGCCGACATAGGTGCTGCATTGAGCAAGGAGTATTAACTCTCTTTATTCGGCATAATCTAGGGGTTGGTTTCTATGGCATCCATTATGTCTCTCCAGTTATGCTGCTGAGTAGGTTTCCTTTGGGACAGGGGACCTACCTCAATCACATCCTGATGTAGGAAGAGTAGAGCACAGGTTAGGTGGTGACTGCTGCATGACTTAGTGACTTCACAGGCAGGACCAAGGCTAAACATGCATAAGTTGCTCTTGAACTTGTAGCCTCTGAAGATGGTGTCTGGCTATTAGACCTCATGACTTCTCATCCTTATTAGTTGGTTCTGACTCTTTACTGAGATGGGGAGGGGACAAAGGTCAACATTTCTTTCTAGGTCTCAACTTCCATAATATATCTGTAGAAAATACAAGCAAATACTCAAAGCCACGAAAGCCCAGCTTTGAGCCATTGATCTTCCTGATTATTGTAGCTATTAATTCTTATTATTTGAATTTTATTTTTAAAATGTATAACTTCCTTCATCAAGAAAACTTGAGGCGACATACAAAAATAGTTGGACTACAAATATTATAAAAATAGGAAGAAATTGGGTCAAAGGGAATATGGTTAGAAAAAATAAGTTAGATCAAGGGTAAAGTTAGCATATGGAAATGCATACCATAAACATGACCTAAAGGTCAAAGGTGAGCTGCCCACTTGGTTTTGAGCTTAAAGCAGCCGTGCAAAGAGGGAAATATTATGTTATATAATGCTAAATGATGATAGCAAATGGCTGACATTTATTGAGTATTACTATGCAGTGTCAAAGGCAAGCAAAGCCAGATGCTAAAGTGGTCAGCACTGGTCTTAATCAGTAATATACTACTGCAATGGGGAAAAGAGGCCAGCACGAACTGAGTTTAGCATCCTTTTGTACGGAGGTGACTGGATGTTTTAATGGGAGAGTGAGGGGGTGAGGGGTGAGTGGAGGCTCAGTAGAGTCAGGGACGTGAAAAATTACTAAAAGCAGGAGGGGGTTGGTCCCTGTGAAACCCATCTGGGTTTCTAACTGGGACTGGTTCAAGTTAAGCCCCTCCCCTCCCACAGAGGCTGGGAGACAGCGCGCTGTCTTCAGATGGCGGCTGGAACAAACAGTAAATTCTTTTAGCAGCCTTGAGTGTTCTCAGGCAGGCACTTTAAGGAGGTTAGGGTCAGCCCAGGCTATGCAGACTTGAGCTGTTAGAAACTGCATTAACATTTTGTTCAAGTTTTTGAGGCCAGTGTTGAAGCCTAGTAGATGAGAGGGCACAGAGGGGTCTGGCAAGAATTTGGTCAAGAAGAGAGTCTTTGTCAGAAGCAGGCATGGTTCTAAATTCTTTACAGGTACTATCTCATTTATTTTCACAAAATTGTGTGAGATGGGTGATACTATTGTCCCCATTTTACAGTTGAGAAAAGTGAGGTGCAGAAATATTACCCAACATCATTTTATGATTCTAGGCTCTTGGTTCAAGGATCAGCTATTCCCAGAAAACAAACAGAAAGTGAAAAATTTTCCAAATGTTTTCTTTCCTTCTCTGTTCATGTTTACGTGTTATTTCCAGGTAGAGGGCAAGACACAGCACATTTTTCATCTTCCTAATGCAGCTTCTAAAATTCCTCCCCAAATGCCCAAGGCCCTTCCCCTTCAGCAGATAGATGGGGAGGGTTTGCCTAACAAGATGAGTACAATCCAAATAGAGCTGGGGGATTTTCAACGTATGCATGAAAATTCTTGACTATTCCTTTGTGTTCCACATTTTTCCTAAGCTTTGCATCGTGTGTCCTTTAGACGGAGCCTCTGAAGGCTTTGCCTCTCTGTGCCTGAGACCAGCTCCCACTGGCTGTTAGCCCTGCGGGCTGCAGCCTGATCTGAAAATTCAACACTGAGTTAGATCAGTGCTCCGTGTCCCACATCCAAGGAGGTGTGGGTGTTGAGGGGATCTGAGAAGCAGCTTTGAAGGACGAGGGCGATGTTTACTGAAGATTCTGGGGCCTCCCTTCCTCTCTGTGTGTCTCTCCTATGCCCAAGGCGAGCCTCACGTTTCTGCCATCGCTGTGTATGGGGCTGTAGACAGGGGATGGAGGCTCTTTTCCTGAAGGTGCTACAGCAGTGTATGTGCTCCCTGGGCTTGGCGTATGTCAGGTAAGGGGCTGGTATGTGGCTCTGTCCCCCTCAAGATGTCACTAGAGGGGACTTCCCTGGCGGTCCAGTGGTTAAGACTTCGCCTTCTAATGCAGAGGGTGTGGGTTCGATCCCTGGTCTGAGAGCTAAGATACCACATGCCTCGCGGCCAAAAAACCAAAACATAAAACAGAAGCAATACTGTAACAATTCAATAAAGACTTTAAAAACGGTCCACATCAAAAAAAATCTTAGAAAAAAAAAGAAGAAGTCACTAGGGGAGGAGTGTGAGTTTATTTGAGTGAATGAGTCCCCTCCCACCACTCTGCACCAGAGAGAAAACTTCTTCTAAGGATGGAGAGTGCTGGGGGGCAAGGAAGCAGCCGCAGCTCTACTCTCTGAAGTCCGGAAGCCAAAGTGTTGCAGGGAGACCCAGGCCACATGGATGAATTTCCGCTCCCCTCCCCCGAGCCTGGGGCAGGGAGGATGAGGAAAGGCACTCCCAGTCCTGGGCTGGGTGCTCCCTTCCTGTGGCACTGAAGGTCTTCATGGGACCACAAGTCAAATGCATGGACTGAAATCTGGGGACAGAGGCGATCAGACCAGGCCCAGACCACAGAGGAAGCTAAAGAAGGAGCTGGAAGGAAGAAAGCGAGGTGGAAAAGCTGAGGGACGGGGCAGGGCACAGAGGGAGGACGGCTCAACTTCCGCCTGAAGAAGTGAGTCTAACCGGCCTCAGCCGCACTTGCTAGGGGGCCTGGGGCTGATGGGTTGTGTGTTGGGAGTAGGGTGTCGTGTGTGTGCGTGTGAGTGTGTGTGTGTGTGTGTGTGTGTGTGTGGTCAGCAAGTATGAACTTGACAGTGGTTCACCCAGTTAGCCCCTCACCCAACTCCAACTGCTAGGGACCAAGACAGCCGGACTTCTCTTTACGAGTAACACAGAAAAGAGGGTCCAGAATCACAAATCCCCAAATGCAAATCCATATGGCACAGGGGAAGACCCTGACGTTCTAGACATATATTCTCCATGTAGCTGAAAAGGGTCTTCTATATTGCCTTTGATGAAACCCTTTAGCAAAGCAGGTAAACTCAATTTTAGGAAGGATTTTTTTCCCCTACATAGCCCCCTAACCTAACCTTTGATTGCCAGCCTGCATTCAGACTCCAAGAGTCAGTAGCTTGGGGTCCGGGGTTTTTCCTACCTGGAGAAGGGGGCGGTATCAGCCTATCAGGAGGTGGCCAGTGCCTGGAGGGCCCACCCACTTACCTCCTCCCTCCTCCTGTAAGGTCTCTTCCTCTCCTGGGGGTTGCCAGCTGCTTCCGAGAAGCCTTTGGTCCAATTGGAGGCCACCTCAGCTTACACTGCTGCCAATAAGCACCCAGAGTTTTCCACTCCACAGTCATCTGTCCCTCCCCCACCATGAACAAAGGAAAAGGCACACGTACACACATGTTATTAAAATGAACTGTTTATATATCTCAGTTGAGTCAATACATTATAATGTATTAAAATGGAAAGGTACAAAATTGAAATAAATACTTTCTGATTCATGTATAAATCTTTTTTTTTTTTTGTCAAGATGACTTTTATCGTCAGTACATGTCACAAGAAAACATTTAAAATGACACTGAAACAATCATTTAAATCATGGTGCATGGAGGAAAAAGGTAAAGAAAACAACTTTTGGCTTGTTTTGGCATGAGACCTTGATACAATTTGGGTTCCCCAAAACCATGTGAAGGGTGATAAAATAGAAATGCTCAAAACCGACTTAAAAAAATAAACAGGCTTTACAAAAACCCTCTTTGTGATGAACCCGGCCACTTCTCTGCATGGTCTGCACTTAACAGTAGATACATTCAGTATTGTCCACGGGAAGACAGCAACTGCCTTTCGTTTTAAAGAGCTTGGTGGAGAGGCTGAAGGAGTTTGCTGAGCTGAAGGTGGGCAGGATGTACAGGAGAACGGAAAGTCTGGACGGTCTTCAGGAACGCCTCTGAGAATGAGGGGTGTGGAGGGTCTCTGGAGCAAGAGTTGGCACTGAGAGCGTGACGAGTCCAGATCTGAAGCAAAGCAAGTGGGTAGGATGGAAACAGTGGCTGGTAGTGAGAGTGGGGCGGGGTGGTCTCCCCACCTGAGCAGTTCTGGGTTTGCCCTCAGCCTGGGAACGTTTCTGTCTCAGCAAGGGGCTAACCCAGCGCTCTGGGGACAGGGCTGGGACTCTTTTCAGGCACAGCAGCATGGGGGAGACGGGGACAGGTGTGGGGCTTGCCTGAATGCCACGGAAGGGGCTTCCTCCTCTGGTTCCCGTCGTTAGGTGGCTGTTAAGGCAATAAGGACTTTAGCAAACTAGACGTTAAGGGCAGCTAAATTCAGCCAGATTGAAGGCAAACAAAAGGTGAGAAGGAGTCCCTTTCTCCTCAGCTACCTTCCCGCCCCAAGCACAGGAGGTCTCAGCTCACAAAGCTCTCAATTTACAGCATGTGGTAGCAGACGGCTTGCCCTTTGGAAGGCTCCATGGAAAAGAAGGCTCATCCCTGGCTTGGGGCAACTTGACCCAAGTCTCCTTTCTACAGGCTCTCTTTCCTGAGGTCCTCTCAGGAGGGCAAGCTGTGGTCACCCAGCTGTTGAATGAAAAGTGGAAGCACCAAGGTTCACGCAGAGTTAGGGCAAGTCCTTTGCCACAGACCATCTGGCCCATCCCAGTGGCCTTGAACACTGTGTGTCCTGGAAAGCAAGGCCTGATGTTCAAATGCCCCAGTGAGACCTATGCTCAGCTGGAGAACAGGACTAGCCCTTCAGGGTTCAGAAATGTTCCCCCTACATCAGATGGAATGACGGCTACAAAGTCCATGGGAACGTGAGGTCCTGGGAAGGTTTGTGAGCTCATGTCTGGGTCCTCAGGGGAGTGAAAGAAGCTCCTTTGACCTGAATCCACTCACAGGGAAATGTACAGAAGACTGACCAGAACAGATGGAAGAAACTTTTCCTTTGCCCTTGTTCTGGAGTGAAGGAAATAGACCTTGACATACTATGGGAAGGATAAACCTTAACAGTTGCCTCCATTCTGGGCAGGCTGCTGGCAAAATGCAGGGTGATTTGACTGCTGGGGCCTAGAATTGAACTGACTCTCAGGCAGTTGCTAAAAGGTACAGCTACTCACTCCAGCAAATGTGAGCTCAGTAAACAAGGCAATATCCCCTCTATCCTGTAGCACTAGGTTACAGCCTAATGCCAGAGCTCTCCATGAGATGCCTGGGGCCCGAGGATGCAATGGCTTGGACACAGTGGCAGCTGTGCCACTGATTACTGATTACTCAGCACCACCTCAAAAGGGGGCATTCACGGGGACCAGATGTGCAGAAGGAGAAATGCCAGTTGTAATGGTCAGCCGTCTGGGGGCCAGTGCCCTGCCTGACTTTTCTCTTGTGGAAGCCATATTATTTTGGTCCTAAGAAAAATGGGTAACATTTCTTCCAGGAATCCAAGGATTATAATAACACATCTATAATAAAGTCAATGTGATCATCAAGCTGTGAGGGTACAGATGAAACAAGATTGGTCAGGAGTTGATCACTGTTGAAGCCTATTGGTAGTTCTGTGGGACTTCACTGTACAATTCTATTTTCATTTGTGTTTAAATGTATGTTTTGAAATTATCCACAATACAAAACAAGGCCCCTTGGACGTTCTCTAACTTAATCCCTCATTTTCCAGACAGAACTCAGTGGCTAAGCACCCAGAATCACATGGGGAGTTCATGCAGTACCGGTACTAGACCCCAGCATTCTTTCTGCAGGGATTAAGATAGATGGGTTGGATTGACATCCTTAAATCAATGTCAGGTTCTTCAGCTCTGCTCTTACCACGCTGAAAAGCAGGGGTTTTTTTTTGTTTTTTGTTTTAAATCCTGCCAATTAGCCCCAAGAACATAATAATAATGGCAAGTACCCTTCTCCCATAAAGCCACCAGTGGCACTTTCTATGAAGGCTCTCTTTTGTCCCAGCATTTCAAAGGGAGACACTGTCCCCTAAGGTTTCCTGGGACAAAGCAGTCACTGTAGATGCTTCTCACGGGAACCACCACCAGGAAGGGCACTGAATGTCCTTCCTGAGCCCCTGGCCGTGTGCAATTTTCTCTGGAGCCTGATTGAGGGCCCGGTAGGGGGAGGGGAGTGTCACATTTATGACGGGTGTAGGGGTGTAAAGGGCTGGTATGGCAGCCATTGAAGGGAATAAATCCCTTTAAAAATCTTCCACCCAGGTTACTGGATCTCTTTAGAGAAAGAGCACTGTAATCTAATTGGAATCAAAGACATTAATCCATTTAATACGAAAAAGACTTTTAAGAACTGGAGGCTTGGGAAAGGGAGACAGGAGACAGGGCTCTTCTCACAGTGATGACACGGGTAGGGAACCAAGGGGCCTCGGTAGCAAGTTGTAGACTTTAGTTTGAACATTAAAAATGTTCCAGATACATCCTTGTAAGCTTATGAGGACACACCTCAAAGGGTGTATTCCCAAAGGAAATCAGGCCATAAAAGCCAGGCAGTTCCAAGTTCCCAACAGGGAGAAGGTGAGGTCAGAAGGCCTGCACCAATTTTAGAAGAATGACACCCAGGAAAGTTCCGGGTCCATCATTCTGCACAAGGAAACCACGCTTTGGGTTCTGGTGGCTCAGCTGAGATGAAAGTTAGCAGAGAGACGTGAGATTGACAAAAAAACCCAAAATACAGAAGGAATTTATAGTAAGAATTATGAACACTAGCCTGGATTTTAAATGTGTGGGCTTCCCGAAACAGCTAAAAGAAACTGTGGAATGTTCTCGTGGAGAGATGAGATGCCTTGGGCGTGGAAGATGTCCAGGAAAGTTGTCATGGCTGAAGGAGAGATGGGGTGGCTGGGTGGATGGACACACCCTTCCGATTATTTAGAAAAATCTGTTCTGGCAAGAGACTTAGTAAGTTATAGATTCCAATTCTGCTATTTCTTACTCTCACTGTTCTTCCTCGTCCCTCCAAATATAGGTTAAATAAGATATCAGCTCATTTCTTATTCAATACCCTAAGCTTCTTAACTTGGTTTACAGAGAGCTGGGTTTGGAGAGGGCGTGTGTCTATGTGTGTGTTCACATTGCCCACAGTAACTGAGAAAATAGACGCTTTTCTTCCCCAGAAACTTATATAAAACATGACAGTTTGGGAAATATCATCTGAATTTCACAAATTAAAAGGTCTCTGAGCTACCGGTTATAAGTCAGGAGAGGGACAAATGAGCGTCACCGTGGGGATCTGATGTAATTTCTAACTGTGTTCCTTTGGGAAAATTACTTCCTCTCTCTGGACTGGAGTTTCCTCATCTTGCCACTACGCGGTCAACCTTGACTCTGAGGAAGTGTGTAGCAAGTGCTACTCAACCTAATGAAAACGTCAATATATCCTGAAAGATGTCCATGGCAATGGTCAGTAATGAGCTCGGTGCTCATGGTCACGTACGTTCCAACAAGATGAAGTGCCCATGACAAACGACTGAGCTTTGAGGTCTCCACTCCAAAGAGTGAGAACAGCAGTAAGCGCTTGTTTCCGCCTGGTTGCCTGTCAGGACTGATGTTTCACTGCAAAGCCAAGAAGCCTGAAGACCTCAGAGAACTGGCTGTGTCTCTAGATTTGAGGTGGAAGGAAAGGCCTATTTGGAGACAGCCGATTTTTTCTGCCAGAAGACCAACGTCTGCAAAACCACAAATGCTGGAAATACAGGGGCTTCTAATACCAACTGTGCATGTTGTTTCCTAGCAGTCAGGGTAGGAAGAGTCTATCAGTTTTTGGTGGGAAAAAACAGAATAGCAATCTCCTTGTGTGCTCGGGGAAAAGCAAGCCTGTGATTTCGACTCGACTAGAGAAAAGATAGGATTCCAGGGGACAGAAAGTCAATTCCATTCACCAGAGATATTGCCTACCAATCCCACCTCCTTCCAAGCTGGGCAGGCGCCACCTCACGGAAGAGAAGACTTCGGAAGCCAGGGTAATGCCAAACCAGGGTGGCTCATGCCTTTTAAGACACGTCTTTCCCCTGGACAGGCCTAGATGTCCTGAGGAGGAGAGAGGACGCTAGCAGCATGGTCTCCGGACACACGGCAGTCACATCTCTTAGGCAGTTAAAGACCACTCTTGCTCTACGTGCACTGAAGATTCAGGAAACTGCAGTTGCCTCCCCTCATCCCACCCCAAACACTGCCCTTCCTCATCTTACATCTGGGGAAACTGAGGCACAGCAAGGACAAACAGTTTTTCTGCAGCTCTCATACTGATCTAGTGACACACCTGGGAGGAAAACCCAGGGTCCCTCTCTCTCTCCCTCTCTCATTCTCTCTCTCTCTCTCTCATTCTCTCTCTCTCTCTCTCTTTTGATATCTTCCATTGCCTTTCTGCTTCATTTGCATTTAAAGTCTGTCTGCCTGTCTATTTATCTATAATATATGTACTCTTAGGTATAAAATATAAATAATCTGTAGATTTCTGCTTAACTCCCTGTCCTTTTCTCTTCCTTTACATAACTTGGTTTGGAAAAAAAAAAAAATAGATGTTCCATGGTGAGGGAAAACCACAGTACTGCTCAGAGGAACAGACCTCTGGAAGGAGAGATGACAGCCTTTGTCTATTGGGCTGGGGGTGCTTCAGATCTGGACTGTACAGCAAATTAAATGGAACACAACTCATCAGAAATCAGCAATGGAGACATCTGTGCCAGACGACGTGAACTTCCACCACCTGGTTTTAAGGAACAGTAAATACAATAGAGATAGATAGATACACTATGCTGAATCTCGAGTCGTAAAACAAGTTGTAAATAGAATTATGCTAAATTAAAGACGGACATCATAGGGAATAGTCTTGGTCAACAACCAATCACCATTAGAATCAAAAAGTAAACCGGCCTTTTCACTGAGTACCTCCACGACATTTCTCAATGCACTAAGTACATTTTAACCATGCAAAAATACACAAACATCTTAACTAGGTTGTTTTTTTTTTTTTTTTGGTAAAAAAATCAAACACCAACAATATGCATTTTTTTTTTTGTTAATTATATTGGTTAAAGTAACAGCCAGTGGCTGCCGAATATCAGATACATCATATACATATTTTTATACAGAATCTGGACAACACAACATTACACGTCAGAGAGAGAAAGAGAGAAAAAGAGAAAGAGATTATTTGTTCCTTGGTGGGTTTGTTGCTGTTCAGTAAAAAAATATAAAGTAAAAATATGAGAAGCAATGCTAAGAAGGAAAACACTTCAACAAGTTAGGAATACATAGGGAGAGTTGCTAATCAGAAGTACAGGAGGAAAAGAGTTCATAGTTAGGTCTGTGTCTAGAATTTTCTTCACTAAGAAGCAAAAGAGCACAACAGGTGTATTGGTTTGGAGAAACAGAAAGAGCGATTAACATCATGCTGTCTGGTTCCCAGCACGTTTCCAGCGAGAAGAAAAAAAAAAAAACCATAATCACAAATTAATTTCACAAGTTTTGTTTTAAAAATGTCCTCCCTTACCCAGGAAGCTGGGTAGTGCAGGGGTCGGGGCAGCTGAGTTTCGAAGAGTCCTTGGCAAAGGTTTGGCCAAAACCGTTGGCCTCAGATTAGTTGGAGATACGAGCTGTCTGTGGGAATTCACGCAGTGGAATGCGACGTCGGCTCACCGGGTCCCCAAGCTCCCCGTGCCAGCCAGTGATCTGGTGGAGGGAGCACACAACCCACTGACAGGCCTGCTAGCCAGGCCCCAGTCCTGCCCCTGAAACATTTGGCGTCAACACGATCCTAAGAATTCAACCTGGAAAGAAACAAGACCTTGAACACAAGCTACGGAAGCACTACCATGGTCACGGCTAGATACAAAAATGTGAAAATTCAGATGTAATCAGAAATACAAAACCAGTTTTCGGTAAGATTTGCTTTTTGTTTGTCTGTTTGTTTTTAAACCGTTACAGTGCAAGGTTTTTCAAATTACAGTAAAGGTTGTGTGTCTGCTTACAGTAACTAGAGCCAGTAGCTGATTTTGCTCTGCTGGAATCAGAGGTCCCTGATAAGTGAGGATGCAGCAGTCTGAAATCAACGCAGCACAAGAAATGAATGTCTCAACAGAAACACACTCCGCTAGGGCTTCCGCCCCTTCCAATGGTAACAAAAGATGGTGCCCTTTGCACAATCCGTTAGCATGCGTTTCTTCCTCCGTTGAAAACAAGAAAAAGAAATGGATGGTATTAAAAGTCCAACAAGAACAGGACTGGAAATCTGGGGCTGAAGGGCGGAGCATCTGGAGGGAGTTTCCCACGTCACTGAGCTTTCCCATTGTGCTTGAAAATAAAAAGAATTGTTTCAGCATCAGCCTCTTTGGGCAATGCTGCCTTGTGCTTCAGTCCCGCTCCCCGCCCCCCCATCCCAGGCTGCTGGGAAGGGAAGCAGCACCACCTCACGGGGTCAAAGGGAACCGTGATGGAGGTCACGGCCTTGCGCCATCAAGAATCGCCCCCCAGGAAGGGACAACGGAACTGCTAAGCAAGGGCTGGGGGGCCGGGGTGGGCAGGGACTGAGGAGCCTTCGTCTGGCAAAAGGACGGCCCTTGTCAAGGCCACTCTCAGAGCCAGTTCTGGAAAGGATGCAGAGGAAGGAGTCAAGAACCGCAAATCATATGTCACAGGAAGAGCCACCGTTGCCCCAGAGCCTGCCTTTGGGAGGTGGGCAAGTGGCCCAAAGAGAGCCACCTGGCTAAATGAAGTGACAAGGCAACAGCCTTCACGTTCATGCTGTGGGACGGGAGAAGAAGGAAGGGTAGTGAGGAATCATGCTTTTCCTCTCTAGAACCAACAGTCGGCCTGGGTCAGGAGAGGCAAGACACCCTGGAAAGCCGCAAAGAGCCCTTCTCTCCGTTCCAAGAGGAGCGGGCGGATGTTGGCAGCCGTGGGCACAGACGTCAGGCCAGAAGCCTGCGGGGGCCACGCAGAGCCCCTGTTCCTCCCAGCCCCTCTCGAGCCTCCTCCTCGAGCCCAGACCCACGCAGAACTCGCTCTGAATTCTTCCTAACTCAGTGGGGCACACTCTTGCCAGGTTTGTTGAAATTAAAAGGGGACAGTTTTCGACAGCCAAGGCTGTCACTCAGGGCCGGGGATCCGCCAGTCCTGCATAAGGGGTGGGCAGCCCAGTCTCCCAGCCCCCTGGGATGTGGCCCGGGTGGCGGAATCTACCTGCCTCACACGAGTGACCTGCGTAGGTGAGCGACCCCTTTACTCGCACCCACGTCCCCGAGAAAGAGAAGAAACGCACATTCCTCCATCCTGGTAGAAAAGCTTCCTACCTTTGAAATAGAGTGTGAGGTGCTGCACTCAATTGTTTGGTTGTGATCTGGTCACTGGAGGAAATCTGGGCTTCCTCTGCACATTTTGCTACATTCCTCAAGAAGAAAAGAAAGCTCCGCCAGACCCTGCAGGCCCAGTGCCTCCACACCGCTCCGGCTCTGCTCCCCAGCGGGGAGGGGACCGCCGTGCTCAGCCGAAGCACGAGGCTTCCCCCAGCACACCTCCCTGGCTTGCTCTGACCCTAGGGGTTGTGGAATCAGGCAGAACCTGCGTGTGTGTCCATCGCTTTTAGCATAAGATGCCCACACATCCTCATCCCTTTGGCCATAAGAGACCCTGCGCCTTCCTAGGTTCCCCGATCCCGTTTCTGACCCAGCCCACCCAGAGTTCACTACCCAACCCGACCTGTTCTAGCAAAGCAGTTGCTCTAGAAACATTCTCTGTGCTCGCCCCCCAGCTCTGACTCGAAATACAGCCCACAGCCTGGTCCCCTGGTGTACAGAGGTGGTGGGACCCCAAACAAACCCTCTGCTCACAGCTCTGGGTGCCACCAAGGGGCTGGTCGCCTCCAAGCCAGCTGAGGTCTACAGGGACCGCTGACCATGGGTCTCCCCTCCAGTGGAGGACTTTTCAAAGGTGCAAGCTGCTTTGCCCAAATGGCCTCAGCAAATGCCTGCGTTCTTCCTGAGATAAATCCCAGAAGCTCTGCCCAGCCAGATCTGCTCTCTCCAAGTGGTGTGTTTCTAATCTGGCAGTTGGCCACTGAACTATCATTTGAGGATTTGTGATCACAGGCGTATTTACACGAGCGAAGGGACAGGATGAAGTCAGGGAATGAAATGGTATGTAGTGTGGCTTGAAGGCTAAAGAAATGCTCCAAGACTCCTCTGTGCTGAGTTCCTATTGTGGTCCCCAGGCAAACGTGAAGCCTGGTGAAAATGTACAGAACTGGGCCGTGATGCCCCGTTTTCGGTTCCTGGGACTATTTCGTACTATTTACCATGAATTGTGGAGCTGCCCTGGCTGAAAGAGATTTCCAGGAATGGTGTTGCAAAGCATAGGTACCATCATCCTGGGGACAATGGTGGGAGAAGTGGGGTGGTCAATAATCTCTGCACCTCCAATCCGGCTGATTCTCCTCTCATGACGAGCGGATGCTCTGGTCTTTACCCCAATACACTTAAACTGTTTGACAACAACAACAGAAGAGGGATTGAGGGAAACAAAATGTTTTTTACCTCCAAGATACATATTTTGAGTATGTTTATTAAGACGGTGAGAAGTTGGTTTCATCTTTTCTTTTAAAGGAAGAGAAATATAGTTGAATTGATTTCGGAGATGTTTACGTTCCATTTAAGGAAGATCTCCTAGGTTCTTATAAACATGAGGATGAGTTTAAAAGGAAAAGCTACCTTTTTTCCCCTGGGGTATTTTAGTTCACCGTCTGGAGACAATTAAGAGCTTCACAGACATTTGTTGAGTGAGTGGGTGTATTGATAACAGAATTTTAGAATGGGAAGGGACCTTAGGGAGTGTCGTCTTCATTTTGCAGGAGAGAAACTGTCCTTGAGCCGGTTCAGTGGGTTCGTGGTGACTCCAGTGGCCCTGCTTCTGCATATGGATTGCAGGGAAGCGGGACCCTGCTCGGAGGGGAGATGGGGCTGGAGCTCAGCTCTCCTTGGCCCTGGGATGTAACAGCACAGCTTCCTAAACAATCTGTGTTTCTACCACAGAAGTCCTTCTACCCTGCTCTCACCCAGCCATGCTTAGAGCAGCTGGATAAACTACTGATAGGCTTACAGTGGTCCAGTTGGCTGAACTGAACTAGGGATTAAGGAATTAACAGTAACTTTAAAAAGCCCACTATTTCTCATCACTGTTAAACACCGAGGACTTTTAAAAAAAACCCACCACCTACTGAATAATCTGTAGCTTTAAAATGAACTTACTTGGAGATTAATATGTAATATTTTAGAGATGGGCACCTGGTTAGTGATGGATGCAATAAGTGTGATATGTCTTGACTTCAAAAACTCTTTTGATAATGCAGACCTCATTATCATTATATGTCTTGACCTCAAGACATATCTCAGCATTCACCATGAGAACAGAACAGTGCCCCCAAAAGAATCATTCTTAAGAGGAATTAATAACAATTCTTCGTTGGCCCAAAGGGGCATTGTGAGCGTTTTGTGGGGATCAGCCCAGGGCTTCGAATTTCACAGGGAACCTTTGAAGGTTAGCTGACTGACACAGTCATGCTATTGTGCCTCGTTTCTCTCTTGGCTCCTCCTAAGGGAATAGCCTTCTCTCTTGTTCTCTGTAACCCATGTACACGTTCATAGCACATTGCTGAACCTACACTTTGTAAGCCCATAAACTCAGGATGGAGGTATGTGTTCGTGGACATGAAGAAACAATAGCTAGGATGGGGTAGGAATGTTGAGTTTCACATCTCCTGGAAGCAAGGCAGTAAAGAGGTTTCCTGGACTGAATGTTTGTGTCCCTGTCCAAATTCCATATGTTGAAGCCCTAATTCTTAATGTGATGGTATTTGGAGGTGAAGTCCTTGAGAGATCATTGGGTTTAGATGAGGTCATGAGGGTAGAGCCTCCATGATGAGATTAGTGCCCTTATAAGAGGAGGAAGAGACCAGAGCTCTCTCCTTCTGCCACGTGAGGACACAGCAAGAAGGCAGCCATCTGCAAACTGGGAAGAGACCTCTCACCGGACACCAAACCTATGACACCTTGATCTCGGACTTTCCAGCCCCCAGAACGGTGAGAAATAAATGTTTGTTGTCTAAGCAACCCCCCAACCCCAGTCTTTGTTATTTTATTATTATAGAAGCCCAAACTAAGACAGAGTCCTTTCCTGAATTCCTGATCTGCATCCCTTTTAAAGCTCCAGATCAAGGCTAACATGATTATGGATGAAGCAACCTGTTTTCTTTCTAGAGCAATCTGTCTTTGGGAAAGGGGAATCTTCTCATTACTCTCCTCTCTCTGTCTCCTCTTTCTGGTCAAGCCATTTTTCCAAAGAGAGCATTGCTTTTGAGCAGGGCTCCTGGTGATCTTACAAGAGGTATCTGCTAAAAATGGTGGTCAAGGGAACCAATATATTGGTGCACACTGGGGGTTACCTTTAAGGGAAAGGAGAGGAAGAGTAGGGGACACACTGTGCTAAGGTCCTAAATCCAAAGTGTGCCACCCACGAGGAATGCTCAGCAGTCTTTCAGAAAGACAGGTGGAGGCAAAGAGCTGACAACACCCATGTCGTCTCCTCCCCCTTAGAGCTCAGAGAGCTGTATCTGGACTCATCACTTTCAGGCTTACCCTTCAGCCCTTGATGTACAGGTTTTAGTTCCCTGCCCAGACTGAATTACTTGAGGACAGGGCCTAGTCCAATGCCTGGGATGTTTTCTGGTTGAAGGATGAGTGAGTAAATAAGGAGACTAAATTATGAAGAGAATGAACAGACTGGCCATGAGGCAAGAGTCCTGAGCCCTTGGTTCTCAAAAAAGGCGCTCTCCTTCACATCAGGAAAGACTGCTGCAGCTTTGACAGCTGGGATGAGGCCAAGCCAGGTCTTCACAAGCTTCCTGAAGCAGAGTTAGAGCCAGGGTTCTCCCGGGTCTGTGGGGCAGTCCTTCTGGAGGCAGGAGCTCTTGTTGAATGCAGAGCTTTGCTGTCTGCATTTTTTGGTTTTGTTTTAGTTTTTTAGCAGTTTGGGCTCCGAAAGATAATGGTGACACTCAATGCCCTGATTTCTTCTCTACAACACGGGTGGATCCTGCTCAAGAAGCCCCTCGGGAGAAATCAGAGGAACACCGATTGACTTAAAAAGTAACTCCTCATATGTTATTTAGGCCCTTTTTGTTTTCAGAGCATCACTGGAAATCAGGGAAAGGGTTTCTTTCCCATATGTCGACTCAAGCTGATACCTTGAGTATCAGGGGCCTTGTACCCTGATACAGTAGCAGGGGCCCTGCTCTTCGCCCATTTCAGTAGGAGTTGTTTATACACAAGTCAAGCCATTTGGGTTGTTACAGGCTTAGATAAACGTCTCACTGTAGGGTGGACCCTCAGAGTTCCATTAGGCAGCGAGAAGGAAAGAAAGGTAAGATGACCCCACCAGTTTAAGTAGGGGGTGCAAGCCTTTTCAGTCAAGACACCTGAGCCCACATCGTGGTTTGTCTTTCATTAATCAAGGGAAGTTGGGCAAATCATTCAAACCCCTATGTCTCTTTCCTCCTCTGTAAAATAAAGCTCTACATTAGATTCCCCCAGATAATAAGGTCACTATTAACTTATTCTTAAAAATAACTTGTGCAGAATAGCAGCCCACCTTTTCTGAATGGATGCTAGGCTGATATGTTTAGTCTGTCAGCCTCAGGGATGCAGGTGGCCATCATCCCTCTCATTCTAAAAAGATTCCAGGCCATGGATTGGCAACAAAGACTTATTTTATGGAGGTTAAAGAGGGAATGACTATAATGAACCAGACCAAGGAAATTAGGGGATTCCAATTAGAGGGCCAAGCCTATTTATTCTATTAACAGGGTCTAATGTTCAGAACAGCCACCCCTGCATGTCCACTTAGACATGCTGAGAATCTGAGGTCTGTACCAAAGGCCAGGCCACTCCGAATGGGAAACATGAATTCCAGGAAGGGACCCATCGGTGGGTAGGGTCTCGTGCTTGCCCTGCTTCTTTGTGCCTTGCATCTCTCATCCAGTGTCTGAATGTCTTTTGGTATTTACTCTCAGAACATGAAATTAAGCCAAAGAAACTGTGGGGTAATCTGTGTGTAAGACTGAAGGAATTGGGCGCCACTGGGGAAAGGGTCAGACAAACCCCAATTTTTCTTGGCCTCCTTTTCATCAATACTCTTTTCATGGTATCTGGAAAGGCCCAGAACCACTGCATTAATTATAGAAGAAACTGGGCCCTTCCCCAGATCCCAAAGACTCAGACCCCCTTAGGATATGCTGTGCCCATAGTGACCAGCTGCTACAGGGAGCACCCAGAGCTGGCTGAGGTCTGCAGGCCTGAGTCCCTCTGGGAGGCTGCAGTGGTCTCAAATATTCTGGAAGGTTGGCCTGAGCAGGACTGAACTGAAACCTCATTAAGAAACAGAGACTGGGCTCTTCTGTGTCTCATGGGCAGCTTTGGGCTTTAAGAAATCCCATTCATCATTCAAGCCTTCCTCCCCTTTGGCCTTAATTCAAACCTGGAATGGTCAATGGACACCTTCCAATCCTCTGGTTTGCCCTCACCTGCGGAGATACGCACATCACCACCACGTGAAGGCCTCATTCCTTCTGGCTTCCACCGCACTGGGAGGACCAGAGGAATGGGTTTCAAACATACCAAAGCTGCAGGGAACTAAACCTTGAGCCAAGATGTGCACGTGAACACACATGAGCACCCACAAGCCCGGCTCTGGGAGCTCCGTGAAGCCTTCGAGGAGGGAGAGGGTTTAGCGACAAGGGAAAGCCATTCTCTGAATCACAGTACCAATTGCAGAGAAACCGGTTGCAGCTTGAAGGACTATTCTTTCAACCAGGTTGGGTGAATGTTAACAGACGGTGACATTGCTGGAAATTGTCTTGCTTTCTCATCAGAAGGCAGGCAACATCTCAAATGAATGAATGATGTCACATGACTGTAGGCACAGTCAACTCAACTCACCCATCTTCAGGCACCCTATGGAGCCTCCAAAACCCAACTCAAATACCAGTCTTTTTAAAGTCTCCTCTTATATCACTACTTGGAAATGTTGCTTCCCATTTTAGATGCCCCTAGCACCTTGCACTCTCTTAGGGCTCTGTTTTTCACTGTATTATACTTATTTATGCACATTTCTTCCCTCTCATATTTAATTCCTTGAGGTTTGTTTTCTCTTTAGAGCCCCTTCTGCCCTAGCCCTGCACTTGGCATAGTAGGTGTTTAAGAAATATTTGAGAGCCAGGTGACTGACTGAATTTGAAGTGGGAATGCTGTCTGGCAGGAAAGCTCCAGTGGGGTGAAATCAGTTCATCATCCACCACCTTGTCCTCGCAAGGAGCGTCAGTGCATGGCAGACCCAGTGGTCCAAGGTCAAGAAGTCTCTACCACTGCTGTACCACACTTCAAATTCAAGGTAAGAGAAATTCTTAAATCATCTGCCACATCCCACTGAAATACACATCCCACCTCTAATTTCAAAGTGATTTCAAAGCATCTCAGGCACAGAAGTTGTCCTTGTCTCACAACAGGCCACCTAGAAAGCAGCCAAAGAGTCAGAAGTGGATTCCAAGTTGGAGATTACCCCAGAGGTTCAGGAGCAACGAACAACGGTGAGCAGGACGGCAAGCTTCTCTACCTAGAACCATCACATCCCGGGACAGCGCCCTCTCCCTTCACGGGGATGGAGAAGCATCCAGACTAGTCACAATGAAAGAAAATGGACAGCATCCTCACGGCAGTACAGAAACTTCCCACAACGACCCAACAACAACGTCAAGACCAAAGACCAACCCGCCATGCAGACACAAGGTCTCCGGACAGACAACGAAGGGCAGAGAAGAAAATACCTTTTCACAATGAGGTGAAGCTCAGTGCCCTTTCCCCTGTTCCCAGGCTCGCTCTGTCATGTTGGGAATTCCCTCTCAACCAAGGGAGCTTTGCTTGGGAGCCAGCAGTGGGACACTACGTGGACCAAACTGGCTGGTCTGGATCAGAAGTCGCATCACGCCCTCACCTATAGCGTCTGGTCCATTTGGATCCTTCCTCTGTAAGAAACAGACGAAACCTGGTGCTTAGGACTACAAACACACCTACCCCAGCTGCAGCAAGAAGTTCCTTCTGTTCACCCTGGAACCTCCTAGTTAGCTGTGTCCTGTAGAGATTTGGAGGTACAACGGGTCTGGTCATCCAGGAAAGGTGACACCAAGTGTGGAAATGCCCAGAACCTACATGGAGAGAGAAGTCAGCCCGGTATCCAAACTTCAAAAGGGTCTCCAGCAAACAAGGCCTCCCCTGTGGGAAAACTGGGGGCCTGAGATGAGTGGAAAGACAGAGCAAAGATAGAGGGTACGGACGGCTCTGCAGGTAACTTTCTTCTGGCACCGGGTGGGCAGGAAGGTGGTGGCACAAGAGAGGGTCCCAGAGAAACTCACCTAAATCAGGCTCCTCTGAATCTACAATAGTTACGTCCCCAGAAGAACAGGGAATAGTTAGAACTGTGCTTTCTAGTACCTAAAAAACAAAGCAAAACCTTTCTTAAACAATTATTTCAAAAGAAATTTGGGAATCTTGGGAAGCTCAGTGAGGTGGCAAATTCCTCAGAACCAAAAACCAACTTTGGAAGTATATTGTCATTGTGCCTATGTGTGTGTTTTGTGTGTGGGTGTGTGAATATATCATATATTTCCACTCACCTACGTACAGATATATATAGATAGATAGATAAATATATATTTATCATTAGATTTTTTCCCCCTTCAGGTCACCACCAGTGTGTTCCATCTTCAGTACATATTTTATCTGCATTTCGATTGATACACAGACCATTATACTATTAAAAGAGAGAAATAGCTGAGAACAGGCAAAGTATAACCTAGCCAGAGTTGTTTAAATGCCGGTTCAGCATTGTTAAGGAGAAAAGCAAACCTCCCCAAATACAAATGAAAATGTCTCTTCTTAATACACACAAGCAATTCTTTATGATCTTCAGAAGAAAACAAAACAGGAGGAAAATGGAACATACTATGAAATTGAATTGTAAGCATTTTTCTTTTTTGTAGTCATTGTAAGTACTTTAAGGGAAAACACTGCACATGTAGAAATGATTCTCCCCCGCTTCGATTACAACTTTTCCCTAGCTCTCTGGAGCTGGGGGATAAAAAAACATGTTCACTCAAGTAACATTTTAAAGGATCTTTAACGTGTAGACCTTTCTTTGTCCCGTTTAAAACATATTTAATGAAGTTGAGAAATGTCTTCCATATTTTGGCAAAAGATGCAGAAAAACAAGGGTAACTGAACCATACAGAGTATCTAGGGCTCACGACCTAAGTTGCTTAGTTAAAGGAAAGTCATTCTGTTCAAATTACAGAAAAAGGGAATCAATTGCAGACAATCCACCTTGCGATTTCTATTCAAGATCCCTTCGCCCTGGACTGTAACTGGTCAGGATTCTTCTGAAGAACTTGGGTCTTTATGGCATCGCTGGCTTGCAGACTACAAATGTTTCCAGATCGCCATCCCTCTGAACACATGGTATGGAAGAGAGGGTTTCACAAGGTTTGGAGAATATGTAAGGGCTGGGCACAGGGTACTTTACCACCAAACAGCACAACACATAAAATCAACCTAGAGAAAACGGCGAAGTCAAAAAGTTGAAAGCAGCCAAATCAGGTGAGGATACTAGGGAGTCAGTGGGTACCATATTCCATGCCAAGAGCTTGAAATTAAAAAACCGAAGTTGGACATAAATCAACATTGAAAGCTTCAAGAAGTCGAAGCCAAACCAATGTTTCCTTTTTCCCCCTACGCACAAACCTTTTGTTCTAAACCCAATGGCATTGAGGTCAATACTTCTATCTGGAAGATTCAAGTCTGCAGAGACACTTCCCTTCCATTTGATCACATGAGTCCACAGAAATAAAGCACCTTTGGAACCAAGAGTTGTTCAAGAATCCTAGTGTCTTATGCAATGTGTCGAAAAAGTACAGTTAAAATAATTAGAATAATTCATCAAATGACAAACAATAATATTGACTCTAGTGAATAGGCAAAAGGGCTCCCAGGACAATTCACAACTAAGAGGATAGAGCACAATAAAAGGCTATGACATTTCATGAATAGTCTGTGTTATAGCTTTGAACTTTATTGCAAAGCAAAAAATATATATTTTTTTATATATATATTTTTATCTACATTTCACCTCTGACATCGTACACAACACGAAAGCACAGGAAACCAAAAAAAATCATAATGAGGTAGATACATAACACTTACAGATGGAGGAGACTAAAGAGTTTAAATTTGGCTTAATACTGCGGTCACCAATGTATGCATTTTCAACACAGCAGCAAGCATGGATTCACAGGGCAAGAAGCCCAGTGATCTCAAACCCAAAAATAAGCCCCATTAAAAAAACACCTGCTTCAAAATGAAAAGAAAAAAAATTATTTTTAAGTCAGGGAATCAGATGTGTTCAATTAAAAGCCCTGGTGTAATAAAGTTTTTGTTTTTGCTTTTGTGCCCAGGAAAATATATATAATTATATTTATATTTATATATATATATATATATATATAATTTTCACCTATGTAATTGGAGTAACCTGTCCCACAGGGCTCTCCTTTGTATCCCTGCGGGTGGGGTTGCGGCAGCCTTGGGAGCTCAGCGCTTGGGGGATGACAGTAAGGGTCTCTAGAGGCACCCTCACCTCTGCAGCCACTGTGCCAGGGACCGCTAGCCTCTGAGGGCCCTTGACACATGCCTGGAAATAGCTGGAAATCAATTTAGCCGTGAAGTCTCTGACATGACTTTACCTTCCTAGGGTCACCTGCTCTCCTAGTGGGTGAGGTCAGAAGCACCTACTGGTTTGGGTTGCTGGGATTGTCCCTTTCCCTTTGTCATTTCCATTTACAGCCTTTCCAATGGAGAGCTTAAAAGGCCATGAAGAAGGCCATCTTCAGCCTCAGTTTTTACTATAAATGCATTTTCACTGTAAAATGCACTGCCAGGCAGTGGTAGCTGCTGAAAAAACCACCTCCGTCCTTGTCTGATGTCTTGAATGGGAGGAGGATGGAGTGACGGAAAGGGACCAGGAGCGGACACCTGGCTGGTTGAGGCAGCCGGTGGGAGGACAGAACCATGAAATGACGAACCAAGGAAGGGTCAGCTCAGACAAGTGCAGATGGAGATCTAAGGGGCTCCAACCAGCAAGCCAACGAGAAACTTGAGTTTGTTGCCAGTGAGTCAAAGGCCCCAGAGACCCTGGAGAAAGTGCAGAGGAAGCGAGGCTCAGAGACACCGATGGGCCTAAAAGTGGAATTGAATCAAGCTTCCTCAGACTGTTCAATAGTTATTCTGACTCTGGATGTGATCCTGCTTCGGCTGGGATTTGCTCTACCGGGAAATAGCTGGGAACAGGTCAGCTCAAGCAAGAGGGAAGACAGAGGGGTCCAAGAGGAATGTCTGGTGAGTTTGGGAGAATGGCAGGATGGGGGAGGGGACTGGATGGGAAGTCTGGTACCCTAGCAAGTGCACACCAGGGAAGCTTGAAGTCAACCCATGCCAGGCAGGGCCAGGCCCTGTTCTCCAGAATCAGAGTGCTGACTGTACTGTCCCGTTTGTCTGTGGGTCTTCTTTCTCCCCTGCTGGACTGTGGATACCCTAAGAGACCATCTTTCCCCTCTACCTCCCCAGCGCCTGGCACAGCGCCTGGCACGTGGAGGGCATCATCCAGGATGGATTGCATTTTTAGAAAATGCACCAAGAGAATGGTTTGGGGAAGAAGGGAAGGTGTCCACAGTGTTGTAAGAACTTTAAAGACCCTACATTTTTCCCCCCAGACCATACCCGGGAGCCTCCTCCTGTCTTCCTAGGTACATCTCAAGGCAAGAGTCACATTTGAATTTTGAACATAAAACATTATCCTGAGAAGGAATAATACAGTGGCAGGACCCAGTGGGAGAGGAACTAAAAACAATCTATCTGAGGATGTGTGAAAACTGAGTCACAGCAAAGTGGACAGCTGTCTCCAGCCCGGCTGGGCCGGTAGGTTGTGAGGGAGCGGTGCAATCTATCTGAATTTCACATAATTTCAGGAGGCAAAGACAAGGTGAGCTTATGACCATCCCTCTCAATTGATTCCCAGTCTTGCCCTCCAGGAGTTCCCTGGGAAGGGGAGGCCGAGGGCTCAGTAATCCAGAGACTACATCCCTGTCCCCTCGGAGACCCAAAGCAAAAGGAATCAGTCTGGTGAGCAACAGACAGCATTGGAGTCATTACAAGGGAGGACTGTCTGACTACAGGCATTCAATAAGGAGCGAAGGCAAAGAGTTTTTACCTCGGAGGCCTTGAGAAAAATTTGGTATCATTTTGTCTATGACTGTGTGGACAAGCAAAAATTAGGTGGCGTCTGAGTCTCCTTCAAACCCTGAGATTCCATTGTTCCTTTGTGCTCTGAAGAAGCCCCAGCTCTGCCCGAGGACTGAGGGATTTTTCTCGTGGGTAATTGCTGTGACTATAGCAGGATTAAGCTTGTGTGTGTGTGTGTGTGAGTGTGTGTGTGTGTGTGTGTGTGTGCATGCACCCAGTAGGCATCAAGCTGACATAACTGTAATCAAACGTATAAAGCAGGAGGCTGACCTACGTTTGTGGGGAAACAGCACGTAGCGTTCTTCTCTCCCTTCCTCCAACTCTCTCTATTCTGCCCTTTCCTGCCCCTTTCCTCTCCCGGGCTCCCTTCCTCTCTCATTTACCTTGTTTTTCTCCCTTAATCAGTTCACATGACAGTGAAAATCACTTTCTTAAGCCTAGCAGTTCCACGTTGGTCATTTCATCCCCTGGCTTAAGAACTTACAGTAGGTCCCAACACTTATCATCCCAAATCCCAATGGACCAGTTCAGTTGTCAAGACGTTCACAAATGCATTTGCCTGTCGCGCTATTTTCTTACCTTTCTGGTTGCGACCCATCACGGAGGTCACCAAGCTCACCTGTGTTTCAGAGATGAGGAATCCGAGGCTCACAGAAGGCAACTGACTGGCCCAGGAAGTGGGGACAGGAAGACGATGTAAGTTCCCAGGCTGCTCCCTGCTCCAGCCTTGCATGGGGAGTGTCCTGTCTAGAATTCTCCTTCTCTCTGTCATGTCATAGCCAGTATCTTCAAAGACCTTCTCAAAATTTTTCCCATGAAGCTTAATTTTCTAATTCTGTCCTAATTCCAACTGTTCAACTCTTCTACGGGATCCTTAGAGAAATAATCCACTTGTCTGGAAGTCACCTGACCTTTCAAGATCAGACACACAAAAACCACCACTACAAAACCCAAAAAAAGGAGATACAAAAGTTCTCAGGACACCAAAATAGACATCTCACAGCATTCGCAGGAGGAGCTCTCCAAGAAGTCACATGGAAAACAGGTGTCCTTTTCCATGGGGATACCCTATTTCATAAATCGTCACTGAACTTTTAGTCCCCTAAAACCTCACACTTCTCCAGCTTCTATGGCCATCTGCAAGGAAACAAAAATGTCAAGACAGCCCTAGTCCCAAGCTGTCCCTACCGGGCACTCTGAGCTACCTGGCCTTTGTGAACTGTTGGGAAATGGCATGAGGGGGAGCCTGGAAGACCAGTGGGACCAAAGATCCAGGTCTGACCCCCAGCTGGACCCCTGGATGACCAAGGGACCCTGTGCAATCACAGAAGCTCCCCAAGCCTCAGTTTCCTCATTTGTAAAATGGGTGGGGTTTCTCACCTTGCCAGAGTATCAGAAGGATTTAGGTGAGAGCTAAAATATAGAGAGCTACTACAGAGAGTAGTAGTAGCTACTACTACTGCACACATTGTATGAAGGCACTGGGACAAAGCCTTCGTCATCATTGGCCTCAGTTAATGTTAGCTGCATCTGAGTTCTCCCATCCTCCCAAAGGGCTGACGTCATCTGTGCAGGTCACGCTGGTCTTGCTCTGACACCCTCGATGTTCCTGAGACTCCAGGAATCCTAAATACTCCTTTCCTCTAAAGCAACTGTCCCCTCCCCCAGAGCAGGACACACAACATCTCTGACGGGACTCCTCCTCCACTGCCAGGTGGGCTCTGGGCTGCGCCTGACTTCTCTGGCATCGTGGCATCCGGAACTCTATACCTCTGGGCCCCTCAGGGTCTCAGGTGCCAGTCGATGGCCAGAGCCCACCTGACAGAGGGTCAGCCCCCACCCCACAGCGGGATTCATCCCCTCTGAGGGGGAGGGCTCTCCTTGGCAAACATTCTGTTCGTGCTGCAGGTGAATTGTCACCTCCGGACAGGCACAATCCCCAGGTCTAGATTTCTGGCAGAAACTCAATGATGCCACAGCCCCCAGAGGCGGGCATGTCCCTTCCCAGAGAGGCAGGTTGTCACAGCTCCAAAAGAGGTGCTGGATGCTCTGACTCGGCCCTGGTTGAGGAGTGGGGGATGGAGACCCCTTCACCCTTTGCCTTTGTTTGTTTGCCCTGAACTCTGAACTTCTTGGAAGAACCAGAGCCTCCGGGTCCTCTAGGCTGGTACCAGGGACTGAGCTCGGTTGGGCAGGCAGGAGAAGAGTGGGGTCACAACATCGACAGGGCCCCGCCAGCCCCCCAGCCACTTTTTAAGCAAGGCCAGGAGTTGAGGAATCTCCTAGTATCCTGGAGCTGATTCCCTTGATGTTTTCTGAGCTGTAAAGACAAGCTGGCTTCTGGTAAAGGCTCCTGGGTCTGTGTCTGATAGGCCTAAAAGTCTCTCGAATGGTACCTCCAAGGGTAAGAGAACTCCTTTTCAGGAGGAAATGAGAAATAGTGAGTGATAACTTCCTGGGATGGGTCTTAGCAGGTGTGACCTATGGAACAGGACAGAAAGCAAATGCACAGCACTTAAGTATGATCCCCTGAGTCGCTAAGAGTATGTGTAGGATGAGGAGGCAAGGAATGAGGCTGACAGAGAAAATGCACTCTTGTCAAAGAACCGACCTTTTTCATTCCAGAGGAACTCCATCCAAGCTCCCACCAGCCGTGGAGTGGAAGCAGGTTGTGCTGGAGCAGTTAGGCAGTGTCTGAATTTATCTTTTGAAAACTGTCTCGGGTGGCTCGGCCACCTTGTGCAAGATTTGTAAACCGTGTGCAAAACTCAAACTTGTGCAGACAACCAGAGAAGTAGAGAACCTGACTTCTGTGTGCAGGGCTGCCCCTGCCTAAGTTGTGCTTTGTCTAACCTCGGGATCTCTCTTCTTCCCAGCGACTCCTTTTTAACACCTCGTGAAGATGGGCTTGGCCAAGCTGGGTAGTTTGTAAATGAACCCGGACCCGCTCTTCTCTGTAGCTAAGAGTGTGCTGCAAATACCCTCAAATGACATGCCCACTGAGGACTGACTTCCTCAGCGCTTTGGAGGTCGGGTTCTTGAAGACTTTCTTTACGTCTATCTTTTACATTGAAAGCAGATGCAGTAACCCCAGTCAGTGGCTGCCAGGGGAGGAGAAGGGTCAGCAGGAAGCAGTGCAAAGGCAGGGAACTGGGATTTGGCACTGGGTAAAGTACGGAAGGATGGTAGGCAGGAAGGATGAGGCTGGCATAAAGCTGGGTAGGAAATATGAGTTCACCCTCTGGGATAGGTTACTCCATATAGAGGACCACACATAAGGAAATAAAAATCCCTGGGGTCAAATCCTGCCCAGAGTAGCCAGCTCCCCGCCAGGATCTCTACTCAGGACCAAGGTGTAGGTGCTAATTTAGCTGCAGGTCCACAAAATTTCCCTGCCCCACCCCCAACCCCCAAGGTCACATGCTCATTGTTCCACTTAAGCCAAATTTTTTTCTTGCGTTAAGTCAACACATCCCCCAAACTTCCTATAAAAGTTAGACTTTATAAAGAAAATAATTATTTTGTATCAAGAAGAGGATGGAAACCAGTTTGTAAACATGTAACCAAAACATAAAAATACACATCAGTTCACTTACAGAACCAAACAGGGTTACATTGAATCACTGAAAATGAAAGAAAAGGAAAATTTTTCTCGGGAGCTCTTAAATTTAGGAAAAGAATCACTGTAGCATGCTCACCTTGAACCAGGGGTTGGATATTGTGGTTCTGGTACAAAGGAAAATCTGTGCGGGAGGTGGAGAGCGGAGGTGAAGGCGGGAGGGATTGCATAGTTGTGAAACAGTGGCTTCTCATCAAGGTGAACAAGTGCGTCGTCTGATAAAATAGCATTTGATTATTTTTTTTTTCTGTTCATGTCTGTTTATGGTATTTTTCTCTGTCCATCAAACATTTCATCCACTGAAGCATATATACAGTACACACACACACACATGCTAGCACTAAACACCTGAATTACACAGCCGTACTTAAAAGGACCCCACACCACTTGTTCCGGGCAAAGTCTGTATTCATCGATACACTTTTGCTACAGCCTAACCCCATTTCCTGTCAAAACTCATCTTTTGGGTTATTTCTCTCTTTAGCAAAGGAAGGGGGCGGGTGAGAATGGGGGCACTGAGGAAAGCACCAGAAATGGTTCTATTCTCTTATTGAACTTCTGTGGAAATGCCTCACATTTTGCTTAGGGGTTCACTGCTTTCTAAGAGATGGGGGGAAACAACTGCCTCTTTTTTTAAGCTTTCTTGAGGTAAACATTATTTGTTAACACCTTAGGCGGCAGACATGTTTTACAGTGCTATCAGAAACCTTAGAATAAGGAGGAAAAACACCAAAGTATAACATCGATGATCAGAACATTTAGAAAGCACGTCTGTGTTTTAATTGATTTCCCTGTCCTCTCATTCAGCCAAACTCCTTCTAATAACATATAGAACAGAACAGAAATAAGAGTAATTTCCTATATCATACTGGGCATCCCTTATCTCATCCTACCATAAACCGCTCTTGCTCATGTCCTAAAAGTTGTGAACCAGCTGAAAATTAGAATAAAGATGAACATACGTTACACTTTTTCATTCTTTCTATCTGCCTCAAGCATGCATATATATATATATATATATATATATATATATATATATATATATATATATATATATATATATATATATGATAGTTTACATTAATATAGGAAATAGCAAAGGTCTTTTGGTTACATTTTATACGGAATCACTGCATCTTATCTTTATCTTCTATTCTCTCTCTCTTTTTGGATAAACAATTGGCTATAACAATCTATAGTAAGGCTTCACAGAAAGAATTCTGCATGTTTTGTTTTTCTCTAAGAACCAAAGTCTATAAAATGAGGTTTGATTCTAGCACCTTATACAGTGTTAGTGACGTTGTTTCCTTGGGAGAAATTAGCACTACCCACCCCATTAGGTGAGGTCTATCAGTTACACGATTTTCGTAGGTATTGCCAAAGGGAGGGCATGCGATGTGGCGGCGATGGAGGAGCCGGAGGGGGACAAAGCAAAACCCCAGGATCAAAATCTTAGCAACATACAAACAAAATCTTAAAAACATGTCAAGTTGCTGTCTCCAAATTAATAATGCTTTCGTGTTTGAGTGCCACAGATGCATCCTTTGAAGTTACCCTTCCCCACGAGGTAAGGAAATACGATGTCTATTTTAGATGAGGGCACTGAGTCTGGGAGACGTATGCAGGTCACAGAGGAAACCGTCTGGATTAAGTCACAGAGTCGGGGATCCCCAACATCTAGCCTCTTATTCCCAGACTGTCCCCTGTCACCTTTGATTGGTGAGTTGAGATTTTGGAAAAGCAGCTTTTTGGCCACTGATGAGGAAGCAAAACAAACAAACAATTTTTAAAATATCAGCACCAAAGGAAGTTCAAAAGAAGCTGCTCTTTGCTCCCTTAGCAAACATTCCATGTTATGGAGACAGCAACTTTCACAAGAAAGGAGAAGAAAACTCGTCACAGGAGTAACCCATCTCATTTGTTGGTGCCCTTCCCGGAAGTCAAAACTCTCCCCAGAGCTGTGAGTTCCAGCTGAGTAGTGTCGATTTTTTTTGCAGAGGAATGATCAACTCCCATCAAAGCTGCATCAGAACCTCAATTATATAATTATATAACTATAGTGATATCTCTATATATCTATTTATATATGTATACATTAAGTCTTTTACTGCACTGGCACATGATACCAAGGAAAAGCACTGGCATTGCTGTTTGCTGCAGGTGGCTGCCTTGTCTGGAGTTACATGAGAGAAGCACCACAAGAAAAGGCACCACAAGGTTTCGAGAAGTTAAATTGTTTGTTGTCACCGCCCTGACCTCGCCGTGGTAGGGGAACAGAAAAGTCTTTCGTCTTTAGAAGAACCCTGGGGCAGGTGATTCAGAAACGATCCCAACTCAGGTACAACTGTCCATTTCAACTCACCAGGGAGAGAGGGAAGAAAGAGCCTGATGTGGTTCTTTTTAGTGAAATCTCTTTTTGGCTAATAGAAAAGGAAAACATTTCCATTTTTTAAAAGAAGCCGGGGTGGTGGTGGCGGGGGGGGGGGGTTACTGAGACACTAGAAACTAAGCCCTCCTAAAAAAGTGAGAATAAGAACCAAAATCTTGTGCTAAGGAAAGTCCTCCATGGACATCTGTCTTTCTAATATGATTCCTTGGTGGCAATGCATTAGGAAGAACAAGAGAGAAAATGAAGGAATTACATCCGTAGGCACTGTTAGCCACAAATAGCACCGGCTCTAGATTAATGAGGACAGAGAGGTGTCCACACCTGTCCACATCGCTGAGAACCATGAGTGTTGGCTTAGAATCAACATTAGAACTACTCCATCCTTATAGTCTGGCCAAGAAAACAAGAAGTCATTGGCCATGCGGAGCACCGAGAATGACGTGTGCCACTGACAAACCAGAAGAGAAGAGGGGGCAGACTGCAGAGTGCATGGTAAATGGCATCTTAATTTTTATTAGTGACTTGCCGGTCTTGAAATAGCCTTTCGTATGTTTCTCGTTCCAGGCGAGGGCCACACTCCACATGGGGTTGCTGCAGGAAGGTCTGGATGTGGGGTGAGGCGGGCAGAGCCGTCCTCACCAGCCACTTTCCTTCCCTCGCACCTGGTCTGGGTTGGAAGAAGGGAAGCCGACTGGCCATGCTGGTGTGACCTGCAAGGCTCCTGGGACTTGCTGTCTAAGCCCACGGTGACAGGATGGGGGCGCCTGAGACCAGGATCAAAAGGCTTGCAGGGACCCTTCTTCCCAAACCCTAGTCAACTTGACAACACAGGACGCTGCTCAGAGGGAGTCTGACACAGCAGTGTCAGTGGCATACTTACTTAAATTGAATTATTGCTTTTCCTTCTGGTTTCTTGAATTGGGTTTTTTGTGCGGTTTTTTTGCCTAAGTTGGTGTTCAAATTCTGATGCTTGTCTATACTGAAATTGATCCTCCCATTTCAGTATGAGGAAAAATGAATTATTCCTACCACCTTCCAGCAATTTGAATTATTTATCCAAACCTACTTTGGGGGCATAGACAACAAGGGACAACCAAAAGACTTTTGCCAGAAGAGACCTCTGTTTGCAAAGGGCCTCTTCTAGCACCTTCCTGGGACAGAGAGAAGCCACCTGGACACACCACCTGCCCCTGCCCCCAAGTCTCCTTTCAAGCTATTTTCCACCCACATGCCTCCTGCTGTAACAGACTTGGGTGTTTGGGAGTCTGTCTGCCCACGGCTTTAGGAGAATGGTCTCTGCCCATCTGCTCCTTCCAGGGGTTCCTCAAACTTCCTTCTAGACAGGAAATGCACTGCTGACCTCCAAGCCCCTGCCTCTCCATTGACTCAAGGTCACTGGCGTCCTGACCTCAGTCCCAGCAACCACAGCAGGTAGAGTCCAGACGGGAACGTGCAGTGCTGAGCTGCCAGGACGGGGAGGACCGGCCCCCCAGCCCCCCCAGCTCCTCCTGCCGCTGCCGGCCAGCAGAGATGGCAGACAGAAGGGAAACCCACGTCTGTCCCTAAACGAGACCAAGGGCCAGCACGATCCGTTGGTTTGTAGCTCCGGAGAAGGGAAATACTGATGGGCTCAGCTCAGAGGTCTCCCCTTACCCTCAGAGTCAAGTGCTGCCTCAGCTAGAGGGGCTCAGAGGGGCTCAGCATTCACTCTGCATCTCTATGTACTTATCAGCCTGCCTTCCGGTAGGGTGCTTTGAGTTTCCAGCTGAGTCATAGTGGCCAGAGTGTGTTAGAGCCAAAAGGAACTTTTTGGAAACAAAGAAATTGATGACTGGAGAGGCTAAATCATTGGTCCAAGATCACACTGATTTCCTACTGGGAGTCTTTACACTATCCTGTTAAGACAGGTGGAATGCCATTCTTGGCCATTACACCTTCCACGGTTTCAGGCACTGTTTTTCCTCTCTTGCTGCATCACCCATGGGCCAGGACTGTGTTGTGCATACAACAGGTCCTCAGTTCCAATGAAATTAAATCAAGTTTTAAGAGCTTCCTTTTCCATCCAAAGGGGTCCATTAATTAGGCAGCCTAGGTCATCAGCCAAAGGCATAAGGATTCTCCTTGGCCTGTAACACAGGCTTCCCATAAGCAGCACCTGTGCAGGTCAGGTGTGATAAAGGGCAAGGGTACCTCCTTAGCCATCCCCCACCTCTGGCTAAGCCACTTCCACATAGAGCTGCTCCGGAGAGAAGGGGCTACAAATAGGCTCATTTACATTCCCTTAGGTTGAGAATTTTGTCAACAGCAAGGTGGCCATAAACCTGCTGTATTTGGGAGGTTCAGCTGATAGGCTTAAACTTCAGCCTAGAGTTCACTGTAAGTTATCTTTAACACCAGCAAACTCAAGAGTAAAGGAAGGCATGGTCTGAGCAGTGGAAGCTGTATTTAGTCACCCAGCGGCTTCATGAAACGGAGGAACTGATGATGAAGATGAGATACAGGAGAAGGGAGGAAGAAAAGATTCCCAGCGGGATGCAAGGGCGAGTCTCAGAAGGATGACTAAAGCTCCTGAAGCAAACTCCCACCTCGGCAAAACAAGAGAGACTAGGGCACTTATCATCCGATTGGAATTGCCAAGTTCTAGAACGTTCCTTTTATAGATGCGTGTCTGATCATTTGTTCAGTGGGGGGATGGGGCAGCAATAGGTGGAATCTCAAAATGAATGGCGTTTATGACTCTGCTTCCTTCAAATACACATCCAAACCAGTTTCTCAGACCCAGCTCACACTCAAGAGTAGCAAAGAGAATATTTTGTTAGCCCTTTAGGGAAAATTACAAATATTATGCACTCAAAGCTTTGAATTACCTGAGAATTTCAAATAGCTTTGCTCTATAAAGAGTCAGTTAGCAAGTCATCAGCTTCATTGGGGTTAAAAATGGAAGAATAATTGGTAGAAAAGTATCCAAGAAAAACTAAGCAACTGTAAGAAAACGTCCTAAAAATTAACCATTATCTGGGGAAGAGAGATTGGATTCCAGCCTTTTGACCCTACAGGCAGCCTCCCCTCACCAGGCAGATGGGTTGGGAGAGCCAGTGACCAGGTGAGCCCAGAGGTGCCCAAACATCCCTGCAGGGTGAGCTCAGCAAGGCCAGAGCCACGATTCTGTGGCCTGTCTCCCAGGCATACACGGAATCGGAACGCTGAGAAGCTCCAACAGCTGCCAAACCACAGCGACGACCTGCAGATGCTGAGAGATGGCAGGGACTTGATGCGAGTCTATTTCTCTTTCTTCCTCTTTTTTCTCTTTCTGTCTTTGCCCTCTCTCCTCCTCTCTCCCTCCCTCCTTCCTTCCTTCCTTCCTTCTCTTCCCTCCCTCCTTCCTTCGCTCCCTCCCTCCCTTTCCTTTCCTGCTCATGTATTTTCTTTGAATGTACACATTTTTTTTAAGTAAAAGAAAAAAGCCACATTAGTCCCTCCAGGACGGTACTCCCATATTCCTGGGTCCCACCTCCGCATTTCCCTCCCTGTAACACCAATAGAAAATAGGCTTCTTGGAAACACGTCTTGTCACAAGAGTCCGTGCAGGGAAAAAGATAATGGAACTATTATACACTGGGGACTGGTGCTGGGGATAAAGGGACAAAAAACTGGGGGAGGAGGCGTCACGCATGCTCCTGGCGTGGTGGTCTGCAGCAGCTAGCCACGTGCCACACCACCGGGGGTCGGGAGGCACAGACGTGCACATGTGACAGGTCAGGGGAGGGGACCCCAAAAGCTGCTCCTCTGGAGTGGGCTTGAAAAGGTTTCCAGGGGTCTTGTTCAGACCCTGTGGTTTTTCTCCCACCTGACACAGGTGTTTTGGGTGGCAGCTCCTGTCTGGACCCCAAACATTCTTAGGACATGGCTCCACCCCTGGTTTCCCTCACTCTTCCGGTCAGAGGAGAAACCTCAGAATAGGATGCAGGTCAAGAGAGGCTTGTGACGCAAAGCACAAGTTCAGCACCTTTTCCCTCCCGGTAACCCCCAAAGCTCTTTTCCCCTCTGTGGAAGGACACTTCCAGCATCACCACATCCCCTGGCACTTTGGGTCACATGCATCCTGTCACCTGAGAGGAAGGGAATTCGAGTGACTTTTCCACTCCGTGTACACCTGTTTCTTCCCAGGTCTGTCCCCAGACTTGTGACTGTCACTGCATTGGGTTGGGGAGGGATGTGGCCCGGTTCTGAAGCCGGTTCTGCCTCCTAAGGGTGATTGCTCTGAAATGTTTCTGTTAGAGTCGCCAGAAAGGGGGTCACGTTCCCCGAGCCGCTGGGGGCTTCACTAGGCAGCCTCACACCATCTGCAGATACTCATACTGCATGACCACACCCGTCAGGCGTGAGTTTCAGTGGCCAGAGACGTTGGTGGCCGAAGGACATCTAACGCTGCCCGGGCTCCAAGCAGTAACTTCCTACCTTCCTTGACCACCTGTGCCTCCCTCTCCTTCCGCTCTGATGACCACCGTGCTAACGGTCAGAGTTCCTAGGTGTGATCTGAATTCTCAAAAGTGGGGAGCTCTTCAGTGAGCTGCAGCCCAGAGTCTCCGGGTTGCTCTGGAGACCTGCTTCCCGTCCCAGGTGGTGCAGAGGCAGGCACGCCCCAGCCCAGGGGAGCCCTCATGGCCCCGGCCAGCGAGAAAGAAGAGCCCATCTAGGCTAGGTCTATTTCAAGTCCGGCAAGAGCCCTAATATCAAAATACTCTGTTAGAGCAACTTTTTAAGCCCTTTAAGAAAATGACATATACAAATATATATGTGTGTGCGTGTGTGCATGTGTGTGTGTGCATATATATACACAGACACACATGTGTCTGTGTATATATATACGTATACATGCCCAAGATTGGCATATTTATGTATCTCGATGTGATTAAGATGCTTACAATGCAGTTATATGATCATGGACTTCAATCAGGCTCCTCACTTCTGCACAATTCACCATAATCTCAAAATCTCAGATCACCTCCTAGCTTATGTGTCCACTCTCTCTCTCTCTCTCAAGCATCTCATAATCACTATAATTCCAAACAAATAAAAATGAAGCCCTTGGTAAGGAGGAAGACAGCCGCCCCTGTGATGTTGGAGGGGACCCTACCGAGCTGTGAGCAATCACTGGCACAAAGGCTTTTTGTTATTTTGATGAGAGGATGCCCAAGATAGCCCAGGGACTGAGAAAACCTGTATTTTCACTTGGAGGCCCCAGTTGGCCTCCTAAGTTATTGGAGAGTGTCCCAGGCTGTTTAAGTAACAAAATCAGCCCCTCTCTCCCACCCTCCAGCTCGCGTCTCTGCTGGGACCCAGGGCCGTGCCTTTTAAAGGCGTATGTATTTAAATGAAGGAAGAGAGGGAGACTGTCCCTGACCTCAGGCAGGCTGACCAGCGGAGAGGCTGGGGCCACAGCTCGGAGTCCTGCGCGGTTAGCGGAAGCACGCATCGGTGGGGGCGTCCAGGCCAGGGAGAGGCTGAAGGGGCTGAGTCTGGACAAGCGGCCCCACCCGGAAGCTGTGTGCGCATACGGACTGGCCTCGTGGAAAGAAGGCCTTTTGGAATCAACGCCGGGGCTGGGAGCTGTCAGGAGCACAGGCTAGAGAAGGGCCGAGAGGCGGCCGAGGAGCACAAGATGATCTGGGGCCAGGCAGCGCCGAAGCCGAAGACATCCTTTCCTCAGGTCCTGGGCTGGAAGGAAAGGACCCAGAGCCCCCGTACTACCTTGGGTTCCTGAAGGAACTCACACGGGGCTCCCCCACTCCCGCATCCAAGGTAGAGGGGACCACTGTGGACCACTGAGTCCCACATCTTTTCTCAGCCACAAAAGAGCCACTTTTCAAACCTAATAACCTTCCCTTTCTCTTTGTTCCCTCTTCCCTCTGAAAGGCAGAGAAAGTCCTTCTCTTCTTTCCCTAAAGACTGGCATCATATCACACTTTTCAGAGTAACAGGTGGTTTCACTCTGGTTCTAAGACACAGAGGAAGCCCCGCTAAGCTCTGAAAATGTTCTTTCTGGGGCACGAAGATTTCTGAGGATTCAGGGAGACAGCCCTAGTAATATTGAAAGAGCATTCCTAAAACTATAGGGGACTGGGGGCACTTCCAGAAGCTTCGATTTGGGGCTAGATTTCCAACCTGCTTAGCTCAGTCGGTGGTTTTGGCTCTTTGTAGAAACTAGTGAACCTTGGGCACAGCACTGGAGAAATAAATTGAGATGTGCTATATTTTAGATTATTTCAGAGTCCAGACTTGATTCCTTGAGTGTGTTTTGGAAGGGAAGAACTTTGCACATGGAAAAACAAATGTGAAATTTAAAAAGGTTTCATCTTATGAGAGGCAGCTAAGGAACTCAAAATTCCCCCACCCTGCTGCCACCACCAAAGAAAAAAGGCAGTCACATGTTTTGATTTGTTTTCTAGCGAAGACCCTTGTCTTTGGAAGCCAAGACTTTCCAGCAAACAACAGTGTACCAGACTCTCCAAGGACACAAACCGACCAAAAAGCACCCAGCTATTCCAGCACAGCATAAGCAACCGTCCTCGGGGTCTGGAGAGAGAAGATGAAGGCTATGGTAAACTGAAGCTGAGCCCGGAGGAATGACGGAAACAATGGAACCTCATCTGCTGGTCACAGGACGCGCTCACTGAGATTTGCCTTCATTTTCCCCCAAAGGGAGAAGAGTAACCAACATTTGTTTGCTTCTCAGAAGAGCATTCTCTGATGGAAGATTTATAGCTCTCCCTTCTTGCCCAAATACTTGGGAAAAAAAGGAGAGTAGCCTTTTGGGGGCAGAAAGACAGAGAACATCTTTCCTGACCCACACTGAGAAAACTCTGTTAATTCTGTTCTCTTGTATTGTTTTAAAATATTTGTTAATCAAAAAAGAGAAAAGGAGCTAGATCGTCTTCCCCTTTCTCCACGGCACCCAGATGGCGCCTTGCACACAACAGGTGCTCAATGAATGTTTGAAAGGATTTTAAATAGGAAGCAAACTTGACAATAGTAGTACTTTTATCCTCAGAGTGCTTTCCCAGACAGTAATGACTTTATCCTCACAACACCCCTGTGAGGTAAGTAAGTAATACTCTTCTCATTTTACAGAAAGAGAATTTGGCCCCAAGAGTGACTTCACTTAGGTCTGCAGAAGGATAGAGTCCTGGGTTTTTACTTCCAATGACATGATCTGTTCGTGAGAGCATGCCTTTCCTTCCCATAGATGCTTTCTCTGACCCTTTACTGAAACAGTAACGCTTAAATACGTCACTCCATAAAATCAATTTCCTCCTTTTGAAAAGAACATGCCTTGATATTTCTGCCCCAGAGTGCGCAGGAAGTAGCGATTAGATGGTGGCCGCTATTTTCTTTCCACGTACTTCTGGGAACCCTCCTCTTCTTTATCACTCTTCCTGCACATCTACTGAGTCATTTTGTTCTCTGTGGCTCCACGTGGCCATCTTCGAAGTCCTCGTTCATAAATGCCATACAGTTCGTCCGCCATCCGTCCCGGTCGAAAGAGGAGTGCCGAGGAGAAAGGACGTCTCATTTATTCCTTCCCTCTGGTTACCATCAGAAATACTTGTGGAAAGAAAGAATCCCAGCACGATTTGGCCTATCCACAGAACGATCAGATACAAAATCAAACAGAAGTCATTACTGAATTCCAAACTATGATCTGGTCCCTTGTGCTGTCAAAACAATAATATTAATTTTAGAGAGCAGAGTCAGAGCAGGTGGGAAAGGAGCTCTCGTCAGAGCTGCACAGAGAGCAGGAGAATTTGCAGCAGTACCTGGACCTTTAGGACAGGCTCAGGAGGTGCCTTTTTTTTGGTAAGAATTTTTACATGAGAATACACCTGAACTCCCAGGAAAGGACCAGAGCCAGAGCCAGGTTGACTGAGCTACAACTGGTGAAGCTTCTAGAATTTTCCTCTCCAAGAAGGTTCTCAGAGCCAACAGAAAATCAGTGTTACAGCTGGCCCTCCCAGAGTGCTGGTGTCGTTCTCCACTGCTCCCACCTGCCCTCACTCTGGTTTAGACCCTAAGAAGTATCATACATGGAGGTCCTTAGGATGGGTCTGTTTTCTTGCTCAAAGGGGATCTTAATAGTTGGATTGATAATAGCCACCCCATAGTAAAAAGGAAAAAAAAAAGAAAAAAAGGAAAGAAAAACTCAACGGAACGTTTCCAATTCAAATGATGAGGGAAAAAAGACCTGGATTTGGATAAAAACCATTAGTGATATATCCATCAACCCCTGTTTGTCTCTGAATCTTTGCCTGCAGGCTCCAAACAAAGCACACCAGGGAATGATTAAAACCCAACATTGGGACCCACATTTTGGCTGAAGGGATTTAAAAAAACAACAACAACAAAGTTTTGTTTCTGTATTCTGCAGAGAGGCAAAGAGAAGGCCAGTCCGTTTGATGAGAGGAGCCTCAACGTTGAAAAAGATTGTAAGGAAGAACAAAAGTGAGAGCTATTTCCTAAAGAGCTTTCAACCACCTTAAAAACAATCCCCAAATACTCTCCAAATTCACCCATTCTCTTGTCTGCCCAAAGCTTGATGAATATCAGTTTTCAAATTGATCCGTCCCTATATTCTCCAATACTTTAGGAAAAATTAACATCGGGGCATTTGGGTTCAGAATTACGAGGGGCCGGCTTGAGCCAGGGGACTGCCGGTTGCCTAACCGGAGTCCCACTGTGCTGGGTTCACAGTGCTGTGAAGTATCTAAGAAGTACGGGTCTGTGAGACTTCACCCCGTCCAGCCGTGCTGCTTGTCCTGGGAGCTTCCAGGTGCCCCTGCACCCAGAAAACACGCTACCTTTCTGTGGCTCCACTTCCCAAGTAACGAGGCCACCACTGTTCCTTATATGACGCCTCCGCTACAGGCAATAATGACTGAACCCTCACAGCACCCCTGAGCAGGAGAGAAAGAAGCTGGCCTTCTTTCTCTCCACTTTACAGATGGAGAAACCAAGGCACCGAGAGGTGAAGTGAGTTATCCACGATCACAGTGGGGACCCTGAATCAGCCTGTGATATTTCCTGATCTTTCTGGGTCTAAAGACGAGCTTCTAGGAGGCCTACAGCTGACACAAATCTCCCAGCCCCACTCTAGCCCGAGGACCCCAGAGCTATGGTGAGGATGGAGAAACCGACCAAGGGAGTTCATCTACTAGGTGACCAGGTGTCTGTATCCACCATGTCAAATGGCCAAAGGCCGCTTCTAGAGAGATGTTTGCTGGGTGACCACTTGGCACTATATCCAAAGGAAATTATTCCTTTGTTCTCCTTGGTCTGAGGACGTATTTTAGGAGTAGACCCTCCTGGACGAGCATGAGTGAGCTGACTGACTTCAGTTTCTGGTGTGGAGTCTTGCGATTCGTGTTAGGGATTGGCAAGGGCGGGCAGCTCCCGTTGGGGCATGTGTACTGTTCTGCGTGGGATGGGGCACACCAGGGCAGGAGCCCCTGGGGTCCTGCCTGCTCATTTCCGATTTGGTCTATTCTTAGCCCTTGACACAAAGTGTTGGCTGTGTGCAGGGGGAGCTCCCACGGCGTCCGTCTGCTGCCCTCAGGAGCTGCCATGAATAGGACTCCCGACCTTTGGCTCCAACACATACCAGCCTTGTCCTGCCAGCCACTACACGGAAAGGTACAGGGAATAAGAAGGCACAGCTCCTTCCCAGGAGGAGGCGAACCAGATGGTGCCCGGGAGAGTCAAGTAAGGCGGACAGAGCGAGGCAGGCAGAGGAATAAAGCTGCAGGCAGATCAAGGCAGTGCCCTTGTCTTTTGATATTTGGCCAATAGCGTAAGACGCAGTGTTTCAAGCAAGAAATGAAACCTTTAAAATAGCTCAGGATAGGTGAGAAAGAGGCTTAGGTTGCCACTGCAGGAAATGAGACTACGCATCATCTTTCTCCCCCAGGAAGAGGCTTCGAAAAAAATCTCTGGGAGGGCAGGATGGCCTTTTCACAGGCTTTGCAACTGGGACAGGGACACACTGATTTAAGATCCTCTGGGACGGTCCTCTTACGAGCTTATGGTTTTGTAGCCTGCGACAGGCTGACCACTGCAATTTCCATGTCCAGGAGGTCAAGCTGTGGATGAGAACGGAATGTGGCTTATCTGGATGGAATGTTTGTTTCTGTGCCGTGTGTGTGACTGTAATGTTTGTACAACAGTGGCCAGTGTTGGATGAAGAGATTTCATGCACGTCTGGGCTTTAATAAGAGGGGCTGATGTTGATTTAGAGTCACTTCCTATAGGACACCTGTGTGTGCTTCACGAGGAAGGCTGCCAGACAGAATCTGGGACTCGATCAGCGTTTGAGAACGAAATGAGCAGAACCGCTACGTCTAAGGCAGATGCAGGCCCTGGGCATGAGTCTGCCCTCTGTGTCTTCCCCTTTCCCCTCATGCAGAAGCTCTTCCCTGTCTCCCCTGAGCCCTTCGAGATTTCCCTGGCCATTTTCTGGTCTATACTGGGAAAATCACTGGAATCAGGGGAAAGTCACTGCAATAAGCCATCTTCTCTTCCCACTCTCCAGATATAGACCCCCTTCCCCATGCCAAATCTGGTAGTGTTATTTTAATATTTTTCAGTTTGGTAAAGAAATAACAGAGTTTAGTTTTTGGATGAGAAAATCGAATGAATGTGCACAAGGAGCGTACCCTTCATGAAGCCCACCAGCCCGAGCTGCCGTCATCACACATCAGAGGCCTCAGAAGGGCTCACTTTGACTGAGAAGCCACTTTCCTTGGCAAAGACAATGCCATCCTGTGGGCCAAGCGAATGCCAGGGAACCGACCCCCCCCCCCCCAATCTGAGAGCCAGGGGCAGGAGGGTGTGGAGGCTGTGTGTAGACCACGCTCCAGCCCCCTTCAATGTAGGACCTGATACCCTTTCCTCCAGCCCAAAGGCTCTGAGCCTGCACTCTGTTGCCCTCTTCTTCCCTCTGATCCTAGGTAATGGAGAAACAAAATTTTGCTACGGTCTGGGGGCATCAGGGCCTGGGGCTCGTTAGAGCTCTCCCAGCCCCCAGGAGCAAGGAGCAGAACAGAAAGGGAAAGAGGAAGTATGCCTCCCGCAGAGGGCCTGTCAACACCGTGAGGGGAGTCTCGGCGCGTACAGTGAGGCCAAGCCCGTTCAGAGGGCCTCTGGACAAGATCAGCACCGGAAACCTCTTCTTCGGCCCCTATGACCATATGGGAGGGGATAAAAGTAGAGGGAGAATGGGGAAAATGATGTCATTCGGTGCTTTTCAAGAACCCATAGATTTTTCTTCCTGAGAATAAGGCTCCTATTGGGACAGGGTCGGATGCCTGTGGTCCACCCTCAGGACCACGGTCCAGACAGGTGTTTGTACTCTTTTGAACCACCCTGGGACTCAAAGGGGCTGTGGCTATTGAGGAGATGGGTTAGGCCTCTGGGTGTCTGGGGTGACTTTGTGCCTGGGGAGGTGGAGTTTGGGGGATCTGGGAGGGATGAAGGGGCCCCTGGGCCGTTAAGAAAGTATTGTCTTTCTTGACTGAAGAGGGACATGCCGGCAGCATGTGCCACCAAGAGAGATGCAGCCTGCCCTCCACAGCACTCCCGGCCCCCTGCCTGTTGGGACAAGTCTGACCCCGCAGAACAAGGGGAACCTTCTGGAGACAGAGTGGAGGAATGTGTTGGAGAAATGAGAAACTCTGGGGGTGGGTAAGGTCATTGGGGCTCATCTGATGAATTTAAACCCTCTTAGCTCTCATTTGGGATGTCACAGGCCTGTGACAGTGAGCTCAGGGGACACTGCCTTGATGCTATCTGAGGGGACTGAGGTTTCAGGCAGGGCCCCAGAGAAGAGGCAGACCTACTGAGCAAGGGAGAAACAGAGCTTACAGAAATGACGCTAACAAAAAATCAGCCTGATTTTAGAGATGCCACCATCTTCATTCTTCATTCTTTTCTGAGAATGAAAAGAAGGGCCAGATTTTCTGTGGGGGATTGTGGGCATATCTGATGGGGATGCAATAAGGAAAAGATAGTTTCCTATTTTATTCTCTAGCTCCTGGTACAGTGTGCTTGTCTCCTACCAGAACTAAATATTGGAGTTTGTTAATTAGTTTTCATCAGGAATTTCTGGGCAAGAAGTGGGCCCAGAGATTTTTTAAACCTCTTAAGCATTCCCTTGGGGAGCAGCTGGTGCCTCAACGCCCTTAAGGGTTTGTCAGGCGTCAGACACATGCTGATTAACATGCGATTCCTGGGGTGGGCTGAGGCCACCACCTCTCATGGGGTAAGAGGACAGATGAAAACTTTCTTTATGTTTCCCTCCTCCCTCCCACCCTCCCATGTTCTTTACTTCTTTCCTGACTTTTGTTCCTTTTCCTGTCTCTTTGCAGAACTGGACTTCCCTGCTGCTGCTCACAGATGCGTACTTTCATCCTTAGGAAAGGCTGTGGCACGGTTAAGGGAGTGGGGAATAGCATGTCAGGGGAGCAGGGCACCCCCTGCCTGAGTCCTGCAGAGCCCAGTCCAACGCAGGTGGAAAGAAAGGCTTCCTGAAACATCCTGTGGTCTTCAACTCTGTTCCCAGTGGCTAAGGCTCCAGAGAGCCATCCCTGAGTCACCCCGACTTTTGGCGCTCCAGGTCAATGGACGTCAGCAGTTTTCTCAGTTGCGTGTAAACACACGCATGCACGCGCGTGCACATTGGATGTGTATTAGTAAAACAGAGGTGGCAAATTAAAGTCTGTGACTGCATCGAAATGAAAAAGAGAAAGGAACTAAATCTAAGAACAAACAAGTCCAAGTGGCCGAGGTCCCAGAGGGATGCACAGGGGACAGCATCAAGGACCACTCTGGCGACAGACGTCCAAAGGGCTGAGGCAGACAAGAGCTGGGACCCCAGCAAGCGGGGAGGATGGGATGCATAGGATGGAGAGCATCAAGCCCCACTCAAACGGCCTCACCTCCTCCAGCCTCTGCAGAGTACGCCATGAGCTAAGCCCTTGGTAGGGAAGCAGAATAAAAAGGAAAAGCACCTCTGACCAGATTGGAACTCCCAATTAATCGCCGAGGGGCCCCAGCCCTCAGATGGGTGGGGACAGGCCAGGCCGGCAGGGCTGGTCCTCACCAGGCGTGGGTGTGCTCTGTGCGGAGTGCTTCCTGGACGTGCCCTCCTGCCCCTCCTCTGCCCTCCGTCCCGCTGCCAGGGAGAACCCGAGGGGACAGCCACGTCGGGGAGGGAGGGGGCAGGACAGCACTGCAAATTTAGTAATAATCAAGGAAATCAAAGGGGTCTGAACAAAGAAAGGAGAATCCAGTTTTACAACCCAACTGAAATTTAAAATTTGTGGGGTTTTTTGTTTTGCTTTGTTTGTGTTTTACAGGTTTAGATAAACAATGAAGGGAGGAGAGGAGAAACCTCTTTGAATAATATATATTTTTAAAGGAACCCCACAAACATAAAAAAAAAAAATTCCTCAGTTTTTGAACTTCTCTTAAGAGTAGTTCAATGAGAGGTCTTGCACCCTAAACAGTTATATCTGGAATTAAGAAAAAAAATCGCAGCTACACACAACAAAGACTAACAGTATTTTTACTTAAAAATATTGTGTGTATATATAGAGAGACTTATATATATATATCTTTTTTGTGGAGATTTTTTCTCTTTTTGTGATTTTTTTCTTTTCCTTTTTTTTTTTTTTTTTGTGCCCAAGTAGAGATAAGATGGGATTGAAACGATGCCCTAGAACAGAATATTCCTTACAAGAGCAATACTTTGAAAAATAACATTTAAAAAATGGTTGAACATGCTCGCAACACCTCCAGAAATTCAACTTGGTACAATGAGGAAATAAGTAATTGAATCAAATCTTCACCCAAATGACACGGCCCCTAAGACCCAGAGTATGCTGCTGGTGTGACTCTTGCCATCATACAGGGGCTCAAGGTAAAGCAACATGCCCTCCCCCCGCTCCCCACTTCCCAGCCCCTTACACTCCACCTCAGCGATACCCAGAGTCTGTCTTATATTGTTTTTTCTACATTTCTGGCAAGACCTTGCAGCAGACACACACACACACACACACACACACACACGTGTGCTATGGGCACACACACACACACACACACACACGACACACACAAAATTTCCCACTCAACCCAGATGCACCAAGTGAGCTGAATAACTTTCAGCCAACCACAATGGTGAAAGACAGAAGCACCAAACAGTCTTTGAAATGGGTCAGTTATTACAATTTAACTTATTTTTTATGTTCTAATTTTCCTCTTTGCGTTACTATTTTTAAAAAGCACAAACGAAAAATGAAGAATTCTTTCCAGATCAATTTAAGGCTTCCCACCAAATGGAAACAGAAGAGGCCTTACACAATATCACATGGGATAAATGTATACCTTTCACGGCCTTAAAATGACAGAACAAATCATTTTTGCCAGTCACTGATTAAGTATTGTGCCTTTAAATTGATGTCATTCTTTTTGCTACTATGCTGAGTTTTATTATTACTGATTCTCTTTGATTACATATATGGAAATCTCCTTTAATTTGCTTTAGAATTTCCTTTTCTTATCGAATTATTAGGGTGGTTTTTGTTTTGTTCTGTTTTGCTTTTCACCAGGAAACAAATGTGATTCTTAATAGGTGAACGCTAAACCGGCACCTAGTCAGCCTTCAAGGAGCTTTTCCAACCATCTGAATTTCAAATGGCCCTTTGGCTCCAAGAAGGGGCTGAGAAGTTGGGGGCAGGGACGACGGGAGAAGGGGGAGAGAAACCAAAAAGAGGGAGGGGTTTCTATGCCTTTGCTTTTGGTCAATTTGTTTTCTTCAATACAAATAATCAGGTAGGAAGAATGATTGCTTTGTGTTTTATTTGTTGGTTGGTTTTTGTTTCGTTTCTAGATTGGTTTCATTTGATTGTTTAATTTTCCCTCTCCCAGTGCAAAATTCACCAGAGAGTTTTGCATGAGAAAACGTGACAGTACTTAATGAAACTCAGCACCTAAGGGCATAAGGCAGTTGAAGGTTTTGTTTGTTTGTGTTTGTTTTGTTTTGTTCTTTCAATCAGCACCAATCCCGTAAATGATCTACACTTGGTGTAAGGTATAAAACTTTGTTTTTCTTTTGGAGTGGAGAGAACTCCTCCTTCTCCACCTTATGAACCATAGTGTGGGATTTTTTTCAATACTGTTACTTATGTGTAAAAAACAAAAGAAAGGTTTTCTTTTTGTTTTTACTTACAAAACATAGAGAATATCTTTGTATACATACAGCGACTGGAAAGAAAGCTTATCTGAAGGGGTTGTGACTTCTTTTCTTTTTTTTTTTTTGTAGCAGTGGTGGTGGTGGTAGTGGTGGTGGTAGTTCTGTGTATTGGGGGAAGGGAGGGGTTATATTTCTTGCAAGCGGTGTTTACCGCAAACCAAACTTAAGGTCCCCTTCTCAACTTGGGGCAAGATGCTCTTAGAGTGAAGACTCGTACTGTAGCAACTCGTAAAGGAGCGGTCCATCTCGATACCGAATGCCTACCGCGGCAGGGGTGACATACTGCAGAATGTTAATAGTCCTTCTCAACCTCCTGTCTACAAAATGAGCATCCCAAGCTGGGTATCTCTTTCTTGGCATGTCAATCTTAATGAGGGGCCCTTCTGGGTGGTAAGGACGCCCCAACGGGGTAGAGGGCCCCATGGGTCTCACTTGGAAAACGGGCAAGCAAGTGTCAGCCGTGAGATCCTCCTGTTGTTCCGTTACGGCTCTGGTAGGCGTGACCTGGGTCCCCCGGTACCCAGGGGTCTGAGGCGCCATGGGCTCAACATCGGGGGGCAAAGGGATGCCCCAGAGCAGCTCGGCACAACAGGAGCTGACCAAGATCTTAGCTCGCGGCCCCGTGGGATGCAGCACACCATAATATAAGAGCATCACTGCAATCCCAGCCACAAAGCTAATAAAGACACAACACAGTGCTGGCACCGCAAAGGAGTCAGTGGTCTCCGGGTCTCTGTAAAAATACCAAAGGAACGTCAAGGCAGCATTCTCGGTCAAGACTATCGTATAATATGCAAACATTCGATATCGAGTCCGCCCTTCCTTGACGTTAAACCAGCAGAAAATGTACACAATCCCTACCACCATGTTGAAGAGGATCTCCTCCCACTTGGACATGCAGAAGTCTGTTCCGCCATGGATGATCCAGAAGGCCATGGCGCACCAGTGAACCACCACGAAGATCCCGAAGTAGAGCTGGAAGATGGAAGCAAAGAGGGCAAAAGAGAGAACTCTGGATGAGATGGTGAAGAGGCGCCAGAAGAGGTGGATGACGGCCCCTCTGTAGCTCATACTCTTCTTGTCGTCCCTGGAGTCCCGCAGCAGCTTGTGATAGGAGGCTAGCACCCAAGCCAGGGACATCAGGGAAGTCACAGAGGAGACACCTGCCGGAAAGACACAAACCCACACAGTCAAAACCGTGGACCTCACAGCAGGGCTGCCAGCCAAGGAGACGCCCACACACACCACGATCTAGAGGAGGGAGAAAGAAACACAAAATCAGGACCCAAACTTGGAGGCCATGGCTGCCCCCTAAGCTGACAGCTTGTGAAATCTAGCTTCACTGTCAACGACCCAGTCCAGAACTTCTGGACATCCACGGCTCAAGAGTGAAGCTGAGGTTGGCGTGCTTTGCCAAGGGGCTGGAGAGCCAGGACCTCTGTGCTGGCTCACCACCTCTGCTGTGGGAGGGACCCCATGTGTTCTATTGTAAGAGATCATAAGCTCACGGCGGGGTCGGTGTCCTTGTCACTACCAGGCTGTGCTCTCAGAGCAGCCAGTAGAAGGCATCACCGATTGTGAAGACCGAGAGCTTACTAACTGCCCCAAGCTGCACAACTGTTCTACTTTGAGAAGGCTTTGGAGTCACCCTTCACCTTCTCGTCAGCTCACTCAAGGCCAAGGAGCCCTTAAGGGGATCTTCTTCTATCTGGCATTTCCCCATCCACTCCCTAAGGCCACCCTGATCAAGGACCCGGGGAGAGCCTGTGTTTCTCTGACTGCCTTCTCATTCACTCTTGTCTCTCGTGGTCTCCCCACAGCCCTTGTTGCCTTCTCCAATCAGCCACTGTTCAAGGTTCCCTGAGGCCTTGACTGGTGAGGCCCTGTCCTTCTCTGCTTCTGTCCTGCAATGAGCAGTGTAACTTGGGCTTTGGGGATGCCTTTCCCCTCCCTAGCCTGGTGAGCTTTCCAAGGCCTCTGCACGTCATTACCTACATGTCTCCTCAACGAGCAAGTGAATGTGTCTGATCCCAAGGGACGGTAGAGCAATTTTATTTATGACGCTGCCTATGTGATATTTGTAACTCAGTCAATCTAAACACAATGAACAGTGGCTGGAGTCTCTCCAAATCCACCCATGAGCAGGCAATCATGAGTCAGGCATCGTCATACCACCTCCTCTGGGGCAAGACTCCCTTGCCCCTCTGCTCTTTCAAGTATTATCTCCACTCAGTCCATCTAGCGCCTCTTTTGTTTTTCTTCTCTCCCAAAATTTCAGAATTAAATGTGGCTAAATTCAGCTGGAGTCCTGAATATTACCCCAAGGGCCACCATCTCCTAATCAAACTCCCCACCTTCACCCCAGAGCACGATTCCCCTACGGCGTTCTTCCAGGCTGACATCAAAGTGACCTGGTCGTTTTCTCTCTTAAGCCCAAAGGTCAGATCCAGGAGCCTCATTCAGCAAGAGACCCATGAAGCTGGCCCAGAGCTCCAGCCTTCCGTTGGTCTTTCCCCGGCCCCTCCTCACGTCTCCACTTGAACCTCAGTGAAGGATCAAAGTCCTCTGTCACTCCCTCCTCCCCGCCCCACGCATTTGTCCTTCCCCACCCATCCCACGCGGCACCTCCCTTCCAACATTTCAGGGAGATGCACCGGTTTGCAGCTTGCAGAACATCAGAGTCTGATGCCAAAAACCAGTGTGTTGGCAGAGCACAGAAAAAGCCTGGAAGGTTAACTTTGACAATGAGTATGTGTTGCTTTTGCAATAATCACGGCCAATGTGGAAAATAAACAGGGAAGAAACAATCCCAATTTCTCCATAGAAGCCAATCTTGAAAACACCTGATGATTTTCCTCTCACTTTTCTGGAAAGTTCTGAACACAATACTTATGTGTGTCCTGCTTTGCCCTTTGTACACACAGGGCGTTTCCACCAGCCTCTGCTGAAGCCACGTGGTCTCTTGCGACCATGTCACAGTGGCTACGCTAACCTTTCAGAGCCTCCTGTGCTCGTGTTCTTTTGCGGCTGGGGCAGGGAGGGGCATGGGTTCCCTTGGGAGTCACGTGGTTTAGGCTGTGGGTTTCTGGACGGCAGGGAATGTGCAGTCATCCTGATCGTCTGGGCCAGGCTTATTACCAACACTGAAGCATCCTTGGAAAGCTTCCTTGTGACATTACCCCTCTCCTGGTGAACCCATTTCTTGAGGCTAAAAGTGATACATCTCAGAGGTGCTACCGACCCTCAGTGATGAGGGGGAGCTCTACAGCAGCTGGATGGAAAGAAGGCTTGATGTTTCTGTTTCTTCTAATAAAGCAAAAGGTATCACTTCCCCCGTTTGCAGAAAAGCACAAGCTCGTGAAGCAAGAAGTTAGCTTTTGCCGAAGCGTGGTCTAATCCAGTCTAACTCTGAGTGTGCTCTTCAACAAACTTGGGCTGCAGAAGCAGGACAGCCCCTCTGCTGTCACCGTCCTGATTTCATTGTTCGGTGTGCTGTGATTGTAGCCCCATCCATGCCCCAAATGAGCAAACAGGAATTCAAACGTCCGCTGACCGCACTGGTGAAGCGAAATCCAATCCTCCATCATCAATCTATCTTCTGGGTCACCTACGCCACTTCCAGATCCGTTCCTGTGGTTTCAGGGTATTGCAGAAATCACTCCCCTCTGAGCCGACCCACACACTGCCTCGGTCCACGGTCAGCGCTTCTGGAAGTTCTCTCTAGGATGTGGTATGAATGTTCCCCGAATGTCATAAGACATCACTGCTAAATTACAAGGGGGGCTCGGGAGACAGTCACATGGAGGACTGAGAGCTGACACTCAGCCGGGGGCCTGTGGGCTGGCTGATGTTCAGCCCCCGTCTTACCTCTCTGCCTCATCTGTTCCTGACATGGTGAAGTTGTAGGTCGCCAAACGTTATATCCTCTGGAGCTTCACAGACCACCCACTTCAAACCCATTCATCCAACAGGAAACAGAGGCTACCCCAGAGAAACCACACACCATGATTCACTGAGCATGTACCTTTATTTACAAGAACTCTGTGATGTAGGCACTTGTTACGGGCGATGTCCCCACCTCTCCCACCCCCAAATTCTTATGTTGAAGCCCTAACCCCCAGGACCTTACAATGTGACTGCATTTGGAGATAGGGCCTTTAAAGAGGCAATTAAGGTAACATGAGATCATTAGGGTGGCCCTAATCCACCCTAATGACTATTGCCCTTATGAGAACAGATCATTTGGGCCCACAGAGATGCCTGGGATGTGCTCACAGAGGAAAGACCACGTGAGGACACAGCAAGAAGACGGACGTTTGCAAGTCAAGGAGAGAAGCCTCAGGAGAAATCAACCCTGCCGACACTTGATCTTGGACTTCCAGCCTCCAGAGCTGTGAGACAATAAATTTCTGTTGTTTTCGCCACCTACTCTGTGATACTTTATTACAGTAGCCCTAGCAAACTAATACAGAGTTCCAATTCCGTTTTTTGGATGAACAAGATATTTTTCAAAAATCATATTTCTATCAAGAAGTAGAATTGGAATTCAAACTCAGACTCCATGGCCTTGAAAGTGGCCACTGTACTAATGGACCCTCCAGATTTGGCCTTAGAAGGGACTGGGCACTCTGAGTGTAAAGGATTTGAATCTTTGGCCAAGAGTGGACGGGAGGTGTAGTACCTACAGGTATCTGAGAGAGGCCCCTGATTATGGAGCTAAAAACCAAATTTGAATTCTCTTCCACCTTCCTCAGGAAAGTAACATTCAAGCCACAAAGAAACAGAATTAACTCCAACAGAATTAACTGAGATCACTTTCCCTCTGTTAAGTGATTAATCTTCAAAGGCCTGCAGCGTATATTATTACAGAGGGAGGAAGTGCAGCGTTTTCCTCCTGCAGTGGCTCACTTGGAAGATTTCTGTCTGGCCCGAGGTCAACCCAAAAGTCAATGCATTATCCTGGCCAAGACCCCAAGACCACAGCAACTGGCTGTGGAAACAGCCTCGCGGCCCCCAGTGAAATTCTCAGACAGGCCTGGGCACGTTTATGATTCCTCTCACTTACAGCTCCATCATTCTCTGCACTGCAAAGATCAGACTGGAAATTGTAAAACACTCCACGTTCGGCTGTGACGAGTTCTGGGCAGTGACCTTCACGGCTTGCTCGCTTTTCCTGCTGCAGACCAGGAAGGGGGGATTGCAGCTGGCCCAATGGGTGACCCAAGTTCAGCCCCACCATCTGGGAAGTCACTAAGCCAGAGCCTCGTGGGGGCCACCCCCTGATAAAGGCTTGGGACAGGGGCCTTGGGGATCTGATCACCAGACCCGGGGGCTAAGGTTTCCAGAAACAGGATGTCCCCACCTTATGACCAACGGAGCAGAGCATGAGGGGCTGCAGCCTGCAGTTGGAGGCCCTTGACCAAGGAGGGGCAGTCCTCTGGGAAGTCACCATCACCACCAATTTGGTGGTGTCCCTGCAATATCCAAGGGTCACTGTCAGTTGAATTGTTGCCAGTTGGGGAACAAAGCAAAAAATGAGTGTGGATGTCCCACCACGTGAGAAGCAGAGTGACAGGGTGTCTGGGGGAAGGTCGGGACCCTAAAATCAGAGAGGGGTGGGGAGCAGATGAAGTGGAGGAACCAGAAGGAAAGGTGTGATGCCGTGGAAGGGACCAGGGCGGCAGGAGGGCCGTCATCAGGGTGAGGTAGGGAGGCTGCAGTCTGGCAAGAAGAAGCAGGGCCATGACCCGGATGGACCAGCGCAGAGCGGCACTGGGGGCCAGTGAATGGAGCCAGAAAGGGGACTTGAGGAGAAACCAAATCGCGAGAGAGTCTCGCCGGGAGAACGCTGTATGCGGGTTCAAGGAGTCTCTGAGAAGCCGCAGGAGCGCCTGGATTGGCCCCAAGGCTGCTTGTGAGCCAGGGCGAGTGGGGTCCACTGCTGGACTTTGTTTCCCAGAGCGGGGGCGGTGAATGCCCGGCCCTGTCACCAGCTGCCCTGTTCTCCCTTCCGCCACAAAGAGCTCCCTTCTGGTCCCACCGCTAAATCACACACTGGAAACACTCAAGGAAGAGTGACTGGATGGGGCGCTGAGCAGAGCGGAGCAGGGGCAGGAAGAGTCAGCTGTGCAGACTCCTAGCTCCCAGCTCCTTTCTATCAGCGTGTCTCCACAGGCAAGTGCCGCCAGCTTACCAAGAACAGCTCCCTGGACCCTGCACCCTCTGCCATGAGATCCCACCTCTCCCGTCTCTTCTCCAACCTTCTCGAGGGTAACCTCCTTGCTCCCTTAACTCTCTCACCTCCCTTCACTCCTGACCCCCGGGTCACAACTGAGAGCTCTCGGTGAGGTTGACGACCAGTTCCTAAGTGTGGCATTCAGAGGACTGGGTCCATGCACCTCCCCCTGACTCTGACATCTGTCATTTGGATCTACTCTGTCTTTCACACTTGACCATTAGCTAGTCCCCAGTTATGGCATCCTTTCCCTGCTGGGCTGTTATCCTCATTTTACAGATGAGGAGACTGAATCTGAATTTAAGAGATGTGGATGTGGCCATACTCCCGTTCTGACTCACCTAATTTATATGGCATTGTACCCCCATGGGCGGGTCCCCCAGAGATTCCCCAAACCAAGAAACAGGCTCAAGTTGCTATTTGTCTATCCACATGTCAAGGTCAACATCTGCCTCTCTCAGCCCTCACCTCCTCCCTCCTTACCACTGAAGCTAAGGTTTGGGGGAACTCCACCACCTGCTCGTCTAATTTCCATTGTCTATTTTCTCCAGATTGAGTTCCTATTAGACGGCCAATTCTTCTCTTTCCACCCATCAAACTTCCCCCATCTTCCTACATTTTTAAAAAGCCCCGTCTGTGCTTAGAAATGCTCTCAGAAGAAGATAAGGCAGCTGCGGTCACAGGTCTGTGCATCACTGCCTGTCTCCTGTACTAGCCTCCACCCAGGAGACACAGCACGGGAGTGATGATACAAAGGTACTTTCCTACCCAGGCCACCAGGGAAAGGAAACCAGCCTCAAGGATGCCGTCTGTGAACGAGGCTCAGAGACATCAAGTAACTTGGCCAAGGTTACACAGGAGTAAGCAAGAGTGTGACCACTGACCCCTGGGACTATCTCACTCCTCACTCACGGTCTATGTGCTGGGGCCGGTCATCCTGGCTTCCGAGATCCAATTGTCAAATTGGCAGGAATTTTGTGGGCTGGCTGATGTCATGTGAGAGGCCTGAAATAGGTGTGGTGGGAATATTTACACCACAGAAATTGGCAAATGCTACAAATTAGGGTTCCCTCCAACCCTGCTAAGAACTGGTTGTTAAGCATTTACCAGCACACCGCTTAAGCTTGCTGAACACTGTTGCAAATTAGAGGAGCCTCATAATGTTCTCTTCCACGTTCCTACTCCACACTTTTAGGCAAATCAGATGCACTGCCTGGCGATCAGTCAGAATTATATTCTGTAAGTCTGATGTGGCAGCAACAAAGAAATCAATCTCCTTTTTCAACTTACACTGAAAATACATCCACAGTAAATAATTTAAGGTCTAACAGTTTTCTTCGAGCAGTAGACTTTTGCAAGCACTGACATATTCATTTTAGTCCCATTTCTGTATTTGGAGAGACTGTGATCCCCACGTGAGGTTACCACGTGGGGTCACCTTAAGACACTCCTGACATTTCCAGACTGACCTTTAGGAAGGGTCAAAATAAAAGATGGCATCCATCACTGTGGATGTAACCCTCAGGACAGACACACCGGTAGCTGAGGCAATCTGAAGAAACCCAAGGCCAGTCAGAGTGGTGTGGTGTAAACATAGGAAGGAAGGGAGGATTGGAATAATTCAGGAAAGCTGACATCTGAGAAATTATACCATACCCTGGCTGAAGAAAATTCTCCTTAACATCAGGGAGATGGTCCAAGGGGCACAGAATTCAAATCTGGCCACTACAGCAGTAGTCTCTGTTACAGAGCATTCTCTTACCATGGTTTCTGTGACAAATCTCTTTATTGGCTCCGAATTCAGGCTCATTATGTCACCTGCTAATCTCTAATAAGTTTCAATAACAATAATACCCCCCCTACTGAACAGCTACCTTGGCCCAGACTCTATGCTGTGACACCCATTAACCGGATCATTCTTCCCTATAAATGCATCTGAGGCTGATTTTAAGATGCAGAGATGAAGGCTCACAGTCTAAGCCACTTTTCCATATCAAGTAGTTAAGAAATCACAGAACCGGGATTTGAACACAGGCTACCTAACTCCAAAACTCAGATTCTCTTTTGAATCACTGGAAAGGTATGTCTTCCCATCCCCATTCATAAGTGAAGGAATTAGCATTCAGGTTTATACATCAATTTCTTATCAATTTGGTTATCGAGCCCCTCTGATCATCTCTGTGAGCACCGATGGCCAATGTGTAGGCCTGCAAAGCCGAGGACCCACCCTGGAGGGCCCTCCCTGAGCCTGCCAGTAAGTGCAGAGGTGGTGACACCTCTTTTTCATCTCTCTTGCCCAGATTGTTGGGAGGACCTCCTAGTGGGTTTCCCTGCATCCGCCCTCATCCCGACAGGCCGCTCGCAATTCCGCCGAAGTGACTAAGCTGAGGTGTGTCTCTCCTCGTGGCCTCCCAGGCATGGCAGCCTGCCAACGGTGCCTGACTTTCAACCTTTTCCCGGGGAGGATACGCCTTCCTGCCCTGCTGAACTGAGCTGTGCCTGTGACCTGTCCCAGCCACTGACACACGAGCAGAAGCATGTGTGTGTCACATCCAGGAGGAAGGGCACGCTCCCTCACCCCCGCCGCGGTGACCTGTGATAGACGCGCAACAGCAAGACATGAACCGAAGTTGTTTTAAGCCAGGGAAATGGTCCTGGCCTCTAACCCCGGCACGGCCAGCCTCTCCTACTGACACACAGCTTTGCTCAGGGTTAATGCCATGGTCCTTATAAGGCCTGTAGGGCCCCTCCTGACACTGCCTGGAGTTACAAGTGTATGCCATCGAGTCCCCACTCACGCCCCTCACCGCTTCCCTTCTCCAATGGCCTCAAACCTAAGTCCGTCTCACGGCACCAGGCCTTCATCCTGGGCCCTACATGAGACAGCCCCTTCCTGCTCCAAGGTCGCCTCACGCCAGCTCCTCGCTCCCCCTCTGTCCCATGTGCTCCAGGCATAGTCCCGCCACAGGGCATGTGCGCTGGCTCTGTCCTCCGCCTTGGGGGCCCTTCCCCAGGTCCCCAAGTGTCACCTCACTAAGGCCTTTACCAGAGCTCGGCCTCTCAGCCTGGCCATCGCTGGCCAGCACACTGAAACCTGCAACCCCCAATGCCTGCCCCACCTTCCAGGTTTAATTTCCCACCTTAGCATCTCCCACCATCTCCATACACTTTCTCTCTTACTCGTTCCCTTTTTCCTTAAGTTCGTACGTACCGTGATGCATGTGAGCCCCCAAGGGCAGCGCAGCAATTGGTCAGGTCCTTCTGAAACTATGTGCAAAACCGTGTGGGTATTTTTCTCACGAGACAGTCCACAGCTGTCCTCTGATTCTCAAAGGGGCCCATAGGGAAAGGGGTCTGTGACCCACCAGCCATCTTCCCTCCCGCCGTTTTCCCCAAAGGCGGGAAAGTGGAATTCCCCGGGAGCCTCCATTTAGGCCTGTGTCCTTTAGAAGAAAACCTTGAGGGTACAAGACGGAGATGAAGAGGAATAACATTCAATGAACGTTCCCAATGCATCAGGCATTATGCCAGATACTTTGCATCAGTTCTTTCGTTTAATCCTGACAATAATCCCAAAGTGTCTACTGGTGTCCCATTTTATAGGAGAGGAGACCGAGGCGCGGAGAGGTAAAAGGATTTGTCTAGTTACTGCAGGAAGCATGTCCTTTTATTCTGATGGTTTGCCTTTTGGGGTCTTGCTGATCCTGGAGGGACCGCCCCTCCCAGGTTTAGCAAATTCCTCAAAAGAGCAAACCACAAGTGCTTTTCATATGCAAAACAACCAATCCAGAACGCACACCTCCTTTACTGGGCTCTGACACTCTGGGCCACTATCCCCCTGTTCTAATCACCCCAGGGCCAGGTACCAGACAACTAGGGACAGTACTGTGCCCCAGAGCCTCCTGAAATTGTTCAGACTAGCCTATCCTAAGCCTGCTTCCCCTGCCTCACTCATTCCTTCCCTGGGAAACCACAATAAAGGCTCTTGCCCACATCTTCCTCTCACTCCCTCTGCCTGTTGATGGAACCCGGTGCTTCCCCAGGTGGCCCCCCACCCCATGGTGTGGCATGCCCTCTCCTCTTGGGATCTGTGAGTAACAAACGATCTTTTCAACGGCAGTTGTCTCCTGATCTGTTGCCCCTGAGATGCCTAAATAACAACAAAACCTGTCTTTTAAAACAGTTACAACAGGGCTTCCCTGGTGGCGCAGTGGTTGAGAGTCCGCCTGCTAATGCAGGGGACACGGGTTCGAGCCCTGGTCTGGGAGGATCCCACATGCCGCGGAGCAACTGGGCCCCTGCACCACAACTACTGAGCCTGCGCGTCTGGAGCCTGTGCTCCGCAACAAGAGAGGCTGCGGCGGTGAGAGGCCCGCTCACCGCGATGAAGAGTGGCCCCCGCTCGCGGCAACTAGAGAAAGCCTCGCACAGAAACGAAGACCCAACACAGCCAAAAATAAATAAATAAATAAATAAATAAATAAATAAATAAATAAATAAATAAATAAAAGAATGAATGGTAAATTAAAAAAAAAAACAAAACAGTTACAACATTAGCAAACTGTTGGAGAGGGAGCTTCAAACCCAGTATCTCCAGCTCCAAAGTCCCCCATGGCCTGGGGTTACAAGGCTAAAGCCTCCAGTAATTCCCTTGTCCCATGGGCTCAAATCCAAGCTCCCACTCACGGTGTCCAAGACCTCTGTGTCTGGGCCCTGCTCCCAGGCCCGTGGTCAGGACCTAGTGATATTAACCCACTCACAGAGGCAGGAGAGCACCGTGGTTCTGAGTGTGTGCTCTGGAACCAGGCTAGATTCTGCCACCCTGCTGTCAAGTGATGCTGGGCATCATGCCTGTTTGCTCACCTGTAAAAGGGCAACAATAACTGAATGCTCTTCATGAGGTTACTGTAAGGACCAAAAGAGAAATGGCTATGCAAGGGTGTAGCTCAGTGCCTGGCACTTGGCAAAGTACGACGCCCACATGAGCGGGTGTGAGTAGAGATACGGACCCCCATACGCACGCTATGTTGTCTCAAGTCCCTTGGCCCTTGCTCGTGTCACCCCTCTCCCCTTCCCTGCTCATCCTCCAGGGCTGAGGTCAGCACCATCTCCTCCTGGGACCCCCTTCTGACTCCCCCAGAATGCACTGGTACCACCTCTGCACTCTCCACATCATCCTGTGTGTTTCTCTTCGATGGCCACTATTTTATAGTCACATTTTCTGCTGACTGTTGGTCTTTCTCCCTTAACTGTGACTTCCCTGAGGATAGAACTAACATTTATTCTTGAGGGTAGAAAAACTGGCTTATCCATTCCTGTAATCCCCATGCCTGGTGCAGAGTTGTCACCCAACAAATGTGTCACCTGCACAGATACACTTTCCCAAGCAATGCCACAAATGCAAACCCCAGATAACCATGCTGTTGATGCCCTGACCACGTCTTGTAAACAGCTAGCTTCAATTGCTTAGTTAAAGAAAGCCACCTTCCCCGCTATATCAGTGTCCTATGGCTGCTGTAACGAATTATCACAAATTTAGTGGCTTAAAACAGCACAGATTTATTATCTGACAGTTCGGAAGTCAGAGTCTGAAATGGGTTTTATTGGTCCCAATCCAAGGTGTCAGAGGTTTGGGCTCACTCTGGAGGCTCCAGGAGAAAATCTGTTTCCTTGCCTTTTCCAGCATCCAGAGCTGCATTCCCTGCATCCCTTGGCTCACGGCCCCTTCCTTCCTCTTCAAAGCCAGCAGCATAGCATCTTCAACTCTCTTCCATTTGTCACATCGCCTTCTGTCCCTCCGATCCTTTGTCTCCTTCTTTTAAGGACCCCTCTGATTATATCAGATACAACTGGATAATTCAGAATAATCTCCCGTCACAAAATCCTTAAATTAATCACATCTGCATAGTCCTTTTTGCATAAAGTGCCACGTATAGGCTCAGGGAATTAGGAAGTGGACATCCTGAGGGGCCATATTCAGCCGACACCACCCACAATCACCCATTTAATAGCAGGGCAAAGGTCCTCAATGGGAATGTTACGTTCCCCCATCGCCCCCCGCCCCCAGGACATCTGGCAGACTTTCTTGGTTGTCACAGCTCGGGGTGAGGGCGCTATGGGCATCTAGTGGGTGGGAACCAGGGATGCTGGTAAATATTCTGCAGAGCACAGGATAGCTCCCCAACACAATACACAGCAAAGAATGATTTGGCCCCAGATATACTAGTGCTGAGGAGAAACCCTGTGATGGGGTTCCTATTCCTATTTCCTCAATGTTCTCAAGTTAAAAACAAACTGTGAACCTGCAAGTGTCAAACAGCTGGAGATTCAGGCTTTCTAGAGTTCCTCCTGAGAAGTGCTCGATATCCTGAAAGAGGCCCTTGGGGCGCAGACCAGTGACCTTGGGAGAGGCCATGAGAACAGCATCTCTGCGGTCTGATACCCGGACAATGAGGCCCTTCTGAGCAGCTGACCATGAGTTGACAGTCACTCTGGGAACATGGGGGAAGGCAACAGCCCCCCTCTCAAGGAGCTTCAAGGTCAAATACTGGTATTTAAAGGACCGGGCAGGAGGAAAGCTAAATCCAGCCCTCTGATTCGGTTGCCTCTGCTTTCTAAGATGCTGTCAGAGCTATCAAAACACCATCTTCATAGCCAACTAGATAAAGGCAAACTTTAGAGAGTCTAGAACAAATGTCAGCCACTCAGCTGGTCTGGCACAAGCCTCGCGGATGCCTGGATCCTGGTGGGCCTGAAGCACACTGTGAAGAAATCCGTCTGCTATCCCTGGAAAGTTCCAGTAAATCCACCCTTGTTGAGGAGCAAACAGCCAACCAGTCTCAATGCCCTGATGCTCCCAGACAGACTGCATTTTAACAGAGGCCGTGAGATGCCCTGGAAAGCATGGGCTTTGGTACAAGCAGACTGGGCCTTAGTTTATTGTTTGTGACCCATGCGTAAAAACATGGATTTGGAATATTCAATATATATTTGATATATGTACATCTTTGATGTATTTACATACTATACTATATATATATATATATATAGTGTGTATATATATAGAGAGAGACAGACAGAGACAGAGAATGTATATAGTACAATGTACATACATAGTGAATATATAGAGTGTATATATACAGTATTCTATAGCACTAAAGATGTGCCTACATGTTCTATTCCCCCATACACACACATATAGACTCAATTATATTTGAAATGGTATTATTCATGTGTTACTTGTTATTGCCTGTCTGCCCCACGAAGGGCAGAGACCCGCCTGCCTGGCTCACCTCTGTTCCCCTAGAGGCTAGCGCAGGGCCAGGCGTGCTCAGTGCAGATGTGGCTCAGGGAGCCTGTGTGATGTATTATCGCTGACCGTCAGACTTCCCTATAATATTTTGACAAAGGCCTAACCTAACTGATTTTCTCATGCAATCATGCCCTCCCAAGAGAGAAGCAGGCCTGCAGCCGGGGCAAGAGCATCTTCAGCTCAGTCTCACCTTGCAGGGCCTTGGGATTCCAGGTTTGCAAGTGGAGGGAGAGGAGGGGCCTGCTGGGATTCTAAGCTACAATGATGTAATTTAATCTAAACCCCAAAGTCATTCCCTCACCCGAGACACAAAGTAACCGCATGTGTAACCCTTACCCCTAGTCCCCAGGTGGCTTCCCCTCTAATCTCACAGGGTCCCCACCCATCCCCTCTGAGTAGATTAGGGCAGGTACGATTATTCCCAACTTAAAAAGGAGAAACCGAGACTCAGAGAGGTTAAGTGCTGCATCAGAGATCCCAGCCAAATTAACGGGCAAGGGGGGTGGCTAGAACCTGGCGCCCACGGCTGGAGTTCCCACCTTTTCTCCTGTCACATCCCCCCTCCTTCCCCCGCGAACTGCTCCTCCAGCCAACCGGCTCTGCGTCTCCCTGACAGGTCCCTGCACGATCTGACCACCGCAAGAGAAATCCTGGGAGAAGAAGGGCTTGGGCCAAGGGCAGGGGCACCGCCCACTCCTGCATGAGGGACTGAAGGGTGGGGGGGAGGGAGAAGCGGGAGAAATGGGGGGGGTACAGAGGCGCGAGACTGGACATCGCAGGCTGACCTCCCAGCCGCTGCTGCGCCCTCGGCACTGTGCTGGGCTAGAACCAGCACTCTCCACGGTCCTGGCCTGGTTAGCCAGGAGGAGCGGCCCCTGGAGCCCTGGAAGGGACTGTGTCAGGAGGCTGGGGAGGGCTCCCAGACCGCTGTGGAGCTCCACGGCAGCTCAGACGAGCAGCCTGGGGAAGGAAGCAGAGCTGCCGAGCAGGTGACGTCGCCCAGCCAGAGCCTCGCTGAGCAGGGCAGCAATGCGGGCCTCGGACGGGTGATTGCCAGGGGGCCTCCTTTGTGACACAAACAAATGTATTTCACTTGCTCCTGACAAAACCCCTCTGAGGCAGGAGTTACGATCCATGGTTTACAAACGAGAACCCTGAGGCTCTAAGAGGTTAAGGGCCTTATGGGACTGATGCAGCTTCTAAGTGCAAATCAGAGCGTGAAGCCAGGTCCACACCAGGAGCATTCTACCACTCAAAACAGGAGGCAGCACCTTTTCTTCTAGGTGACAGTCTCAGGAGGCTACCGGAGGGACAAGCAGAGAAGGCCTCAAAGTACTTGGTTATTACTGGGGCAGGGTGGGGGGGTGAAGGGAATGACGGGGTCCCCAAGAACAGCAGGAGGTGGGGATGGGCTCCATGCGGTCACAGGTGGGCAGGTATTACAGCGGGCAGGCTCCTGAACCCCAGGGTCTGGCAGCCTGGGGCACGTGGGGTCTGAACGCACAAGAGGGCCTGGAATTGAGAGAGGACTCAGCTCTCCGCTGGTCAGCGTCAGACCCAAACCTCACCCCAGGTTGGCCATGGAGAGACTGCCTCACCCCTAGGACTCCTCTTGCTGTCCTGACCCACCTAACACCTCCAATTGTGTCTAGAATGGAAAGGATCCCTTTTTTATTTTTACAGATGAAAAAGGTGAGGCTCAGAAAGGAAGGAGAACAGCTTACAGGGACTCCCCCCACATTTCCTTCTCAGGGTCTCTTCCATTCCACCCACTTCCCAGGAGTGAGAGACGTGTGACACAGGAAGACATCATTCATGAAATCTGTAGGCCTTCTTTCCTTGGAAATCTTAAGAAATAGAAAAGATCTTTTGAAGATCATTTAATTGCCGTCTTTCCTGGAGCTGGGAGTTCCCACGAGGCCCTGAGTTTGCGATTGCCTCTAATGTGAATGTCTAGCCTAATAATTAAACATTGCTCCTGTCCGATTCTTGCTCAGATTCCCCCACTTTTCTCTTCCTTAGAGTCACAGCCTGCCAGACTAAAAGGACTTCAGGAGTCCCTCCTGCCCTCACTCACATTACTCAGGCTCAGAGATGAGATGGGAGAGATTTTCCCAGCATCCCTTGCCACGTTCTAGCACAGTGGACTCAGGACCCAGGGCTCCTTCAGCTGCCCGCCTCCCTATGCAGGAAAGTTGGGGGGTGGGAGACAGGAGAGCAAATCTAAGAAGGGTGACGTGTCTCTGTGGGGCAAAGAAACTGTTCTGAGATTGGCTGTGGTAATGGTGACAACTCCGCAGATACACTAACAGCCGTTGAATGTAAAGTGGATCTCAATAAAGCGGTTTAAATATTTTTAACAAAGCAGAAGAGGAAGAGATGCTCTGCTGGCAGGACCCCCGGGGCAGGGCTGAGCCCAGGCACGACACACCCACCTTCCCAGCCTCCTGGCTGCTCCCCAAACACAGGAGTCACTTTCTTAGCCCAAGGCCTTGCCCTTGGCTGTTCCCTCCTCTGGTACACTCACCTCCAGAGATCTGTGGGCTGGCTCCCTCCCTCCTTCATATCTTTGCTCAGAGGTCCCCTTCCTGCCACCCTGTTGAAGACTGGGAGACCTTCCTGCAGCCCTATTGAAGGCTGACACGGCTCTGCTCCCCTGCCCCTCTCTCTTCCCAGCTTTAGAGCTCTGCTGAGTACTTACCATTTTCTAATAGTTGTTTTGTTCGTTGTCTGTCTCTCCCTACAAGAAATGCAAGCTCCATGAGAGCAGGGCTTTCTGTCTGTTCTGTTTATTGCTCATATCTGTCCCCAGCGCCTAGAACCATGCTTGGTGCATAGTAGGTGCTTAATAAATAGTTACTGAATAAGTGGCCCCGTTACAGTTACGGCTCAGGCTTCTGAACCGGCAGCACTGGAGCCTCCCCTGAGAAGCCCCACTGGTCAGCCTGCCTTGACGTCCCTCTTTGTCCCAACATTTCATGCACAGACATTTTCAGGTGGCCGATTGTTATTTCATCTGTGTTAATTGTAGTGAAATTGATTTAGCCTGCCTTTCTCAAACATTTTCTGCTGCTTTAAGAACTCTCCCTCATTTGTACATACTGCATTTTCTTTTACACTTAAAATTTGTTAAGAGGGTAGATCTTACATTGTGTTCTTATCACAATTTAAATAAAAGAACCCTCCTCTCTTTTTCTCTTGCCTGTTGTTAGGGCAACCTCAGCCAAAAGGCCTCAGAATTGGATGCAAAGTCAAACTACACTGATGCACCAAAAGTGATGTCTCCGTTTAATATCCTTGCAAATTCTGTTTAAAAGCGTGAGGTTTTGATGTTCTGTTTGACAAGAAGCCACTGGGAGCTGAAGCAGCACTGTGAGCTTGAGCTGGCTGTTCAGGGCACCCTGTGTGTAGATGCCAAGCGGGTATCTGATGGGCAAGAAGGAGGGGCAGCTTCTCAGAAGGAGACAGAAACAGAGCTGGGGAGAGTTCATCCCCTGGGGAAACGCGAGAGGCCGAGTCTGTGTTCTGGGGGGAGAAGGAAGGCATGTCCCTCTTCACTGCAGTTACGGGTGAAGATGCAAGACAGCCAGGGGAAGAGCCTGAAAAGGGAAGTGCACATCTTCTCCTCTATCTATCCTGGAGGCTAAGACCGAGAAACGGCACGAGCAGCCTGGGCTGAGATCGGAGGCTGGAAGATCTTGGTACCAACCTGGTCTGAAAGCCCAGAGCATCTCTCAGAGCTAGCGGCTCCAGCTCAGCACGGGGCGGGGGTGAGGGCCAGGGGGAGTCAGGGAGAAGGGGGCTACTCCACCAGGGTTGAGTCAGGCGGTGGCTCACACAGCAGGGGATCGGGGGGCACCGAAACCCCCCGTAACTCTGCACAAGGTGATTCATTATCTGATGGTGTTTGATGCAGTGAAAGGGCTGTTTCAATAACAAATTTTACTTCTTGGTAATGAGGAAAGTGAGTAGGAAATTCACAGGTCTGGTGTAGAACACAGATCTGTGGTCACGGGCCACACAACCAGATCACCATCACTTCCTGGGTGGCAGCTTCACCTAAGTGTAACCAAAATCCTAAATGATCAAGTAGCCAACCTTTGTGTCCCAGACTTGGAGGGTAACAGCTAATGTCCATACGAGCGGGACTGGAGAGACAGGACAGCATTTTTCACGTTAGAGAAAAGAAATCTCCCCAGGGGAGAGACATGGACGTCCTTCACTGCGGGGAGGGGAAGGCAGGGAGGGCCGTTTAACCAACCCCACAGCCGAGAAGCAGACCCTGGCCTCCGCTCCCCTGAGAACCGGAACCTGGAAGCCTAGTCCTCACGCACAATGGAAACCTGATCCGGAGAGGAAGCCCGGAGAGGGAGCTGATGCTTCCTTGGGATGACTTCCGTCCTCACTCGGGAAAGGAGGAAGAGCTCCTGGGGTGGCAGCTGAAGAAAAAGGTACAGACGGGAGCAGAGAAACTGGACGAACACCTGCCTCTCTGCAGCGCTCTCTTGCTGGAGAAAGGAGCAAATATGAAGCTAAGGTACACGCCACTGGTGGGCTTCTGATGTAAGAGGAGGCGACAAGTGAGGTTAAGAAAGAAGAAAACGATTAGGGAGGTTAACACCAAAGGGATGGAGAGACAGAGGCCTATTTGGATCTTACAGCTCAACGTTTGTTTAAAAGAAAACCAATGCTTAAGGGCTTGGTGTTTAAGAACACCTACCGAAGGGTAGGTATCTTTGCAAACCCATTCCTGACACAGCATCTTGCCTACAGCAGAGCAGGTGCCTGACAAGTGGGGTCGCGAGGCCACGGGCGAGTGGTCTTCAGAGCCCTGTAAGGAGGATAGCTCCTCACGGTGAGCTCAACCCAAAAGGGCAGGCTCAGGTGCTGTGTGGGTGTAGCCAGTGGCGCTCGCCCACCCCGCCAATGTTCACGTGGAAGCGTCAGAAAACCCAAAAGGCCAGGAAAGGTGACAGAGCTACTAACTCTTGACCCAATCCCCCAAACCCAATCCCCGTAGAGTGCCCTCCACCTCAACATACCCTGTTAGAAACCCCCAGCCCTCCTTCTATCACTGCCTGCACCAGGCCTGCTAAGTCTTGTTGATTTCCGCTCCAGAGCAGGCCTCCAAACTGTGCACTTGGCTTCCACTCCCAAACACTCCAACCCCATCATTTCACCCCTGGACCTCCACCGCTGCCTCTAACCGGCGTTCCTGGCTCAGCTCTTGTTTTCCTCCCTGCACAGCAGGAAAGGGAATCTTCTTTAAAAGATTTCCTACATAACCCTCCCCGCGGCACTTGGTATAAACCCAAGCTGTCAGGCCTCTGCCTTCCTCTCCATCCTCCCCACATCACTCTCCTTCCCCAGACCGCCAACCTCCAACTATGCTGAGTCCTTTCATTTTCTAGAACAAGCCAGGCGTTTCCTATCTCAGGGCCTTTACATATGCCGTTCCCTCTGCCTGGAAGGCTGTTTCTGCTTCTCCCATAGCTGGCTCCTCCTCAGTGTTTATACTCAGCCGAAATGTCAAATCTCTGGAGAGGCTTTCTCTGACATTCCTGCCCAAATAAGCTCTCTCCACACCCCACCCCATGTACTGTGGTCTTGGCACCCTGTTTGTTTGCTTAAAGCACTTCCCACAGCGTGCTAGCTGTCTAGCTGTTTCCGTTATGTCTCCCAAGAGAGAATGGAAGATTCATGAGGGCCTGGACCACATCTGTTATGTTCCCTGTTACCCTCAGCACGTAGTATGGCTCCTGGCTTAATGCATCTTGCTGAATGGCAGACTGTATCAAGTACCCATAACACGCCAGCCAAGGTGCTGTAGAGGGGTAAGTGCAGCTCGTTAGACCTTCACAACCACGCAAAAGTAGCTATTATGCCCACTTTACAGATGAAGAAGCCCAGTTAGGAAATCAACTTGCCCCGTGTCGTAAAGCCAATAAATGGTGGAGGTGGAATTTATACGCAGCTCTGTCGGGCTTTTCCCACTATTCAGGACCGCTTTCCAAACTCTGTCACAGCCTAGAAGCCTCGTGAAGCTTTCAGCAGACAAAAGGCTCACTACCAGTGTAAATGGCATATCATCTGATATGCCCCTTTTATATCTTTATTTAAACTTTCACGACACCAGATTTAAGGAAGACCCCGCTGAAGTACCCAAATGACTCTAGCATAAGATTTCCATGATTTATTATTACTATTACTATTGGGTTGGCCAAAAAGTTCGTTCGGGTTTTTACGTACGATTCCTTAAGGTGTTGCGGAAAAACCCGAATGAACTTTTTGGCTAACCCAATATTGTATTTTGACTTGAGTCTGGTTTTGTGGGTAAATTGGATACAAATCCATCTTGCAGGCCAAATACTGTACTGCTAACCCAGTGATAAAAGAGGAATAAAAGGTGAATAGCTGGCAAAAGTAGCAAAAGTGGAAGAGGTTGGCATTGGGCAAGATCCATGGAAAACTCACCTATTAGAGCAATAGTGATCCTTCTAACCATCTACTAGCATTAACGGTATAGAGTGGACAGGTGTCACCAAAAGCCCACCAAACAAGGCCAGTTAGCCATGATCTCACTAGTAACTCGTGGCCCAATTCAGAAAGTGTATCTGCAGTAAAAGCTCGACCATCACCAACCTCAAAATGGCCAGATGCAGCCCGAGGCCCTTGACATTCATCACGTCAGAAATGCTCAGAACAACCCTCTGTGGTAGGTACCAATATTATCCCCATTTCAGAAACGAGAAAACTGAGGAACAGACAGCCTCGGTAACTTGCTGAAGGTCACACAGCTGTCAAGCAGCAGGCGGAGTCGCCCCATCTTTCCAGGCCACCGCCCTCTAAGAACTCACAGAGTCCATGTCGCCAACACGTCCGTTCCAAGTTCACAGACTTTCTCTCCTCTCCTCCAATTTCTAATATTTAAACTGGTTTTCTTTAAAGGGCATACATTTCATGCAGCTTTTTATGGGAAAAGAGAGGGAAGGCATCTATCACCGTAACACAAGGGTCCAGGGATGAGCAGATATTCTAGAAGTTAAGAAAGAGGAACATGGGACTTCTCTGGCTCCAGTGGTTAAGACTCCGTGCTTCCACTGCAGCGGGCATGGGTTCAATCCCTGGTCGGGGAACTAAGATCTCACATGCCGCACGATGTGCCCCCAAAATAAATAAATAAATAAAATAAAGGGTTGGAATTAAAAAAAAAAAGGAACATGCCAAGAGCTTACAGTCTATGCTCCATGACAGTGACGGCCGGTTTCCTTCCTTCCCATCACCCCAGCCAGCCCTGCAGACCCTCATCCTGGAGACTCACAACCCAACAGCAAAGATTGCCACTGACCTCTGTCAGGCCCAGCGGTCCCCAAACGTTATCTAACTGTGAAAGTCTATTTCGAGGAATAACTGTTCCACTCACCAAACACGTGGGGAAGTGCTCCCCCAACCTCTGAGCCACTGGCACGAAAAGACGGGCGTGTGGGCAGAAGAGCCAGGGAGTGCTTGCCCAGGCCAAAGTAGCCTGGCTCTTGTCACTCCCAGGCCCCTGCTCACAAAGGCTCGCCCAGCAGCCCCTTAGCCTTTGCTGACCTGGGCCGCCTGGGCTCCCATGTCAGGAGGACCCCTAGGAAGCAACATCGGCTGCCCCTCGAGTTTCCTCTCTGGGGACTTCACATCCAGCCTCTCTGCGTTTATAACCTGAGCAGTGATCACAGAAAGAGTGGGCTCAGCAAGGCAGCTGGGGCAGCATGACTCACGGGGTGGAAGATGGGGGAGCCTGCCCACGCCACTTCCCTGGCAATGCGAAACACACCCCCTTAGATGCCTGCAGAGCTGGACAGTTTAACAAAGTGTTCTACGTGCCATATATCATTGCATCCCCCCAAAATTAGGTACGGTTGTCATCTCCCCCGTTATATCAAAGCTGCATAGCAGTTCAATGAAAGGCCAGAGCTTGGGGCCACGTGGGGCAAGGGGGTGTCCCACTGGAGAGCCCCCTACAGGTGCTCATGAACTTGGTGGCACCCAGGGCCCGCTGGAGCAGCTGGGGAGCTGTGGGCCCAGAGGTGAGGACCCAGGAGGCCAGCAGGTCCCACTGGCCAGGGAGAGGTGGGCGTGGAGAACAGACTCTCTGCCCCAGCTGCCTTGCTACTCCGGATCACACATGCTCAAGCCCTCTGGAGTCAGGAACCTCTGGGCTGAGTCCCTGCAGCAACAGCTCTGCTTGAATATTCCTCATGACGGGAAACTCTCTACTTCCTGAGACAGTCTTTCCATCACTGGATGGCTCCTGCTGTTTGAAACGTCTCCCACATGTAGAATCGATAACGGTCTCCCTGTAGCTCCCTCCAGACCCTTTGGAACGATCATCCTTCCCTGACATCCCTTCAAATGTTGAAATTCACATAGCTCAAGTGTTCCCCAGGCAAAACGTCCCCAGGGTTCCCCAAGTGTTGTGATCTCCAGCCCCTCCTCACCCTAGACCTTCTCCCTTGCTGGAGCTCCAGCCCTGCTGAAATAGGCTCTGACACGACGATGACATTTGCAGGCTGGTCTGACCTGGGGTCTGCCCTGACATTGGCGACCTGGGGTGAGACTCCACCTTGACCAGAGGAGGCCAATGTGGAAAGGTCTTCCTGGGCAGCCAGGTGGCCCCCAGAGGCTTCCCGCTGCTGTAGAGACCAGTGCTGTCCGGACCGGGCCCTGGGCGCTCAGAGACCATCTGGGGCCACAGGGGCCAGGAGTGGGGAGGTGCGGCCAGTGGGCAGGGTACGCTGGGCTCTGGACCCCCATCCCCATCTAGCTAGAACAGAGCTACTTGAGCCTGTTTTATAAGTGGGGCTTCTACATTTTATACATGGGTTTGAAGCAAGAGCACCACAGCTTAAAAACGTCTGAAACTGCTAACGCCGCCTGACATGATTTAGCCTCTTGGGCACGTGCTGTCCTAAGGCATCTTCCCCATCCCGCATATGTGCAAACACCGTGGCTCAGGCCAGCGCCAAGACAAGGGGCCTCTCCCCCCGGACTGGGAGACTAGGGCCCTCCGCCCTGCTGCTCCAGGGACACCGAGACCCGGCTCTGTTCTGCTCACATGACGGCGGGGCAGGCTCACACGCAGGGGCGCACTGGGAGTGAGGACTCGGGGATCAGGACGGGCGACGCCCCCAGCCCTGGGGAAGGGGAGGGGACTCACAGGGCAGCGTCTCGGCGCGGCTCTTCTGGATCATTATGCAGAGCTGTAGCACCAGTTGGGGGGCGCTTTCCAGGAAGGTCTCCAGGAGGCGCAGCATGTTAACGTCTGCATATTCGTACATCATAGCCCAGTAGAAGCGTCGCTGGTGTTCCTTCTGCCGCTGGCTCTGAATCCCCAGGTACATGGTGCGGATATACCTGCCGAGAGACGGGACAGAACACAGAGAGCGTGGGTCGGCGTGGGAGCTGTGGGAAGGTCAGGCCGTCCCCACAGATCAGCATCCCCTCCTTGGCGCTGAGGTTTTCCGGGTGCTTGGACCAGCTCCAGGGGTTCTGCCGGACCACAGACAGGGTGCTGAGGCTTCGGGGTGGGGTGGGGTGGGGGCAAGCCAGGGAACGGGTCCAAGGCAAGTTGTCCCCTCCCTGGCCTCACTTTGCTCATCTGTAAAATAAGAAATGGAAGAGTGGGACCAGGTGATCTCACAGGCCTGCCAGGGAAGCATCACAGGTGAGCTCAGGGGGCAGGTGGGCTGGCTGAAGTTCAGGGTCCCAGGGGGAACCTTCCTGCAGGGTTTTCACCTCTCTGGAGGAGGAGGGAAGGGAATTAGCATTTATGAAGCTCCTACTAAGTATCACTGGCTGGCTGGCTACTGCGTGTTGCCTGGGTCCCAGGTGACAGGCAGGTGTAGTTCCCACGTAGGACAGACAGGCGGGACTCACTTGCACAGGCTCCAGACCTGGATGGCGGAGCAACCAGGAGCCGGCCCCAGGCTGTTGGACACCAAAGCTCGTGCGTGCCCCCCTCTACGCTAGGGACGGCCTGCAACGGAGCCTCCATCCAGGTGCAGCCCAGGACTCAGTCACACAAACCACTGACCCCACTCCACCCGGGAGAAACAAGGGGCAAAGGAAGCAGGTACAGGCGGAGGGCACAGGCTCTGGGTTCAAATCCCGGCTCTGTCATCTGCTCACTGTGGGACCTTGGACGAATTACCCAACTCTGTGTCCTCATTACTCGTCGTTCACACAGCAGAATCGCAGCATCACAAGGCTGGTGGGAAGATTAGGGAGATAATCCGTGTGCTGGGCATGTATCCAGGTCCACGTGAGAAAGCCCCCAGGCCTGCCTCACTTTCACCTAAACTTTGGAAGCTTGTCTCCAAGCCACAGTCAAGGGGAGGATGGAAGGTAGCATCCAAGCCAGCCAGCCGTCTCTGGGGCCAGGCCAGGCCCAGAGGAGCCGGCAGCGCCGGGACAAAAGCAAGGTTCAGAAAGCACAGCTTTGCGGGCCTAGTTAGGATCAAGAATATGCGCCATAAACTGAGGTCACAGACAACAGGACAGAACCACACTTGCGTCCCTGGCCGTCCCCTGGGAATGTGTATCACTGTGTCTTTTAAACCGCCGAGCCGGAATCACAGAGGTTGAGAGCATCGTTGACCCCCTACAGAGTCCCCACTGTTCTCAAGCACCGTCAGGGGCCCACTTGGGGCTGCTGGACGGTCCCTTCTCTCTGTCCCCATCACCACCGCCAGCCTGGTCCCCGCCACCACCCCTCTCTCCTGGATCGAAGCAGAAGCCTCCTAACTGGTCTCCCAGGGTCCACTCTTGCCCCAGAACAACCCATTCTTTGCACAGCAGCCAAGGTGCTTTGTGAAAATCACAAATGCAATCACGTCACCACCTTCTTTCAACACTCCCATGGCTTCCCATCACGTTCAGAATAAAATCCGAGCCGCCTCCCTCGGCTCATGGGGTCCTGCCCGCCCCTCCTGTCCCACCGCCTGGTCTCTCTCCCCGGCCCCCCTTCTCGTGTCTTCTCTGTCTCTCATGGACACCTGAGCTTGTCTGTGTTCACGCCATCTCCCTGTGCCTGTGGATGCAGAAGGAAGACTCCTGTCCCCCAGGGCTCGGAGTCCTACAGGACGGCACTGTCACAACACAGCGAAGGCAGCTCATGCCCACGTTTACACCGAAGTTCTGAGAGGCTCACAGGGAGGGGCTCTATACACCGCCCCCCCCCCCCGTCCCCTGGGAGCAAAGGGAGAAGTGGGTGTTGCCCAAGAACCTTGCATGACGTTAGAGAAGCCCATGCTTTAGAGGCAAAGACGCAAAAACATACATTTGCAAAATAATTTAAAACTGTAATTGATGCTCCTCTCCAGGTCCAAACAGTGGGCCTCCCTCCTGTGCGCTAATCGTGTACTGCACCCACGGAGGAACGAGTGGGCCAGGGTCCCCCAGAGCGGGCATCGGGACACAAAGCAGCCCACCTGAACCATCGGTGGGACCTGAACCACACGTGCTGGTGACAGTGAGCCCATCCGACACCTGACGAACACCTGACGGCTGCTTCTCTAGATTCCTAAGAGCCTTTAAGGGACTGGATCTCTGAAAAGACCCACCCGGGGGGCTGGGATGGACACCTTATTTTCTGCACATACACTCCCTGGAGTGAGCAGAGAACAACCCTGCAGAAAACTGAGGGGAGGGAGGCACCGCAGCGGGGACGGTGTCGGGGCCAGGGTGGAGAGGCCGGGGACGCCAGCCGCGCCAGGCACTGCAGGCCGGGCATCTCCCGGAGGCCCTGCCGTGCCTTGTGGGGCGGCTCTGGTTGTCATCATTTTACACTTGGGGAAACTGAAGCTCTGAAGCGAAACAAGGCCCTGAATTCTGTTCCATTCCAGGTTCTGTCATTTACTGGCTGCGCCACTTCCCATGAGTCATTGCCTCTCTCTGGGCCTCCATCTGTAGTTCCCCAAATCAAAGGACCAGCGGAGGGGCTAGGAAAGGGGCAGGGAGGTTGTTGTACCTGACCTGTAAAGCTATGGGGTCACTGAGAGACAGAGACAGAGAGAGACAGAGAGACAGAGACAGTGAGACACACAAAGAGACACAGAGAGACACAGGGAGACAGAGACAGAGAGACACAGGGAGAGACAGAGACAGAGGGAGACACAGGGAGAGGCAGAGAGACAGAGACAGAGAGACACAGGGAGACAGAGACAGAGAGACACAGGGAGAGACAGAGACAGAGAGACACAGAGACAGAGACAGAGAGACACAGAGACAGAGACAGAGAGACACATAGAGAGACAGAGACACAGAGAGACAGAGACAGAGAGACACAGAGAGACAGAGACAGAGACACAGAGACACAGAGAGACAGAGACAGAGAGACACAGGGAGAGACAGAGACAGAGAGACACACAGAGACAGAGACAGAGAGACACGGAGACAGAGAGACAGAGAGATAGGGAGAGACAGAAACAGAAAGACAGAGGCACAGAGAGAAAGAAAGAGACAGACAAAGTCGGAGACAGGGACGGTGAGACAGAGAGACAGAGAGAGAAACAGAGATGGAGAGACAGAGAGGGAGACAGAGACAGACACACAGAGAGAAGAGACAGAGAGACAGAGAGAGCTCTGCAGGAGAGAATGGAAAGAGAAAGAGACAAAGGAGAGGGAAGCTACATCAGAATTTGGGGCCTGAAAGAGAAGACCGGCTAGACGAAGTGGCGGTAGGAAGAGCCTGGGTGGGAGGCCGGCCCTAAGGACATGTGGTCACAAGTAGTTGGGAGGCGCTGGGAAGTCAGACTCTGAATCTAGGGCAGAGGGGAGGGTCAGATTAATCAGATCGGATGACGGCCCGGGAGGCAGAGCAGTGGGGGACGAGGGTGCACGGGTGGAGGTGATGAAGCAGGGCTTCGGGTCCAGAGGCTCCACACCAGCTCCCAGAACCGCCCTGTGGCCGGCGGAGCCTTGGTGCCATGGGTCTCCCAGGTCAGATGTGGTCTCTGCGCTCCAAAACTCCGCTCTGCCCAGATGTGGCACCTGCAACACACAATACTGTGGGCCACAGACTCCCACAGGGGCCAGACCACAAATCTATATTCTCTCAGGGGTACACTCAGACCACAGCCTCTACCTCTCCTAGACTCAGAAGGTGGCTCAAGGTGGAGGAATGATTATGTAGCAGAGCCAAGCCTATGCTTCCAGGTCCCAGGCCAAGGTAACAGCGACACTCAGATTCACCTAGGTCTGCCCTACCAGGGCAGAGGGAGCAACTTGATCTGCCCCTCCACCCCCATGTTCCCCAAGCCACAAGCCCCTTTTGCCCATCATGGCCAGCGCAGTGGAAGACAACGAGCCCAGAAATGCTGGTTCAACCATAATATCTGCCAGAGAAACCAAGCCTGCATTTCCTCTGTGAGAACATCCCCAAATATGGGAGTAGATGAGGGTGGGAGTGGGCAAAGCCAGAGCCTCTCCCCACCGATGAGCAAACAGATGCTAGGAGCCCAGAGTGCACCAGGATCAAGTCCGAGACCAAAACTGGAAGTCACGCCTCCCAGGGACACCAGCTCACACAGCCACCCACCGTGGGGTAGGAGCTAAATCAGAGTCCAGTTCAACATTCCCAATCAAGGGCCTTCTACCTATTCCACCCCCTCTGGCTCCTGCACCCTTCTCTTCTACCCTGAAGTCCTTGGGTTCCCAGTAGACCTTGTAAAGTCCAGAGTGGGTCTAGGTGACCGCTGGGGCCGCCCAGCCAGCGGCCTCTTGCTAAGCCTTCAGCCCCTGTGCAAAGACAGCCTTGGCCCGTGGCCACAAGGTGGCGCCAGACCCTAAGCCACGCAGGAAGGCTGCTCCGCGCGCAGTGATCTCATCCCCGGCCAGCGGCCCCCCTAAGGCCTGCGCCTTCCTATGCGGCAGCGTTGGGGTGCAGGGGGCAGCAGGCGAGGCCGAGGGGCAGGCCCAGATGTGACGAGTCCCCACGGGAAAGCACGGCATCTGCAGGCGACACACGGTGGGCTGCTGCTCCCTTACCTTCTCCCCTTCCCTGGCAGGTTCCAGAAAGCTCACCTCCCCCAGGAAGGTAGTGCGGGAGAGAAGACATGCAACTCTCCTCCTCCTGATTTGCTTCCGCCTGGATTTTGTGTAGCCTCCTGTCACACCACTCTCTCCTAAGAATCATGAAACGCACGGATCTAAAAGCAGGCGTACAGCGTGTCCTCATGGAGTGAGGACTCGGGAAAGCTGGGCCTGGCCTATGGTTTCAGGGCTGCACGACCTTGGGCAAGTCACCCCCGAGGCCGGGCCTGCTGTATTCATCCAAAACAGAGGGCAGACGGGAGGATCTCTAAGCTTCTGCCTACCTTTTGTTAACTCCACCCTTCTGTGGCTTCTTAGAGCCTTAAGGATGGCCTAGCATCTTTACAAATAACACCCAGTGTTTATGTGGCACTCATAAGTACCAGGTACTGTTCTGAGCATTTTGTACTTATTAGCTCATTTAACCCTTCCAACAAATGTATGAGGTAGATGCACTATTACCCTCACTTCAACATATGGTAAACTGAAGCACTGAGGTTAAGAAATGTGCTTCAGTTTACCCAGCTAAGTAAGGGGTTGAGGAGGGCTTCAAGCCCAGCAGTCTGCTTTGGGGCCAGTGCTTCTCAATTCCTACCCACACACCCCCTCAGAGGTAGACCAGTTGTCTCTTCTCTTTTAAACTTAGTCCAACTTGCTCCCCTCACTACAGTGGAAAATCACTGTTTTCCCCCAACACCTGGGCTCTCTTCCAGTTCTGTCACTGGCTGTGTTGCCTTGGGGAACATCTCCTACCCTCATGGAGCCTCGGTGTCCTCATCTATACAATGCCTGGCCCAGAGTAGGACCCTAGGACATGTTGAACAAATAGATGCATGCCATCATGCCCCCTTAGAGGGTCTCGGGGCTCAAATGAGGTAATGCCTGTGAGAACAGATGGAAGACCAGAAGCCGAGGATGGCAGCTATTACTGCCCCCCCACCAAAGGGGCTTTCCTCCTGTCTTTCCTTCGGTCCACTCTATTCTCCTTCCAAGTCTATCTCCTCCCCTTACTTTGTAAACCATGGAACTGTTCAAAGCTCCTTATACCTCCAGGAGAACTCTCTATAGTTTTTTGAGCACATTTTCACTTTTACAGCAGCACTGTGAAGGAGACACATTTGTCATCTTTTTCCCTTTGGTTCATCTGAGACTCAGAGAGGATGAGTGATTTCCCCAAAGTCACACAGTCAATCATGGTTCAGGCGGATCAGAGGTCTTGCCCAAATCATGTTACCCCATTGGGAGTCAGCTATAGCTCTGCCTAAATCTAAGGGAAATGAGTGATTTCTGCAAAAGCAGGAGGCTGAATAATTTCACCTGTCTGGACCTACAGGCCCCTGCTGCTTCTTATGACACCCTCAGAAGCAGCATTTTGAAATCTCCGATCGTGTACAGCAACTCATCCTCAAAGCCCCAAACAGGACTGAGTCTAGGTTTTGTGGGGCCTGAAGCTTAGAGAATCCGCTTTAAGAAAAAAGGTAGTCTACCAAACATTTAAAGTAGAACTAGCCCAATTCTACACACTTTTTTTCCCCAAAAAAATAAAAGAGGAAAGAACACTTCTCTACTCACTTTATGAGGTCAGCATTACTCTATCAAAGCCAGACACACACCATACAAGAAAATAAAACTACAGATAATATCCCTTATAAACATAGGTGCAAATTTCTTCAACAAAATACTAGCAAAACAAATTCAGTGATAAACAGAAAGAATGATACTCCATAGCCAACTGGAGTTTATCTTGGAAATGTAAGGCTGATTCTATATTCAGAAATCAATAAATGTAATCAATGATATTAACAAGAAGAACCACATATCACATTAACTGATGCAGAAAGAAAGCATCTGACAGAATTCAACATCCATTCTTTTTTTTTTTTTTTTTTAAACTCTCAGCAAACTAGAAATAGAAAAGAACTTCCTTAACCTGACATAGATGAAGGATATCTATAAAAATTAACAGTTAGGGAATTCCCTGGTGGTCCAGTGGTTAGGACTCCGTGCTTCCACCGCAGGGGGCATGGGTTTGATCCCTGATCAGGGAACTAAGATCCCGCATGCCATGCAGCGTGGCCAAAAGAAAAAAAAAATTAACAGTTAATATCACACTTAATGATAAAAAGACTGAATTCTTTCCTCTTAAGATCAGGAACAAGGCAAAAATGTCTAAGCTCACCACTCCTATTCAACATCATACTAGAAGTCCCAGGCAGTACAAGAAGTCAGGAAAAAGAAATGAAGTATGTACAAACTGCAAGGAACGAAGTAAAACTGTCCCTATTTGTAAATGACATGATTGTCTAGATAGAAAATCCCAAGAAATATACAAAAAAAGCTCATAGAACTAATTGGCAAGTTAAGCAAAGTCTCATGATACAAGGTCAGCATATAAAAATTAAATATATTTCTGTAGATTACTAATGAACAATTGGAAATTGAAATTAGCTCCCTTAAGGAGACTGGAGGGGCAAGATAGGTGAAGGGGATTAAGAGGGACAAACTGCAAGGTATAAAATAAGGGATGCATCACAGGGATGCAACGCACAGCACAGGGAATACTGTCAATACTTTATAATTACTTTGTTCAGAGTATAATCTATAAAGATATCGAATTACCCTTCTATATACCTGAAACAAATATAATATTGTAAGTCAACTATACTTCAATTTTTAAAATACCTCTATATTTTTTTTGTATTTAAATACAAGCAGCCACACCTCCAGGGGCATCTGACCCTTATCCTGGGTGGGCGTGGAACACACTCTCACAGCCACACACACACCACCTACAAGAACACTCCACACAAACACCACACAGACACACACGCACAAACCACCACGCACACGAACACACTGCACACGTCCAGGGCTCCACCTGTAGAGACACCTGTAGCCCACGATCACATCCCTGTGTCCACATGATCCAACCCCAGATCCCTGAGGGGGTGGGTCCCTGCCTGCCCCGGCCATTTGCTCTCATCACAGCAGGCACAGAGGATGCAGAGGGAAAGCCAAACGCGCATCACTTCCTGGTAGCTGGGAACCCACCCCAGAAAGGACGGGGCACTGCAGCTACCAGTCAGACAACATCCTGCCCCCGACACCAAGGGCAGAGCTGGGCCAGCTGCCACCAAAGCACCCAAGGGCTCACTGACATCTGAACGTGCGCAGCCCCCAGCCCTGTTCACACCTGTCCCGCTTCACCTCCACCTGTGCCTGATTGATTCGGGAATCCTGACTTGTGGTCGCAGCAAAGGCATTGAGGGCTACTGTGATGTTGTGTGATCTGCACTCTCGTCTGGTCCATCTTTTGAGGGGTGGAGGAGCTCCCCCCTTGTGCCCTTTGCATTGCTGACCACATCCCAGGGGTCTAGGGCCAGGTGGCCATGCAGTGGCTGTAGAAGAAAGTGGCCCAAAAGGGGAGTGGGGGAGGTTTCAGGGTCCCGGGCTGCATGGGGCTTGTGCAGGAACCTTGTCAGTCTGGGGCTTGTCACCCGCTGAGGACTGCTGAGCTGGGTCACCAGGCGTTAACGGGGGCTCCAAGGCTGCTATGTCAAAAGGGCTGTGCTCCCACCTGCATGACATAGGCTCTGTGCCCAGGTAGGAACCCCCGCGGCTGTTCCCTGTGGTCCCAGGTCAGGACAGAGAAAAGTCCTTCAAGCTCTTCCAGACCATCACAGACCTCAGGGGCACCGGCATCCGAGCTGTCGCAGACAGGATCGGGGTTCAGCTTGCAAGCCTCTGCCAGGTTCTTATTATCGCCATCTCCATATTACAGATGAGGAAATCAAGGCTAACCTGGACTCAGTAACCTGGGTGGCTCCCTATTGGCTGTGCAGCCAGGCCAGTCTCCTGCCTTCCCCCGCCCCACACCTGCTCCCCACCCCTGGCCACACCTGACGGCCCTCCCATCCCAGACCTTGCCAGCATGTGCCCATCTCTGTGTCTTTGCTTCTGTTGTTTCCACGCCCAAGCAGCCACCCCTGGGCAGGGCCCAGCTCTCCCCACGTGCCTTACTCCACGCCTAGGTCCAAGTATTTCCCTCCCATCCTCCCCTTATACTGGGTCCTCAGTATAGTAATAGCTTCCATTTATTGGGTTCTCCCCACATACCAGACACAGTGTAAACTCTCTACATGTATTAAGTCATTTAACATGAGAACCTTACGGTCATGTGCAGATGAAGAAACTGAAGCACCTGAGGACGCCACTACCGGGACTCATACCAGGCCGCTGGACTCCAGAGAGTCTCCTGTTCTCCTGTTCCTTATCTTTCTCTCATTCCCTCTCTCCTCAGTTCACTTACTTCTTTCCACAATTCTATGAATTAGATTATTAGCCCCATTCTACACATCAGAAAACTGAGGCTCAGAGGGGTTAAATAGCATGCCAAGTTGGAAAGCCAAATTTCAGCCTCGATTTGTTTGGCTGTGCTACACGCCTGTTTTCCACCCCTAGAAGCCCCTCCCCTCCCCCGTTACAGCTCTCCTCGCAGCCCACGCTGTACTGGAGTCACTTACGTACAGAGATACCTCTCCAGGTGGATCTTCACCCCCGGGAGGGACGTCTGTACAGCCGCTGCCCCCAGCCCACCATGGTAAGCATCAAATCAGAGGCTGCTAAGGTGAATTTATCCCCTACTCTGACGGTCTCATTTGACCAAAGAGATGCCTGCAACACTACCTTCAAACACATAAAATACATGTTCCCCGAGGCAGACGACCAGAATGGGTGCAAGGAGCACAATTAAATCAGGAATGATTTGGGGTGGAGACAAGAGAGAACTTACCAACCAGCCTGACAGGATAACGTTACAACGAGGCAGGTTTTTCGCCCCTCTCGGGACAGTTTGAGAGAGAAGCAAAGCTACAGGGCTGTCAGATGGCAGAAGCTCACAACTCATGGAGCGCAGGGGCTGGAACTGTCTTCTCAGTTTATCGTAGGCACGGCGCGGTGTACCCAGTGTCCACTTGGGCACACACATGTGTGTGTCCATACACAAGTCCTAGCCGAGGACCCCCTCAAACCACCCAAATGCAGGTCTGGGTGGCTCAAGGGGCCCCCAGGCTGGCACAGCAGGAATAGTGCGCCAACGCAGCCCTGGCTGTGGGCCATGGGCTCTTTCTGAGTCTGAGAATGGACTCTGCAACCTTCCACTGCCAGGCTGGCCCGGAAGCCCCTCTGATTCCCCACCTCACACTCCCGCCCCCCCACCCCGCCCGACTCCAGCTGAGATGCCTTCAGCGTGTAGGAAAGATGGAGGGGCCAGCTGCCAGCTCAGCCCCCAAGAGCAGTGCATCAAATCGGAGCTATTTTTAGCCCTTCTCTCCAGCATCTGACATCAGCTGAGCAGTGGTGGCCGGCTTGGGGCACGCATCCGAGAAAGCAGGCGTGAAATGGCATTGCTCTGCCGGGCCCTGGGGAGATAGCAGAGAAAAGCTCCTCAAAGCTTCAGGGAAGGGAGGTGGCTGCAGAGGGTGTCACTGGTAGTCTTCCTGGATGTAGGGTCTTGGTGGCAAGGTGGCCAAGCATCCCTCAACATCCCAGGGCTCAGCAGAGCAGAATGTGGGTGGAAACTTCCCCACCAGCCTCATTTTCCCACCGGCACAGTGGGGCCCGGGCTACTGCTCCTTCTCTGAGACTCTGCAAGAAACTTGATTTAAAAAATCAAAACACCTTTTGCAAACCTACATGTTGGAGAAATGCTTTTTGTTCCCCCTTATAAACTCCCAGAAGGAGAGAGACCAACGTTTTGGGGTTTTTTTGCTTGTTTTTTCTTTTTTTTTTCTTTTTTGGCTGTGTTGGGTCTTTGCTGCTGAGCGCAGGCTGCTCTTCGTTGCGGTGCACGGGCTTCTCATTGCAGTGGCTTCTCTTGTTGCAGAGCACGGGCTCTAGGCGTGCGGGCTTCAGTAGCCGTAACACGCGGGCTCAGTAGTTGTGGTTCGCGGGCTCTAGAGTGCAGGCTCAGTAGTTGTGGCGCACGGGCTTAGTTGCTCCGCGGCATGTGGGATCTTCCCGGACCAGGGCTCGAACCCGTGTCCCCTGCACTGGCAGGCAGATTCTTAACCACTGAGCCACCAGGGAAGCCCAAGACCAAAGTTTTGAGGTTTGGGTTTACCTTTGCATACCTGGTGCATGGCACACTGCCAGACACTCGGTGGGCATTTGGTGTTTGTCTCATGAATGAATGAACAGACTGGGCAGGCTGCTAGTAAAATCCTTGTGCTCTAGGAAGTTTATAGTCCAACCTTCCGGGGCAGGTGTAAGGAAAGCCCCCTTCTTCTCAAGGCTCAGGTCAGCCTGGATCCTCCACTGGGGGCGTCCGCGAGCGGGAGCCCAGAGCAGAACCTGGGGCCCTCTTCCCTGCTCTTCTTCCCCCCACCCCTAACTTGTCCTCAAGCCTCCCTCTCTGGCCAGCTAAGTCCCCAGTCCTGGATGAATACGTGACTGCATTCCTCTCTCCAGCTGGCACAGACTCTTTCCAACCAAGAGAGCAAGCCCATCACTGGCGCCACCCTTGTGCTTTTCTGCTTGGAGCTGGAACCACTGCAGTGCCCACCGTGGGAAAGCCCGTTTCACTTCCCCCAGATTAGAACTGAAGACTCTGACAATAGCCCAGCCAGCGCTGCTCTGCCTGCATCCTGGTGAAACGGATTTGCTCGATCCAAGGCAGCCGGTCCGCACCCAGCTGCCTGAGCAGTTTGGGAGGAGGTCGGCTCCACCCAAACAAAGGACACATTAGTGTGTGTTCAAAGTACCTCACAACCAAAAAACAAAAATACGCGTATATTAACGCGTATGTGTGGAATCTAGCAAAATGGTATAGATGATCTTATTTGCAAGGCAGAAATAGAGACACAGATGTAGAGAACAAATGTATGGATACCAAGGGGGAAGGCAGGTGGGAGGAACTGGGAGACCGGGATTGACACATATACACCATTCATGCTATGTATAAAATAGACAACTAATGAGAAAATACTGTATAGCACGGGGAACTCTACCTTAATGCACTGTGGAGACCTAAATGGGAAGGAAATCCAAAGAAGACACATACATATGTATACATATAGCTGATTCATCTTGCTGTACAGTAGAAACTAACACAACATTGTAAAGCAATGAGACTCCAATAAAAATTTTTTAAAAATTTAAAAATTGAAAACAAAAACAAGACAAAGTACCTCATGACCTTGAGGGGGATCCACTGGCCCACAGTAAAGTCACGTGCACTTCGGTCGGAGCTCAGAATCTCACGATCAACATACAAACGTGAGCCTGCCCAGGGCAGCGGCCCTGAGGAACCCTGGGCACTTGGCAGGAGGCCACGCCTGTGCCTTTGTCATAAGCCTCTCGTGCAGGGTGTGGCTAACATGTCCCAGTGCCCCTTTTCTAGCCCATACTGGGTCTGTGGCAAACGACTTTATCTGAAACGTTCAAGGAGGTGTTTTGGTTTCCTGATACTACCTCTTGGGGCTTATTCTCCTTGTGGGCCATCTTCTCCTTTCATGTGCCCTGAACTTGTCCCTTTCAGACTCTCAGGAGGGCTTCGCTGCTGCAATCCAGCCCCCTCCCAAATGTACACCCCTCTTGCATGCCAGGCACTGCGCCAGGCACGGGGGACCCAGCCCGACTCCCCGTGTCCTTCCTCTGCATCATGCTGCCTCTCTGACCCACGGAAGATACAATCTCTGCACCAGTGTCGGGCATGGTTAGTGGTTTAGGCTCTGGAAACTGCCTTCCAGCTGTGAACGCTGCCCTTGGAGAGTGAGGGATGGATCGAGGAGGAAGCCATGGGACCACTCACTGATGGATTTGACCCTGGCTTCAAGGCTCTTCTGCGGTGTCCTGCTGCCACCATGTCCTGGTTCTGTGGCCTTGGGGACGTTCCTCCCCCGTGTTTCCTTCTCAGTGAAATGAGCAGATAAGATCAGATGAACTATCAGGCCCTGGCACTACCTTGACCTCACAGGCCTCATAGGGCCTGGTCTGCTTCCCAGAGATCTTTCCAGATCAGTGGTCACCCTGGAGGACCTGGGCCATCTCCTCTTGGGCACTCCCCCTACCCCCCTGCAGGCTGCTCTCCTGCATGGGAGAGGCTCAGGGCTGCCTGGGAGAGCAGCCTCTGCCCCTCCAAGCCCACTTCTGTATCCAGGTCCCCATCCCCACTCTGGGAAGCCAGACAACATCACGTGTGCTGTTTCCTGGAGATTTTCAGGGAAGCAGGCTAGAAATAGGAATAGAAGGTGACATTTAGTCGAGTTTGCACTGCACCAGGAGTGAGGCCAGTGACGTTTCCACATCTTAGAGCCCATCTCCAGCTGATGCCCAGGCCCAGCTCGCTTACCAACGCCCTGGGTGGTCCAGCCTCCCCGGGAGGCCGCCCAAGTCAGACACGAGAGAGGGCACCCAGGCCAGAGTTCGCCGTGTGAGCCTCACACCCGTGCTGCTCTCTCCCTGACGGCGTCCCAGTGAGCTGCTGGGGACACAGGGGATGTGGGACGAGCACTGGGCTGAGAGGCAGGACGCCTGGCAGCCAGGGCTGCCTCTGCAGGTGAAGGGCTTTAGAGCCTGGCAAGGGGCTTTGTCCCCCTTACCCGACCGCAGCCTCCCCATCTGTAAAGAGCTGAACGATCGTTTCTAACTTCCTTCCAGATCTCCACGTCCAAGGGGGCAGCCATGCAGACTCTCTCTAACTGCTCCACGGCCTGCAGGGAGCCGGGCCCATCTTGGTGATGGCTGCAGTGCCTGGGACGAGGCCACAGAGCCGGGGCAACACCTCATATATGTAGGCAGGGTGAGAGCTGGCCGTTTCCACCTGGGCTGGGGGAGGCTGGGCTGGGAGGCAGCGTCTGGCCTTGAGCTCAGATCACCTGCCGGGGCGGGGGCGCCTTTCTGGGTCCATCCCACCCGATCCCCTGCTTTCAGGCAGTGGCACTACCTCTCAGGCCCACACCAGATGGGGCTTAAGAAGAATAATAAACAATACAATTACTCTCTGGTTTCTCTCTCCGTTTGTGTGCACTCCCCGATCACTCCGACACACCTGCACTGACTTTTCCTCATCGCCTTCTTAAGGTTCCAGCCAGGGGTGGTCTGGAGTCTCCCCTGCAGTCAGGGCACAAGGCAGTGGCCCCCCAGCAGCACAGGGCACAGGCTGTAAGTACGGGGGCCAGCCCTGGGCCCAGCCCCCTCCCTGCGGCTCTGACCTCTTGCTCTTGTGGCCGGGAGGGCACATCGTTCATGGAACAGTCACCTGACAGGAGTTCAGGAGGCCCCCCACGTGCTGGACACAGAGCCAGGTGCGATCCGGCCCCAAAGGAGCTCCCATCCAGCAGGCAGACAGGCAAGGGCACTTAATGCTAAGTGGAACGATGCTACTGAACACGGTGCATCTACTGTTACCCCCATTTTGCAGATGAAGACACTGAAACACATGGGCATAAATAACTCATCCAACGACACAGAGTCAAGGGCCAGAGGCTACGGACTGTACCCTGAAGCAGGAGGGGCTCTGAGCACAGAAGAGGAGCTCCTGACCCAATGTGGGGGAGTGAGGAAGGTTCCAGGAGGAAGTGAAGTCTGGGCAGAACCTCAGATGCCGAAGAGACCAATTCTACAGGTCCTAAGCCCCTTTCCCAGTGTCGCCTGCCTTGACCCAGGGCGCACAGGCTGAGCTTACGGCTCCCCCACCATGGCCCTCTCCTGGATCTAATGAAAGATAACCCATGGGGCTGAAATTGGGAGCTTTCTGAGGTCACGAGCTGGGTTGTTCTCACCTTTCCATCCTCCCTAGCCTATGGATGGATGGACGGACAGACGGTAGGATGGATGGAGAGGGGGTAGCGGGGACCAGAGGAGGTCAACGTTGAGAGGGAGGAGCAGCTTCTGAGCAGGGGAGGGTGGGCTTCCACGTTCTCCTGCAGGTGGTCTCGGCCTGGCCTGTGGGTAGTATGGGGGCTCCTCTTTGCTCTCAGCCCCCAAACCCTCCAGGCCCTGCTGACAGGGTGCCCCCTGAAGCCAGTGTGGCACAGGGCACCCTCCCAGCCCAGTCTCAGATGCCCCGTCCCCCAGGGGCTCCCGAGACCAGGACGCAGCAAGCGCTCCTCCTAGGAGCCTGTGAGAGCAGAAAGCATCCACCCTGGGCCAGCAGCCCCAGGCAGGGCAGAGGGTGGCTACAACAGGGCCCAGGGGCCCAGGCCTTTTCTGTCATCCCCGCTGACCAGGCCTGAGATGGCCAGAATCACATCAACATCTTAAGCACCAATCGCGTCATCCATAAAATGGGGATAAGGGTCTCTTGTGGCTTCTCTTTTGATTTCCTACAGGTGCAAGTGAAGAAACTGATAAGTCCGTACAAGTCTCAGTCTGAGAATATGTAACAAGACTATAAAGCCTAGCCTCAGACACAGAATGCTTAATTATTCATTAATTCATACCTCAGCACATTCTGAACAGAATTTGAGAGGCAAGAGCATATGATACAGCTGGACAGCAGCACAGACCCTTCGCTTGCAGGCCAGACCATTCCCCTCCCAAGGTTGCCCATGAGTAAGTGTTGAACGTTTTCTATGAGGCAGGCAGTTTGCTAGAAGTTTCTCATGGTCCACCTTACACAACCCTCATAGCTAGCTGCCCCATCAGGCAGGTACTATTACCGTGCTATTCTATACATGAGCAACCTGAGGTTGGCCCAGAGATGGTATGTTACCTGCCCAAGGTCACACGGCAAGGATGGAGGAGCTGGGATTCAGCCCCAGAACCTCAGCAGCGTGTTCTACTGTCTCCCTGTGACGGTGTCTCCAAAACCGCCACGAGCTACCCAACCGGAGTCCACCAACTTCCCCAGGGACAGCTACCCTGGGCAATCCCTTGTACCAGGTACTCGGGAAGCCTGGAGAACACGGCATCTCAGGCCCCAGCCCTTGAACTCATGTTCCAGGTGGAGGCAGACAATAAACAAAGGAGCAAATAATTATGTAATTATCCCCGGGGTGATAAGTGCCTGGCGCGAACAAAGCCGAGGAATAGAGACGGCGGAGTGCACGTGGGTGCGCGTGCGCACGCGCGGAGCACAGGCCGGCGTGGAGCCAGGGGCCCAGCCATGCGGAAGGAACAGACGGTCCACAGCTCCGAGACGGGAACGGGTTTGAGCAGGGACTGCAGGAACGCGGCGGGTCTGCAGGCTGGGCAGGCACGCGGGGAGACGGGATGGCCTGGGGCTCATCACCGAGGAACTTGGTTTTAGTGCCAAATAACAGCTGTAGCTTCTTGTGTATTACACATCACACTGTTCCCTTCTGATCTTTGTGCCCCGGTCTCTCCACCTCCTTACACAAGTCCCTCGACCTCTCAGGACCACAGTGTCCTCACCTGTAAAATGAGAAGCCTGGCCACGTGGCCTTTACCGCCCCTCATCTCACTCCGTATCTACTGGCCATCAATGGGCATTTGGGACCAGAACTGACCTTCCCCTGGGGGTGAGGGGCAGTCCTGGGGACATGCAGCCCGACCTGTGCTCCCTACTCGGGTGATGTCCTCAGGGAGGAGGCTGCCGACCGCCTCCTGGGCAGGGGACCCCGATAGACATCTGCGCATGCTGGGATGTCCGGGAGCCCTGTGCCCCTCCGTGGTCCACTGCTGCTTGGTCCAGCGTGAAACGGGCCGTGCATGGTAGGGGGCCTCGGTGGGGAGCTGACTGGAGGGACGAGGTTTCCTCCTTAACCAAGCTGAGCTGCGTGTGGGGAGCCTGAGCCCGGGGAGAGGGTCAGAGCGAGGAGCCGGGCATACAGCCCCTAAGAAACTGGGATCAGCTTCAGTGTGAATTGGCGCTGGGCCTGGGTGGCTGGGAAGGAGAAGGGCCAGATGTACAGGTGCGTCTTTCTCCTCTGGGCTCAGCACAGGGTCCCCAACATGGCCTCCCTCTGCCTCTGTGAGCCCGTCTCAGGCCTTTCCAGAGCTCCCACCACATGCCCCAGCCCTACCTGCCTCCAGGCCAGCTCATCACTGCTACCTAATTGCAGAACATTTCCATCACCCCAGAAAGAAATTCCAGACCCGTTAGCACTCACTCCCCACCCCTCATACTACAGCCCCTGGCAAGCACTAGTCTACTTTCTGTCTCTATGGATTTGCCTACCCAGGGCATTTCCTATACATGGAATCATATGTGTCCTTCTGTGTCTGGCTTCTCTCACTTGGCACACTGTTTCCAAGGTCCATCCACACTGTAGCATGTGTCAGTACTCTAGTCCTCTCTATTACTGAATAATATTCCATTACATGGATATACTACCTTTTGTTTATCCATTTATTGGTTGATGGACATTTGGGTTGTTTCCACTTTTTGGTTATTATGAATAATGCTACTGTGAACATTCATGTACAAATGTTTGTGTGGACATGTGTTTTCAGTTCTCTTGGGTACAGAACTAGGAGTGAAATTGCTGGGTCATATAGTAACTCTAGGTTTAACTTTTTGCGGAACTGCCAGACAATTTTCCAGAGTGGCTGCACCATTTTACATTCCCACCAGCAATGCAGGAGGGCTCTAATTTCTCCACATCCTTGCCAACGTTTGTTATTAGCTGTCTTTAATTTTAGTCATCCTCATGGGTGTGAGGTGGTATCTTGTGATTTTCACTTGCATTTCCCTAATGACTAACGATGTTGAGTATCTTTTCATATGCTTATTGGCCATTTGTATACCTTCTTTGGAAAAATGTTCATTCAGATCTTTTGTCCTTTTATTAATTGGCTTATTCACATCTCTTTATTACTGATTTGTAAAAGTTTTCTATGTAATCTAGAGACTGGTCCCTTATCAGATATATGATTTGCAAATATTTTCTCCCATTCTGTAGCTTGTCTTTTCACTTTCTTGATGATGTCCTCTGAAGCACAAAAGTTTTTAATTTTGATGAAGTCCAATTTGTCTATTTTTTCTTTTGTCGCTTGTGCTTTTGGTGTCACATCTAAGAAGGTTTTGCCTAACCCCAGGTCATGAAGATTTATTTCTGTGTTTTCTTCTGAGAGTATTACAGTTATAGCTCTTATGTTTAGGCCTATGATCCACTGAAGTTGGTCTTTATGTAAGATGTAAAGTAAGGCCCACGTTCATTCTTTCGCTTGTAGAGAGCTGGCTGTCCCAGCACCATTTGCTGAAAAGAATATTCTCTCCGCATTTAACTGTCTTGGAACCCTTGACAAATATCAACTGCACACAAATGTAAGGATTTATTTCTGGACAATTCTGTTCCATTGACCTACATGTCTATCTTTATGACAGCACCACTATCTTGTTTGCTATAGCTTTGTAGTAAGGTTGGAAAACAGGAAGTTAAATTACTCCAGCTTTGTCATTCTTTTTCAAGATTGCCTCTCTCTCTCTCTCTCTCTGCCTTCTAACATTTATTGAGTGGAGACCTATGTCAGATGCAGGTCTAAGTGGCTTGTGTGTATTAATTCACTTAACGTGACCTGTGAGGTAGGTTCTACCATAGTCCCACTTTACAGATGAAGAAACTGAGGCACAAGGAAGTCAGATAACTTGCCTAAGGTCACACAAGTGGTAGGTGGCAGAGCTGGGAGGGGAACCCGAGCCGTGTGGCTCCTGTTTCCCTGACAGACACCCAGAGAGATGCCAGACATGGAGTGAGCTAGTCTGGGTCTCCCCTTATATAGAGAAGGAACTGGGGTTCAAAGAGGCTTGTCCAAGGTTCAGTGTGACAGAGGCAGGATGAGCTCCTGGTCTCTGCCCCTGCTGGCCACTTCCTCTTTCCACGCAGCCCTGCATGTTCATTTCAATGTGATGATGACTTGTCAAAATGCTGCGAGGGGCACAGTGGCCGTGCAGTGATTCCCTTGGTCCCTGGGCAAGAGGGTGGGGCCATGATGCTGGGCCCAGCCTTACACAGATCCATGGTCCTTCTCACAGCGAAAGGGGCCCAGGATGGGGACTGCATGGGGTCACTGTGCCCACCTTACTGTGCCCATCACTTTGCATCTAGTACCATCCCTGAACCACCAGCTATAAGCTCCAGGAGCTTAGGGGCCCCGTCTCCCATGCTTGTGACCCTACAGCAGCCAGCCCAGACCCTGGCAGGCATCCAGCAGGCTCTGGCTGATGCTGGCTGAATGGGGTGACCAGGTCAGTGCTGCAGGCCCCCCATTTGGGTGCTAGTCTCCCGCAGCTGTCAGTCAGCAGCTTTCACTGGATTCGCACTGCCTGGACCTCACGAGCGCTGGGTGAGCCCTCCCTGCCCCTCTTGGCCCTGCAGAGAGTCCCACTGGGCAGAGCCCGGCACTGATGCCACAGCTGTCTGAGAACGACAGGCCCGCCAGGCCAGCAAGAAGGTCGGGCTGGGGTGGCTGAGACTCCCCTGTCCCGTCCCCCCTGCAGTCCCAGAGAGGACGTGGGCTCCGGACTCATGCGGCACCTGCCCCAGCACCTCCCTCCTGGCCATCCCAAGACACCCCCCTCAACACGTCCAGGGCCAAAGCCTTCCTCACTCCCTTGTTCACGCTCTGTGGCCTCCTGGGATGCCCTGCTCCCTTTCACTCCTCATTACTCAATGCCCAGCCCAAACATCCCTTCCGGGAATTCTGTCTGATTCCTCCCCTCACCTCCGCTCCCCTGGGGAGTGTGGGGCACCCTCTCTGTTCCCCTCCCGCCCCAGCACCTGTCACCATGGCACTCGGCGCACTCTAACGTACTTGTAATTTTGTGTTGCTTGTTTTGTTTTCCCTTTGCCTCCTTCGTGAGAACATGAGCTCCTAGAACAAGGGCTGGACCACACACGGCCAGGCTCGCGGCTGGCACTCAGTTAATTTCTGTGAGTGAATGAATGAATGAGTCGTGACTAAATCAGTGGATGGCTGAGCAGCGGATTGCCCCAGGGAAAGCACTGGAAAAGTCACCCAGTTATTCAAGCTGGTCTTTCGGCAGCTCGTTGGATCACTGCTGCCCAATTTCCCCACTGACATGGCTTAGCAAGGCTCCTGGAACCCCTGCAGGAGCCCCCAGGGGCCAGCCGGGAGCCCACCTCCTCATTCCCGGCCCCTCCCCGTTCCCCCAGAGTCAGGACTCGTGCTCCTCAAATTCCTTTTGTCACGGAAGAGAAATAATGATCAAGCAAATTCACACTAAGATGATAGTGGCGTAAGGTACTATCCCTCCAAACAAGGGAGAGAAATGTTTCACATAAAAGGAACGGTGGATCCTGGCATCCCAAAGGGTTCCCGTCGTCGCAGCATGGGCCAGGTCCCCCGCCCCGCCCCCCATCCTTCCTTCTACGCAAAGAATAGCCTTGCCTTGCTCCAAAGCCACCTTTCTATAGAGAAAAGTCCATCTGACCAGCCACAAAAATTCATCCTTGAACCCAAGAGACGTGTGTTTCCCCCAAGCAGACAGGGCAACCAGCGTACGCAGTGCTTCATACTGCCCCGTTTCCTTTGTGTCTGTGACATAGACGAGGTGGGCTTCATCATTCCCCTTCTACAGATGAGGACACTGAGGCCATGAGGTTGACTCATTGACTTTCACCCACCAAGACCTGAGGTCAGGCACAGCAGCCCAGGCTGGCCTTTTGGCGTCTCCAAGATCACCCTCCGTAGCCACGTGGCTTGGCTCCCTGCTCCTGTTACCTCCCCGCAGCTCCGTCCATCATCATCATCACCCTGGAGGACTGTCACCCTGTTCACAGGGAAGTCACTCCCAGAATTGTCTGCCTAGGACTCTGTTACGAGCTAAACTGTGTATGCTGAAGTCCTAACCCCTCCGACTGTGAGTATATTTGCAGATAGGATCTTTAAGAGGAAATTAAGGTAAAATGAGGCCATAAGAGTGGACCTTAATCCAATGTGACCGGTGTCCTTGTAAGAAGAGGAGATTAGGACACAGGTAACACACAGACTAAGGGGTGACCATGTGAGGACACAGCAAGGAGGCGGCTGTCAGGGACTGAGCTGTGTCCTCCCACCCCTGATTCATATTTCGAAGCCCTCACCCCCACTGCATCTGAAGGCAGGGCAGTTAAGGTGGTGGTTAAGGTTCAATGAGGTCCCTAACCTGATGGGACGGGAGTTCTTATAAGAAGAGGAGGAGACACCAGAGATCTCGCCTTCTGTGCTCACCCAGACCAGACGGAGGGCCGCGTGAGGACACGGGAGAAGGCGGCCATTCACGAGCCAGGAAGAGAGGCTTCAGCGGAAACCAGCCCCGCTGGCACCTGACCTCAGGCTTCCAGCCTCTGGAACTATGAGAAGATAAGTTCTTGTTGTTTAAGCCCCCGGTCTGTGGCACTTTGTCATGAAGTCCTGGCAAACTAATGGAGTCCTAGGACCGTCCATAGAGAAAGGGCATCTCTGTTCCTTCAGCTGACGGTTTCTGGGCGAGGGCCGGCCCTGTGGTCGTCTGGCAAGGAGGTGGGTGGGTGCAGAGTGTGGGTGAAGGGGCTCTGAACTCGGGGATTCAAATTCTGGTCCCCTTCCTGCTGTTAGAAGTCATTCCTTTGACTTAAGCCAAAGGAGGTAGCACATCCTGTCTCACTTTGCAAGAATAACAGAAAGTTAGAGGCAGAAAGGCAGAAATCCAACCCATTCCTTTACAGACAAAGAAAACTGAGGCTCCAAGAGAAGAGCCTGGCTGTGACGCACCCCAGGTCTCCTGGCGCCCGGCCTGCATTTCTCTGCCGTCTTCTGCCTCCCCTCACGGGTCCTCTTCTGGGGCCAGGTGCTATGGGTGGGAAGGGGGCGGGCAGGAGAGCTGGGCTACCGTGTTACTCTCACAATTTGCCTCCGGCTGGAAAGGGAAGCTGCAGAACCTTCCTCCGGGGCCTGGGGGACAGATCACCCCCCTCAACCCAGTGGTCCTTGGCTTGGCTTCATCCCCCTTTACTTTCCGCACCACCCACCTGAGTGGATGGTAGGGGTGGACGCTGGCAGCTTGTCACGCCTCTAGCCCTGACTTGGGGTCCATCTTCTCGGCCCTGGGGCACCAGCTCCACCCTTTCTACGAGGCAGGCGCGGGACTGCCCCACACTCGGAGGAGACATCTCCCAAGGGGCAGAGAGCTCAGCTGAGGGCAGGAGGGACACTCAGGCACAGGGACGCGCAGACACCACCGGAAGGACAGCTCTTCCCACCTCGGCGCCGAGAGGCCAGGCGAGCCCCAGGGAGTGAGGGGTCCGCAGCCAGGCAGGGGGCTTCCCAGGAGAAAGCAGCAGGGGCCAAAGAAAGGTGCCACAGCCAACAACCGCCGCAAAGTGGCCGCTGCCCCCTCTGCATCTCCCACGCCACCTCCACCCCACTGGCGGGTGGAGAGAGAGACTGGACCAGAATTTGGAATTAAACTGCCTTCAGCTTCTTGAGTACAGGTGAGGCCTCTCTCACAGCTGCGTCCCCATGGGAAAGGAGACCCCATTCCCTCCAGACAGGTCTTTCCACTCAGCTGGGCATTGCAGGCCTGGAGGGAGCTTCCAGAAGCAGACCCGAGGTCCCCTGCGTGTCCCCTACCCTACTCACTCCCCCTTGGCAGTGACAGGCTCCCGGCAACTGAGGGATTAAGTGTTAACGTCTGGCGGCCTCCCAGGAGACAGACAGGCAGGCCCTGGGGTACCGATGCCGCAGTCACCGACAGGAAGAAGAGATGAGACGGGCGGCCGGACAGATGGAGACTCCACCTGCCGAGGCCCACTCTCCCTCCGTGGCGTGTTTCCATCCCTCCCTGGCGTCCAGTTCCACTGCCGTGGGAGGATGGGGCTCGCCAAGGGGGACCTTCACCCCAACCCAGGGCAAGCCTCTCCTTCCCTCCTCCGAACCAGCCAAACTGGAGACTGAAGAAATCCATTCAGATCAGAATTGGTCACGTTTGGTCCAGAAACTTGAACTAAACCAAATGAAGAGCCGACAAGTATACCTAATCTCAGAATGAACCCCAATATATTATTCTTTTTTTAAGCTGATTTTTTAACTGCTAAAGAAAAGTTATTATAGTTAGATTTGTAATTAAACACAGACGTTTCCTATATGTACTAGACCAAAACAAGTGGAAGAAATCATGGTGATTTGTAAAGTCTGTTGGTCCAGGGATGTGCTGTGTGACCTTGGGTAAGTCACTCGCCCTTTCTGGGCCTCAGTTTCCCTCATTTGCGTCAGGCTAGAAGATCTAAATGGCTCTTAGCCCTGCTTATCTAATCCCTGAATCTCAAAATAGTCTCCAAATGGACTCTGCACAGCCCTTCCATGAGGTTCAGTTCCCCTGCCTGGGTGATAACCAAGGCAAGTCGTCTGGAAAAGGAATGTTCTATACGTGCCATCTGTGAGGAGCCTGGGAAACAGGACCGAACACTGGGACTCGGGGAGCCTGCTGACTCTTTGGAGCCGGCACTAATGTAATTATGTGATTAGGACGTTCATCTTGGTTTTCACTGTGCTTCATGTGGTTACATCGAAAGTGACAATGAGCTGCCTGGTGGGTGACACCATTCTCCCAGAAGGGCCCAAGGAGAGTTATTCTGGGCGGGGGTCATCCCAAGACACGAATATCCATTGGCAGGACGGGCAGTTTCGGAGGCGTCTGTCACCTGGGAAGGAGCGTGCCCGCTGCTGTCAGGGGTGGGAGTCACGGAAGCAGAGGTGGGAAGAGCTGAGGCCACTCCCACGCCCGTTCTCCGTTTCCAGATGGAGAAGCAGGCCGGTCACTAGCTGACAAAGGCGGTACCGTTTCAGCTGCAATTTCTCATCTCTGCACGGCTGACTCACTCCTTCTTCTCTATCCCACAAGGCACGAGGCGCTCAGCTGAGAAAGCAACACCGAGACTGAGAGTCCCTGGAGACGGGACACAGCGGAGGCGTCAGGAATGACGACTGTGCTGTGGGCGTCCAGCCCTGAGGTCTGGGCAGCCAGGCCTGGGAGCAGCACCTGCTTTGGGAAACGGGTCCCTCCTTCTGTGCAAAAGACACGTCTACGCTTCAACGGGAAAACATTAAGCCCGAGAAGGGGCCCCAAACCTCCTGGAGGCTGGAGGACACCCCTCTGCAGGGCTCCTGCTGCCAGAAGTCGGGGGCTGATGCCCCGAGTTCTGACCACCTCGCCTGGTCACCCCGGGCTCCACTTGCTCTGGGGCTCCCGCACGTGGGCTCACGCAGGGTAAGGACAGTCCACGCGGCTTTCCCCACCCTCCAGGATGGCTGAAGGGCTTCTCCAGTGCCGCTCCCCTCACCACTCTGCAGTGAGCTTGGCGTGGAGACTGCAGAAATGACACAGGAACTGGGCTGCCTCTGCTGTCACCTGTCCCCTGTGGCCCCAGAGGGCAGGGAGCAATGGATTGACAGTATAGGGAGACTGATTTTGCCCACCGTCTCCGTCAGCTGGGGCTGCTCTCACCAAATACCGTAGACTGCGGTTGGGGGGAGCACTTAAACCACAGACAGACATCACTTCTCACATTCTGGAGGCTGGGAAGCCCAAGATCAAGGTGCCAGCAGACTCAGGTCTTGGCGAGGGCTCCCCTCCTGGCTTGCAGATGGTGACCTTCTCACTGTGTCCTCACACGGTGGAGAAACAGAGCTCTGGTCTCCTCCTCTTCTTATAAGGACACAATCCCGTCACGGGGGCCCCACCCTCATGGTCTCACTTAAACCTCATTACCTCCCAAATCAGGATGCCATTGCCTTAGGAGTTAGCGCTTCAACACATGACTTTTGGGGGGGACACAAGCATTCAGTGCGTAGCACCCAGGTCAGAGAAGACAGGAGGAAGACACAGAAGAGTCAACTGTCTATAGAGCTGGATACCCCGTGTTCCGGAGGCAGGAATGGGTGGGAGGTCCTTCTCGGGGTCCCTTCCAAACAAATGGCTGGAGCCATGAGGGGTGAAGGGAGAGAATTCAAGGTGTCCCCCGCGCTCAGGTGCGACCCTGCCCTTGCACAGCCCCAAGAGTGACAGCCTCCTTACTTTGTGCCCTGGCGCCCTGCTCACCTCACGTCGTCTGGGCCCTGCCTTCAACCTGCCCGAGGTCCAGGCTGCCTCCTGATGGGGAGTGCACACAGATCTCTTCCCAGGTAGGTGGGTCCAGGTATAGTTTCCTCTAGGATGTCAAGGGAAGCCTCAAACCCATTGACCCATGACTATCACGCAGTGTCAGAGGCATACCCTTGACAGCCCAGTCCCGGGGAAAGGATGCACACGCGCCCAAAGGCAGGAGAGAAGCAGATGAAAGTGTGAGCTGAGGCCTTTCCTTTGATCAGGGAGTAACCCTACAGCTCTGCTGGAGAGGAAGGGAAAGAACACTTGTGAATTTCCACCGTGGGTCTGCCACTGAGGCATGATTATCTGATTTGATCCCCAGAACAGTCCAGCGAGGGAGGGTTGTTCTCCATTTACAGATAAGGAAGCAGAGGGTCAGGGGTGTCAAAGGATTTGTCCAAGGTCACAGAGAACCAGAACTTCAGGTCTGACATCAAAGCTGCGTCAAGTCCCAAGGCCTGAATTTTCACTCACTCTCACTCCCTCATCCATTTAACCACTCACACCTTCAACAAGTAGTATATAAGGGCCTGATACACAGCAGGAATTGTTCTAGGAGCTTGGGATACAGCTGGCATCAAGAGAACAAAACTAGGGTCATGTGACAGGGAACGCCTGGGCGTGCCCAGGTTGGACTGACCAAGAAGAAGGTCTCTCTGAGGAAGGGACACGTGTCCTGAGACCTGAGGTCCAGGGTAAGAACGCTGCGGGCAGAGGGCAGGGTGAGGGCCCAGGTCCCCGGAATGGCTGAGGCACGGTGAGCGGGGGACAGCAAACGCCTTGACACGAGGTCAGAGAGGAAAGCAGAGGTGACCCATGAGCCCCCGTAAGAAGGTGGGTTTTTATCCTAAGTACAAAGGGAAGGCTTTAGAATAAGATTTAAAGATTTAAACAGCAAAGTGGCAAGATCCAATCTACTAATTAAGAAGCTGGCTCTGGCTTTTGTGTGCCCACCAGCGGGGAAGCTGGATGCCATGGGGTAGCCAATTGGCTCTTGGCCACATTCTAGACAAGAGAGGGCAGTGGTGTGAGTGACGGTGGGCAGTGGGGAGAACAGAAGTCATGACACAGAACGGCTCTTAGACCGAGAGCTGTGTGACTTCCTACCAGCCTGGCCGGGGCCGGCGGCAGAAAGAGGAGTCAGGGGTGGGACTCGCTGTGAGCCAGAATCCAGACACCCCTGACACGTGGAGGGAGAAAAAGGAAACCTCCGATGAGTGAATAAATGAAGAAATCCAGGAGAATTTCAAGACCGTCCCTTCGGGCAGAACCTCACGCACAGGGACCCACCTGGATGGAGGATGGAAACGGCTCCAGCGTGCCATCAGGATCATCCTGGCCCAGGGGGTCAGAAAACAGGAACTGTGTACTCCGATTTGCCTCTGTTCACTTTTTTCACGTGAGGGGGTGGGTGTCTCGAGAGAAAGAAGGAAGGCCAGGGACTGTGGCGGGGACCTCGCACCATGCCAAGGGCCACAAGAATAGTTATTTCACTGGTGATAAAATGGGGGCATTTCTCACTCATCAGGTACAAATGCATGTCTAATTACACACCACCTTTTTAGAGTAAAAGCTGTACCTTTTATTCAGGGGAGAGCGTCAAGCACCTTCTCCCTTAAATGCTGCCCTGCCTGCACTGTTCTCTGAAGTACAACGAAGGATCCTGGCTTATCTGCCACTTTCACTTCTGGTGGTCGGGGGTTGGTGCCCGAGCGGCGAGCAGGGGGTACCTCCTGAGAGCACAGAGGGGACTTATTTTCAATCTTTTTTAAGAGGTAAGAAAATGCAAACCATAAGTAGGCTTAAATGCTTTTTTCCGAAGCATAATATTATCATACAGTGGAGAGGTTATTAAATCGCCCAATGCGACTCAGTTCCTCAACCTGCTTTGGGTGATAGAGTCTCATGCTACGTTTCTGCAGCCCCACAACTCTCTCTTCAACCCAATTTGCCACTAAGGGGTTTGGAGTTCGGCTGTAGCAACCTCAGAGGGATGTCCCCTGGCGCTCTGAGAGGGAGAAGGGCTTGACTGCCTCCTTCTGAAGCTGTGGGCCAGGGAGGACTTTCTCTAGAGGGTGCACGTGTATTATTATTTCTTTTTTATATTTTGCCTCTTTGGAACTTGCAAGTGGATTTGGTTCAATAGCACTCATCTCCCCTGCTCCATTTTTAAGCTGATATCCTGTTTTTGAAGTAGATAGGATCTGTTTTGGCCCCTGTCTGAATATCCAAGTAACGACTGCCCTTTGAGCTTGGGCGTCCTCGCTGGTCCCCCTGCAACCACCCTGGGCCCCTACGGTAGACTGAATACCCAGTACAGCCTCCTACTCACTCAGAGGGCACGGCCACCGACTTGACAAAAGCCCCCTGCTTCCTCGTGTCCTTGCCCACCTCTCCCCCTCACTCATTTGGCTTTAGTCCCACAGGTGCTCTCAAGCCTGCTCCTGCCTCAGGGCCTTTGCACTACCTGCTCTCTCTGCCTGCAACGCTCTTTCCCCAGAGGCACACACAGCTCTCCCCTTCAGGCCTGTTTATCAGCGAGGCCTCTCCCGACCACCCCATTTAGAAGAGCAGCACCCTGCCCCCCAGCCCCCAGCCCCCGCCAAACACTCCTCGTCCCTTTTTCTGCTTTACTTTTCTCTAAGCCATCTTTACTATCCCTCCTGTTCCCACTACTTCACTTAGGTACCTGTTCACTGTCAGTCTGCCCTCACTAGGATGATCATGGCACGAGGGCAGGGAGTTCTGCTCGGTGTCAATCCCCAGCGCCTAAAACAGTGCCTGGTGCAAAGTAGGCTCTTAATCATTCGTTCAGTGAACGAAGTGAGTAGAAAATGAACTTTGGGGTCAGTCAGGAATTCACCTCCTAGCTCACAGCCACGTGCCACCGGGGAGTTACTGGACCTCTCTCTAAGCCTTCGTTTCTGTGTCTCTGTAATGGGCGACGTAGTACCCGCTCAGAGGGTGGCTGTGGGCAGTGTGTGAACCATCCAGCTCAGTGAGTGGCACAGAGCAGAGATGCAATCGATCCTAGAACTCCACCATCTCCTGCTACGCTCCCACCCCCAACCTTCAGTGGCTGCAGAGTCAGTGGTGGTGGAAGAGCCCAGTGTGCCTGGTACCCCAGATGGGGCATCCCAGCCACCCAGAAACCACAGACGAGAGGGCGTCCCCAGCCCTCAGTCATCAGCCCCGCGTACCACCTGGGGTCTGTGAACTCTGAGAACCTTCTCCTGGGTGCCTGTGCTGCATTCACTGTCCCAACTGACCTCCCCGGTGCAGGGCTGCATCTATGTGTCCCAGGAGACAGCCTGCATGGAGAGGCAGTTGTGGGAGACATTAGTGGCTGATTCTCTGAACCCTCCACCCCGCGGCCTCCAGAGGGGACTCCCAGGACACCGGTCTTCTCAGCTCTGCAGGACTGAGCACACTGAACCACCCCAGGCCTGTCCTGAAGACACAGCTCTGCTCAGGGCCGGAGCTCAGCCCCAGAGGCACAAAGGCACAGATGGAGGAACAGTTCCCAGTCACAGGACCCCGGATTTCCCACATTCGGGGCAGGAAAACAATCATGACACACACCCCTCCCCAAGCACCGTGCTCCCTGAGGGCTCTGAGGGCCCACAGACACTGCTACACGAGAAGCTGCCGGGCTCGCGGTGGGCCGCTGGCACCTAGCACAGCGCCTGTGCACACGGATAATCTGCTGTATGGACGCAGGGAGGAAGAATACAAGAATATGGCTATCCTTCTGGCTTTCTGGTCCTTTTACACGATAATCGCAGGCACTCAGGGGCCCTGTGGGAGCCGTTCTGGATTACGCTCTTTCCAGAAGGAAAACCAGGACGGCAAACAGCTCACTTGAGACATAGGGGAGTAAGGTCTTGGGGCCTGAAAGCACCATCTCTCCCTTTCCCGCAGCTGCAGGGTGTTGCCGGGGCAACAGAAGCCTGTCTGACAGCATTTGGCAATTTAACTCTTACTCCGCACAGAACACGAAAGTGAGAACAATTTAACAGATGTTCTTGCTTCTGACACTTCACACGATGGAGAGAAGCTTGTGATGCATCTGGTCTGGGCCAAGCAGAGGCACTTCTGATTCCCATGTGGTGCTGTCTCAACGCCCAGCAGGTGTGGGCCACCCGGCTCCCTGGGAACCAAAGAATGATCTTCAGCATCCCGAGTACTAGGCTTCCTCCAGGGCACCAAGCTCACCTTTCAGCCCAAGCTGAGCAGCCTGAGCCGGGATCCTTTTCAGGTGCAATGATGCCTAAAGGTCTATAGCGGGGGCTCTCAAACTTCAGAGTGCATCAGTATTGCCTGGGGGGGGTGAGGAGAGGGTTGCTAAAATACAGACTTCTCGGGCTTCCCTGGTGGAGCAGTGGTTGAGAGTCTGCCTGCCAATGCAGGGGACACGGGTTCGCGCCCTGGTCTGGGAAGATCCCACATGCCGCGGAGCGACTGGGCCCGTGAGCCACAACTACTGAGCCTGCGCGTCTGGAGCCTGTGCTCCGCAACAAGAGAGGCCGCGACAGTGAGAGGCCCGCGCACGGCGATGAAGAGTGGCCCCCGCTCGCCGCAACTGGAGAAAGCCCTCGCGCAGAAACGAAGACCCAACATAGCCATAAATAAATAAATAAATAAATTTAAAAAAGAAAAAAAAGATTGTAAAATACAGACTTCTGGACGCCACCCCCAGAGTTTCGGATTCACTGTGTCTGGGGTGGGGCCCGAGAATCTGCATTTCCAACAAGCTCCTAAAGGTTTCTGATGCTGCCCATCCAGGGACCACCCTTTGAGACACTGGCGGGTACAACCCGGCCACTCAGAGCACAGTCCTGTACCAGCAGGGTTGGCACCACCCAGACATCCGTTAGGCATGCGAGTTCTCAGGCCCTGCTCTCAGAACCTCCAGAATACCATCTCTGGGGGGGGGGGGGCTCAAGAATCCGGGTTTGAGCGAGCCCTCCAGGCGATTCTGATGCACCCTGACGTTTTGAGAAGCTCTGGGCTAGGGCAGCAGTTCTTAAACCTTCACTGCACATCAGAATCACCCAGGGAACACTTCCTGTGCCCAGGCTGCATGCTGACCTCTGGGGGTGGGGTACAGGCCCCTTCGTGTTTAAAGCTCCCCAGGTGATTACAATGCACAGCCAAGCCTGAGAACCACCGGTCTAGAGCCTGGCTACACAAGCGTGGTCTTAGGACCAGCGGTGTCAGCGTCACCCAGGAGCTGGTTAGAAATGCAGAATCTCAGGCCCTACATCTCCTGAACCAGAACCTGCATTCCAAGGAGATCCCTGAGTGATTGGTGTGTACAATCAAGTGTAAGTTCCACTGATCTAGGGACACCCCTCCGCCCATACCTACTGGAAGCATGACCCATGAACAAAGCATTTGTCTTCTCTGAGCCTCAGTTTACTCATCTGTAAAATAGGTTTACTACACAAACCAGGTTTGGATTATATCGATTAGTAGATGAATGGTCTCCCTGTGAATCAAGCAGGAGGGAGCCGGACAAGTTCCCGGATTGTACAAAGGCAACTGCCATCCTAAAAGGTCAGGGTACCAGGCTTTGGCAGCAACACAGTGCTGAGCGGGGCCTTGGGGACGAAGCCTGTGTGCTGGACCCAAACCCACCACGTGATCCCAGCAGGTCGAGATGCCCTCCGCGCCTCAGACTCCCGTCTGTAAAATGAGGGCATCGAACCAAACATTCTCTCAGATCCTCTGTGGCCTGAATTCTCGTCTGGAACCTAACATATGATTCCACAAATATTTATGGAGTGTCAACACATACCTGTGCTGCCTGGTGCCAAGGCACAGAGTTTCAAACTAACAACGTAACAGGCCCACCCCAGGGAATGTAAACACAAAATGACCGGGACTCAGAATTGCCCCAAACTCACCGAGACGCTGATGTTTGCAAGATACAGTCTGTTAACTGCTCATTCCTGTAGGTTCTCGGTGCTGGCCCTCATCAAGATGGATTATTAATTCATTTGCTGGGCCTCAGTTTTAAGTCAGGTCACATACATAGAGTTCATTATTTTAACTATAGAAAGGCCCTTCCCTGGGATAAAATTTAATGTCTTTGCCTTCAGATTTTATGAGCGAGCAAAATGAAAGCTGTCCATTTGTAACAAAATTTCAGCCAGACCTTGTTGTTTCGGCCTTTGATATGAGGACTCAGGTAATAAACCCCTTCAGTGCCAGGAAGATGTCTCTCCCTCTTAAGGAAAATCTGAAGCACCCTTGGATCAGAGAGTGTGACATGTTTCCCTTTTTGCCTCAGCTGCCGGAAAGCTCAGTGATAAACGGAGCTCTCAACCGTAGCCCCATTCAACTCAGGCACCCTGGCACATCTCCTCTCTGGTCTCTTGTAACTGGGATCTTATTCTGTATTCTTTTAATTTTCCTGTACAATTGTGAGCAGGCTTAATACATTTTGGAATTGAGTAGGGATAAATATTCCAGGGAGTCGCAGAATGTGAAAATTGAAAGAGACCTTCTCTTGGGCCAAGAAAAGGTAAGCAACTTCCTAAAATCAGTCAGTGGTTTGGGACTAAAAGGGACCCAAGTCAAGGTCCCCCTGCCCAGTAGTCCTAACTACCTTCACTTCTACATTCTTCTCTGGGGACCCTGGCGATACCCCCTCTTGCCAGTGGGGAAGCCGAGGTCCCAAACGGGGAGGGACGTGTGCCAGCCGCACTAATGTCGGGGTGCTGGCTGCCCCCCACCCCGCCCCGGCATCCCATGTGCTCTTCCTCAGACCCCGCGCCAGCGTGGAGCCCACCGTGGGAATAAGTCACCCAATCAGAAACATTCCTATCTGCTAACCCCAAACTCCTAGTCCTTCCCTCCCCCCGACCCCTTGGCAACCATAAGTCTGCTCTCTATGTCTGTGAGTCTGGTTCTGTTTTGTAGATAGGTTCATTTGTGTCATAGTTTAGATTCCACATATACGTGATATCGTATGATATTTGCCTTTCTCTGTCTGACTTACTTCACTCAGTATGAGAATCTCTAGGTCCATCCATGTTGCTGCAAATGGCATTATTTCGTTCTTTTTTATGGCTGAGTAGAATTCCATTGTATCTATGTACCACATCTTCTTTATCCATTCCTCTGTTGATGGACATTTAGGTTGTTTCCACGTCTTGGCTATTGTGAATAGTGCTGCAGTGCACAGAGGGGTGCAAGTATCTTCACTTTGCTGCACAGCAGAGATTGACACAACATTGTAAATCAACTGTACTTCAATAAAAAATGAAGTAAAAAAAAAGAAGCATTTGCGTCACTTCTTGCACGGGGTGACAGATTCGATAAAGGAAACACTTCTCGGGGCCACATTTTCCGTTCTTGATTTCCAAAAATGGATTTATCAGCCCCTTCTCCTTACAACACTCCCTCCACCTCTGTAAATCCCACTAGAACCCAATCCCAGGAGTGACAATCAGTGACGTGCCTCCGGACCATGGACCCGAAGTGTTTGTTAAATATTTCTGCACCGATTGGCCATTGGTTGGAACACCCTGAACACCCCTGCCCCTGATTGCCCTAGGGTTCATCCTGGCACAGCAGGGGCCTCGGGGCGACCTCCCTCCTGAGGAGATCAGTTGATGGCTGTGCCTCACAGTTTGTTCAATGTTTTGAATATGAGCCCGGCCTCAACAGAACAGAGCTTTCTAGGAGACATAACATGGAATCTGGAGTCTGACATTAGACGGAGTTTGAGTGTGTGCTTTGCTAATTACTAATGTAGGACTTTGAGCAAATTACTTAACCTCCTTCAGGATTCTATGTGCCTTACAGAGTAGATAGGAGATGGACAGAACGTACACGTAAAAGTGCTTTGTAAACTCTAAAGGGGCCACTGGTTATTGTCAAGTCATATGGTCTTGGGATGTATCAGCACGGAGGGAAGAGAGCAAGTTCGTTAAAACTGCACTGGGAGTGACAGACCAATTAAATGTGGTCCATCCACACAACAGGGTGTTACTCAGCCTTAAAAAGGAAGGAAATTCTGACACATGCTACATGGATGAACCTTGAGGACATTATGCTAAGTGATACAAGCCAGTGACAAAAGACCAAATACTGTACGATTCCACTTTTAGGAGTTACCTAAAGTAGTCAAATTCATAGAGACAGAAAGTAAAATGGGGGTTTCCAGGGGCTGGAGGAGGGAGGAATGGGGAGTTAGGTACAGTTTCAGTTTGGGAAGATGAAAAAGTTCTGGACCTGGATAGTGGTGATGGCTATACAACAATGTGAATGTCTTTCATGCCACTGAACTGTACACTTAAAAATGGTTAATTAAAGTAGTGTATTTCATGTTATGTGTATTTTACTACACACACACACACACACACACACACAACTTAAAAGAGAACTATGGCAAGAGTCACACTCTGTAAGTCCCAAGGGAAAGCCTGGCAAACCTCTGGGAGGAATCTTCCTAAGTTTTTGTACATGGAGTTTGTAGCAGTTAATTTGGTCATTCAGTAGTCGTTTTGCTCTTTCTCATTCCTTGAGAACATGCCTGATAGATGAAGCTTCAGATTAGATTCTTCCAGATCAGGAGGGTATTACTGTACATCACGCAGAAGTATTCCTTGAGAACACACATCACAGGACCAGAGGTCTAATTAACAGGAATGGATGGAACACCTATTCTGAAAGAATGAACTTGACCCATGTTCTAAGCTAAGAATTTAAAGTTACCCATTACTAACTGCCATGGATGTCCCAGTATCTCAGTGAACACCACCAAGCATAACAAAACCATGGTGGAAGAGGAACACACTGCAGTGGCCATTCCTCCCAGGACAGTCATTGAAAGGCCCACTGCCCAGAAAGCCTGCAAAGCATCCCCTACTTTTAGGATCCGTGTCTGCCGGGCTCAAAACTGCAAAGGGAGGAAGGAGTGATATTAGCTAAGCCTCAATGTACCAGACTTTCCACACATTCTTTCATTCAATCTTTCCAAACTCCCTCTGAAATTCCCACTTCATTGATGAGAAAACTGAGGCCCAGGGAAGGTGTAAGGCTACTGGTATTTCTTGAGTGCCCACTTTGTGTTGGTACCATGACTAGGTGCTTTCCAAATGGGATCTCCGTTTTCTGGATATTACTATCATTCCTTTTTTTGTTTTGTTTTGTTTACAAGTAGGAAATTGAAGCTCAGAGAGATGAAGCCATTTGCTTAAGGTCACACAGTGAGTGAATGATAGAGCCAAATTGGAACTCGTATCTTTCCAACTGCCCAGTGACGCTTCCCATTATGTCCCAGTTGCCACTGTGAGATAGTGGGGCAGGAGGGAGGAGCAGATATTTCAGGAAGGGCCTGGCAGCTAGTTGGGGCTCCACGGATGCTAGCGGACTCTGATATGTTAGTCTCAAGAGAACACTGTGCTGTATGTTTCTAGCTTTAACAAATAAGCCAGGAATTAGAGTGAAACACGTCTCCTTACGAGTGTGGAATGAGCAAGGCCGCCTACAGATAGGAAGATGGATGGACAGAGAGGACAGCACCTTCCCACGGTCACACAGCGGGACCAGTGTTGCTGGATCCCCTCCTGCGTTTCTCTTCAAAATAGCGCATGGGCAGCACAGGCTGGTGACCACCAGCTTGGGGGAGGAAGATATCCCAGGAGAGGCCAGGGTCCCCCTCCTCAGCCCGAAACGTGGACCACACGCCCCACCAGACCCTGGTCACAGGGCAGCCCAGCCACATCCTGGGCTCGGGCCTTTGCCGGAAAAATTATTTCTTATTTCACCCCCATCCCCAGCTTTGGTGAGGGAGAGGTGCCAGGTGAAGAGTTGGATTGCCATCTAGGGTGTCTAGAAAATGGCCTCACTTTCAGCCTCATTCTCCACTTCTCCCTCTAGCCAAGAAATGTCACCTTAGTGAGATTCTATTTCTTCTCCAAGAGCTGCTTCCATAGAAAAAGGCTCCATCTGTACCAAGCAACAGAGGAAAGAGCACAGAATTCAATGTCAGCGCATCAGGGTCCCTGGGAGGAGGGGAGATGGTGTTTGCTCCCCTAAATTTATATGCTGAAGCCCTAGCCCCCAGTGCAATGGTATTAAAAGGTGGGGCCTTTGAGCAGTGACTGGGTCTAGATGAGGTCATGAGGGTGGGGTCTTCAGGATGAGATTAGTGCCCTTAAAAAAAGAGGAAGAGAGCTCTCTCTCCCTCCGTGAACACACTGAGGAAGGGCCATGGAAAGGCACAGCGAGAAGGTGGCCGCCTGCAAGCCAAGAAGACAGCCCTCGCCAGGAACCAAATCTGCTGGCACCTTGATCTTGAACTTCCCAGCTTCCAGAACTGTGAGAAGTAAATGTCTGTTGCTTAAAGCACCCAGTCTATGTTTTTTTTTGTTACAGCAGCCTGAGCTGACTAAGACTGATGGGGCGTTATTGTTTAGTGCGTACAAGAGTTTCCATTGAGTAGGTGACAGAATCCTGGAGATGGATGGTGGTGACGGCACAACCATGTGAAGGTACTTAATGTCATAGAACTGTACATTGACATGCGGTTAAAATGGCAAATTTTATGTATATTTTACCACAATTTAAAAAATAAAAATTTTAAAAGAGCACTTGGGCTCAAAACCCAGCTTTGCCACTTGGTGGCAGGTGACCTGAGTGGGGGGCTGCCTAGCCTCTCAGAGCCTCCGTTTCTACCTCCGTCAAGTGGTCCCATCCCGACCTGAGCAAGCCTCCCGCAGGTGAGTCAACAGCTACAGGGGACGGGAGAGGACCAGTAGCCACGTGCTGGCAAAGAGCCCCTGAGCTGCCCCGACAGAGTGCTGCAGAGGGGCGTGGCTGACATGACCTCACACTCACGAGGAGCCACAGACCTGCTTCTCCCAGCAGGAAGAGCACAGCAGTGTCAACCGACAGCTGCCCAGGAAAGAAAGCAACTCTGGCAGATCCCCCAGCTCTCTGAAACGGCAGGTTCAAATAAAGCTGCACTGAGAAGCGGACACAGCGAAGCAATGCGTTCCCACCCTTCCTGCCCTTAGCGGGCAGGACCTGTCGCCTTCCCTCTGGGGAGTGTTCCCACGCCCTGGCCACCAGCCTGATCCGGGCGCACAGCTGGAAGGAGGGAAAGCTCTCTGCTCAGCCCACCCTTCCTCTGTGGGCTGGAGAAAAGGCAAAGAATCCGGACCAGCGAGCTTTTCAAGACAGGGAGGCACAGCCCCTGTAGGAGCCCTGGTCGGGGAGTCAGGAGGCAGGGATGCAAATCCCAGCCGGGAGATGAGGGCAAGCCGATGGTCTCTGCTCAGGCCTCACTGCCTCCACCACGTCCCGCTGGGAGACTTAGGTTCAAAGCCCTGCTGGGTCACATGGGCTATCCACTCAGTCTCTGAGTCTCCTTCATGGGGAACAGGGAAGCACCGGAAGTTGCCCCCACATTGTGGGAGGATCTGTGAGGTCAGGAATGGCAAAACGTACTTGTCGGATGAGAGGGCAGAAGGGAAGGGCCCACATCGTCCTCTATCATCCGTGTAACAAGGGGATCCGCACGTGGGAAGCTGCCACGGGGAGGCCACGGGGGGCCTCGAATGGCAGCTGGTCCAGGTCCACACGCTGGTTGGGGACCCGAGAGCCAGAGGAGCCGGCAGGTGACCACCGTGCATCCCACCTGGTCTGGCAGGGCAATGAACGTGCACTCGGGCCATCCCCACCCGACGGCCAGCTGCTCTCTGGACACTGTCCTGTTCTCGTTCATCCAGCGAGCGGTGAGCTGTGCCCACGAGGCGCCCAGCAGTGAGCACAGGGGGACAGGAGGGGACAGCTGCCCCAGGAGGGCCAGCTCAGTCCAGGCTGAGCAGCAGCGGAAACTGTGCCTCTTCCTCTGCGTTCTCGGGCCTGGCGTGGGAGGCCCGGCAAACGTTTGCTGAATGAGCGCACGTCACAGAGCCACTGAAGTGGCTCAGCGGCCCCTATTCCTAAGCGGCTCACCCACCGACTTTCTCACTCCTGGTCTCTGCCTCTGTTTCTGTCTCTAGCCCTCTGTCTCACTCTCACAGCAGGCTACCTAAGACAACTTTGCTTTAATCCCTCCCAAACCGACGTGGCCCCCCCGAAAGCTGCCGGGCGCCAGTTTACTTGAGGACCCACCCGAGTGAGGAACGGGTGTGTGGACACAGGGAGTCTGAGCTCACACGCCGTCAAGCGTCTGCGCTCGAAGACCCCAGGCAGTGACGACTCCCTTGCTTGCGTCACTCAGCCCACCACCTTCCTGAGGCCTGGGCCACGAAACGCTGAATGACTACCAGGGTCTAAGGATGCCCCCCAAATGCAACAGACGTCAACGGTCAAGTGACCTGCCCGAGATCACAAAGCTAGTAAGGTTTTCTGAGCTCACATCCAGGACCCTTTGCTTCTGCCGTGAGACCTCGTCTCTTGGAAGCTCCCATTAGGAGCAGCCGCACAGCCTCCAAGGCTGGCTGGCACCACAGAGGTTGTCCAGGCCAGCACTCTCGTTTGACTAAGACAGAGCCCGGGGAGAGTGACCTGGCTGACCAGTGGTAGAGCAGAGGCTAGAACCCTTGCCTCCGGTCTCCCCCCCCCGGGCCACACGGCCCTCTGGTGACCGCCTGAAGAAGACACGTGAAGACAGACTAGAGAAATGATCTAACCTGCTGCGCAGGGTAAGAAAGAAGAGTGTCTAAATGATACAAGCAGTCTGTCCGCGGGCCTTGGGAGGGGGTGAGGCCCCCATCATTGGGGGAATCTGGGATCAGACTAAATGACAACCCTGGATGTGACTCAAAATATGTAACAACTGATCCTACACAAACATAGCCGATCGTCACCAACAGCCTTCACAGCACCAGGACAGCTGGGCTCGTGCACCCCAAATAATCATCGCTTTTGTCACCACTCTCAGAAGAAGGCATGAGGGGCTGGAGTCCCTCTGTCTCTGAGGGTCTATGACTGAGGCAGGCTCTGGGATGGGGAGGCGGGGCTTTGGAATGAGCGAGTTACTTAGGAAAGGCACTTAACCTCTGCGATTGGGTTAGGATGAGGTGGGTGAGTTTTTGAAAAGTGCCATCAGAACACACAACAGGCCCTTAACTAATGGCAACTCTTATTTCGGCAGCTGATAGTGATGCAGGTGATGACTGAAGACATAGCTTTTGGGGGCAGAAACTGTCACCTGCATCTCTCCAACTTCCAGATTTTTGCTCTTCTGATTCCACATCTGAAACCTAAAGGGCCCACTGACCTGAGCCTGCTTCCCATTCCATTAGAGGGAGTGATGGAAACGAAGGAGACTGGTCCCTTGTTCCCGTGAACCACCTGGCGCCCCAGGGACATCCAGCGACGCCTACCTCTCCCCCACTACCACCCAAACCATAACTCGCCCCAATTCAGAACAGATTTATAGGAGAGAATAGATTTATTGCCTGATATGCATATTTAATGACCTTCAAAGGGAGTTCATAAATACACCATGCAATTTATTGGTATTTAATGTTATGCATTAATTAATAATTTTTATGCCCTCCAACATGTGCCAATTTGAAAAACTTAATATAACATTCAATAACTCTTGTCAAAACGGAATAAATTTCCATGGATTTATACATCCTGGGAAATATACTCCATCTCAAACAAATTAAATAATGCATGTAATATGGGGGGTGGTTTGAACAATTTATTAAAGCTTGATTTAAGAGGAAATAGGTGTATTTTATGAGCTTCTTATTAGGGACTCATGCATTCTCTTCCAAAGAAAGAGAGCACGGCACCCCAGGCACCCTGCTCGCGGTGGCTACGTTAGCTGTAGTGTTAGCCTCTGACCCTAACATAGAAGGAAACGGGCTGCTCTTGCCCTGCCTGCCCAGCTCTGTCCTGGGCCCTCCTCTCTTCTCTGCATCGCTTCTTTGCTTTGACAAAGGCGCTCATCCTCAGCCTCCGTGGATACGCCCACATCCACAGGCTGCTGAGGCTTCCCCACCCCAAATCAGCACCCCAGACTCAGCGCACTGGTGTAGCTGTGGGGCTGTGGCCACCAGCCACCCTCCCCGGCCCCAGAGGTAGCCAGACAACTCTCTCCCGACCCCCCAAAGGTTGATGTACAGCCTTGTCCTGCCACTAGGAAATTAGGGGGCTCCCATGGCCTATGGGCAAGGCCACACTCCTCAGCTGGACATTTCAGGTCTCCCAAACATCGTCCTGCTACCTTCCCAGCCACAGCTCTCACCCCACACAGAAGGTCCGCTTTGGGCGAATCACCCTGCTGCCATGCCCAGCCCCGGCCGGGGCTCCCACCTCCACACCCAGCCCTCTGACCTTCCCCTGGCCTGGAACTCCCGCCACTCCCCTCCTCCTATCAAAGTCCCCCCTGAGTATCAGGGCCCAGCCCCATCTTCAACCTCCTCTCTCCAGTCTCTCTGAATCCCCAGATGGAAAAGAGCTCGTCTTCCCCTGCGGGTCTCCCGGGGGGAGCGTATCTGACTCTGCCCCTCTTCCCACCCTCTCCCACCAGGAAGGGCTCCTTGAAGGGCTGAGGCCCGCTCACCTCGTCCCCCCCAACCCCTGCAGGGCCCAGTGGGGCTCAATACGCATTTGCTTGAAGTAACAGATAAAGGAAACTAATGAATGTTCCTTTGTACTTGCAGAAAAAGGAACATGACAGGTGCAGGAGACCTGGTGGCCCCGGGTACATTCAGCCCCACCCAGCAGCCAGCGTGTTCCTGGTTCCTGGGGGGACTGTCTGGAACCCGGGTGACTCCCAACGAGAAGAGGCAGCAGTGTCACCACATCAGACCCAATCGCCCTGACAGTCTCCTCCCCAGCCAGCCAGGTCCTCTACAAAGACTCCTGTCACTGTAGCCACCTTGAGGCTGGAGGGACTAGAGCCAGGGACACTTCTGGGTGGCAGCAGTACCCCATAAGTTGTTGCATCAAAAAAAAAGATGCTAAAAGTAAGTTCATAGGGAGAAAACACCAGATGAATGCAGATACTTTTTTCACCTTTAAATTCCTATCCCATTTCCCACCAAAACCTTTGTCATCTGCTACCATTCATCCACTGTCAGGTAGGCCCAGGTAAGAGGATGCAAGAGTAAAGGGCAAAGCCACAGCTCGTGCACAAACCGCAAACCTGGAGGCAGACCCGTGTGCTCACGGATGTGGGTCTGAGTGCAGACACAGGAAGTAAGTCAATTTTCTGAGAGTGAAATCATTAAGAGCTCCTATGGCAGGATCAATTCCATCAATTGTCCATGTGGTTTGGGATCCATGGCAGTATTGCAGGTGGCCCTGGGGTGCTTTGAATCAAGGCACAGCACGGAACCAGCGGGCACAGCAAAGAAGGACCAACCAAGTAGAGAAGACATTTCTAAGACAGAGCCAGCAAGCCCTGGTGACAGATCAGACGTGAGGGTGAGGAGGACAGGCTTTGTGAAGGGATGAAGGGGTTTCAGGAAGTGCCCAGGTCTTGCTGAACCCCACTGGCAGGGGGGATTGGATAGAAGTATCAATAGTTTAAGAGCAAAAGAGAGTCTAGCATTTCTAACCCTAAATCTAAAAATTTCTAGATTACAGGCACAGGGGATCTAGAATAAACCTCCCAATTTAGTATTGACTATACTTTCCCAAGTAATAAAATATAACATTTCTTTTAAAGATGTCCAGGCAGTGACATTGCCCAGCTACCTTCTATAACTTGTTCCAGTGGCTGACTACCTCCGTGTCTAGCAATTTCTTCCTTATAACTAAGTTTAATCCTTCATGCTCTAGTTTAAGTCTTTCTTTGATTATTCCTTCTTTCTCCAGTGGAAGTGCTACCATTTCATGGCTAATAATAGGACCTATTATTATGTAGAGATGTCACATCTCAAATCCAAAGGATGGCTAATGAAAAAACGGGTAAATCCATGAATTGTGCTTTTATTCCAAAGACTAATTGTTTAGAAAAAGCTTCTGGCTTGGAATTAGGCTAGCTGCTAAGCCTATATAGAGTAAGGCTCATCCCATCCAAACAAACTTTCGTGCACTGAAGGCCATAGTCAACACAGAAGCCTTAGTTGCTGCCCCACGGCAAGGCTGCCACAAGTAAAGGACTTTCAAGTGGAGATGCAATCATTTTGTCCCCGTGAAGTCTGCACATGTCAACTCAACTCTTTATGATGTCTCTCTGATCAGCTCTTTTTCAAAGGCAAATGGCAGGTGGCAAAATTAATATGTGGCAGCAGAGCAAAGATAAATAAAAGATACAGTGAGAATTGCACTTTCCCTTTGATTTCTCCCAGTTGAAAATCATCTCCAAGAGAGCAAACGAAACGTTTACTTTTACAAGAAAGAAGGGAGTCTGGGGAGATGTCCCATGTGTCCCGGCTCCCCTGTCTAAGATGCCTTTGTACAACGTATGCAAAAGTGACAGGCACACCGCTCGCCAGGCGCCGCCCCACCTCTGTGAGACAGGACGTGCGGTGCTCTTTACAAGCACCCGCCTCTCCTACCTCTGCTGCTCCTAGCCTCCATACATGGGCCCTGAACCTGTGTTTGATCCACCCCCAAGGCTGAGAAGGAAGCTTAGCGGCTCTGTTGTGACGAAGAGAAAAATATGGAAAATGTTCTATTCGCTGTCAAGTTAGTATTGGGGAAAAGGCCACAGTCCAGGAGAGATCCTTCTGGAGTCAGTTTCATGAGCTTACAGGGAGGGATTTGGGTGCAAGTGAAGAAGAGAATCAGACACTGATTTGTGGCTGGAATTAGAGCCCCTGGCATTTCTCAAACCCTCCACACGCTGTGATCTTCACCTGCAGATGCTGAAGTGGCGGAAGGAGGGTGGAGTTCAGCACAATGACGGGAAGGTATGGGGGGTGGGGGGGTGGGGTGGGCGTGACTGCAGGTCCAAGGACAGCGTGCGAAAAGAGCCCCTGGGGAGGAACGACAGGCTGGGAAAAGACCCCTGGGGAGGGGTGGCCCCATTTGGACCCCATTTCTACTCCTTTCCAGCTGTGTGACCTTAGGCAAGCCATTTAACTCCCCTACGCCTGTTTTCTTATCTGTCCAATGGGGGTACATGCCAATTACCTTATAGGTTCGTAAGAATCAGATGAAAGAATACATATGAATATGTCTTGCAATTTGTAAATAGTATTGTGCAAATGTAAGCTCTGAGGTGGATCTGGAGAAGAAAATAATGTAATAAAATAAACCTAAGCAAAGTAAAAGCAGAATTAATATTGATAAAGAATTAATGAATCAACAATTTTTTAAATGGTATACGAATTCAAGAACTGCTTCTTTGAGAAAAAATAAAATAAATTGCTAGCTATCATAATCAAGAAAAGAAGGGAAGAAAGCACAAATGCACAAAATAAGAAATGGGATGGGGAAACAATCACAGAAGTTATTAAAGGAAACATATAAGACTTATTTGATCCATTCTACCCAGCTAAATGTGCAAACCTGAATGAAATGAATGATTTTATAGAAATGTACAAATTACCAAAACCAATCTTTAGAAAGATAGAAGAGGTAAGGAAAATAATTATCATAGAAAAAAAGTTGTTACAGAGCTGAACGCGCTAAAAAGAACTGGGCCTAACTGGTTTTATAGACAATTCTATCTCATCCTTAAGAAACAGAGAGCTGCCATGCTATTTAAACTGTTCTAGAACACAGAAAAAGAAGGAAAGCTTATTAATTTTTTTAATAAAACCAGTATATTGCTGACAACAAAACCAGAAAGACAAAAACATAAATAAAACTATAGACCAATCTTACTTAGAAATATTGCAAACTCTTAAATAAAATATTAGCAAAAAGAATCCAGCAGGACAGTAAAAGAAAGACATTGTCTCAGACGAGTCATGTAGCCCACAAACATAGGGATGTGTTAAGAAGTCTATTACCATAACTTTCCATGTTAATGGATCAAGAGAGAAAAATTATATGATCATCTCCATAGACACTGAAGGCATTTTATAAAATTCAACATCCATTCTCAATCAAAATAAAACTTTCTTTTATCTTAACATACAATAAAATTCTTAACTTGCATACACAATCACACACACACACACACACACACCCCTCAACTCAAAAGACTGTATCATGCTTATCTGGGAAACATTAGAAGTATCCCAAGAATGCCTATTAGCAATACAAATTTTTAGCATTGGTCCGAAGGTACTAGTGAACTCAAACTAGAGACAGAGAAAGAAAGAAATATAAAAACTGGAAAGGAGGAGGTAAAACTATTACTATTTTCAGGTGAAAACTCCAGAGAATCAACTGATAAGTAAAGGAATCCAACTAGGTTGTTGAGTACAGAATTAATAAGCAGTAATTACCAGCTTTCCAAATGAAAACAACCAGTGAATGAAAGAAAGTACCATATACTAGTAACACAGAAGATAAAATACACACCAGGAAATGTGTATGAAGAAAATATTAGAGCTTGACTATGACTTAAACGAATGGAAAGGCGACCTGTGTTCTTGGACAGGAAGTCCCCACATCGCAAAAATTTTAAATTCTCCCTAAGTTAATCTGAAAACTTAACTTGACTCCAGTAGAAATACCAACAGATTAACTAGATGAGCAGGTTCTCAAATTCACATGGAAAAATAAACATAAAGAATACTTAGGAAATTTCTGAAAAAATAGGAGTAATAAGAAGAGACTACTAAGAGATAAAAAATATTACAAAGCTACATAATAGTTAAAACAGTGTAGTCCTGACACTTAAGATACAGACAGATCTACTGAATAGATTAGAAAGGCCAGAAATTGACTGAAAAGCATATTGGGATATATTGCCACAAAGGTGGCGTTTATTTCAAGTCAGTTGGGGATGGAGAGGGATTATTCAATAAATGATGGTAACACAGATCATTAGACTTCTGGAAAAGTGAAAAGTGGATACTACTTCACAATATACACCAAGTAAATTTCAGGTTGATCAAATATTTAAACATAAAATGAAATTATATTAGAATTAGGAAAATATTTTATAATCTCATCATTCAGACAGCCTTGCTAAATATGACATTATGCCCCACACCATAAAAAGGATCTACAAATGTGATTTCTTTAAATAAATTTTTTCATGAAACAGAAATACCATAAAATCAAGGCAAACAACCAACTGGGAAAAATTTTGTAACTCATATTAAAGATAAAAGGACCAGCATCATCTTTATATTTCAAAATCTTGGTACTATGGGGAAGCTTTAAAAATTGTTTCTACTACAAAGAGGTGTTTGAACTCTGATCAACAAGAGAGGGACTTGTGGGTTTTGAGAAAGAAAAGGACATGGGAGGCAGCAGACTGAACAGTTAAGAGAAAAAGCTTTAGAATTAGACACACCTGGGCTTAAATTGCAGCTCTACCACATACGAGCTGAGTGATCGTGGGCAATATTCCTTTTCAAATTTTTTTATTTTTAGATAAATAAAGCAAATGTGGCAAGGTATTTATTTTATATTGGAGTATAGCTGATTAACAATGTTGTGTTAGTTTCAGGTGTACAGCAAAGTGATTCCGTTATACATATACTTGTATCTATTCTTTTTCAAATTCTTTTTCCATTTAGGTGATTACAGAATACTGAGCAGAGTTCCCTGTGCTGTACAGTAGGATCTTGTCGGTTATCTGTTGTAAATGTAGCAGTGGGTATATGGCAGTATTCCTTTTAATCTCACCGCTCTTCAGTTTTCTTATCTATAAGGTAATGATACTAAGATCTTTTTCACAGGTTTGCTTTAAGGATTCAATGAAATGTATGTGACGGGCTTAGGTGAGAGCATGATATATAGTAATCTACAAATACTACCTATGGATTCAGAAAGAAGTGTTTAAGCAGCTTTAAATCTTTAAGAAACTCCAAAATATGACAGAGAAACACACAGATGTATAGGTGAACAATTAGGTGCCACCATACTATTTCCTGAAGAGGCGCCTTCTGTCCGAGGAATCTAAAGTGGCATCACTAGTTCATCAATTCACTCAAAGTCTCTCAATAATCCATTTGATAAGAGCAGTAACATCACCAATTTACAGCTGAGAAAATGGGGAAGCCCATCCTTCCAGCTGTTCAGGCCCCAAACCTTGGAGTCAGCCTTGACTCTCTTCTCTCACACCACCCACATCCAATCTATTATTATTATTGTAGACTTCAAATATACATTCATATTTCAACCACTTCTCACCAGCCCTCATGTGACTGCCTTAATCCAATCCCCTTCTCTTTCACCTGGATTACTGCCGTACAATGGACATTCCCTGCAGGAAAAAATGGCTACCTTTGTCCTCACAGTCTATCTTCACTGCAATGAGAGGGATCCTGTTAAAAGGTAAATCATCCTGTCTCTTCTCTCCTCAAAAATCTACGACTCCCTGTTTCACTCAGATCAAAATCCAGAGACCTTACTTCAAAATACAGAGACCTTACTTCTGCACGGTAAAGGAAACCATCAATAAAATGAAAAGGCAGTCTATGGAATGGGAAAAAATACTTTCAAAGCATATATCTGACAAGGGATCAATATTTAAAGTATATAAAGAACACATACAACTCAAGAGCAAGACAAAACAAATAACAACAATCTGATTTTAAAATGGGAAGAGGAACTGAATAGACAGTTTTACAAAGAAGATATTCTAGTGGCCAAAAGGTGTATGAAAAGATGCTCAACATCACTATTCATCAGGGAAATGGAAATCAAAACCACAATGACCTACCACCTCTCACCTGTTAGAAAGACTATTATCAAAAAGACAACAAATAAATAACAAGTGTTGGTGAGGATGTGGTGAAAAAGGAACCCTTGTGCAATGTTTGTGGGAATGTAGATCGGCATAGCCACTATGGAAAACAGTATGGGGGGTTCTCAAAAAATTAAAAATAGAGCTACCATACAATCCAGTAATCCCACTTCTGGGTATTTGTCCAAAGGAAATGAAATCACTACCTCAAAGAAATATTTGTACCCACCCCATGTTCACTGCAGCATTATTCACAATAGCCAAGATATGGAAACAATCTAAGTGTCCATCAACAAATACATGGATAAGCAAAATGTGGTGAGTATATATACAATGTCATATTACCCAGCCGTGAGAGAAAAGGAAATTTTACCATTTGTGACAGCATGGATGGACCTTGAGGGCATTATGCTAAGTGAAACAAGCCAGCGGAGAAAGACAAATACTGCATGATCTCACTTAATATTAAAAAAATTAAGAACTAAGATAAAACTCATAGAAGTAAAGTAGAATAGTGGTTGCCAGGGACTAGGGAGTGGGGGAAATAAGGTGAAGTTGGTAAAATGGTACAAACTTTCAGCTGTAAGATGAATAAGGTCTGAGTAATGTACAACATGGTGTACATTTTTATTTTTTTAACATCTTCATTGGAGTAAAATTGCTTTACAATGATGTGTTAGTTTCTGCTGTATAACAAAGTGAATCAGCTATACGTGTACATATATCCCCATATCCCCCCACCTCTTGCGTCTCCCTCCCACCCTCCCTATCCCACCCCTCTAGGTGGTCACAATATAGTTTTTTAAAAAAATCCAAAGTCCTTACTATGGCTCCCAAGACTCCCCTCCTCCCCCATGATATGAGCCCGATTTCCTCTCTGACATCATCTCCCACTAGTTTCCCTTGTCCTCTTCCCCCATCCAGCCCGAACGGCCTCTTGCTGCTCCCCAAACATTCTAGGCAAGCTCCTGCCTCAGGGCCTTGAAGGAACCTGCAACATTCTTTCCCCAACATCTGCATGCTTCACTCCTCACTACTCTCAGGTCTTTACTCGAGAACCACCTTCTCTGGGTCACGGGTACACGAAGTGAATGACGCTATCTTCTCTACATTGGAGTGTATTTAAATTTTTCCACTAAAATATTAGTTAAGTCAATTTCTCAATGGGGCTTTCTCTGGCCATCCCATCTAAAATTTCAGCAGTCCCTCCAACAATACTTCATATATGAATCCCCTGCTTTTTGTTCCTTGTCACTGTCTAACATTTTTCTTAGTTATTTTATCTATTATCTGACTCCCCTCTAGAATATAAGTTCCATGAGAGCATGGGTTTTTAATCTGTTTTGTTTGCTACTGTCTCCCCATCACCTAGCACAGCTCCTGGCACAAAAGAGGTGCCCAGAAAATTTTTGCTGAATAAGCAAGTAGATGAATACACCCAGTCATTCTCTCTGAGACACCCAGTGATTTTGTTTGGTGAATCCTGGTCTCCTTTGGAACCTTTTGCTTTTCATTGTTTGGAAATCCCCAGCAGGCCTTATAGACATTATGTAGACCTACAGACACCACCATCATTTCCCGGAGAGCTGAGAACCCCATTGTCATGCAAGTGTCACCCACAATCTGAAGGAGCAGGGACTCTAAGCTCAATTCCATTTCCCCCCATCCCTTTTCTGCTTTTCCATGCAAGGTGCACACAGACACGGGAGCTGTTGAGGAGCGGACTGTATAGAATTCATTACATATTACATACAAAGGGGAATGATCTGGGCCTGTTCTGAGGTCCATCAGTAACTCAGAGCCCAGAGGTGTGAAATATATCACAGTCACAGAAATTGGCACCAACTTAGGATGCCAAAGGAAGAAAAGAGGTCAGAGAGAGTTACTGGTCCCAATTCTTCTTCACAAAACAAACTTGCAAAAGAATAAAAAAGAGAACCATGGCTCTCTGAATTCAAGGTCTACAGTCTGCCATAGGCCCTGCTGTGGACTGAAGTGGCAAAGTTACCCTTCCGTTCAGTGACTTGTGGAGTGTTTTCCGATGACAAAAAGTCACAGCGTTCTAGATGACTCACAGAAGAGACAGAGGACACCACCCTGGACATGAAGGATTTACTTGGCATTGGCAATGAGATTCAATCCTGACAGTCATTGAACACCACTGGGACCCAGCTACATTCTTCTGTTGATTCAACACAATTACCTGTGTTAAGTACCAAGAAACAGACTAGACTACAGCCTAGTAAGGGGCCTGGGCTCCACGAAAGTTATATTATATAGGGAGTTGGGTAATGCCTAACAGGGCCAATATCCAGGTGAGTGAAACCACCCAGAGAACCCAGTGGTTAAACAGAAAGAGTGAATAATTGACTCATTTGCTTGGATTAAGGGAAATGAATAGTGAACCACCAAGTCTGACAAAAATTGTACACGGGTTAATACTTTTCTTATCATTCCTTTGGTTGAACTGTCTGTGATAAAAACAAGATAGCCAGAGGGGTCACTACACAATGACTTACAATTGGACATACAAGTTAGCTGAAACTTGGCTAAGCCAAAATCACAAACCATGTGAAACATGAGATCACCAATATCTATATTAGATACAATTTTAAACACCAAATCCATTTCAGTAATTGAAACAAGTCACAGGGAAGAGAGAGGAGGCTAAAATAACAGCTCTCAATATAGCAGAGTGGCTGGAAGCATAGGTTCAAATCCTGAGTCCACCATCTGATGGATAGGTAACATTTAGTAGTTGCTTAGCCTCTCAGATTTAGTCTTAAATTATCCATAAAATGGGCCAATATCGGTATCTCACAGAACTGAAGTTATGAAAATTAATGAGATCATGCATGTAAAACATTTAGAATAGTGCTTAGCACATAGGTGGTGCTGAAAAAGTATTATTAATAATATTGTAATGATGCGCATGTAAAATACACATGTAAATATCCTGTCTAGGTTACAGACTGTTAGAAAAAAGTGCTTCCTTATGAATGGGAAGTGGTCTGGCAGAGATTATGTGAGAAACAATCTAGCCAAGCCAGTCCCTCCCTCCTGGTGTCTTTTCACTAACTTCCGTTTGCTACATGTGATGGCATCAGATGAAATGTCATGATTCAGTCTTGATCAGTCGGTATTCATGTGATCTGATGATCTACACAGAAGATCACAAACTGGGAAATCAGGTTATGGTCACCACTGCACAATGTGATCTACAGGAGGTTATCATTCTCTCCTAGAAAGCAGTGGCATTCCTTGTAGAATGCTGATTGAGGTCATGATACTCCCCACCTCACATGAGAGGTGGTAAAAGCGACAGACCCTTTATACACACATGCATACACACACACACACACACACACACACACACACAAAGTTTTGCAACAGCCTGGTATCTGGATGGGTAGTGGTTATACACACAGTAATTTTCAATGCAGTGTTAGCAAAGAATTGCTCCAGTACAAAGGAGGTATCCAGGGGCTTTTAGGGTGGGGCTGCCTATGGCCATGGTTCTGAAAAATCTGCTCTGTGCCCTCACCTCCCACCCCCCAGTAGCCGTCCACGGTCACAAGCCAGTGTGGCTGGGAGACAGTGTGGAGCAGGTGCAGAATATTTTACTGCTGTTCTCACACCAGGGGTTGCTGACCATGGTTCTGAAAAGCCTTCTCTGGTCCAAACAGGAGCTGTCCATGGTCACAACCCACTGTAGCTCATACTTGTTCTCAGAGTTCAAAGATTTGTTCTAGCTGAAGTTGTCTTCCTCTTTCCTCTTGAAAGCTCTAGTTAGTTCTTCCTTGACCCTCTTGCTCACACACTAGCCTGGGGATCATTCTGATTCAGAGGGTTCAAAGAAGCAGGTTCTATTTCAAGATTAATTTGGAGGTTAAGATCTGAACAAGATGAGTCTACCTTTTCTGGGTCCTCAGGATTGCTACAGCTCCCAATCTGCAGCAAAACAACAGTTCAAATCAACATAAAAGCAGACTCTAAGGGGCCTTCCACACAAAGAATGACCCAGGTTCCAGAAAGGTTTTCTATGCACTTGAGTGAGCAGTCAGTGAACCTCTAGACCCAGACCAGAGTAGAATCATGGTTTCTAGTCTAAATTTCATTAAAGGTAGAGTTGCAGGATTACTGTCTTCAGTAATTTATCTTCAATATCTATCTCTATTGACTCAACTTTCTTTCCTCATCCTGTGTAAGACAGCATTTTTCTTTTTATTCCTGACCATACAGCTAGATTGGAATTGGCTCAAACACTGTTCTTCTCTGGTTTTGCTGCCAAATATATACATACATACATATATAGATGTAGATATAGATAGATATAGTAAAGCCTAGTGGGAAATTAGAACTGGGTAATTCCATTCTCCACTTAGATCTTGGCTCCATATTTCAGCTTCCTGTTTATAAACAGGTGGTTGACAACGGATATCATGAGACAGCCATATGATGGGTACAGCAGGAAGCACAGAACTGGGCAGGAGTCCTACCCACAGGCCTTCACAATCTAAATATCAAGATCTGCACTCTTCAGGGAATGGAGATCTATAAATAGCAGAGTGATGATATCATCATCTCCCAGCCTGTTCCTGTTCAGCTATCAATTATTTTTCAAAGAGCTCACCAAAAAAATTAATAGATGGTGGTAAATTCTATAGCTGCATTTAACCATAAACACACACACACACACACACCCCACGGACCAATTTTAGATTTTAGTGGCCACTTACTAGAATGAAGAATTCATCTAGCCCACCCCTCTGATTGTATGCTGGGGATCTTGAGTCTAACTAGCCCCTAATGCTCCCTCCTTGCCTAGAGGGGCAGGTGTGCTTCTCTCGATAATTCACTGGCACTGTCTATAAACAAGGTCTCGATTTCTTTGAATACTGAGAAACTTGAAACTTGGGGTTCAACTTTGAGTGAGTAGCAGCCTGTGAACCTTTAAAATAAATCTGACATGTTAGAGGGAACCCTCATCCCTCTTGTTCCCACCATAAAGTGAGGCCTAGGTTGGACATCAGGAGGAAGGACCTGGGAGGGAAGCCTCCACTTCCACATGACCTTGAACAGGTGTCCTGACCTCCTCCATCTTGCTAACCAAGCAGCGACTGTGTATCAAGCAAGTCAATTCTGTATCTGCAGAGCAAGTCTCCAAGAGGACAGCTGATGCTGTGACCGGTCTTTGGGGCACACCCACAGCCCCTGGGAGAGCATCGCCAAATGGATATTGGTGATCTCAAGCTCAGCTCCCCTAAGTTCCCGAATGGTGCTACCCTCATGCTGACCTGAAGCCGAAAACCACCTCAGAAGGTCGGAGAATGTCACCTTTCCCCAGTGACCTTGGATCCTTACACTTCTTTTAAAAATTGGTGTCTGGTCTCTGTTAACAAATAAGGAGGAAGAGAAGAGGGTAGGCGGGAAATCGAGAAAAGATTCTGTTTAAAAATGTAAATGTGTGTGTATCTACATGTATATAAATAGAAACCAAAGTGGAACGTGGAGGGGCACATGCTATTTTAAGGACAAGCTGCAGTCGTAAACTAATCTCCCGAGTGATGCTACTTTCTGGCCGCACGCCCTAGCGTCCAGGCGAGGCTGTGGTGCTTTTTATTCTAGTCACGTTGAACGCCTCTTACGAACCCATCCATCTTAATCAGCACCTACCACTCGCAGCAGCCCTGCAGTCAGGAAGCAGAGGAGCAGACAGCAGGAGGGGATGGGGTGTGAGGGCAGTGGCGAGAGGTGACGTCATAGAAGGAAGGAAGGAGAGAAAGGGGGTGGGAAAGAGCTGTCGAGGTGGGGGAGGAGGCTCCGGCCCAGCCTGGTGGAGGGTGAATTATGAGGCAGCGGGGCCTGTGTCTTCAAGGGGGACACACCTCAAAGCTCAGGTTCAAGGAGCAGGTACCCCTGCAACTAAAGATCCCGACGCAGGGAGGGTAGAAGGGGCTGCAGAGGAGGTGGGAGGCCCAACGGCCGTCCCCTGCATCTTCCCTCCGCTATGCTCCTCCCTCCTTGCCTCAGCCTTATCCCATCCCTTGCCTGGAGTCCTGTTGTCATGGAGCAGCCCTGCCCCCAGCCCACCTGACTCCTAACCCATTCACACACCCTGGCTCCTCCTCTGTGGTCCTTTGGAATGTTTCCATTGGAGTTTCAATCGTCCAAAAGCCAGGCTCTTGCAAGGGGGGTCTCGGGCTCCCCACCCCACTCAGCCCTCCACAAGCTCCACATCTGCAGCCTCAAGCCACCCCACGCTGTCAGGATTGGGTCTGGGGTGAATTCTGAGCTCAGCAAATCCGTGTGCTCACCCAGCCTGGGTCGGCCCCCATCATATGGCCTAGATCCCGCTTGGTATTCCACTTATCTGCTGCAGCCAGAAACACTAGAAACTGCATTCTCCCTGGCTGGGCACCTGAAAGCCCTGCCAGCCCCTGGGCGCTGACCTCAACCCCTAGCTGGGAGCTGAGGTCCCTCTATAAGCACCCATGATGCAACATGGCCACCCACCAACATCACAACCTGGGAGCTCCAGGGAAATCCACACCAATCTGGCTCAAGCCTGAGCTTGTCATACACCTCCAGACACTGTCCTTTTGAGTGACTGCATTGTCCTCACTGGGCCAGTTCCCCAGGCCTGGTTCCTGGCTTGCTCCTGAGGGTGGCACTCGGCTAAGCCTCTTGGAGTTTGATGCTTCCCAGGTAGGACTCAACTGGAGGACTTGGGCTCAAAGTTCAGGGTTTGTGGGAAACCTGCAGGAGACTCCCTGCCAGATGGAAGGTGGAGGGGGGGCCCCATGAGTTGACTGTCTTCAGCCTGGTCACAAGGTCACCGTTACTCTAAGAACCAAATCTGGAAGCTAGGCTCAACGATTAGAGTTAGAAACGACCTATGTGTTACTTCCCCATTATCTCCACATGCAGGTGCCTCAGAGGCTGAAGGAGACTTGTATTTATTAAGTACCTATTCTCCACTTATACATGTATTAGTCCATTTAATCAGCAGAACAACTAGAGAAGAGAAAAATCATACCCATTTTCCAGATAAAGAAACTAACTCAGAGGACTTTGGTAAATTGAGCTCAAGAATGAATAAATGGTAGAGCCAGAATGCAAATAAAAATCTGTCTAATTCCAAAGCTCATGATGTCCTCCCCCCTCTTAGCCCAGGAAAAGGACAGAAAAAAAGCAAAGGGGTAGGGAAAAGAAAATGGTGATGTACAGAAAACAAACTTCTTTTATCACAAGTCACATCTTTGCCAAGGTCATTTTAAGAGGTACGTTCAACCCCTGAGCTACATTCACCAGTCTGGTGGCAAGGTCTCCCTTGTATTTAGACAGCATTTTCTGAGAAAATTCCACAACAAGGGGGACTTAGGCTTGACCCACACTGCAAAGAAGCCAACCGCCTCATCAAGCAGAGACCATGCAAGATGTATAGACAAGAAAGCATTTATTGTCTTTGCTACCAGTGTATGATGGTAAGAGGCAGGAGATCAGAAAAATCAATTTGTGAGCTATTAAATTTGGTGTGTTAATTCACGAGGCTGAACTAGAAATCAGGAAAGCTGCCTAACTGGAGGCTACAGCATACCAGAGGGTGAAATTCCTGGAGGAAGGGGAGCCTCTTTCAATGGAGATGCTACAGATGTGACAGCAATAAGCCCACCAGGGGTGCGGTCCCCCCTCCAGGTATGGGGAGCAGGTTGGTCCCAGGAAGGTCCTTCCAGTCATCATCTAGTTCCTTCAAAGACAGGCTTTGGGGGTATCCCATGTCCCCCATGATCAATATCCTCGGGATTTTCTCAAGATGCTTCCTCATGATGGGCCCCACTGTTGAGGGCCTTAAGGTCCCCATATCCCAAGGAAAGGGCTACCTCCCCCCCTCACATCACCACCAAAATACTGCACCCCCAGACTTGGTCTCTAGCGTCTTTGGGGGGGTCAGTCACCTGCTGAGAATCCTAGAGTAGCAGTGGCCACTCTCTGCAGGATAAGACAGCTACGCACAGTGACCTACATGTTTACATTCGATGCCGGGGAAGACTCCCTGGATCAAGCCTGGCTTCCGCCTGCAGAGACTGTCAGGCTTCAAAAAACTTCATGGGAATATCAGTACCAATGAGATCAGGACTCGACTGCATAGCCAGGACTCTGAGTTGGGCTGGGAGCTTTAATTGGCGTTTGCTCCAATCCTTCTCTCTCTCCTTATGTCTACCACAAATCTCATGAGCTACCTCGTGAGACACTCGTGGGAATGACTTTTGTTCCAGCCTAGATGATATTCAGCACCAGGAACACGCTTTGTGAGATGCAGCAGGGCAGGGGGCGGAGCTCTGTGATTGCGTCTGGGGTAGGGGATGACTCACTCTACCTACTGCATGGGTAGTTGTGAAGATTTGGTGGAATCATGTCTATGTATTAGCCAGGGTTCTCCAGAGAAAACAGACCAGTAGGACATAGGTAGAGATACAGAAGAGGGGATTGTCTCTCGTAGTTACAGAGACCAAGAAGTCCCATGATCTGTTGCCTGCAAACTGGAGAACCAGGAAAGCCAGTGGTGTAATTCCTTCGGTCCGAGTCCAAAGGCCTGAGAACCTGAGGGTGCTGATGCCCAAGGGCAGGAGAAGATGGAGGTCTCGGCTCAACAGAGAGAGTGAATTTGCCTTTCCTCTGCCTTTTTGTTCTATTGGAGCCTTTAGTGGAGTGGATGGGGCCTCCCCACACTGGGGAGGGCTGTCTGCTTTACTCAGTTCACCAATTCAAACACTAGTGTCCTCTGGAAACACCCTCACAGACATGCCCAGAAACAATGTTTTACCAGTTGTCTGGGCACCTTTTAGCCTAGGCAACTTGGCATATAAAATTAACCATCACAGCCTATAAACTGGACAAAAGTTAGTTTGTTCCAGAGTCAATTCTCCTCCTAGGCTGGTGTTCACTGTGACTAATGGTGCTGGGAGCAATATTGCTGGACCATCATGACAGGGTCCCAGTGATTAGGAATCAGCATATTATTCTATTGTTTGATGAAGTCTTGAGAGGTTACGCATCTGTGCACATTCACACACCATTCATCAATTACCCACAAATCTCATACTCTCCCCTGAGTTGGTTTGGCTCCAAGTGTTGGAATCTTTCTGACAATATCTCGTCTCTTCACTGAACACAGTCAGCTGAGGACAGGGTGAACGTGATGGGTCAATGAAAGATTTGTGATTTACGCCGGCCGTGTGTCCTCAGGTGAGTCACCCTCCTGGGCCTCAGTTTCCTTACCTACATGATCACGGAGGTTGAAACAGATCCTCTCAAAAACTCCTTCAGGACTAAGTTCTGGGATTCTATGCTTCAGATCCACATAAATCTAAATGGAGAGAGAACTCATAAAGGAAGCAATGCCTAGAAAATGTAATGTTTTTCTTTGGTCATCATTATCTATTATCAACTTCTCAGATCAATAATATTTTTCATAGATATTGACTAAAATATACCTTTGTAACTCACTGTGATTCTCTCTATTCTACTAAGGGGCACTTCCGGGGGTGAGGGCACCAGTGGGCACACTAAGCTTTACCATAGCTGTGTCTCCAGAGTTCCAAAGCTCCAAAGCTCACTCTCTTCCTTTGTCAGTGATTTCTGTCCTCTCCTGACAATATTTTCTGATGGCCTCCAGCTAATTTGAGGAGAGGCTTTGAGTTGCTTTTCTATAGACTCTACTTTTTTCTTACGTTCTTCATATTCGGCGGAAGTTAAGTGTGAAGGAACGCAACACATCTCTACTCTGCTGAGAGCAAGAAATAAAATTTTCCCAATTACAGGTTTCCTCTGCAATTTTCCTCTTTGAAGAAGAATAAAACATGACACCCACCCATCCCCATTTTCTTAGCTTTTTGTCTTCTGTATGCAGAGGCGGTGTCAACAGAATCGTGCATATGTGGTTGTGTAAAGACAGCTTCTGTCCATGAGAAAAGGACTGGCCTTAGGGGAGGGGGAGAGAAATAAGCAAAGTCTTTCTCCACCAACCAGACAGATGCACACACACACACACACACACACACACACACACACACAGAGGCACTCACCATGACCTTTCTAATCATATGCACTTTTTCTCCAAGGAGGACACCCCATGTCTTCATAGTTTTTCTCTCAAACCACAATATCTGTACTGACTTTCATATTTTCTATGTATACTTTCTTGTAAACGACTCCACTAAACAAAGACTTACGGGGCATCCAGTATATGTCAGGCACCTGCTTAGCCCAGGGACTGCGGCGACAACAACAATATTACCTATAAGTATCTCATCTTCGCTGTGAGTCAGATGCCGTTCCAAGAGCTTTGCATGTTTTAGCTCCCTCAATCCTCACAGCAACCCCATGAAGTAAATACTATTATTATCTCCACTGTGCAGATCAAGAAGATGGAGCACAAATTAACCCAAAGCCAGAACAGCCAGTAAGCGGAAGAGCCAGGCTCTGAACCCAGAGTCTATGCTCTCAGCCACCTCAGAATATCACAAACCCTGCTCTTCCTTCTAGCTGGTGAGTTACCGTTTTAAAAAATAATTAAGGCACCATGGGTAGAATTTCTTCTTAGAGAAGAGAGTTACAGAGAGGAGGCCATTCCAGGGGGAGGGCATAGCACATGCAATGGCCTATGGACATGAACATCTGTAGGGGGGCATGAAAAGCCACGAGAGTATGGCTGGGTAAAGAATATTGCGTGGTGTGATGGCTAATTGTGTGTGTCAGCTGACTGGGCCATGGGGGCCCCAGACATTTGGTCAAACATTATGCTGGGTGTTCCTGGGTGAAATTAGCATTTGAATCAGTAGACTGAGTAAAGCAGATTGCCCTTCCTAATGTGGGTGGGCCTCATCCAATCAGGTGAAGGCCTGAATAGAACAAAAAGACTGACCCTTCCCCAAATAAGAGAGAATTCTTCCTGCTTGACAGCCTTTGAACTGGGATGACTTTTTTCCCATCTTCAGACTCACACTGAAACATCAGCTCTTCAGGTCTTGAGCTTGTCAGCCTTCAGACTGCAACTACACCACCAGCTCCTGGGCCTTCAGACTCAGACTGGAATTACACGTCAGCCCTCCTGGTCTCCAGCTTACCAGCTACAGACTTTGTGGCTCATCAGCCTCCATAACTGTGTGAGCCAATTCCTTATAATAACTATCTCTCTGACTCTGTCTCTATCTCTATTTTTATTGGTTCTGTTTCTCTGGAGAACCCTGGGAAGTGCTGGGGGAAATGAAAATAAAAGACATGTTGTGTCCAGATAATGATGGAGGTCATGAAGGATAAGGAACTAGACAAAGCTGTCTCTTGCCCCTCCCAGAGAACTCCTGTTAACAAGAGGCCAAGCCATAGACTCTCAGAGCAGAATGTTGGGGACTGGAAAGGGACTCACAGTGACCATAAAATAGCATGCCAAGAGGCATTTGTGGTCCCAATCACAGGATCCAGATCTAGAGATGAAGGGGAATTTAGAGAGGCCCTAATTACCCCCCCTCCCCACCCTGCCCTGCAGTTCATGGCAGAGAAGGCTGAGGCCAGGGAGGGGAGCGCAAGTCTGGGGTGACATCCGTGTGTGCGACAGAGGGGGTGTCACCACTTCCCCCCAAAGCACAGTCCAGAGCTCACTCCCCAAATCACCCATCCTCCCACCAACCCAGCTGGCCCCACTCAGGACATGCCTAGGCAAGCTTCCCCACGATTCAAGGAGGAGAAAGAGGAAGTGTGGTGCCACACGCACTCACACACACACACACACACACACACACACACACACACACATCCCTTGGTTGTCATTTTGAGCCTAATTGTTTTAACACCAGCTGTCAGGTCTGCAAAATTCTTCTCTGGTACCAATGACCTGCAAGATCTAGAATAACAAGGATGTGTTTAAAAATAGATTCCAGATTCCTAGAATTCAGTTCTCCTTCTCACCCGCCCTTCTCCATCTTACTGACAGGCCTGGTTAGAACTCCACTTCAAATTTATGAGTACAAAGCCAAACACTGTGATTCAGATTTATTAGGAGTGGTAGAGGAAAGTGGTGGACAGGAGCAGAAGCGAAGACGCAGGGACCTGGGCTGGTTTTCTGCAAAGCAGGCTGGAATCCTTGGTGGACACTCAGCCCTACACCCCCGTGGATTGCCTTTCCCCAGCTCATCAAGCTGGGCACTCACTTCCTCCACTGCCCCCGGGGCTCCAGGTCTCCTGGGCCCTCGCAGACAAGCACCCCAACAGCTAAGATCGGAACACACCCCTCGGTGGTGGGCCCATCAGCTCCCTGCAGCCCAGACCCCACATACTGCTGCCTCCAAAGCAGTATGGCAGCAAGGGAGAAGCCAGCTCTGCAGGCAGACAAGCTCAAGGTCAAATCCCACACAGCTGCTAACTAGCTGTGTGACTTGACAGTCAAATTCCTAAATCTCTCGCAGTCTCAGTTTCCCATCCATAAAACCTGGCTCCCATGATCATTCTAAGAATAAACATAGGGGCTTCCTTGGTGGCACAGTGGTTAAGAATCCACCTGCCATTGCAGGGGACACGGGTTCAAGCCCTGGTCCGGGAAGATCCCACATGCCACGGAGCAACTAAGCCCGTGCGCCACAACTACTGAGCCTGCGCTCTAGAGCCCGCGAGCCACAACTACTGAGCCCACGTGCCACAACTACTGAGCCCGCGAGCCACAACTGCTGAAGCCCGCATGCCTAGAGCCCGCACTCCGCAACAAGAGAAGCCAGCGCAATGAGAAGCCCGTGAGCCACAACGAAGAGTAACCCCCGCTCACCGCAACTAGAGAAAGCCCGCGCGCAGCAACAAAGACCCAACTCAGCCAGTAAATTAATTAATTAATTTTTTTAAAAAAAGAATAAATGTAAAGTACAGGGTACCCTACACTCCACAGCTGGAAGGTAACAGAAACGCTCTTCTTCCCCTTCCTAAGCCCAGCTGTCTTACTCTTTCAAACACACTTAGGTAACAGTAAGTAAGGGAAATTTCAATTAGTTCATAGCATCATTTATGAAACTGGACACAAGTTCAACATCCAACCTTGAGGAAATGGCTAACTTATGATTCATCTCTTCTATGAAGTCGTGTGCAAGCGCTCAAATTCTATTTTGCTGACATGAGAAAACGCTCATAACATGATGTTTAGAGAAAAATCCAGCATGCAGATTGTATTTATAGTATGATCTCAGTAATGTGAATGAAAACATGAAAATAAAACTAGGAAAAATGTTGACAGATTGTTTCTGGGCAGAGGACTTATCAGTGAGCGCTTTCTCTTTATTTATGCTTTTTCATTTCTAGAACAAAAATGCTTAAAGAAATCGATGGCCTTTTCTTGTTTCAAAAGAGAAGAGTTGGGCCACCATCATGGGGGGCAAACAGTCTCTTCCTAGACGACAAAATTAATTAAAAGTTCTGAAAAAAAGCTGTTTTCCATAATTGACCAAACAGTGAGGTAGCCCAAGGAGACGGAGAAATGAGTCTTGTTCGACACCTGGTTTGGTTGGTATAAATGAGTTGAGAGGAAGCTTTAAAGTAACTAGCCTTCCTCCTGCGGACGGGGTGTGCGGGGGAATCAATGTGTGTAGACGGAGCCCCACCAGTCACTCCTGGGACAGCATGAGACGCTCAGCTCCAGGCCATTATGCAAGTCACGGGCAGGGTCAAGAAGGCTTCTCCCAGGCCCCCAAGATTTAAGGCCAACCTAGAGAACTCGCATGTGGCTTATAAACAGACAATTCAGAGGATTCAGAGAAATATGAGAGAGGAAACTGTCTGACCCTTCCATGGGTTTAGTTAATAGAAACTGTCTGACCCTTCCATGGGTTTAGTTAATAGAAACTGTCTGACCCTTCCATGGGTTTAGTTAATAGAAACTGTCTGACCCTTCCATGGGCTTAGTTAATAGAAACTGTCTGACCCTTCCATGGGTTTAGTTAATAGAGACTGTCTGACCCTTCCATGGGTTTAGTTAATAGAAACTGTCTGACCCTTCCATGGGCTTAGTTAATAGAGCTGTCCATCTGTGAGGACAACCAGAAAGCTCCGTCCTCGGAGGAACCTCAAGGAACACCTAACCCAACACGCTCAAGTTATAGATGAAAAACCAGACGGACAGAGGTGAAGTGATTTTTCCCAGAGTCATCAAGCCAAGAGGCGTGTTTGAAGCTCTGCGAGAAAGAGCAGAAGCAGAGCCCACGTGCAGCCTTACTGCCCTGGCGCCCTCAAGCGAAGAAACAAGGTCACTGCAGCTAAACAGTGCACAAGGCTGAAACGGTGCCTCAATGAGAAACAAGGCATCACGACATATCGTTTTCTTCCTCGCCGAACACATAGCTGCATTTGGACAGACATATATGTTTTAGAGCATAATTATTCTTTCCTAGAGATTCTCTCGGCTATTTCATCCCCTCAAGCCTTTGCCTTTCTGCTTAGGAAGGTGCACTCCTCCCCCAGCTTTTTTTTTCCTGGCTGCATTGAGATTTTGTTGCTGCGCGTGGGCTTTCTCTAGTTGTGTTGAGCGGGGGCTACTCTTTGTTGCGGTGCGCAGGCTTCTCATTGTGGTGGCTTCTCTTGTTGCAGAGCACGGGCTCTAGGCACACGGGCTTCAGTAGTTGTGGTACACAGGCTCAGTAGTGGTGGCTCATGGGCTTAGTTGCTGCGCGGCATGTGGGATCTTCCCAGACCAGGGCTCCAACCCGTGTCCCTGCATTGGCAGGCGGATTCTTAACCACTGAGCCACCAGGGAAGTCCCCCCGGCCCCAACTTTAAACAAACCCTATACGTATCTGAAATCTGGATTTAGGGGGAGGAAACAGCAGAATAGTTGCTGGCTTTCTATAATGATTTAGCATATGGGAAATAAGAAACAGAGCTAACATTTATTGATCATAGACTAAATGTTAGATGCCATACATATATTTTCTATTCTTATTCAAAAACAATCCTGTGAAGGAAGAATCCCATTGTTGATGGGGAAACTAAGGGTCACAGAATTAAAAGTCACCTGCTCAGAGTCACCCAGTTAGGAAGTGGCCTCTTATAACGCACTGCCCTGAGGCTCCCGCAAATAGAAGCTGAGGTAGACAGCTAGGGAGGGGCAGAGCCTTGGTTCTCATATATTTAAACTATTATCTCACAGCAGCGATACAGCTTGATTCCAATTGAGCAGCAATTTGTCTACTGTGTAAAGAAAAAGTCTCCTCTCGTGGGTAGACCTAGAGACTGTCATAGAGTGAAGTAAGTCAGAAAGAAAAACAAACATCGTATAATATCGCTTATATGTGGAATCTAGAAAAATGGTACAGATGAACTTATCTGCAAAGCAGAAACAGAGACACAGACACAGACAACAAACATATGGATAACAAGGGGGAAGGGGGTGGTGGGATGAATTGGGAGATTGAGACTGACATATACACACTAGTATGTATAAAATAGATAACTAATGAGAACCTACTGTATAGCACAGGGAACTCTACTCAGTGCTCTGTGGTGACTTAATTGGGAAGGAAATCCAAAAGAGAGGGGGTAGATGTATATGTATAACTGATTCACTTTGCTGTACAGCAGAAACTAACACAGCATTGTAAAGCAACTAGACGCCAGTAAAAATTAATAAAGAAAAAAAGAAAAAGTCTCCTCTGCTTCCTAGAGCCGGCCCCCAGATGTCAATTCTGGGCCAGCCAGGCCCACTCAGACACTGCTTCCGGGTCCTCCTGCATCAGGCAGCTGCAGGGATGAAGGGCTGCTGCCACTGCCCGTCTCGGAGTTAGGAAAGGGGAGCAAAGAGAGAGCCCGTGTGCTGAAGAGGAGCTGGGACAAGGTAAAGGCGGACTTCCTGGCCCTGAAGGTCACCAGAGCAGCCCCAGCAGCCCACTCACAGCCAGTCAGGGGCAAGCGGCGCGGCTCGAGGTCTGCCCACCCAGGGATGGGACTTCCAGGTGCCCTCGTCCCTGGGCACGTCAGGCTGCCCCAGTCCCCACTCGCTCTCTCACCAGCCCCTGCTCCTCACAGCACGTCCTTCCAACAGCCCTTGTTTCCTAGTCAGACCTCTGGGGTTATAAGGATGACTCTGCCCTTCTTCTCTAGTGGACGGATAAATCCATGCTGCTCCTTATGTGGGTTCCCCCAAATGCAGACTTATTCCGGGTTCCTGCCAGGAAAGCACAAATCACTTCAAACCACCTCCTCCTCCGTACACTTTGTGCAAGTCTTGGAGGCCAGGAAGGCCTCCCCTGCCCCTGTCCTGGGTGGCCAGCACCATCCTCCTCCAAGACCCTTCCTTCTGAACTCCAAAGTAATTTACCTGCGGGCCTCTTTCCTTGTCTGGAAATTACTGTGTCCACACAGACTCTTCCCTCCTAGACGGAGCTTGCTGGGGGAAGAATCACTCAGTGCACATGCACAGCGGTTTCAGAATCCTTACAAAGAAGCCACAGACCTACTAGAGAATGGACTTGAGGACACGGGGAGGGGGAAGGGTAAGCTGGGACAAAGTGACAGAGTGGCATGGACATATATACACTACCAAACGTAAAATAGATAGCTGGTGAGAGGCAGCCGCATAGCACAGGGAGATCAGCTCGGTGCTTTGTGTCCACCTAGAGGGGTGGGAGGGAGATGCAAGAGGGAGGGGATATGGGGATATATGTATACGTATAGCTGATTCACTTTGTTATGCAGCGGAAGCTAACACACCATTGTAAAGCAATTATACTCCAATGAGGATGTTAAAAAAAAAAAGAATCCTTACAAAGACCAAGCGCTCACAATGCTTGCAGTTCTTTCCATCGCCAGGGGAAGAAGGTAGGAGAAAAGAACTGCAGAGAATACACACCGTCCAATATCAGTAGCAAGTGGAAAGGACGGAGGTGTAGGAACCGTCCACATCCCGAAGGCTGTCTCCCCTCCCACCCAGCACCATCCCTGACAGGTGACACACTGGTGACAACTAATGGCTCTCCCCACCGGTGACCACGGGACAGCCCAGGCCACGGTGGACACGTGAGTTCAGGGACCGTGAGTGCTGTGGCCTCCCACGCAGCCCCACCACCCTCAGCGCCAAGATGTGAGCAGCACGCTGGGCACCTGGAGTGCCAGGAAAAGGAGGCAGAAGGGAAGCGGGGCACAGTCTCCATCCTCAGGTGCTGGTGTCTATTCCAGCTGGGATGGAAAACTCATCTGTGGGAATAATCTGGGCACAGTTACAGAGCAAGTCACTTCTGGATGGAAACCAGGGGTTTGAACGGGAGGGCCTCATGGGGGCTCTAAAGGCCAGAAAAAGGGAGGTGACTGGCCCGGTTAAGGACAGTGCTGAGGGCATACCCCAACTCTGTAGCTCCAAGGTGGAGGCTCTACCCCCTGTGCTGCCTCGGCTCACAAAATTCACAGCCAGGGAGGACCCCAAGGAGGCTCGGCTGGGACTGAACAGGTTAATTTGGGAAGGGTACCACAGCCCCAGGCAAAGCAAACCAGCCTTGAAGTAACTGATGTACTTTTTACTATGTATTTGCTCTATGCAAGACACCGAGGAAGCAGAGATGAAGCTGCACAGCACCTGCCCAAGTAGTGATCACATTCTAACAGAAGGACAAGTACAGCATTATCCTCGTTGTCACCACCACCTCCATCATCACCACCACCACCACCATCACCACCCTCATCACTACCACCATCACCATCATCGCCCTGTCGTCATCACCACCCTCATCGTCACCACCACCATCATCACCACCACCACCATCACCACCCTCATCACTACCACCATCACCACCATCATCATCGCCCTGTCGTCATTACCACCCTCATCGTCACCACCACCATCACCACCCTCATCACTACCACCATCACCACCCTCATCACTACCACCATCACCACCATCATCATCGCCCTGTCGTCATCACCACCCTCATCGTCACCACCATCATCACCACCCTCATCACTACCACCATCACCACCATCATCATCGCCCTGTCGTCATCACCACCCTCATCGTCACCACCACCATCACCACCCTCATCACTACCACCATCACCACCATCATCATCGCCCTGTCGTCATCACCACCCTCATTGTCACCACCACCATCATCACCACCACCACCATCACCACCCTCATCACTACCACCATCACCACCATCATCATCGCCCTGTCGTCATCACCACCCTCATCGTCACCACCACCATCACCACCCTCATCACTACCACCATCACCACCCTCATCACTACCACCATCACCACCATCATCATCGCCCTGTCGTCATCACCACCCTCATCGTCACCACCATCATCACCACCCTCATCACTACCACCATCACCACCATCATCATCGCCCTGTCGTCATCACCACCCTCATCGTCACCACCACCATCATCACCACCACCACCATCACCACCCTCATCACTACCACCATCACCACCATCATCATCGCCCTGTCGTCATCACCACCCTCATCGTCACCACCACCATCACCACCCTCATCACTACCACCATCACCACCCTCATCACTACCACCATCACCCCCATCATCATCGCCCTGTCGTCATCACCACCCTCATCGTCACCACCATCATCACCACCCTCATCACTACCACCATCACCACCATCATCATCGCCCTGTCGTCATCACCACCCTCATCGTCACCACCACCACCATCACCACCCTCATCACTGCCACCATCACCATCATCGCCCTGTCGTCATCACCACCCTCATCGTCACCACCACCACCATCACCACCCTCATCACTACCACCATCACCACCATCATCGCCCTGTCGTCATCACCACCCTCATCGTCACCACCACCACCATCACCACCCTCATCACTACCACCATCACCACCATCATCGCCCTGTCGTCATCACCACCCTCATCGTCACCACCACCACCATCACCACCCTCATCACTGCCACCATCACCATCATCACCCTGTCGTCATCACCACCCTCATCGTCACCACCACCATCACCACCCTCATCACTACCACCATCACCACCATCATCATCGCCCTGTCGTCATCACCACCCTCATCGTCACCACCATCATCATCACCACCACCTCCATCATCACCACCACCACCACCATCACCACCCTCATCACTACCACCATCACCATCATCGCCCTGTCGTCATCACCACCCTCATCGTCACCACCACCATCATCACCACCACCATCATCTCTGTCATCATCACCACCACCAGAATCACCACCATCATCACTACCGTTATCATCACCACCACCATCATCTCTGTCATCATCACCAACGCCAACACCATATGATCATCAACAGCCTTGCCATCATAGCTACCTTCCTGATACTAATACTCTAATACCTCATCTGTGTCAGCACCGTGGATTACATTCATCATCTTTAATGCTCAAATATTCCGTTTAAAGTAGGAATTATAATCCCCATCTTACAAATGAGCAAAGTGGGGCTCAGAGAAGGCACACAGCCCGCCCTAAGTGGTACTATAAGAACTTGGATTCTGGAGCAGGTCTGCTAGACTGCAAAACTTTCCCTCTTTTGCTCTCCCAGGCTACCTCCATCAACAAATAGTTACGTTAACATGTAATAAATGTTCTAACAGACATAGGCAAGGAGCTTTGGGAGCACAGAGACGGGTGTGGTTAATTCTGCTGTGATGGCGAGCCTGAAGTTCACAGGGGAGGATATAGTCGAGGTGAACCTTGGGAGGGCTCTCGAGTCCTGGTGGCAAGAGTGATGGCCATGTGTTCCAAGGAGACTGGGAAGGATGCTGGGCGATCAGGGCACAGCAGTCCTGGAACACTGCAGGAGTGAGTAATGAGTGGGTGAGCGAGAGTAGTGTCAGCTGGGACCAGGACGCGAGGGCCGCACCCTGAGCCACTGAAATGGAGTTAAGCCTGTGTGTTAGGAGGAAACCTGGGAGTCTTAGGCCAGGGCAGTGAAATGCTCAAATCTACTTTAAAAAGTTCCACTGCAGGGTGAAGATATATTGACAAGGATGTTTATTAGTCCGATGTTTATAAAAAGTGGCAACTGCTTACCAGGCTAGGAAGAGAGAATTGCTTAAGTGAACCTGTTGCTAATCCACACAATGGAATGCTCTGCTGTCATTAACCACGGTGATGTGTAGCACCCAGCAATTCATCCTCAAGAAGTGAAGGCAGGGACTCAAACAGATATTTGTACGCCTGTGTTCACAGCCGCACTATTCACAACAGCCAAAAGGTGGAAGCAACCCAAGTGTCCGTGGATGGATGAATGGATAAACCACATGTGGTCTATCCATACAGTAGACTATCACTCAGCTTTAAAAAGGAAGGAAATTCTGACACGTGGCTGAACCTTGAGGACATTATGCTAAATGAAATAAGCCAGGAACAAACGGATAAATACTGTATGATTCCACTTACGTGAGGGACCTGGGGGAGTCAGATTTATAGACATGGTGGTTGCCAGGGGTTGGGAGGAGGGCAGAAGAGGGAATTAGTTTTTAATGGGGACAGAGTTTCAGTTTGGGATGATGGGAAAGTTCTGGAGCTGGATGGTGCTGATGGGAGCACAATATGAATGTACTTACCAGCACTGAATCATAGCCTTAAAAATGGTTTAAGATGGTAAATTTTATATCATGTGGATTTTACCACAATAAAAAATGATATGAGTGTGCATTAACAAGAAATACGCTGTAACATGTTGGTTAAGGAAAAACATGTTATGCTATAATCCTCATTTTTTTATTTTTTTGGCTGCGCCATGCGGCTCATGAGATAGTTCCCTGACCAGGAATCGAACCTGTGCTCCCTGCAGTGGAAGCGCAGAGTCCTAACCACTGGACTGCCAGGGAAGTCCCCCTAATCCTACTTTTAAACATGTATGTGTATGCTAGCCCAAATATTAAAAGATATGAATCAAACTGTTAACAGTGGTTATTTCTGAACCGTGAGATTACATTTTATTTTCTTCCCCTGCATATCTGTGTTTCTCAGTTTCTACAACCGACACTATAACTTATAATAAGAAATGTTTTCAATTAAAGAGAGAAAGAAGAAAAATATGCAAGACAGATTGATGGAATGATGGATTCACTAGGGAGTGGGATGAGAAACAGGCTGGGGAGGAAAAAACAGAAGGAGGAGAGCCAGTGAAGCAGCCTTGGCAGCGGGACTTTGATTCATTCATTCACTCAGTGCCCACCTGGGGGAAACTGGGGCAGAAGGAACAGTATCACAATTTGCATTGTTCATTCCTTACCTGTATGTTGGATGCCTGCGACAGAGCCAGTCACTGGAGACACCAATGTGACCAAGATACTCTATCTGTCTTCCCAGAATGTACGTTCTATGATGGGAGACAGAAAGATAAGCCACCAAGTGGTACGGAGCAAGGCATCCGTGGATGTCCGGAGTGCTGGGGACACAGCAGAGGGACACAGGAGCTGAGTAAAACGGGACTTCTCTGCGAGCTGGGGCCTGCAGACTCATGCAGGCCAGCCCCAGGGGAGTGGAGTTTGGTGTTCCAAGCAGAGGACACAGCGTGTGTGAATGCTCAGAGGTCACAGAGAGCCTGGCAGTACGATACCAACAGAACTTGTAGGATTTCTTCCCCTGAAGACATTACAGAACAAGCAGACATCCCTGTCCAGCTGGATACGGGGTTTTCTGTGGCTGCCTCTGCAGGTGACCCATCTAGCAGCCATCTCCCTCTTCTCCCTTAGTTTACAGAAGCTCATCTCTGATCCAGCTGCAAAGTGGAGAAAGTAGGCTCCTCCCCTAACCCAGGGGATGAACATGATTGGTTTAAGTCAAGCAATTAATCCTGTTTCCCGTTTCCGGTGATTAGTGTAGAAGTAGATATACGACAAAGTCCTGGCCAATGAACCCTTAGAAGAACACTGCTAGGTGGCTTCTAGTTAGGAAGTCTTACTGCTCCTCAGTAAGAGGAAAGAGCTGCTAAGGAAAAGGTTCATTTTATACCTGTCCCCTTAGATCCAGCTTGGGATGCTGCTCTAATGCTTGGGGCTGTGGCAGCCAATTTACGAGCATGAGGGACAGGCTAGGAGAGTCGCAGAGACAGGGGTCCAACATCCTAATATTTTTGAACTGCAGACCATTCTTAGAAATGCCCATCTCCAGCATTCTGTTATGTAAGATAATTAAATGCCTTTGTCATTAAGCCTCTGTTAGTTTGTTATTCTGTTCCTGCTGCCAGATGAATCTTACGTTGGTTATTCTGTGCCTGCCTCAAGACCAAGAGATAACGTGACAGCTTCTGTGGGTCTGGCACATTGGGATGGGATCCCGATGGTCATCTGATGCCTGAAAGCCAATATTTCCCTTCCATCAGGTCAGACCTCCCCTGCAGCCTTTTACATGCACAAAGAAATAAAGCTGTTAACTGTTAATAAAGCTGTAGTTTCCACCCAGCTATCAGCATCATTGCCCTCAATATTGATGAGTCGGGTGCAGAACAGATTATACCAAACCCACAGAGGAAGATGGGCTGATGGAGCCAGCTCTTCCTTTCCCCCAAACAAAGCACACTTGGTGAAAAAAGCAGGAAACAAAACAAAAGGATAAAAGTCCACCCAGATCTCATCTACTTGTTGTGGATGCAAGGGTGGCCACGTCTGCACCAGGGGTACCAGAGGGCCGTCTTTGGAGGCCCTGCCTTCCTTTTAGGTCCCCTTGCTCCCCTTCCCTAGAGGCAGAAGAGGTAAAACTCAGGTGAATGAGGCAACCGGCAGGCAAGGAGCTTGAGATCACAGGGACGGATGGCAGAGCCGGGCTGTGCAGGGCCCAAGAGCAAAGCAACCAGGGCTGAGTGGGTTCTGCCTGGGAGAGAAGAGAGGGGAGCACGTGTCTGCCTTATTCAGAGACTGAAGTGCATTTCTGACTGTTGCGTCCGCCCAGGGAGCAGGACGATGCAGCCCTGCACCAACCAGGTCCTGCCGCTCGGCTCCTGCGCGCATTGTGACGCACCTGGGGAGAAGCGGCCTGGTTTAACCACGCTCGCATGTCACTCTCACGGCGCCCGTCCTGCTCAAACACCCTCAGCGGCTCCTGCTATCTACAGAACTGAGCCCACTCCCTTCCGCCCGGCTCTCCACAACATCCCCCACCACTACAGCCTTGTCGCCCACTCGGCTCCAGTGTGCACCCAAAGGCCAAAGGCTGGCGCAGGCTCTCAGGCATGGGGGCAGCCCACGGAAACCCTGCGAACCACCCCAGGGCTTTGATTCCCTCTTCCTCAGCGAGGCGCCCCTCGCCACTTCCTGCCCTCAGCCCACGGGGGCTCCACGCCGGACGCAGCACGTGTCTGGGCTGAGGTGCTGCCGGGAGCCCTGGGTGAGCCACAGGCTAAGCTGCTCCAATCCCAACCCACCGCCGGCAGCCACAGCGGGGCCCGGGGGGGCTCCCCAAGCTGAGGGACACCGGCTTATGTGCACAAGGACCTTCGAGCTCAAAAAGAGCAAGGGCCTGAAGGATTATTCCTCTTAAACTGTTGTCTAAAGTTGTGTAAGGGGTTCGTTAGCACAGACATGGAAGCAGGCCCCCAATTACACCTCTCCCCAAAAGTCAGTAGATGTGGGCTGGTCCTATTCCGTAGCTCCTTGGCCTCTGGCAAATTGCTCCAGGGTAATCTCTCTCTCCCTCTCCCTCTCTCGCTCTCTCTCTCTCCCCCCCTCTCTCCATGAAATGAGATAAGGCCTGATGGAAATAGCGTGAGTTATGGAATAAGACAAATTTGGGTTCAGAATTGGTCCCAGTCATTCTACAAAATGCCTGACCAGCATTCCTCAAAACTGTCAAGGTCACCAAAAACAAGTCTGAGAAGCTGTTGGTCTAGATAAGTCTGAGGAGACATGATGACTAAATGTAATGTGGTGTCCTGGATGGGATCCTGGAAGAGAAAAAGGACATTAGAGAAAACTAAGGTAATGTGAATAAAGTATGGACTTTAGTTAATAATAATGTGTCAATATTGGTTCATCAATTGTGACAAATGTTCCATACTAATGTGAAGTGTTAGTAACAGGACAAACTGGGTATGGGGTATATGGGAACTCTCTGTAACACCTTTGCAATAATTCTGTAAATCTAAAACTGTTCTGAAATAAAACATTTATTAAAATATAATAATAATAACTGGTCCCAGGCACTTCATAGTGGTGTAACTTTGGGAAAATGATTTCCCCTCTCTAAGCCTCAGTTCCACTTTATAAAATGGGATAATAATAACTACCTCATGGGGGTGATGGAACATGTGTAAAATGTTTTCATAATGCCTAGCACACAATCTGCACTCATTAAACATTCCTTTTTTAAATCTCAAGCAAGAAATATATTTAAGATTCAATAATAGCAAATAATTAACCCATATTTAAAATTTCCAGTTTTTTCCCCAAAATGTCCTTTATGACCTTTTTCTTGGCCCAATATCAAGGCTCATGTATTCCACTTTATTGTCAGGCCTCATTATTGTCCTTTAGTCCAAAACAGTGGCCCCCTCCTTCCCTTTTTTTCTTTCATGACACTGACACAAATTTAAACCAGACATTCCCAGGAGGCTGAAGAGCAGAAGTTTCCCACCAGAGTGGGAGCTGAAATCTGGCTTGAGTGATGTGGTCATTTTTCACTCAAACCCCCTGTTAAGCCATGCTCTGCCTACCATACACCATGCATTTTGCTAAGGACACTGTATACATTGTCTCACATTCCTCAGCAACCTTATCAAGTCAAGACGCTTATCCCTACTTGACAGATGAGAAAACTGAGGCTCAGGACAGTTAAGTGACTTGCCAAAGTCCTACAGCAGTCACTAGCAGAGCTGGGATTTGAACTCTGGCTCAAAACTGCCTGGTTCCTTCCCCAAAACCAAAACCACAGTCCTTTCAGGGAAGCCCCCCTTTACTGGGAGAGACCGGCACGGAAACAAGCCATTACAACAACACAATGACAAAAGTGCCAACACACAAGCAAGTGGGGGACACCACAGGAACCAAGAGAAAGGAAGTGGGAGCCTCAGGGGACACCAGAGAGCCTTCCCAGGCAGGGGGCAGGGGGGGCCCTGGGAGGGGGCAGCATCCTGTCCTGCAGCCACAGAGAGAAGGTGCCTTCGCCAGAAGGGCACAGGTACACAGGGGATGAGACGGGAAAGCAGCTGGGCACCAGGATGAGGAGGGTCCTGAAAGTCTGCATTCATTTTTGTATCTGCTCATTCATTCACTCACTCACCAAATATTTGTAGCGCTTCTGTTAAGTGCCAGGCCTGTCCTGGATGCTAAGGATACAGCAGAGAACAAGGGTACACAGACGGCAGCCTCACGGAATTTACAATCTAACTGGGAAGGAGATAATAAATAAGTGACACGCGTGGCAGTAAGTGGAGGGAGGAGAATAAAGCAGAGGGGACACGGAATACCTGGAGCCAGAGGGATGGAAAGGCCTGGTTGAGGTATCTGAGTAACGATCTGAAGGAGGGAGTGAGGGTGGCTGGCAGTGAGAGTGGCTGGGGAAGAACATTCCAGGTGGAGGAAGCAGCCGAGGCAAAGGGTAAATTGAGGCTGGAAGGGAAGAAGTGCCCGGTTGAGGGGCCGCTGAGGGGCCGCACTGGTACCAGGGGAGCAGCACACTATCCCTACGTGTGCCACGAAACAGTTCCGGCACGATCGTGCCGGGCACCATGCTGCCAGCTTCAGGACCATCGATGTCAGTGACAAGAGCCTTAGTGATCCTCACGCTCATTGATGACCCTGGTGAGGAGAATCTGGAACATGGTGGGCAGGGCCTTGAAGCCCCTATCAGAGCACGTGGTGAAGGGATTCAACTATGGCTAGGGCCAGCCCCATAGGAGCCACCCCTGGCCTGACATCCCAGGTCCCAGGACGCCCATCACACCCCCATACCCCAACCCTGACTGCCGGCATGGCGACACATGGGAAGGCCATGGCCCAAGCCTCTACAGGATCTCAGCTGCTAGAGAACTGCCGTGCAGATAAGTTTCACCTGCCAAGTTACTAAACCTCTCTGGGCCTCTATTTTCTCATCCGTGAAATGGGGATAATAATGGCACCTACTTCGTAAGAAGGATGATATGACTTAATAAATGTAAAGTCTTCACAACACCATTTGCACATAATAGGAACTCAATAGCTGTGAGTGGCTGTCCATTATTAGGGTGGTTGTTCCTGCTGCTATTATTATTATTATCAATATTATTGACAGTAGCCCCAAACTACACTCATAGTCTACCTAAGGGTTTCGAGGACCACGGGGGAGGGAGAAGAGCTGGAGAAATGTAGACAATGGAAAAGACACCCCCTTCCCTCAACTTGTCTTCCACCCACGCACCACCCACCCAGCTTACATGCCTCCCCCAACCATCCACTCCTTCTCCGCCAATCTAGTGTCCCCCTTTTCTCTTGGTGTCAATAGCGTTCCCCAGGAACACACTGTAAATACATTAGCAGCTCATTAACTACCACAAACGAGTACATTTTGCCTCATGTCAGGCCATGTCTAATCAACTGCTGTAATAAATGCGATTCCATTCTAATAATCCTCTGCACTCCCAGAGCATCCTTCATCCAAGGCCTTTCTGACATCCCTTGGCCCCCAGGAAAGAGGCGGTGCCTTGCTGAGTTGCAGTATCTGGGCTTATAAGAGCTATAAGAGTCCTTACATATCTGTAGACCACCCTTTCCCTCAGTTTGAAGATAAAAAAAAGCCCAGAGAGGGGAAGTGAATTTCCCAAGGTCACACAGCAGGTTGGGCACCAAGTCAGTGGGAACCTGGGCTTCCAAGCTAGCACGTATTGCTCCACACCAGGCATTTAATCCTCAAGTGACCCTCGAGGGCAGGTACCATCAATACCTCTGCTTTGTGGAGAAAGACAACAAGGCTCAGAGAAGTTGAAGGACCTGCCCAACGTCTCCTGATAGTCGTAGTAGGTAAATGCAGAGGGAGGAGACCGAGAAGACTGACCTTATCCACCGTGAGGTTTTCTAGGAGTCTCTCGGTCAAGAAGCAGCAGAGGAAAGGGGGTCTGTGGGAGAGGAAGGGGAGGAGAAGGATTTACCACAGCATTTCGCGAAGTGACCTCTCAGGATACAGACTCATAAGGCCACAAAAGTGACGCATCAGGAAACAAGGCCGTGTGTATTTACTGGAGATGCATACTCCTGCCTGAGGGCTGTCTGGGTCTGCCTGGCAGAGGTAGGCTCCAGACAGTGAAGGACTGACTTTCACACGAGCAATTTGTCGCCACAGATTCATCAAGAGAGATCACTTAGTATCTGGCCCTCTTTTGTGATGCCGCAGTGCCTAGATCTGGCCCCGAATCTGTGTTGCTGATGGGAACCGACACCACCCATTAATCCAGAACTAGTGCAGACAGAGCAGTCCCCACAACGCATATGGAAACCAGTGCTCACATATTTATATGGATGCTCTGCCTTTGCTTTGCAGAATGAGTTGAACAAAAATCAAAACGTACTTCAGAAGGGTTCCTTAAGTAGTAGAGATTTGCTATATGAAGTCTGGGGGTCACAGAAGAACCTCTGGAGTCACCCTGTCCATGGTTCTGTCTTGCAGCCCACCTGTACCCAAGCCACTCATGTGGGGGGGCTCCCTGTGAAGCCACCAATCTCCTCCAGCGTCCGTCTTCCTCCTCCTCCAACATCCAGGCCTGCAGGACAGACCCAAATCCATCCCCGGCCACTGCACGAAACCTCAGCTTTGTCCAAACGTGCCTTTCCTCACCCAGCAGACAGGCCTAATGGGCCAGAAGGGATTTGTTCGGCTCTCCAGATCCATCATAATCTGAGCGCTTAAAGGTCCCCCAATGCCCATTTAGACAATCCCTATTTTCTAACAGCCAGTAAATACTCTGGGACCGGGTGAGCATTTTTAAAGGTCCTTAAATAGCTCATCTGCATAATCCATATTTTCAGAGCCCCTAAGCATGTGTCCTGCCTTCCTAATCTCAATCTTTATTATGCGTGAGGAAGAAAAGGCTCCCAAGGAGTGTAGCAGCCCTTCACATCCCTTCTGGGAGAACCGATTCTTGTTTTCAAAAATGACCACCTTTTCAAAAGCAGGCACGGAGCTAACCACAAAAGGAAAATATTTAAAGGGAAGCTGTTAACCTGTGTAGGCCTGCAAATGTTCTTTCCTTGAAGGCAGGAAACTCCCCTGCGGGCTCCTAAGGGTACTAATTACACACTGGCCCCTGCAAATGCTTCAGTGAAGGTTGGAGCCCTCCCCCTCCCACACTGGTTCCCTCCTGGAGCCTCAAAGAACACAGGTTCACCTGAACATCTCTTTCAGGACCACTTTTCAAGTTTTAGTCTCAGCCCAAAGCCTTTCCTGCAGAAAGGAATGGAAATTTGCTAGGAGAAATTTAGGTGTCAGGATTGTGGGCTGTTCAGCAGGAATCTTGGGTAAAGCCTCTACCCAGTGGGCAACAGGAAAGCTGATTCCTGCAGAAGAAAGCCCCAGGGGAGAGTGAGAAAAAGCCCCCAGGAAGATGAATCCAAGACAAGAAAGACGGCCCCTGTGGCCCCTCCACTCTCTTGGATGGAAAAACGATCTGTCCTGTTAGGAAGGACACCCGAATTCCAAAACACCTGCAACCCCAGTCAAACATGGGCACCCTGCCCCCCCCCCCCAAAACACACACCGAATACTGAGCCAAAGAAGCCAGGACTGAAAAGTACATACAGTTATGTCTTCGTTCCTACAGACTTCTAGAATAGACAGAAAGAATCTACGATGAGAGAAGCCAGGACCAGCGGTACCCTGGGTTTGGGGCTAGAAAGAAGACGTGGGGCACTTCTCAGGCGCAGGTAATAGCTTGATCTAGGTGCTGTCTACCTGGGTGTGTTCACTCTGGGGAAATGCACAAAGCGATACACTTTTTCTTTTTTGAGGTAATCCAAATCCCCTTAGTTCCAGTTTCAACGTCCCCCCAGTTTCTCCTGGCATGGCTCTCAAATCCCCTCCCGCTGCACCTTATTTATCCAGAATGCCCAACTATCTGTGACAAGGGTCACTCCTCCTTTGCTCAGATTTTGGATTTAGGAAGGGTGGGGGGTCTTTATAGTAACACGGACATCTCTAAACGGACTGGGGGCTTCTTTGCCATTCTTTGCCCCAAAGCTCCCACACCTGCTAGAAACCCCACCACATTAGAGAGGGGTACCTAATGGGGGGATGTCGGTGGGAAGGCGTGGAAGCAGCTGGCAGAGAAACTCAGTCAGGTCTGGCAAAGACGGATGTCTCCCTGTTGAGTGTCTTTGAAGCTCGGATTGGGCGCCAGGCCAGGTGGCGCTGGGTTTCTCCAGCCTCAGGCAGGCTGCAGGGCTGGATGAACCAGAGACCCACTGCCAGGCCCTCCAGAGACTGGCTGAGCTCAGAACCAGAAGGAAGGAGGGGGCAGAGAAAGCTGGGGAGGCGGATGGAGGAGGGAGACGAAGGGAATGAGGGGGAGGGATGAGGAAAGGAAGGAGAAAGGAAGGGGGGAAACTGACCGGCTCTGAGAGCCAGCTGGGCGCCGGTGGGTGGCGGCGCAACCCTGCCGACTCTGGCCTCTCTCGCTACATCTCGGGCTGCTGGGCCGGCAGCAACTGGGGAGGCTAGAGGAATTTGGACACTCGGGACTTCAGCGGATCCGTCGCTAACACCCTGCCCTTCCTGCTTCCCACACACACATCCCGCCCCAGCCCACTGGCCTCGCCCCCTGCGCCCTCCGCCCCACGCGCCCTCCTCCGGGCGCCTCCTCAGACTCCACGCAGCCGGGCCTCCGAGGGACTCGCGCCCCGGAGACGGGGAAAGGGAGAGAGGCTCCACAAAGAGCCCAATTCCCAGGTGGGACGTTCCTCCGCCCCCACCGCGTCCCCTTCGCACCCCGCCCCGGGGGGAAGAGTCTGCGGTCCGCACAAGCAAGTCAGCGCCGCGGCCGCTGGTGACGTCGCGCGCCCAGGCTGGCGACCCCGGGTGAGTGTGCGCGCCGGGCGCGAGCATCCCGCTCGCTCCCGAGCCCCTCCGCCCCGGGAGCCCGCCTACCCTTCCTCCCGGCTCCGCTCGGCGCCCGTCGCCTTTGCCTGCACACTCCCGCCCGGTGTCGCCAGGGCTGTCACCAGGAAGTCCCAGATCGCGTCCCGAGAGCGCTTCCCGGGGGCTGGCTGCGGATGCGCGGAGCCCTCGGCGAGGGCGTTCCGAGGGCCCCCGCCTCCCCTGTCACGGCCGTGAATGGCATCATTCCCCTGGAGCCCTCGTCCCCACGCCTTAGCCTTCTGCGGCCGGCGTCCGAGCCCCACTGGTGCCCCCTCTCTTCCACACCTCAGCTCGGAAACAGCACATCGTTCCTACCCACCACCTCATCTCTTCCCGCGCCCAGCCCGGAAGGCCCAGAGCCAATCTACCCTTCTCTTCCTCTAGTTTCCCGGTTTCTTCCTAGTTTCCACCTCCTCTCAGACCCTCCAGCGCCCAAATCCTGAGCAAGTCAGCTTTCAGATGATTGACAGACAGCGAGACAGATAGATACACAGATAGATAGATGATAGATAGATCGATCGATGGACAGATAGAGATACGAATGTATACTGAAGGGACAACCCAGGACCCCAGTTTGGCCAGGACAGCACCCAGGCTTTCACAACCTGCTTAACAGAAATGAAGCTGCAGCATTCCAGCTGCATAAGCTGTGCAAACTGTAAAGTGCTTTGAGACCCTTTCTAACTAACCACAACAGCAGCTTAGACTAGAAACCCAAGTTCTGCTTGCAGATAGTTTGGGCACAGCTCCAATTCTGCCAGGCTTGCCTACCAACATCACCACACTAATTCATCCATTCTGTCAACCAGCATCCGCTGAGCCTACTGTAGGCACACACTGTTGGGTCCTGTCACCCAGAGACCAACAGGGCACGTGCCTGCTCACTAGGGGCTGATACTCTGGTGGGCATCAGACCCCCTCACAGTAACTCCATGTGATAGGTGCCCTGGGAGAGGTTAAGGATGGAGAATTATGAAACACTGGAGGGAAAGCATTTGACCTGGGTCTTGACGAGAGCGTTGGGAGTTTCCAGGAGAAGAAATGGCCTTTCAGGCAGATGCAGCAGGATGCACCCATAGGAGTGGATGCCCCATCTTTCCCGGGATGGGAAGCAGATTGGTGGGACCGGATCACAGTTCCCTAAGGTGATGGTGGTAGACAGCATCCAAGAGGAGAAGGTTGGCTGATGCCAGGTTGAGAGAGGCCCTGACCACCAGCTTATTTCTTCTGTTCCTGTGCCCTCTGCTAGACCTGTCCCCAGGCCTGTGGGCCAGCTCTTCAAACTATGGACGCGTGACAATCCGAGAGTTAATCGGCCCTCCTACTGGAGAAGCTCCGGATGTCACAGGGTTGCACTGCTGTCAGCAGGCCCTCCATCTGTCTGACTTTAATCCCCCCACCCCCATCCAGGCACGGCCTCCCCCTCAGGGTGACTCAGCTCCTGGCTCCTTCCCTTCCTGCCACCAGCTGAGACGTGTGACCGGTTACCATGGTGATCGCAAGGAGGCCGGTTCATACCTGTCTTTCCGGATGAGACCCGGATGTCTAAATTGCTCCTGAATGGAATGCCTGGGCACAGCTGCTCACCTGCAGAGGTGTGTGTCAGGCGGCATCTCAGGGCCCTTCTCCCCTGCATGAACTCGGGGTGGGGGCAGCGGTAGGGAGGGGGAGACCGATGACAGATGCCTCCACCACGGGGACTCTAGGCTGGTATTTCTCTCCATAAGATGTGGGTCTCCAGAGGGAGGGGGACAAAGCACATGAAGGCAGGAGCTGAGAGCTACCATCCAGTTTGTCTGTGGAAAAACCAGGACTTTCCACTATTCCAGGTCATGACACATGTGTATCCTTCACAAATACACTTGGGAGAGATGCACGCTTATTTGTCAAAGGTTATCATTCTTACCAGAGTTACATACCCATGCTCACAGCACCAAAATATTCTCCCTGGCATTACTCTCCTGCCTCAAACATTCAATAGCTCCCCAGTGCCGAGAAAGAAGACTCAAACCAACTCCTCACCCTGGCCTCAGCCTCCCTTTTAAATCTCTCACAGGCTACCTAGTGACCACACTTGCTGTCCCCCGCCCCACGCCACAGCCTCAGCAGACTGCTTCCTGCTTCCCAAAGGGTCTCCAGCTGCCATGCTTGTCTTCAGCTGACCATCTGCCTGGGCTTCACTGCATAGCCACTTTCTCAAGTCGTCCTCAGCCTCAAGGCTCAGCCCCATTCCTCAGGCCCCCGGCCCCTCTCTTATCCCCAGTTAAAATTTCATCCCCCTTTACTTCTTCCTGGTTGCATTTTTGGGACCTATTAAAAGACAGAGTCTGCCATGAATCACACAGACTTGAGTGCATCTGTCACCCCCAAAGGCAAACACATGGTTTTGTTTATTTTTGTGTCCCTCTGCTTCTCGGGGGCCTAGCACAGGGCCAAAATGAATGGGAACTGCACGGCACTGGTTCACCCTCTCTCTCCTAAGTGGGCTTTGAAGACCTCCACCCAAGATAAATGAGGAGACCTTGGTCGGACAGTCATTCCACACTCACACACAGATCCCTCACCCCTGGACTTCCAGACCAAGTGAAGTGGCACTTCCTCCATCCCAGCTTTCCAGAGCTGCAGCTGCCTGAGGGGAGGTGGGCTGCTGGGCATTCTCTTCTGGGGGTGGAGACAGGGCTCCCTGGCATTAGGCAAAGGCGGTTAAGAGACTCGGGAAATGGGCTGCGAGAAGGCATGGGTGGTGCTCCAGCTATCCCCAGTCCCAGCCCCAGGGCACGGATCCCACCGAGCGGTGGGGTAAGCAGGTGGCAGCAGGCTCTGGCCCCCAGGACACAGCTGGCCGAGGCTGTGGCTGCAACCCCAAGAGGCCCCAGCTGAGCCTGCACACACAGCTCTTGGAGGCAAGGCTAACGTAGTTAATTGGTTCCAACCTTCGGCTAGGAGTATGAGCATTGATTGGGCACCCGCGGGGCTCAGAAGCTGTGACCTCCACGGATGCTTCACTTCCTTCTAAGCTTGAACCGAGAAAAGGGAAATACGATCAGAGGTCGTGGTGCTCACTTCCCAGCTGGGCTGAAGCATAAATAGTGGAGGAGCAACCACTAAGAAATCAATGGTGAGGAGGGATGATGGCTCTCCTCCCCCAGGCGGGGCATGGCTGCCTCTCCGGGGAAGAGCCAGGCCCAATCAGAGCAGATGACAGGAAACAGTGCGCCACGTTCCCGCTGCCCAGCCCCAGTCCCCTGGCCTGTCTCAGAAGCCTTGCATCTGCCCTGACTCTTGCAACACGGGGACTTCCGGGCTGGGGAGAGGAAGAGGGGACTTCACGTAAAGGTCTTGGCACTTGAGCTTGGGCTCTTGGGGGAGGCGGGGACTGGCCCCGCTTAATGCAGTTTAACGCAGGAAGTTAAACCCTGCGTTTAACTTTGGCCCTATGCTTGGCCCCCGAGAAGTAGAGGGACACGAAAATAAACAAAGCCATGTGTTTGCCTCTGGGGGTGACAGATACACTCAAGCCTGTGTGATTCATGGCAGACTCTTGTCTTCTAACAGGTCCCCAAATGCAACTGTGTGTGCCGCCCCCCGGCCTCCACACAGAGACCCCAGCCCATTCCCCTACCATTCCTCCATCCTCACAGAAGCTCATCCATCGTCCAGCCGTCCAAATATCAGCTCATTCAAGAATTAATTCAACAAGTAAGAACTGAGTCCCTACTCTGTACCTAGCCCTGCGCTAAGCTCTCTGTGACCTCCCCTGTAAAATGGGGATGGTTCTGCCTGCGCTTCATAGGGTATTTGTGAGAATCAAACGAGAAGACAAATGCCACGTGCTTGCAGCCTGTGAAGTGTTATGACGCATGGCTTTGACAGGGAGAAGCCCTTTGGGTGCTTCCGAGAGAGGAATGTTCCAGCCCCTAAGGGACTCCTTCCCCTCCCTTGGTCCTTGCAATCCCAGCCAAGGAGCCCTTGATTGGCATTTATGGGCTAGTTTCTCAGGCCAACTTTGTACTTACTCCCAATATGAGGATTTAGTATATATTTTCAAGACTTTTACAAAAGTATGCTTCCCCAAAATTTGCTGTATGACCTTAAGCAGGTAGTTGGCCTCTCTGTGTGTCAGTTTTCTCATCTGTAAAATGGGGATAGTAAGAGTAGCTGTCTTACAGGACTGCTGTGAGGATCTGAAGAGTTAATATATGTGGGGTGCTTAGAACAGCGGCTGGCAAGCAGTGGGTACTATGTAAAGGTGAGCTACTTAGGACCATGATGAGATCTGCCGGTGGGACGGGAGGATTCAGGCTAACCTTTTATAAAGGACCCGAGGGAGCCTAGTGGACAAATGCTTGGCTTTAAGACACACCAAGCCCTGGTCTCCCCAGGCCTTAATCAACCTCCATATAACAGCTTCCTTGGGAAAGAGGCTCTCTTACAAACTCAGCCTAGGGATTCTGTGTCCTAAGACACTGCAGCCTCTGAGAGAAGACACAACAGAGTCTCAAGCAAATAAATAACCCTGACCAACTGCTTCTGTGTCCCCAACTGCATTTACTTAGCCCCTGCCTCCGGCTGAACACTGGACTGGACACTGCAGAAAACGAAGAAAAGCAACACAGCACTGGCCTTGAGGAGCCTACAGCCCACTGGGGAACTTCTCAAGAAATGTAACAAAAGCAGCACCTGCCCTGTCCAGGCAGTGTGTCCTAGACAGAATGGTCCCTCTCTTAGAGAATCTAACCCTTCTTACTCGTGTGATTATGCATGGAGCAGACAGTAGGGGGCCAAAAGCACAAGTCTAGAAAAAGGGACTGCAGAAAGTGCTCCCAGGAGCACTCCTGGGAAAGGCCTGCAGGTCATGCCAAGCCCACCGTCCTGCCCAGGTTACCATGGCCATCATTAGGAGGACCAGCACTTTTAACTGTGGACTCGGGTATCTGTCCTCTGCACTCAATGAGCCAAAACTCTTGCAGATAAGAAGTGGCCGAGTGGTCCTGCTGGGTCCAAGGCAAGGTCCGCTCCAAGCGCAAGAGCACATGATGACATCAGACAAATGCCAGAAGTCAGGTGCTGGATACAGTGTATGGGACAAAGACTGAGCATCAAAATGCCAGACTGAGTCATCAATCAAGGGATGAAGTGGGCAGTGGAAGCAGAGGAGGACTGACATGCTTCCACCTGTTTTCTTCTCTAGTCCTTACAACACAACTAAGGTTGATTATTCCCCTTTTACAGATGCAAAAACTGAGGCTCAAAGGGGTTATTTGTCCCAAGGCTCCTCAGTGGTTAAGTGGTAGAACAAAGACCCGAGTTTTTTTATCCCTAAAGCCTGAGTTTTTTCAACTATACCACACAGCCTACAAAAACAGAGCAATCATTTCCATTTCTATATTTGTTCTTAATATTTAGTTAATATTTACTTCATCAGGCACCTCTTAAACATCCTCAGTGCCCCAGGGCGGCAGCTAGGCATCTCTAACCCAAAGCTCCTGCATCCCCAGGCCCCAGGGGGGGAAGCACCGCTCCTCCACTCCCTCTCCACTGCGCAGCCGCGTCGGCGCCTGACAGTACAGCTCCAGTTTGTTCAAACTCCAGACCAAAGGCTCAGACTCAGCTTCTGATGTGCTGAACAAAAAACAGGGGCAGGCACTTGTCTCAATCAGTGAGTCAGGGCGGTGGTGAGAAAGTGCCGGGGCGGGGAGGACAGCACTGGTGGCGTGCGGTGTCCCCCTTTCCCCGGGTCGCGCAGCAACACCCCCCCACCCCGAGTCCCGCGCTGGCCGCCACTGGAGGGCGCTGCTCTCAGACCCAGCGCGTGCCAGAATCACCTGCAGACCCCTGACCCACCCCGCTCTTTCCCGGCGGGTGGCTGGGGTGCCTCACAGGCCCCCCCAAGGCATCTGATGCTGGTGGTCCATAGGCCCCAGTTTGAAAAACACTGCAGGGGGCAGGGGATGCGGGTCCTAGGCTGGGGCAGGCGGCTGCAGTGGATGGGCATGTGATGTCAGCCGGCGGTGATTACTTTCTAAAGAGATGCTTTCTGTCTTACAATCTAAGATGGTCCCTTGGGGATGGGAGCAGCAGGAGAGGCATAAAGATCTTCTGGGCCACCCCTGCTCTATTTGCGGGGGAGGAAACCCACACCCAGAGAAGATGCCTTCAGTCTCTTTCAGAGCTGCTTTTCTTTCAGGTACCGTTTCCCAAAGGTGCCCCCTCCACAGACAGCCTTCCTCCACTGAGAATTTCTCCCCTGCCTCTGCGTCACCTGGAGCGGCACTGCTCCCCTCCCGAGGCCTGCCCGTCACTCCAGACCTTCTTTCTTTACTGGGGCAATCGTCTTTCCCCAGCTAGGTGGGCTGGGCAGGTGGGAACATTTGCAGAAGGGGAACTTAAAACCTTACAGGGTGAATCATGATTGCAATCAAACCTGGGAAAGTCCTCACGACTATATCTTCACCTACATTACAATATACACATTGCCGCACACACAGTCCTCTTACCAAACACATTTACACATCCTAAAGTAGTCACGAAAGATCATGTACAATTAATTTCCAGTTTCCACCCTTTGCTCCACGGAAGTGGTTCGGGAATTCCCTCTCCCAGAGATTTCATGAACTGTTGATAAATTATTGTTGCCTTGTTGCAGACAACATGCCTGCTAAGAGGTGTGTATGTGTGTGTGTGTGTGTGTGTATTCTGACTCTCCGTCCAAATGTTCACCCTTTTTCGTTGGGCTGTTGATCCCTGTCCCCTTGCCCCCCAAACCCCCTGCCCACCTGGGTGACCTGGGACAAGTTACCCAACCTTTGAGTCTGTTTCCTCATCAGTGAAACGGGAATACGACAGAACCCTGGTTGCAGGGACGCTCCAAGGATCAGAGGACGCAATCCATGTAAAGCGCTTAGTAACGTGTCTGGTACATAATAAACATTCGATAATTGGTAGTATAAATTTGTTACTGGAATTAACGAACTAACGTACACCGCGTATGTGGCTGTCCTCAGCCCCGCCTCATGCCTTGCTCACCAGGATTTCATTCCTGCCAGGACTATCCCACCTCTGTCCATGAGGCCAAATCACCCAGGCTTCTATGAGGTGCCCTCCACATTTCCACTACCTGCTGGCAGATGCCTCCTCTGCTGGCCCCCGTGGCGGCCCTAAGAATGTGGAAGAGAGTGTAGAAGTAATGCTTCTCAAAGAGACAGAACAGGTGAGCAGACAGCTGCAAAGAATGGGCATTTTGAGCCCTGGGAACGCCCAGAACTGGGCTGTCCCTCCTTCCCTGGGGTTGCAGGCATGTCCTGGGGTGGGGTAGCAGCCATGGCTGGCCCGGTCCCACGGTCACCACTAAGCTGGTCAAAGCCCGCTCCCTAGCATGGCTGTCTCTGAGTCCCCGTGGGTACCGGCAACCGAAGGTGCCGGAGGGGTCAAGGGGTCAGATGTCCCCGGATGAGGGCTCTGACGTGAACAGGGAGAACAGGGAGCTCCCCCCTTCTATAAGACCTTTGAGCTGACTGGAGTGTGTCCCACGGGGGTGAGACAGAATCCATTTCATCAGATGTTCAAATGCCTGTGACGAATTTCCAGACACTTTTGTTCCGGCCTCATCTCCCAAACACACACCCATCTGCTGGCACCCTGCACTCACCTCTGCCAGATTCACGTCTACTCGAAAAGAAACTTCAATCCACTGGTTACATTTGATGTCCCTGCTGCCTTTCAACACATTTTTACATAATCTGACTTTAGAGCCTTTTCTTTACAATATGCTTCACTTCTAAAAGGAACTGGTACTTTGGTCGATGGAGTCTATTCAAAAAATGCCTATTGAAAACCTGCTTGGGCCGGCTAGGATCTAGACACTCTGGATGCAGGGAGGGGGTTGGTGTGGAGATGGAGGGATGCAGGAGACACATCTTTTCCCTCCAAGAGGCTTAGAGTTGGGGCAGTGTCAGGGGAGACGGTGATTCACACACTAGCTCGAACACACGCCCAGCTTGGTGAGTACTCCCAAAGAGGTGAACACAAATTGCTTCGGGAACAAGAGCCTAATTCCTGTGTTTGCACAGGCCTGTGATTGCAAGCTTGTGAATTCATGAGTTAGAATTTATGAATATACAATCACGGTGCATGAAATAGAGCTCTTGATCTAATAGTACTAATACACGCTAGATAGAGTGTGACTGGATGAGTGATTAGCGGAGCTCTGGACTGTGATATTGTAGAGGGAGAAATATAAACTGCCTATGTTTATGAACAGCTGCACTCTCCAGTATGGCGGCCTCTGGCCACACGTGGCCAGTGAGCCCGGGAAATGTGTCTGGTCCGAACTGAGATGTGCTGTGAGCACTAAACACACACCAGATATCAAAGATTTAGTCCAAAAAAAGTGTAACTATCTCATGAACAAATGTTATACTGATTACATTTAAATGATAATTTTTTTATACATTGGATTAAGTAAAACATCATTTAACATATATGTTATTAAAATTAATTTCACCTACTTCTCTATTTTTTTGAAATGTGGCTACCAGAAAACGTAAAATCCCGAACGTGGCTCGCATTTCTGGTCCACGTTATATTTTCTTGGCCAGCACAGATCTAGAACATTCGTATCTGTTACATCATTTAACTCTCACCGCAATTCTACAGAGTAGGCATTGGCCCCATTTTAAAGCCAAGGTAACCGCGGCTCAGAGACGTGGTGAACTGGCCCAGCTCACACCACACGGCTCATTTGGGTCAGAGGCTCAAGGGCTCACCGGCTTCCTCACCTGTGCCACGGGACCCACGCATCCCTGACGTGGTGCAGGAAGAACGGAAGGAAAGGAAGGACTTGGCATTCGGGCGGTGTCAGCGACCGTTCTGTGGCACACCCTGAAAACAACCCCTCCGTCCAGTGCCTCTTGCCTCCAAGGCCCCCGGCTACAGCCCCCCGAGGCTGCACTGGGAGCCCCCTTCTTCCAGGTGCTGCTCCCCGCGCCCCTATATCATGGTGCCCCCTCAGTGCGGCATCACCGGCACAATGAGAGCGGCTCCTGAGGGCCCACCCTCCTCTCTGCGTCCCCTGTGCTCGACACTGCGGTCTCTGAACCGTCAATGCTCAAACGACCGCGTCATCAATTCACTATTTAAAGTGAGGACTGGACTTCTGCACAGCCACACTCCTTTTTGCTATTTTTGAAATAGACTTTATTTTAGGGAGCAGGTTCAGGTTCAGAGTGAAGCTGAATGGAAGGTCCAGGGGTTTCCCGTATAGTCCCTGCTCCCCTACACACAGCCTCCTCCACTATCACCATCCCCCACCAGAGTGGTCCGTTTGGTGCCACGGAAGAACCTACACTGACACGTCATATTCACCCGAAGTCCACAGTGTACATTAGGAGTCACTCTTGGTGTTGTCCGTTCTGTGGGTCTGGACAAATGTACAATGACATGTATCCACCATTACAGTAGCATGCAGAGTAGTTTCAGCACCCTTAAAATCCCCTGTGTTCCACCTATTCATCCCTCCTTCCCCCCAACCTCTGGCAACCACTGGTCTTTTTACTGCCTGCATAGTTTTGCCTTTCCTAGAATCTCATATAGTTGAAATCAAACAATATGTAGTCTTTTCAGGTTGACTTCTTTCACCTCATAAGATGCCTTTAAGGTTCCTCCATGTCTTTTAGTGGCTTGATAGCTCATTTCTTTTTATTGCTGAATAATATTCCATCGTCTGGATGTACCACAGTATATTTACCCATTCACCTACTGAGAAACATCTTGGTGGCTTCCAAGTTTTGCCAATTATGAATAAAGCTGCTGTAAACATCCATGCGCAGGTTTTTGTGTGAACATAAGTTTTCAGTTCCTTTGGGTAAATACCAAGGAGCGCAGTTGCTAGATCGTATGGTGAGAATATATTTAGTTTTGTAAGAAATTGCCAAACTGTCCTCTGAAGTGGCTGCACTGTTTCTGCATTCCCAGCAGCAGTGAATGAGACCACAGTACCTTTGATGAGCTGACACCATGTTTTCTTGTTTCTAGGGACTCCACCTCCGTGCTCCCTGCCTCCTCAGCTACCCAATCTTACAGGTGCTCCTGCAGGCTGCATTTAGCACTCAGTATACTATATAACGTTGCTCCTTAATAATGATTATGCTAACGGCAAGCACTTAGTAGGAGTCGGGCACCGGGCAAAGCTCTTCCCATGTACCAGCCCATCAATCCTCAGAGCAGCCCTGTGGGTGGGACTGTCATTCTCCCTGTTTACACATGTAGAAACTGAGGCTCTGACATGTCCAGTGGCTTGCCCAAGGTCACCCTGCTGGTGGGTGGAAGTGGTGGGATTTGAACCCTCTGCAGTGACCCTTGGGCTGGGAGGCTGCGGGTACATGTCTCTCCATCTTTCTCAGCTGTGAGCTCCTTAAGAGCCAGGACCACACCTCACTCACCTGAAATCATGCCTGCGCCTGGTGCCTCCCCGGCAGCCGTCAGTAGAAGCTGGCTGAGCCCTCAATGACCCTCCAGTCCTGTGTCACGTGCAGTGCTCTTTCCTCCTAAACGAGCTGTCCCCAAGAATCCCACCTTGTTTCTCTGCCATACTCTCCACACCCCTTCCTCCCAGGCCCTGCACCCTCGCAGCCCCAATTTTCCTTCTGGGCTGATGACCCCCAAGTCCTACACCCAACCTGGCCTTGTGTGAGGACCTCCAACTCCCTTGATATTCCTGACCATCCTTAGCGTTTCTCCCTTTAGAAGGCCCTTGCTGCCCGCTCATATTCAGTGTTATGGACCGAATGCTTGTGTCCCCCCAGATTCATGTGCTGAAGTCCTAATGCTCAATGCAATGGGATCTGGAGGTGGGTGACTGGGAGGTGATTCGGGTTCCACGAGGTCATGAGAGACCCGGGCCTTTAGGAGGAGATGAAGGGGCCAGAGTTCCCCCTCTCCACCATATTAGGACACAGCCAGAAGGCAGCTGTCTGTGAACCAGGAGGGTTCTCATCAGAACCCAACTACACTGGCAGCCTGATCTTGGACTCCCAGCCTCCAGAACCACGAGAAATACACTTGTTGTTTAATCCCCTCAGTCTACGGCTTTTGTTATAGCAGCCCAAGAAGACTATGACATTCAGCATGTCAAGTAAAGGACTCATCGTCTCCCTTGCCAAGCCACCCACCCCCATGTCCTCAGTGGGCTTCCCTTTGACCTCCTGCCTGTCTGAAACCTGGGATTCTCTAACTCCTCTCTCTTACTCAGATTCTCACCTCTCAATTTTCCCTTCAAAACTTCTCTTGGACACACTACTGTATATAAAATAGGTAACCAATAAGGACCTACTGCATACCCCAGGGAACTCTACTCAACACTCTGTAATGGCCTCTATGGGAAAAGAATCTAAAAAAGAGTGGATAGATGTATATGTATAACTGATTCACTTTGCTGTACAGCAGAAACACACAACACTGTAAATCAGCTAGACTCCAATAAAAAAAATTTTTTTTTAATTAAAAAAAAAAAAACTGCTCTTGGACTGATCCTTTCCTTTTCATCCCTGCTGCACCATGCTGGTTGGAGCTATTTTCCATCCACTTTGGAACAATTGTTATAGTCTAACTCAGGGGTCCCCAGCCCCCGGAGTAGTGGTCCAGGGCCTGTTAGGAACCGGGCCGCACGGCAGGAGGTGAGCGGCGGGCGAGCGAGCGAAGCTTCATCTGCCGCTCCCCATCACCCGCGTTACTGCCTGAGCCATCCCCCCCGCACCCCCGCCCATGGAAGAATTGTCTTACACAGTCCCTGGTGCCAAAAAGGTTGGGGACCGCTGGTCTAACTGGTCTACCAGTCCATCCTACACACAAATCTGCAGCAATAACAACACCCAAGCCACATACACACATCACTCCACAACCCGCTATGGCTCCCGAGTGCTCGCTGCATTAAGACCATTCTTTATTTGGCAGTCACGATCTGCAGTAATCCGGGCTCCCACCCTGTGCCTGTCTCAGCTCACCCTGCACACATCTCCGCCCCAGCCCAGCCAGCTCCCTCTCTCTCTCCTGCCCAAGCTGGGCTCATTTCCCTCTTTGAGTGGCTCCACATACTGTCCCCTGGCCTGAAATGCCCTCATCCCTTTTCCCTTTCCATCTGGATGCCAACAGGTCCTCCAGAATGGTCCCAAATCCAGCCATGCCAGGACAGTTGTCCTGATAACGTTGGCCTCACGGGATTGGTCCTTCCAGACTGCCTGAAGCAAGAACCCTGTGCGGCCATTGTTTTTTTTTCTCCTAACACCTAGTAGCCGGAGTCCTTTGTGCACCAATAGGGTATTTTACAGGGAGGAGGCACCCAGAAATCCTCAGACTGAATACCCTAATCAACTCAAAAGTAAAAAATCATCCTAGTGACAAGCCCCAGTAAAATATAACCTTCCTCTTGAGAAATATGGCTTGTGCCTGAATGACAGTCCACCAGCAATGACCCCCTGCAAGGGTCCCTTAGAACCTGAGACCTTGCAAGTCGAAGGGATGTTTCTGGCGGGGCAGTGGGTTGGGGGTGTGGACAGATGACTCAGTTAATGTCCTTGTGGCTCTGAGGACAGGACCAGGTTCCCCTGGCTCAGCCTCCTGTTGGGCAGGAGGGAAGCGGGCCCTGCTGGGCACATCAGAAGACTCATGGCACAGACTGCTAACCAGCCATAACAACGATCTCCAAGGCGTGGGGGTGGGGATGGTGTGAACTGAAGCCTCCCTACTTCAATACCCTCATCTGAAAGCCCCCAGATGGGGAGACCAGCCAGGGAAAGCCTCCCTCAGACCCATCATCCAGCACACAGGTCGCTACCGTTTAATAGATGTGAGCCACGTGCCAGGACTATGGAAACGCTCTAAGTGCTGTCCCATGTAATTATTACAACACTATGGAGTAGGTGGTCTCGTTACCATTTTAAAGACTAGACAATGGAGACCCAGGCACAACTGGTAAAAGCAGAGTTGGCATAGGGGACGCCAAGCGGCCATCTCCCCGGCTCACAGTGAACCTCTCATCTCTCTAACCGCCCCTGCCCCACCATGGGGTGGGCCCTGCCAGCCTTGAGGAGATGACCCTGTCCACTGGCTACTGCTGGTTGGGCCAGAGACGGACTGACTTGGGCTGGGCCAATCAGAGGCCCTTCCCCTGATCCCTCCCTGTCACCAGAAGAGCACTTGACCCAAACTGAGCCCAACAGAATCTGGCACTGAAAGAGAAAATGCTGAGGGGGGCAGGCGGAGGGAAGTGCCTGGGATCCTTTGGACATCCACCTCCTGATCGACGGTGATCCCAAGGCCCAGCTGCGCTCTTGCCTTGGGTCTCATGGGATAGCTCCTTTGGGTTGTGCTAGCTCAGTGGTTTCTCTTGCATCTAGAAGGCTGCTGAGCGATGAGGTCTGACCACACAAGCCCTGCAAAGACCAGCATGGCCCACAGGGGCTCCTGGCTCGGAAAGCTGGCTCCATGGTGGAAAGGACCACTCCACTCCCACCATGGAGACGGGCCATGAGAACAGAACCACAAGGCCGTGAGGGAGGGTCCAGGAAACGAGCCCAGAAAAGTGGAGACTCAGGAACACTCAGCAGCTGTCCGCCAGCACCTGAAGACCTGCCACACACACAAGGAGGGATTCACACCGAGCTGGGCGAGGGAGAAGAGGGAGGGCAGATGAGGGCGAGGCTCACAGCAGCCAATTCCAGTGCACCTGCAAGGACCCCGCTGGAAAGTCATGCTCAGATTGAATGCCAGCTCCTCCCCAAAACCCCCCTCACTTCCCTGGCTAAAATGAACCTCACATGTGAAACTAGGACTTTATTCACACTTCCCAGTCAATACATGTCATTTCTACTCAATGTTACAGTAAATAAATATACAAATCTTCACTTCCTACTAGACTAGAGAGAATGAAGGCAGAATCCATGACTCATTTTTGTAATCCCAAAGCACCTGGCCCCCAGTCTCCAGCCTGTAGGAAGAAAGTGTGGGAGGATGTGTGTTGAATGAGTGCACCTCGGGTCCCCCAGCAGGTAGCCCGTGCCCTGCCATAGGGGTATCCCCATCCAGGGCTTCTGAGAGGGAGCTCCTGGTGGGGGGTCAGGAGACAGGGTTTACCACGAGGTCCCTTATAACTCCTGAGTTCCAGCGTTCTGGTGCCCCTCGAGGAGGATCTTGCCTTTGCTCATCTAGTTTTTCCTTTGCTTCCTTCACAACTTGGCACTAGACGTAGGGCTGAGAGCCAGATAGCAACGAAAGCTGTCAAAAAATATCTCCCCGCCAGAAAAAGCAAGGGAAAACAACATCTTGGTGGGTTCTTCCAGGGGAAGAAAAAGTGAAATAGTCTCTTTCTGCCTTCTATGTGTTGGCCTAAAATGGCAGTTTTGCAGAGGGAAAACATATTTCTTCCGAGCAAAGCTGTTTGTGGTGTGAAAGATGGAGTGTGTGTGCTGAGCACAAAGACACAAATTGGCCTGAGGCTCAGCTACGCATGCTATTTTCACAGGAGTTTAGGCTGGGGAGGGAGAGGTTGAGGAAAGGAAAAATAAAATCTTTGTTTTGTGAAAATGGAAAAAAAATGTTGGCCTGGATCAAATTCAAACCTGGCATCTGGTACGAAGGCGGCCTGTAAGAGAGACGTGCTGGGTGAAGGAATGGATATCAAGGGGCAAGCACCCCATATGCTCACTCCAGGCTCACCAGGGAAGGCGCAGACCCATTCCGCAGCAGGATGGCTTGGCACCTGAGCCATCCACAGACTCGAGCACCCAGAGTCTGCTCCAGGGCATGGCCAGGCGTCCTCCTGAGCCCTGCCCCTCCTGCACTCCTGGGAGCCATCTCACAAGGCTCTTGAGAAGACTGAAGGAGATAATGTCCATAGAAGCATTAGTACAAGCCATGGCCCCTAGTGAGCACTGAGGAGTGGTGGTGGCTTTGCTGGTGATGGTGACGGTGATGATGGCGACGATGGTCATGGTGATAATAATGATTATGATCACGACAACGATGGGAATAATGATGCTGATGGCGATGATAATGGTGGTAATAATCATGATGGTGACGATGATGATGATAATCATGATGGTGACGATGATGAAGGTGATAATAATGATCATGATGGTAATGATGGTGACGGCTCCTACCTCACCCACTGTGGGCACTGCTCCATAGCCCCTTCTTCCCCTCACAGCTCTACCAGCCCCTCAGACTCAGAAAGGACCTGCCCCAAAATATGCAATGGAGAAAAGACAGTCTCTTCGTCAAGCAGTGTTGGGAAAGCGGGAAAGACGCCCGTAAATCAATGAAGTTAGAACACTACCTCACACCACACACAAAAATAAACTCAAAACGGCTTAAAGACTTAAATATAAGACGGGACACCATAAAACTCCTAGAAGAGGACACAGGCAAAACATTCTGACATAAATCGTAGCGATGCTTCCTTAGGTCAGTCTCCCAAGACAATAGAAATAAAAGCAAAAATAAACAAATGGGACCTAATCAAACTTATAAGCTTTTGCAGAGCAAAGGAAACCATTTGAAAAAATGAAAAGACAACCCACAGAACGGGAGAAAATACTTGCAAAAACGATGTGACTGACAAGGGCTTAATTTCCGAAATATACAAACAGCTCATACAACTCAGTAACAAAAAAACGAAAAACCCAGTCAAAAAATGGGCAGAAGACCTACATAGACATTTCTCCAAAGAAGACATACAGATGGCCAATAGGCACATGAAAAGATGCTCAACATCACTAATTATTAGAGAGATGCAAATCAAAACTACAATGAGGTATCACCCCACACCAGTCACAAAGGCCATCATTAAAAAGTGCACAAACAATAAATGCTGGAGAGGGTGTGGAGAAAAGGGAACCCTCTTACACTGTTGGTGGGAATGTAAATTGGTGCAGCCACTATGGAGAACAGTGTGGAGGTTCCTCAAAAAACTAAAAATAGAGCTACCATATGATCCAGCAATTGCACTCCTGGGCATATATCTGGAGAAAACCATAATTAGAAAAGATACATACACCCCCCAATGCTCATTGCAGCACTATTTACAATAGCCAAGACATGGAAGCAACCTAAATGTCCATCGACAGAGGAATGGATAAAGAAGATGTGGTATATATACACAACGGAATGCTACTCAGCCATAAAAAAAGAATGAAATAATGCCATTTGCAGCTACATGGATGGACCCAGAGATTACAATACTCAGTGAAGTAAATTAGATAGAGAAAGACAAATATCATACGCTACCACTTATATGTGGAATCCAAAATATGACACAAATGAACTTATTTACAATACAGAAACAGACTCACAGACACACAAAACAAACTTACGGTTACCAAAGGGGAAAGGGAGGGGAGGGATAAATTAGGAGTGTGGGATTAGCACATACAAACTACTATACATAAAACAGATAAGCAGCAAGGTCCTACTGTATACAACAGAGAACTATATTCAATATCTTGTAATAACCTGTAATGGAAAAGAATATGAAAAATTATATATATATATATATATATATAAAATATATATATATATATATATAAAATATATATATATAGCTGAATCACTTTGCCGTACACCAGAAACTAACACAATATTGTAAGTCAACTGTACTTCCATTAAAAAAAAAAAGAAAGGACCTGCCTCAAAGTCCACCTGGACCAGAGTTGCTCAGAGCAGTCTGAGAACACCTGCATCAGAAAGCTCCCTCTGTGGGTGAATTACGCGGATCCACACAGGGAGCCAGTACTAGACCCAGACCCTCAAATTCCAAGAGCAGTGTGCCTGCCACCCTAGCATTGCCTGTCATTTCTTCCACAGTTATGTGCTGAGTGCCGGCTGTCTGCAGATCACTGCCCAGGACCACAACCAAATCAGACAAAGTTCCCAGCTTCGACAAGCACACAACCTGGGTGGAGGAGGAAAGGAGACTATGGGAAAGTGGTGAGTGCAAGGCGAGGGTAACAGAGGAGGGGCTGAAGGAGTCCAGAGGAGAGAAGCAGGAAGCCTGGAGGGTCTCAGAGGTCAAGGAAGACGGTATGGAGTACAGGAAATTTCACTGAGCTTTGCAGGATGAGGGCTTGCCCAAACAAAATAAACAGAAGGACACTGAGGGCAGAGATGAAAGCACGAGCAAAGGCCAAAAGGCAAAATGTTGAGGACGTTTATGGGAAACAAGAGGAAGCTCCAGGTGGGACGGGGCCACACAGGGCGCAGGGCCAGTGAGCCAGAGACACGGGCCTCACGCTGGGCTGAGCAGCCTGGCTCTGACCTTATAGGCAACAGGGAGCCCCAGGAGGCTTTCCAGGAAGGGAGCGGTGTGCATCTCAGGAAGGTCAGCTTGATGGCAGCTTAAAACTGGATGGAACGGGAGACGACCTTGGCCCTGAGCTCAGGCCCCTAAGGGTGCCAGCACCCAGGGAGGCCAGTGGCTGCCAGGCCCCTAGTGGGACGGCTGCAAGCCGCCAGGCCTGTCTACCCTCTTACCTCCCCCTCCCCCGGCCTTTGATGGGGACAGGGCTGACAGATGGAAAGGGTGACGTGTGACATTTAATGGCCTCGGCATGCTCATCTCCATATATCCCAGCCCAGCCCTGCCTGTTCCCTTGCAGTAATGAATCAACACAGGCTTCTCCTGGGGTGCGTTGCTGATGTGCTGGGCACCAGCAGGTGCCCCAAAGACTCTTGAGTTTCAGATCCATACATGTTTAGTAGCAGTGTGACGTTGGGTCAGTTACAGATCCTCTCTGAGCCTCAGTCTCCTCATCTGTCAAATGGGGATGACGATACTTACCTTAAGGGGCTGCCCTGAGGTCGGGCGACACAGCATGACACGCGCAGCCCAGCGCCCAGCCCCACAACCTGGTGGCTGCTCGGATGATGATGATGACGATGACAGCGATGACGTAGCACCCCATTTCCAGCTCGCACCATCGGCATCACCGCCAGCATCAGCAGTACCATCAAGTCATCTTCCCGCGTTGCGGCCGCTCCCGCCCCTCGTCAGCCCGCAGGAGCCGGGAGACCAAGACAGCGACGGGGCTCTCTGCTTCAGGCCCTGAGCAGAGTGTGGCCCCAGGAGCAGCGGAGCACGAGGCCGGGTCTCAGCACCCAGACAGGCCTGTCTGACCCACCCCCCACCCCCCGGGGGCAAAGGATCATGTGGGCTGAGCTGGGCTCCGTGCATCCACACCAAGGGTAGCCTGGAGAGGGACCCCGGAGGCCTGAGAGTGAGTTCTGCTCTGCAGCTAAACTTCTGGAACCTGAGCTGCATCGTGGGGTTCCTGATGAAGAAATTCAGAGGCCTGAAGTGTCCCGTGCGGCCCAGAAATAGCAGGAGAAAGGGTTTCACAGATATTGACAGTAAGGGCTCCTCACAGGTGTATGGACAGTGGCAGGTCTGCATACAAAACACTTTCAGATCCAGCCTCCTGTGGGGAAGGCAGGAGGAGAGTAGTCAGCTGATGCTGCAGACGAGGACACTGAGCACGGGGAGGTGAGGGGTCTCCTCGAAGTGCTGCAGCTCCTGGCACGGAGAGAGGCAGGTCTGACTCTGCATCTAGTGCTCTTCTGTGTCTGATTACAAGTTACCTGTGAAAGCCCCTTCCTCACTGGCAGAGAGAAGCGCATTTCAGAGCTTACAGGACTTTCAGAAAGTTTCTAGTCTGTTCTCCTAGGTGGTCATTTGTGCTGGAATTGTGAAAGGAGGGGGACCTAGAGAAATACCCTCTGTGTCCCACCTCAGCGAGTCATATGTGTTTAAAGTAAGAAGGACCCCACAGAGATCTCTGATCAGGTCACTTTCAAGCTGTTGAACTTGAACCTCACCACTCACTGTGGGCCAGCGTCAGCATCACCTGGGAGCCGGTCAAGAATGCAAATTCTCAGGCTCCTGCAGACCTGCTGAGTCACAATCACTGTGGCTGCGGCCCAAGAATCTGAACTTTACCAGACCCTCCAGGCGACTGCACGCTACGTTCTGAAAATGTAGCACGCTAAACCTGACACACGATAAAAGTTGAGAAATGCCGCTCTCAAGAAGTTGAAGGCAAGTTTCATTAAGTCAATATAACTATGTTTTCAAACCACAAGAAAAGCAACCTTAATGCTCTAAGTTATGTGCCAAATTTGGACACCTCAGAGGCCACCAATACCATTAACTTGGGCTTATGTCACATTTGTGCAGTGGGGCCCGGAAGCCCCTCATATTTGAACTCCCTGCAATATGGCTGTGGCCGTGTAGAGGTCTTTGGTGAGCACAGAGCTGGGCACACCCAGCCCTGTTAAACGCAGGAGCCTGGGCACTCCGAAGGCTCCCATGGGCTGCGCTCAGTGCCAGGCATGTATAAGCTTGAAACACCTTCCAGACTCAGCATGAAAGGCAGCTGTGCAGCCTCAGAAAAAATGCAACCCATCATGCTCTCATCATTCCACAGATGATGTTAGTGCCTTCCGTAGGGTTTTGTCTGGATTAGTATCCCATTCACATGCATGATAAGGAATGGACGTCGGTTAGAGATAAAAGAAAATTATGCAATACCCTCCATCACGTTTCCGGATCTGTTTCACTCAAGATGAAACGGCTCAACAATTATCAACTGAGCTGTTAGAAAACTCTTACAACGACTGATTTGAGCTGATGAGGATTTTCTTAAGACTGTGTTACACACACGCACAATGGATATAATTAAATGCCACGACTGATGTGTAAATATATTAACTACAATCCCTAATTTCGAATATGAGTGTCGTCAGGATGGACCCATTTTTCTCATTTACTGATTTGATAAAAAGTGAATATTCTAAGTCTTAAGGTGGGGACCCTTTTTTTTATGTGAACATTATTGGTATCTGTTTTGTATTTTGGGACTTTGTGTCGGATTTAATTTGAGAAAAAGATGCCTCTGCTTTAAAAATGTTAGAAAATTACTAATTTAGGCCAGCCCTCTCATTTTATAGATAAGGGATCCGCATCCCCATGAGGTTTGGGGATTCACCCAAGGTGACACGGGTATTTTAAAGTATAATTAAACTAGGAAGCAGGGAAATATTTGTTGTGCAGGGGACACTAATAAATGGAGGGGAGAGAGGAAGAATACACTTCAGGCACTCAGAGAAGTAATTTGAGTCGTTTAATAAATTAAGTGGTTTTCATCCTTCAGGGATTTGGAGAAATAACTAGCTTTGTTCAGTTTGGCCAGAGGGGGCTAGGCGGGCTTCTGCAGCTTTAGCTACCTGGTTACGTTCACCCATCTTCCACCACGGAAGCCCCGAAACCCCAACTCTCAGTTCACACACACTCTCCGCTCCAGGGAGGGCAGGTCACTCAGATCCAGCCACAGCGACTGGTTCAGGCAGGACCAGGGCCCAGCTGGAGCCAGTGAGACCGGAGGAGACTCTGGCAGAGGAAGGGTGAAGGGTGGTAACCGCCACAGAGGCCCTGAAAGGAGACAGCTCACCACCCAACTCCACTTTACCAATGAAAAGCCAAGAGGAGGAACCATGCAAATGCATTCAAGTCACAAAAACCCACTACAGATCTACCTTACAGGTTTGAAATAGAAAAGAAGTGAAGTGTGGATAAAAAAGGCAGGGGGAGGCACCACCGAAGGAGCGAGACTGAGGACCTGGGGTGACAAGGAGTGACCGGCCAGTGAAACCAAGCGGAACTCTGCAGCCTCGAGGGCCCTGCAACCACTATGGTCGGGCCAAGCCCACCCCTCCCCTCTTACCAGACACCCCCTGTGGGGGGGGGGGACGAGTGTTTATGGGCTGGAAGGACGTAAGGGACCTCTGTGTACCTCTGTTCCTTTACAGATGAGGACAGTGGAACCCAGACAGGGACGTGGCTGGTGCCAACAAAGCAATTGGAGCAGAGACTCATCCACGGCGAGCAGGAGGAAAGAGATTGATGGGTATGAGGGGAGGAGAGGTCACCTGAGGACCACACGTCCTCCACAAGGATCTGTGCCAACTCTCAGTGTACTCACCCCTTCCCCAGCACAGCCCCCAGGACAGCGGGTGCTTGAACACGCGTCTGTTGAACGAATGAGCGACTGTCCCAGGCCCTCCCTGTGCGTGTGCTCCCACTCAGCACGCGGACTGGGGTGCTCACGCCGGAGTCCACGGAACACGGGGAAGCTGCTCTCCAAAGAGCAAAAGGATGTCAGCCCGTTAGCAGAACAAGCTTCCCATTCACTCCTTAAAAGCATAACTTGCTAACTGCTGATGCACTGAATTATTCATGCCTCCACGGCTGGGGTTTCCCACCTTTCAACAATCACTCACCTTTTCCACCCTGGCTCCAGCCAGTCCTCCACCTCCCTCAGTTTAGGGAGGGGAGGAAGTATGAAGAAAGAGTAACCCCAGGCAGGTCCTTAGAAAGGCCAAGGCTTTGCAATGAGAAGCCCAGGGTGGGTGGCCGGCAGGCAAAGGAGCCCCCCCTTTCCACTGCCCTTCCACCTACCTACCTACCTCCCTTCCTTCCTTCCTTTCTTCCTTCCCTCCTTCTTTCCTCCCTCCCTCCCTTCCTTCCTCCCTTCTTTCCTCCCTCCTCCCTCCCTTCCTTCCTTCCTCCCCCCCTCCTCTGTCCCTTCCTCCCTCCTCCCTCCCTTCCTCCCTTCCTTCCTCCCTTCCTTCTTTCCTCCCTCCTCCCTCCCTTCCTTCCTTCCTCCCTCCCTTCCTCCCTCCTCCCTCCCTCCCTTCCTTCCTCCCTTCCTTCCTCCCTTCCTTCTTTCCTCCCTCCTCCCTCCCTTCCTTCCTTCCTCCCTCCCTCCTCCCTCCCTTCCTCCCTCCCTCCTCCCTCCCTTCCTCCCTCCCTCCTCCCTCCCTCCTCCCTCCCTTCCTCCCTTCCTTCCTCCCTTCCTGCCTTCCTTCCTTCCTCCCTTCCTTCCTTCCTGGCCCCAGCAGCCTCCTGTCCTCCCATCTAAAGGGGATCACTGGTCATATGAGTCACTTTCTCACAGAGAAAACCACACCTCAGAATCTGGGGGCCTGAAGAGGCCTCCTAGATTCAGGTGGGTGTGTTGGTCAGGCGGACACATGAGGCATTTCTTGGACATCTGCTCTGGGTTCTTTACGGACATCAGCACATTCTGTCCCTTCCATCGGAGTTAGAGGCCACTTCCCCAGCCGGCGCTGGAGTGTAAACGCTGTTTAGAAACTAGGGAGCAGTTCGCTGTACGGTACATCTCTATAATAAATTCTAGAAATGTTTTTCATGAAGGGTTCATAAAAACTTGGAGAATGCTTATAACAGAATATTCAGGGGAAACAAGCAGAATAGAAAAGTGTAGGGAGAGCACGATATCAACTTGGCTTTTGAAAATAACGCTGACCATGCAAATGTTAACAAAACAAAGGAACGGAACGAGAGGTGAAAGTCGATGACCTCTGGGTAGGAGGTCGTGGGTCATTTAGAAATCGAGGTTTGATATTTTCCAAGTTTCATCCCATGAGAACGTACTGCTGTCACGGTCTGGGGGTAGGGGCGTGGTCTGGTGGACACACGTCATTATCGGCTATGAACATCTCAGAACAAACGGATTCGACAGACCAGCTGAGCAGCTGGGCCAGACGAGACAAGTGGGCAGGGGAGTTGGGGTAGAAGATACCAGTCCCAGAGCAGGAGCCGGCCAGGACCTGAGGACAGGGCAGAGGGGCAGAGGAGCAGAGGACCGGGAAGGAGGGAATGGTGCGGGAAATCAGCGCCCAGGAGAGGAGGGAGCAGGGCCGGAGCCCTGGGCAGTGGGGGGCTGGCAGGGGCTTGAGGGCAAGCCCACCTCCATTGGGCCCAGGCCAGGGCACGCAAGACCTTGGGGCCTCACACCATTGGTAGAATAAGGCATTAAAGATGGTTTCAATACACTCACACTGTTCCAAAAATTATAGATATACCAATATATCTATACACACATGATTATGTGTATAAATACAGAAATTACACATACGTGTGTATAAGGCCCTCCTGCCACCTCCCCCCGCCGGGGCCCATAGGCCAACACCATACTCCAGCCCTGTAGAAGCCCTTTATGCCCACATAAGCAAAGAGGAACACACTGTCCGATTTCCCTGTCTTTTCACCAACAGGAAGCATCTGAGACACACCTGCACCCTGCCCTTTTCACTTCACACCACTTTGTCCCCTTACCACTAACACCGGGGTCCCCAGTGTGGTCCCGTCGTGGCCCCTGCCGTTGCAGAAGTGGGGCAGCTCTGCCAGACGCCCCTGGCACTCGGGCCCCGAGAAGGCCCTACACGTGCCTCCCCCTGCCGGTTCTCTGGAACTCGGTGAACGTGGGTGGAAAAGACTGGCCACCCTGCTAGCTAGCCCAGCCTGAGCGTGGCCTGGCTGCCAAGCTGCAGTCTAGGGGTGGACGCAGCCTGTGGGTCACGCTGCCAGATCCCCGGGCGCCGTAGTGCCCCCACCAGCCCAGGATGGCCCAGGCCCACCCAGAGGGGCTCCTTTACAGGTGGGACCTCCATGGAGTGCCCAGGGCATGCTGGCTCTCCAGGGATTCCATGCATTATGAGACGATAAAAGATTTAAGCCTATAAAATATAAAATATTAACTTAACTGTCATAAATAATACATGCCCAATGCACTTCTGCTGAAGAAAAGGGGAGAAAAAGAAAAATGACAAACGCTCTAAGCCGGAGGACTCGCAGTGGGACGAGGATGAGAAGCCAGGGTGGGGGAAGTCTCCCAGGCAGGCCGTCGTGGAAACTGGAAATGGGAAATCAAGCCTCCCCCTCCCAGGCTGCCCACCTCCTCCATGCAACCTGCCCTGACTTCTCCTTCCTTCACCTACCTAGGGCTCTCCGGAAGTTCTGCCTTTAAGAAACTTCCCACTCTCTGGCTTGAGGAGCTAATTTTTGGTTATGCACGCCCTGGTCTCTTTGCCCGCCATCCACAGAGCCCCTGGAGGCAGAGACTGGATCTTGTACATCTTTGAATGTGTCCTCCTTTAGGCAGAGACAGCCCCGGAAACTTCCACCACATGAATGAACTCCCCCCCCCCCACCCCCGATGGCCTGAGCCCCTAGGCCTCTCTCTGTCACCACAGCCAGCATGGAGTGTGCTTTGTGGCTTATCAAACACATCTACAAATGTTCTCTCACATCACCCTGCCACCAACTCCGTCTTGTAAGCACAAGGGGTGATGGTTTTCCCATTTTACAGATGAGGAAACTGAGGCTTGGGGAAGATGAGCAACTTGCTAAAAGACATTAGCTTTCTAGCCTCAACTCCAAAGACCTTTGCTTCCCCATGGAAATATCTTGTTTGTTCTTTGCATTATATTTTCCACCGTAAACTCACTCTTATAAATGTTAATTCTATCCATCCGGTTCTGACTGTCCCAATAACTCCAGGAGGTGAGGAAGGGCAGGTACCCCCATCCCAGCCCCTACCTCCTATGGTCGGTGGGACTAACTACGCTAAGCTTCTCTCTAAAGGAGATATTATGACTACTCACCTCGCACAGTTGGTTACTGGGAGGGTTGGACTAAGTGACTCATCTATAGCACTCAGCGCCGCACAGGGACTGCCCCAGCTGGTCTAGCCATCCCCATCATCCTATCCACGGGGAGAAGCACGGGGTCTGGGAGATGGGGGCCGCCAGCCTGAGGCCACTTAGCATCTAGGTCTCCAGCTGACACAGAAAGCAGAGCCCTCTCTGCCTGCCCAGAGCCCATGGACGTGTCCAGAAGGCTCCTCTGGTGGTACTCACTGTGACTCTCCCGTCAGCTGGCCTTCCCCACCTGGCGCGCGCGCGCGCGCGCACGCACACAGACACACACACACACACACACACACACGTGCAGCCCTCGACGCTCACCGTCCTGCAGGGATGGGGGATGCAGGGACACAGGCGGGCAGGGAGCGAGAAGGCAAGGCTTCCACAGAGACAGTAGTTCCTTTTCCTGCCAGGGAAGAGCTGAACTTCCTCTCTGACTGATCCACTCTAAACAGTGTGTTTTTCAGAACTGCAGGCGAATAAAATTGAAAAACAGGGACAGGATGCTGCTTGCTGATGGCGTGTCATGACCAACTGGTAAGGCTTCCACCCGTCCGACCAGCTGCCCCCAGGCCCGGACCCTCCCGAGACCAGATGGAGGCAGAGCTCCACAGAAGCGGAGAACCTGGGGCTCACGCGGCCCTCCGCCCCACGCCCAGGTCACTGACGAGGGAGGCAAGGCCCCGGGGGGAGACGCGACTTGCTGTAAGGCCAAATTGCACGTTAACGCCAGGGCTGAGGGCTGCCTCCTCGGCACCATGTGGAGTCCCAGGACCCGGGTTCAAGTCCCAGGTCCGCCGCTCACCAGCCGTGGGAGCCCCTGCTCAGCCTCAGCTTCCAACACCTCCTCCCAAGCAGAGTTACCAGGAAGAGTAAATGCCCCACATTGGGCCTGACAACCAACTGGCACTTAATACATGTTAGTTCTTCCTCCCAGACCAATGCCCAGTCCGCTGACACGCCTCTGACAAGGCGTCCACCTTCTACACGCACCACAAAATAGATAATCCTTAGCTCTTGACGAATTACGAAGTGCTCCCCCCAGCTTCTTCCTGTTCCCCTTCTTTACTGAATTTCTGTGGTCTCCACCACATCCAGTATGCTGGTGTGGCTCAGTGGACACCACCAAGGAAATGGGAAGAAGAGAAACATTTACTATGTCTCAACGCTTCTAAGTTAAAAAGCAACAGCCATAGGGTGACTATTATTAAAAACAGACAAGCAGAAAATAAGTATTGGTGAGAATGCGGAGAATTGGGACCCTTGTGCACTATTGGTGAGAATGTAAAATGGTGCATCTGTTGTAGAAAACCATATGGCAGTTCCTCAAAAAGTTAAAGAATTACCATACAATCCAGCAATCCCACTTCCCGGTATATACCCAAAAGAATGGAAAGCGGGGTCTCAGCGAGATATTTGCACACCCACATTCATAGCAGAATTATTCACAATAGCCAAAAGGTGGAAGCAACCCATGTGTCCATCAATGGATGAATGGATAAACAAAGTGTGGTCTATACATACACGGGAATATTACTCAGCCTTAAATAGGAAATTCTGACACATTTCAACGTGGATGAACCTTGAGGACATTATGCTAAGTGAAATAAGCCAGTCACAAAAGGACAGATACTGTACGATTCCACTTACATGAGGTACCTGGAGTAGTCAGATTCATAGACAGAGTGTAGAATGGGGGTTGCTGGGGGCTGGGAGGAGAAGGAAGTGGGGAGTTATTTGAGTACAGAGTTTCACTTTGGGAGGATAAGAAAGTTCTGGAGATGGATGGTGGTGATGGTTGCACGACGATATGAATGTACCTAATGCCACTGAGCTGTACACTTAAACACGGTTAATTTGGTAACTCTTACGTTGTGTGTATTTTACCACACACACACACACACACACACACACACACACACAATAGCCACAACAGCAGCTATGATAGAACTACATGGTCCCAGGAACTTTGCTAAGTGAATGATGCTTTTTTCAGTTGCTCCTTTTGACAACTTTATGACTAGTGGTAAAAGTCCCAGTTTTACAGATGAGGAAACTATCCTTAGAGACGTTAACTGCCTTCCTAAGAAATTCTCAAGCATAGGCCTGCTGGACCCCAAAGCCTGCGTTCTCTTGACCACAATGAACAGGACTACCTCTTCTGCAATAACAAAGTGATTTTCTGTCTCTGTCTCTGTCTGTCTCTGTCTCTCTCTCTCTATCTCTCTCACACACACACACACACACACACACACGGTCACAGCAGTAGCCAGAGGTCACATGTTGCTCTGGTGACACTCAGTCATGTGGAAAATTAGCGCCTACATGGATGGTAGGGCTGACCTTGGAAGCCTTATCAGTTGGTCATGACACGCCATCAGCAAGCAGCATCCTGTCCCTATTTTTCAATTTTATTTGCCTGCAGTTCTGAAAAACCACACTGTTTAGAGCGCATCAGTCAGAGAGGAAGTTCAGCTCTTCCCTGGCAGGAAAAGGAACTACTGTCTCTATGGAAGCCTTATCTTCTCGCTCCCTGCCCACCTGTGTCCCTGCGTCCCTCTGATGAAATGGATTCAGACCTACTGAAACCCACGGAGATCTCTTCACACGCCTGGTGGTTTGGCTGGTGGACAGGGCCTGAGCCATGTCTATCTGTTCCGGGAATGCTGCTGAATCTAGACTTGCATGAGACACACATGACATTTGCAGGTAGACTCACTTTAAACACAAACAATCAAACAAACACACCCCCATCCAGGCCCTAGTGGGACATCCTGACTCTGAGACAAGCCGATATGCTCCATCGTCCCCGACACCCTCCTGCTCTACTCCTGAGGAAGTCACGGGGCTAAAGAGGGAAAATGGGACCCGGAATGTCAGGGGCTTCCCCGAAAACCTCAACAATATTGGGGGTTTTCCCGAGAGCCTCCTGTACCTCGTAACTCAAATCAACAAACAAGCAGGAATGGAGGCCCAGTGACGTGCCAGCCTGTTTCTGGGTATGAGGCAGACAGCAGTAAGCAAAACAGACGAACCCACGGAAACACAATTTCAATGGCGGCAGATAGACAACTGATTACTTGCTCAGGCAGGTAAGCAAGTAGTAAGATAATTTCAGAGAGCGTTGAGCACTGTGTATGAAATAAAACTAGGTGATGTGACAGAGTTACAGGCAGTGCCTGAAGCCCAGCCTTCCAGGCCAGGGCTGGTCTGTGCATCTACCCTCCTACAGCCAGCACGAGACGGCTGGGGATCTAAACTGAACAGTCTGCAGCTCCCCGAAGTGCACTCCTGTCCAGTCCTGTAGCTTGCCGAGCCGGCTTCCATTTGAGTCCCGCCTTGGTGCCTGGACGGGGGCATAGCCAGCTTCAGGGTCGCCAAAGGCCAGGCCAGGACTGCATGCACCCCTGAGAAACACCTGAGGAGTGTGTTAAAAATACAGATTCCTGAGGCCAACTCCCAGGTGTCTGATTTTCTAGGTAGAACTGGGAAATCTGTATTTTTTCAAGCACCCCAGGGGATTCGGATGAGCCCCGAGGTTTGCGAATGACTGATCCAGGTAGCCCTCACAGGGCCCTTTCAGGCTGAAGATGCCGCGGGGGGTGGGCTCCCTTTCTGGGTTACTCTTGGACTCACTCAAGGCCCATGGCCTTCAGGATTTGAGCTACTCCTGGCTCCACCGAGTCCTGGGGCCGACCCTGGCCTCTGCTCCATTCCTCCGTGGCCCGAGTCCCCCTGTACCTCCCTACCCCACTCCCCCCAGCCCGCCCGCCTGTCAAGTGAATGCAGCGGGGCTTGGCTGGCTGCCCGGGCACACGGCAGTGGCAGTAGCTGCCAGCTTTTATCAATGGGATCAACAGGGCGTCTGCTGGGAATGAGTCAGGACAGGTTCCTCGTGATGGCTGCCCTGGCCGGCACTTTGGAGGTCACCCTGCAGAAGTGGCTGGCCTTGGCGGCAGGAAACTTTTCTGGGGAGGGTAAGTGGGTCTGGGCTTTGGGGAGCTCAGAAGCCCTCCCTGGGATGGGCACGCTGTTCGCTGGCTTGCTGCGAGGCAGCTTATTCCTATAAAAGTCTTATATGGAGTTCTCCTGGCTAGAAGAGACCTACTGGCTTCATGAAATCTTCCCTTGGCTTCTCCCACTGCCTCACTTCATTCTTATTTGGTGAGTAGCCAGAACCTCTGTCTGTCTCCCTGTTTCTCAGGACAGGGTCGGGCAGAGGGCTCAGAGCTCTCCTTACGCTGGTGCTGTGCGTTAGTCTGTTTATCTGTAGAGAGATGGATGCCTGAAGCAGAACCAGATGCTGCGAACACAGCCTCGGGCTTGAGGCTGGCTGCCCACCCTGCTCCCCAACTCCCCTCCCCAGGCCTCTCCGCTGGGGCTGCAGGATAGCACCGTCCAGGGCCTGAAGACCCAAGGCCTTTCAGGCCCCTGGGATCTGCCGACACCACCACCACCAATTCTTTACTGGGAAACCCGAGGGGAGGAGGCTAAACCAGAAAGAAGGAAACTAAACAAAGCAGCCTGGGCACTCAGACCCACCTCTGTGAGGCAGGAACCTGTGCAGGTCCTGGATGCTCCCACCTCCCCCAGGGGCTCATGAGGGTGGCTCCGAGGGAAACACCCGGCTGATAAAACCCAAAGGGTATGGCTAATACCTTCCTCTAGTAATGGATGAGACACAAGAAAGAAAAAGAAAAGGTTACCCAAATCTGATGGGCAGATTTTTCTACTGTCTTTTTCTATTTACCTTTAAAGACCCTTCAAGAATCACCAAGGGGCAAACAGAGGCAACACAAGGCAAGCACAGAGGGATTGCATGCTCCTGCCCACCTGCCCTTTCAGAGGGGCTGAAAGGACAGTTTCCTTTTCTATGCCTCCGTTTACCATCACCAAATGGGAACTACCTATATACATCATTTGCTGCCTTCCCAGGGCCCCTTGCTTTAACCATCAAGAGATCAGATGCCTGCTGGTAGTTGCTCTGTGACCATGAACAGTATGTTCTGCTCCTCAGGATTTTTACTTGCAGAATGGAACTATGTGCAAAGGAATACCACGAATAGTTTCCCACCCTCCTGCCAGAGCTGGGCTGCAGCGGCCAGCTCCACATCCACTGTCTGGTCCACGAGCTCTGTAGTACAGGCCTCATTCAGGACTGATCCTGTGACACTGGTCTAAGCAGCACAGAGAAACGTGCCAGGTACAGCACCCGACCACCCATCCGCTCACGCTGAGATTATGGCTGATCTCAGCAATAGCGGCGTCCGCATCAGAGATCTGGAGCGAATCACTCGGTCCCTCCGAGCCATGACCTCCTCATCTGTAAAAATAAGGGAGTGGAACTGGACGGGTGGCCGCGGAGGTCCCCCCAACTCTGCCAGTCTGCATCTCTATGAAGAACAATGAGGAAAAGACAAGCGTGTTGACAGAAACATATTTTTAGGTCCTCAGCTGAATTCCAGAGACTGAAAAGTGAGGGGAGGGAGAGAAACAGAGGTGGGAAGATTTCCCTTTATAAAAAAAATGCACCCTGACTTTTGGGATACCCAGCAAAGCAACGGAGGAAGAGGAAGGACACAATCAGGGAAGAAGGAACAAACGTAGATCCTCTTCTTTTTTTTTTTAAAGATTTAATTTTATTTATTTTTGTCTGCGTTGGGTCTTCATTGTTGGGCATGGGCTTTCTCTAGCTGTGGTGAGTGGGAGTTACTCTTTGTTGCAGTGTGCGGGCTCTAGGCACGTGGGCTCAGTAGTTGTGGCTCTCGGGCTCTAGAGCGCAGGCTCAGTAGTTGTGGTGCACGGGCTTAGCTGCTCCGCGGCATGTGGGATCTTCCTGGACCAGGGTTCGAACCCGTGTCCCCTGCATTGGCAGGCAGATTCTTATCCACTGCACCACCAGGGAAGTCCCGTAGATCCTTTTCTTTCCAGGAGAACGACCTCTCCTTCCCTCCATCACATCTGCAACCACTCACACACACCCTGTCCCCCACCTTCCCTCCCATCCCCAGGGACGGACAGCCGTGCCCCACTCCCCAGCACCCGCTCGGGGACGTTCCCTGGCAACTGTCCCCACCCTTTCCGGCACCACCATGGCTCTCTCTCCTGAACCAGTCCCCTCAGCACAGAAGCCTTCTGTGCTATTTCCCACCTTCAAAACTTAAAACCATCCTTGGACCTCAGTCTCCTCCAGCCACCACCCTTATTTGTCAGCTTCCCCTTGGAGCAGAACATCTCAAAGAAACCGTCAATACTCACTGCCACCACCTGTCATTCTCTCCGTTCAAGCTTTTGTCCACGCCTCCCACCAAAACCATTCTTGTCAAAACTCAGCACAGACCTTAGTCTTCCCAAGCCCGATGATCAACTCTCAGTACCCATCTTACTTGGCCTTGCAGCAATAACCAGTGGGCCACTATCTGTTGAAAGTCTTTCTTCTCTTGGTCCCCAGACAGCCTTTTAGGTTCCTTCTAGCTCACTGGCCACACTTGGGCTCCCTGCTGCCCTCTCTTCTCCTTGTCCTCCAAAATGTTGGAGCGCTCAGACCTGAACATAGGTCTCTCTCTTTACTCTCTCCCTAGGTGATCTCATCCAGAGACCTACACACTGAAGACTCCCAAATTTATGTCTCCAAGTTCTATGTCTGCCCAAGTGTCTCAGCCCATTACTGCTGCTATAACAAAGATACCATAGCTCACGTGGCTTATAAACTACAGAAGTTTATTTCTCATAGTTCTGGAGGCTGAAAGTCCAAGATCAGGGTGTCAGCACAGTCGGGTTCCAGTGAGGACCCTCTTCTGTTTGCATCCTCATATGGCAGAAAGCAATGAGAGGAAGGAAGTTCTCTTGTGAGAGTAGCACCTTTCATAAGGGCACTAATCCCATTCATGAAGGCTCCACCCTCATGACCTAGGCATCTCCCAAAGACCCCCCCCCCCTCCTAATACCATCACATTGTGGGGTAGGGTTTGTGGTGGGCATCATCCAATCCATTGAGGGCCTGAAGAGAACAAAAAGGCAGAGGAAGGGTGAATTCTCTCTCTCTGCTGGAGCTGGGACACCCATCTTCTCCTGCCCTTGGACACTGGTGCTCCTTGTTCTTAGGCCTTCGGACTTGGACTGAACTACCCCACCAGCTTTCCTGGGACTCCAGTTTGCGGATGGCAGACTGTGGGAGTCCTCAGCCTCCATAGCTGCACGAGTCAATCCCTCAAAATTAATCTTTCCCTGTATTTATATATATCCTGTTGATTCAGTGTCTCTGGAAAACCCTGACTAATACGTCCTCCCACAGCCAAAGCCCTCCCATGACTTCCGATTACATTTACCACAAAATCCCAAGTCCTCTCCTGCCTCTGTATCCCTACATCTCTCCCGTCCGCTCTCTCCACTCCAGCCACACTGGCTTCCTTGCTGGTCCTCGCACATTCCAAGCATGTTCCCACTCTGGGACCTTAATATTTGCTGTTCCCTCGTCTGGAAGGTCCACCCCCAGATCCTCTCAGATCTCACGTGCTCTTTCCCATCACTGAGGGCTCCGCTTAAATGTCACAGCCTACATGCCCTCCCCTGACCTCCAGCCCCACAGGTGCCTCCCCTTCCCTGGCTTTTTTCTCCATGGCACTTATTATCATCGAGATTAAACGATTTACTGTATTTGTTTATTGCCTTCCCCATGAGACTCCATGAAGGTGGAAATCTTCTCTGTCTGGTTCACCACCACCCAGTGCTTACAACGGAGCCGGTGCACAGACGTTGCTTGGTAAGTACTTGTCTGAGGAGGGAGGGAGTGAAGGAAGGAGAGCTGAGGGCAGAGGGCATCTCTTCTGGCCCGGCCCGCTTTGCTCTCACTCTGGTTTTCTCCACCCGTTCCCCCCCACCTTGAGTCACAGTTGGCTGTCTCTCCTCCCTTCTCTCGGTTTCCGGTCAGGATCGCCTCACCCACCCGGGGCTGGCCCAGAGGGAAAGCTCGGGGACCTCCATGAACCAGGTTCCTCGCTTCTGAGACTCCAATCACTGCAGGCTTCCTCTCTTCGGGAAGCCCTCTGGGCTCCCTGAGGCTGTTGGTCAGGGCTGGAGACATCTCCATTGCTGAAACCCTGCAAACCTGACCAGCCCTCCGTGCCCTGTGGCGCCCTTCCAGCCGCCTTCCCAACCAGCTACTGATCGAGGCAGAGCAAGGTAGAGAAAGCCGAGAGACCTAGCCCACCTTCTGGCCTTACGAGTGAGGAAACGCAGCCTCCATGCAAAGCAGACCCTCCCTACCCACCCGCCCACTTTTCTTGCTTCTTTGCTTCCCAGCAGTTACAGCAAAGTTTAACTATTTAGCATATGAGTCTGTTTATCAGCTGCCTGTCCCACAGAAGCTCCCACTAGAAGGCAAACTCATCGGGGCAGAGACTGAATGCGCCTTGTTCACCCTTGTGTCCCCAGCATCTGGCACTTAGCAGGTGCCCCATAACCAGCTCTTGAATTAATGCATGAAGAGGAGAGTAGTAAGCTGCCTATGAACACCCTTCAGGGAACTAGAAGGTGAGAAGAGGGAAGGGAAGCGAGAAGAATGCAGGGCCAGAGCACCCTGGGGGGAGAGCCCCAGAACAGAACATCAGGGACCACACAAACACCAAAGCCCGGTTTCCTGATTCTCGGGCAGCACACTTCCACTGTCTTCCATTTGCTACTTCAGAGTCTTTCAGCACCTGGACCAGCATCTGTACATGCCGAGCACCGTGCAGGCAGGGGGCACACGGCAGTGCTCCCGACAAAGCCCTCACCCTTCCAGCCCGAGCGTCCTGGGGGAGGCAGATGGCGTGCCTGATTCCCACTTCACACATGCTCAGAGACGTTCTGTAACTTGCTCAGGGACACACAGCCCTGCAGCAGCAGATGCCGGGTTTTGATTTATGACTGCCTGCCTGCCCTGTGCGCAGCAAGGCCCTGGGGCTCGCTCTCCCCGCTCGCCACTCACACACCTCCACCTTTTCCCGCTCTTGCTCTGCCCCACTGCCCCCCCTCCCTGCACCTGCCAAATGAGACAAGGTCACGTCCAGTGACGCATGCTTTGTCCTCAAAGCCGGCAAATCAAGAGGTAAACAGGTGTGGGACCCAGTGCCCCAGACAAGAGCACAAGGAGGGACAGGAGGGAGAGACGGTGGAGGGAGCCAGAGAAGGCCTGGCAGGGGCAGGGGCAGGGGCGTGAGGAGCCAGCCACTCAGACAGCAGCGCCGCAGCCACTGGAGTGAAAATGAACAGAGGCACCTGCCTGGTGAAAGGTCCCAGTAAATGCCTCTGTCACCATCACCTCTAACAGCAACGATGATGCCTGTGTGTGTGCCTGTGCGTGTGCACGTGTACACACCCATGTGTGTGCAGCTCCTCCGGTGGCAATCCCTTTCCTGCACCCAGAGAGCTGCCAGCCTGACCCAGAGCCGCTGGGACAACCAGCCTGGGCTCTGCTGAGAAGGGCACCCGCCCTACCCAACCAGAGCTTCGGGGACTCGTGCACCACTGCCTGACCTCTGGCCGGTTACCTGCCCCCTCAGCACCAGCACCCCCAGGGCTCAGCCCGCACAGATAAAATTGTCACTTGCCCATCAGGGCCATTTGGGTCTAGACTCAGAACACTTGGTGGCAGCACTGAAGAGGCTTTAAGTCAGGGGTGGGCCCTGCAGAGGCGTCCAGGGGGCTGACTCCCGGCTGGCCCTTCCCCTGCCCTGCGGTGACCTGGGATGGGCGCAGGGTGTCCTCTTGGATAAACCACCTCCCCCTCCAGGCCTCCTTCTCCTCTGCTCTGAAGAAAGGAGGGGCAGGATGGGAGGTGGGGCTCATCTGATTTCTAAGTAACCCCGAGCTCTCCGGCCCCGCACACTTCTCCCTCTCCTGAGAGTCGCCTGTCCCCCACGGACCTGGGTGGACCCGTCAATCACGGGCAGAGATCAATCCCTGATCCTCTTGCACTAATTGGAACGAAAGCTGGCTCTGGGGAGCTGGACCTCTGCCTCATCCCTAGACAGCGCAGAGTGGGCGGCGGGCGGCAGCACCTCCCAGGCAGGACCACAGCCCGGCCCGGTCCCCCTGCTCCCCTTCCCGGCTCCCGTGGGCTCCCACAAACACAGGAGCTCCAACCGCCCCCTGGGCATGCGGGAATTTACCAATGGCTCCTTCTCTCTGGAGCAACTTTCACTGATCAACTCTGTTTCTAGCCTTCTGTTCCGGAGAATCCCCACGGGGACCAAGATTCACTAGCTCTGCCTTGTGAAGAAAAACACCCCCAGTCCACAAAACACTTTTCTTCTTTTGTTCTCTCCAACAAACACATCCCACCCCAGGAGAAAGGAGGCACCCTCGCACCCCACCTAAGCAGGGAGTGTAGGGAGATATTCTCTAGTTCCTTCAGCTTTCTAGGATTCAGTGATTTAAAAGCATCCTCAAACACACACAAATGCACGTGCACACGGGCAAGCCCCGGCAGGAACACAGGAAAGGGAAAGAGCCGCTGGACCACTGTGCTATAAAGGTGGAATCATGGTGGATGCTTCTTCTTTAAATTCTCTCTGATGTTGCCACAATACTGCTTTATGAGAAATAAAATAGGATGGGAATAGTGAACAGGGAATCAAAGGGTCCAAGTTCCAAGAACACAGACTGTCATGGTTGCTGGGTAGGCAGCACCCAGCAATGATATCTTGTAAGTCAACGTCTTTTAGTGACGTTAGCAGCTTAAGGGAATGGAACTTCCTTCCACAGGAAAGAAGGCACTGTGAGGGGAGCCATATCCTCCTCCTTCCACTAGACATGGCTTTTCCCGTGTCCAAGGCAAGCAACATCTGGGCAGTGAATGCTGAGCAGGATCAGAGAAGGAGGAAGACTGCTCAAGGAATTCAGTCTCAACTAACTCCCCACTGATGACCATTAGAAGCCATGAGGCCTGAGTATGAAGCTGTGTGCCCTGGACAAAAATGTCATCCAAGTACAGGTGTTCAGGTTGTGCACTGCCCAAGGATGTAATGTCTTGGGGTGGTGTGCCACTTACACTGTAAACATAAACCAAGTTATCTAAAGAGTGTGTGGGTGGGCACTGCGGTTCCAGGCCTCCTGACTGAGTCCCACAGCAGCAGGAGAAAGAGCCCTCCTACATACATCCACATGGAACACTCATGAGTACGTGCCCACGTCATGGCACCATATCCCAACTATGCTCTGGGAGGGACCTGAAGTCACTTCTTTCTCCTGCCTGCCCCCTCAGGAAGCCCAATTCCTGCTCCCTCTGAGAGAACAACATGGAACGGTTGCCTCACCTTGGTGGTGGGTGGAAAGAAGGTGCGGCGGGGGGACGGATAGGGTGTGATGTTGCTGGCCTGTGTGTGAAGCCAGCAGTGGGGGCTGCCACGGTTGCTGCCCACTGGGCCCTGAGAGCTCCCCAGGCAGCGGTGGGCTGGGCCACCTTGTACATAACTTACAAGAGTTACTCAAGGCAGGGCCCGCTTCCTAATTCATGCAAAGGCCCTATGGGCTAGCAGAGGCCTGGGTGGGGGTCGGGCCTGCGCTCTCCTCTATAAGAGGGGAAAGCCAAGGACCTCCCTGGAGGTCCAGTGGTTAAGACTCCACGCTCCCAATGCAGGGGGCCTGGGTTCAATCCCTGGTCCAGGAACTAAGATCCCACATGCCGTGCGGTGCAGACAAAAAATAATAATAATACAAAATTAAAAAAATTAAAATTGAAAGGGGAAAGCCAGAGGGCAGCCCGAGGGGGCATATCCAGGGCTTTTGTTTGGACGTTTGTGGGAAGAGGGGTCACCCTCCCTGAGAGCTCCAGGCCGCGCCCTGGATTCACAGCTCTCCTGCCTGAGTTCCGCTCTGTAGCTCAGGCAGTAACCTTACATGGAGGTGATTCTGTTAAAAACAGAAGGAGGCCTCCTGCCACTTCCATCAAACCCTGGGAAGGCAGAACTAAGCTGAGCTTGACTGCTATTCCCAGGAGACTGCCTGCTTTTTATTTATGCGTTTACTGGGAAGTTCTTTACTTACACTGTTGAAAGTTTCATTTCCCACAAGCTCCTTGGTTCCCCAGACCCCTTCCATCCCCCACGATGCTGAACTACCGAGTCGCTCCCGACTGCCAGCAGCTCACAAGGCTCTTCCGAGAACTGCTGGGTGAAGAGTCCCCGAGTTCACTGGGAAAGCGGCGAAAGAGGGGGCAGCAGTTTCTCTACAAATAACTGGACTCATGGCGGAGAGACGAACAGCTCCCCCAAAGGCAATTCCGCCGACAGACTCACCCTCATAAAAGCATCTCTCACAGCCGGAGCCGGACCCCAGCTTTCCCGTGACGGGGTGTTGGGACCACTGAGTTCCAGAACCCAAGTGGTCCACAGAAGCAGCCACACCCGTGCAACAAAGAATACCTCTGTTGATCTGGGGGAAACCTGACGATTATTCCTACTCTTCGCAACCCACTAGCTCTTCTAAATGGAAAAGGGAGACATTAACCGCTTTTTCATGTCCCTCCGGCCTCCTGTGTCTACCTTCCTGCCCCTCTCACCTTCCCAGGCTCCAGGCAGGTGGTCAGCTGGGAAGAGGAAGCTTTCTGCGTCCTGCATCACCCCTCTTGGCTCACCCCCGGCCTCACCTCTCCCAGCCCAGAATGGCCCAGACCCGGCCAAGGAGCCCACAGGCAAGGTGGCTTCCCCCAACTTCAGTGCCCACCAGCCCAGACCTGGGGTCTCGTTCTCGGCGGCCCGGTTCCCACGCTCCTGCTCTCTCCCTTCCCACGGCGACGGCCTCCCCACTGCCTGGCCCCACCCCCTTCGAGCCTGGAACAAGGAGCTGGAGCCCCACGCTGCTCGAACGCCTCGCTCAGCGCCCAGAGACCCAACCCATCTCGCAAGCACCTGCCTGCTACTCACCCCCACTCCCTGTGACCCGTTTTCCACCCAAATGAAACGATAAACAAAAATACCATCAACTCCCCTACATGGCATCCTCCCCCCCCCCCGGCCCTCTTCCATCCCCTGCTTTATTTGTCTTTATCACACTCGCCCCTGCCTAACTCACTACACATGTTACTTATTTCTCATGTTCTCCATCTCCCCTGCACACTAGAATGGAAGCTCTACCAGGGAGGGATCTTCGTCTGTTTTGTTCACTGTTGTGAACCACACAGGGCCTGGCACACAGTAGGGGCTCAACCATTGAGTGATGAATGAATGAACGAACATACGAGAAGCGACACATGTCCAGCAAGCTCCCCTCTTCAGCTCATCCTTGTGAGAGCACTATGAGGTAGGAGCTTTTACTATCTTCATGTCACACCGGCAAGAACGTTCAACGAATTCCCAAGTCACAGAGTCGGCAGGGAGGTTCAGGAGCCCACTGTAGCTTTGTTCAGCATGATGGTCCCCGAGCTCAGAGGAATGAGGAAGGACCCAGGCCCGACTGACCCCAATGCCCAAGCCCTTAGACAGCACTCTCTGCTTCCGAGCTCCCCTCCCCACATGCCGCCCACCCTCCAACCCTCTTCCCCTCCTAATCCTCAGTCCCCACCTTGCCCAGCCTTCAAGGCCCACGTGTCAAACATCATTCCTCCACGAAGCTCTCCCTGATCCCTACAGCTGGGCCTTGAGCTTCTAAACTGCTTTTGAAAACTGTGTTAACTCTTTCACATCTACCTTCTACCACTAAATGGTGAGTTCTTGTGGACGCAGTGCATGGATCTGAATCACAGCCCAGAGCACATGCAGCATCTTACAGATAATGAACATAAAATAGGCACTTGTGAAATGAATGAAACGAAAGAAAACAGCTTTAAAATTGCTTTGTCTGGGCTGACTGAACCATAATGGAGCCAGTGCATAATAAATTTTGAAGACAGCAACAGATACAGATGAATGGGTAAAATATACATGAAAATTTTCATAAATATAGCTAACACTTTCTCACAATTTTCACATATTGAAGTTCACTCTATTCTTCACATGTTACTTAAGGGTATTTATACAGTAGTTTGTAATTATTGTCATGCATGACACTGTTCCTTTAAGTATTTCAACCCTAACATTCCTCTTCAATATCTAAGTATTTCTCTTAAACTCATATTTTGGAAGTCAATGTAAATAACTTCTGTCTTGACCAATAGCAAAAAAGTTGCTTTGAGCCAATTAAAAAAAATTGTTTGGAAGACGGGGGAGTGGGGCAGTGAACAAAATGGGTGGAGGTGGTCAAAAAAAGAAAAAAAATTGTTGCCTGTGTCTTGTCACATGTTTGTTGCCTTAATTCTAAACGACCATCTTCATCCTCCTGGCGTATTTTATTCCCATGCACCATTCTAGAATATTCCACAACTGAAAGCTCCTTGAGAGCAAGGAGTATGGTTTCCTCACTCTATTTGTGTTCCAACAGCACACAGCATGCGTACCTGGTAGGGGGCAGTGTCTTTCAGTCGAACTGGATGAATCTTTAAACGTGGAGGGAGAGTAAATATTCTGCAACATTTTTCCTGATTTTGAAAGGAATGTATGTTCACTTTAGGACATTTAGAAAACACAGAAGGGCTTCCCTGCTGGCGCAGTGGTTGAGAATCTGCCTGCCAATGCAGGGGACACGGGTTCGAGACCTGGTCTGGGAAGATCCCACATGCCGTGGAGCAACTAGGCCTGTGAGCCACAATTACTGAGCCTGTGCGTCTGGAGCCTGTGCTCCGCAACAAGAGAGGCCGCGATAGTGAGAGGCCCGCACACCGCGATGAAGAGTGGCCCCTGCTTGCCGCAACTGGAGAAAGCCCTCCCACAGAAACGAAGACCCAACACAGCCATAAATAAATAAATAAATAAATAAAATTTTAAAAAAAAGAAAACACAGAAAAGTATACAGAAGAAAACAGAAATACCTTGGCATTCGTTGGATCCCATCACCCTGAGATCGGTACTAGCACATGGACCACCCGGCCCGGCGCATTGACTTAGCCTCTGGACCAGAGGGATGGGCGGGTAAGGCTGCCTCGGTGCAGGCCGGCCTGGCACGGCTGCAGCAGACACCAGGAGGTCCTGAGGATGCCTGGCTTCCCACAGAGCTGAGTGCCAGAGAGGAACTCTGCTACTTGGAGGTGCGAGAAGCACAGAAGACATGAACGTCGTTGCAGGGGGCCCATATTTTAAAATACAGTGTTTTGGAAAATGAGAGTTTCCAACAGAACGCAGACGCCTGGTACTGAAAAGATAGTTGATTACTCATAGATCCAATAGGAGGGGCCACTCTGGGAAGCACCAGGGTCAGCCAGGAGGCAACAGGAGTGGGGGACTGTATCAAGAGGCTTTACTGTGGTTTCTGCAGGAAAGAAGGGCAAGGCAAGGCAGGCAGGCTCAGGACCAGCCAGTCTGAATCATTTCAGTGCGTGCTGGGCACAGGGTTGCCCCTAGTTGTCTGGTACCTGGCCCTGGGGTGATTAGGGAAGGGGGACAGTGCTCTGGAATGTGAGGGCTGGGTAAAGGAGGTGGCGGCGGCGGGGACTGTATCTTAAAAGTGCACCGGCAGGTTAGCTACTCACCATCTCTACGAATGGGCTACCCCTGGGAGGGGAGCCCCCTCTATGGTCAGCGAGGTCCCAGATGTCAAAGCATCAAAACATAGGCAACAAATGACAGTAACACAGCCCTTCTGAGGGGGCACACGCTCTCTGGCTCAAGGAGCCGATTCATTAGACCTGGGCCTCCAGGCCACACTAGGCCCGAGGCTCACTCTCCTCCAGGAAAATGCTCCCCCGGGCCTCCATTCCAGGGGCAAGGCCGGGCTGGTTCACACACCTGCTTGCGACCCTCAGGCCACTCCTGGGAAGAACAAGAGAGTACTGAAGGACTCGCCCTGGTCACCCGGGGGATGGCAAGGCTGAGTTCATCACAGAACCAGCGCTCCTAGTGATGGCGAGCTGGGTGGCAGAGCCTAGGGTCCCTTCATGGAGCCTCAGACTGTCAGGTGGGGGGACCCTGGGAGTGCATCCAGATGAGTCCATCATTTTTCAGAAGAGGAAACTGCCTGAGAATGACTCACAGAATCCGGATCGCAGTCTAGAGCCCCTGTTAACTCTTACTGTGCTCTCCCCACCCCACTGCCCTGAGTGATTCAATAGGAAATTATTTTATTAATACCAATACAGCTGTCAACATCATCGTCATCTTCCTGATTTTCATGCGAATGGAAAAACCCCACTCCTTTGTCCCCAGTGCAGTAAGAAAGCACCAACAGCCCCCAAACCTGGATGGAGACTGGATTTTTCAAAAATTAGGTCAGGCAACCAGGATCCTTGGGGGTTCGACTGGTCTTAAGCTCTGATTAAAGCCGGCATCTGAATGAGCAGAGTTTCGGGTCTCCAGAGGGGGAGGAGAGAAGAGGGCTCAAGGGCGGGGTGCAGGGTGGGATACCGAGGCCTCCTGAGCAGAGGCCGCAGAGGCCCTGGGGCCGGGCCAGGGCTGGGTTGGAAGTGCAGGGAAGCAGACTCTGCTTTTTACCCACCTAAGGCTCAGAACTGTTCTCCAACCAGGCCGTGAACTTCCAGACTTCTCCGTCTTTGCATTAGTGGCCCCCTCTGCCTGTCGCACACCCCCTCAACCTGGTAAACCCCTCCCCAGCTCTCAGATCCAGTTGAACTGTGCTCTCCCCTGTGAAGCCCTTTGAGTCCCGCTCCCCTGGCCCCCAGCCCTGACCCCAGCTCTGGAGGAGAACCCATTGTGCCCTCCACAGTGAGAGGTTATTAAAAACAACCACTGAGAGCAACTAGTTCATGCCTGTCACTTAGCACACATTGCTCTTAACCGGCCCAAATTCCCTGCAAGGAGGTGTTAGTATCCCCACTTTACAGATGAGGAAAAGTGAGGCTCAGAGAGCTGAAGTAACCTGCTCAGAACCCTTCATCCAGCAAGTGAGGCAGAATCTGGACCCCACCCAGTTTTGCCTGAATTCCATGCCCAGCGTCTATCCTGGTGGCCAAACTGCCTGCCTGGCTTTCTAGCTAGACTGTGAGATCTTCGAAGGCAGGGACCCTGGTTCATAATGTCTGGCAAATCTTCAGAGCTCAGAATTTTTTGATGGATGAATAGACAAACAAATGAATGGATGCATGGATTGTGGGATTCTCCCACCTTAATGCAAGACCATTCCACATGTGTAGGTTTTATACCAGACCAAACGTGTTCTCTAGTCCTTTTATTCCCACAACTGGTAGGAAGATTCAGTAGGACGGTACATTAGGGTGACAGTTGAGCTGCTGTATCAAAGATACCCCAAAAGGCAATGGCTCAAACGAAATATGATTTGGATTCTCTTGCATGTGATAGTCCAGGTGTATAGGCAGCTCTGTTCCAAGAGGTTCTATCAGAATGTAAAATGGTGTCACCTCTCTGGAAAACAGCCTGGCAGGTCCTGAAAAGTTAAACCTAGAGTTACATGTGACCCAGCAACTCTACTCCTAGTTCTGTACCCACCACACAAAAACTCATAAAGAATGTTCACAGCAGCATTATTCATAATAGCCAAAAAGTGGAAACAACCCAAATGTCCATCAATTGCTGAATGGATAAACAAAATGTAGTACATGCATGCAATGAAATAGCATTCAGCCATAAAAAGAATGAAGTACTGATACATGCTACAACATGGATAAAGCTTGAAGACATTATGCTAAGTGAAAGAAGCCATTCACAAAAGACCATGCACTGTATGATTCCATTTACATGAAATGTCCATAACAGGCAAATCCATAGAGACAGAAAGTAGATTTGTGGTTGTCAGGGGCCAGGAGGAGGGGAGCAAAGGGGAGTGGCTGCTAAGGAGGACAGGGTTTCTCTGGGGGATGATGAAAATGTTCTGGAATTAGTGGTAAAACCACTAAATTGTATGCTTAAAATGTTTTTTATTGTAAAAAATAAAAAAAGAAGTCATCCTATCAAGACTGGCTAACAGGTCAGCTGTGCCCTTCTCAACCCATGGCTTCCAAGGCTGCTATACTTGCTGCCTTTCCCAGCCAGTGGAGAGGAAGGGTGGAAAGCCTACATGTCCTGCCCACGTGAGAAGCTGCAAGCATGAATTCTGCTCAGGGTCCATGATGAGAACTTGGTCTCATGGGCACACCTGCTGGGAAATGTGGTCTAGCTGAGCAGCCAGCCGTGTGCCTAGAAAGAAGAAGATGGATTCTGGGGGGGACCAGGCAAGATAAGAATCTTTGCCCAAAATGGTAAATTAAATGATAATTGACTCTCAATTGGTTATTTACTGTGCAGATATTAATAATAATAGGTAGCATTTATATAGTGTCAGGCCCTGATTTAGGTACTCTGGGTGCATCGTTTTATTTAATTACATTAAAACTTTATGACATATGTTATTACACCTATTTAAAGGGGCGGAAGTTGAGGCACAGAGCATTAAATAATCTACCCAGGGTTACCCATCTAGTATGCAGCAGAGTTGAGAGTTGAACCCAGAACCACTACTGTAGAGCTGTTTGTTACTCAGTAGCCAGAAACCGTGAGACAGTGAGTGAGACCTGGTATGATTTATGGGTTCAGACCATTCATACTTTTGTTCTCCTTGGTGCTACTGGTCACCTCCGCTCGTGCCCTCACTGGGTGGACCTAAGGCACAGACACTTAAGAAAGAGCTCAGTGCACTCCTTCAATGAATGACAGCTTGCTCAGTGCTCTTGAACTTTGGTGGGTACCAGAATCATCCATGGAGCCTAAGAAGGCCTGTCCTTCTGCTGGCTCAGAATCTCAGAGCAGGAGCCAGCATGTTTCAAAGCTCCTACAGGTGGTCAGGTGTAGGTCAGATGAAGAGTCTGAGAATCACTGGCAAAGCTGACAATCAGCCAAGGTTTGCCCACGTAGTCAGAGCATTCTCTCTGGTCAGGCCCCCTTGGGCTAATTTACCATATTGGCTCCTCCCCGATCCTCCCATGAAGCCGGTATCATCATCCCCATTTTACTGTTGATGAAGCAGAGGCCCAGAGAGAGAGCTGGGGCCCCAACCCTCTCCTTCCCCCTGTTCATCCACAGCGCCGGCCCAGCTGTGATGCTCTCCAGGGACAGACACCATTCGCTCTGTGATCTGCCTCAGGAGCTGAGCACCCGGAGAATCAGAACTCTGCCCATGGATCGCCTATAGATCACCCTCATCCAACACTGTGATTACTCACCCCACATCTGCCACCTCCTCAGACCACTGGACCTCAAGCCTTCACCAGGAGTCACCTGGAGAGACTGCTAAAAATACAGATTGCAGAGCGTGTCCCAGAAGGCTCTGATTGGAGGGGTCTGGGGTGCGGCCTGGAACTTGAATTTTTATCAGACACTCCAGGGCCAGCCTTGTTTGGGAACTACCTTTCAGATTGAGTTCAATCCCCTCATTTTATGGGCTGAGAACCCAGACCCAGAAGGGTCTCGCCCTGTGCATCAAACCCTGACTGGCTCCCCACTGCTCTCAGGCACAAGCCCAGCTCCTCCCAAGCTAGTTGCAAATGTTCGGAAAGCTCCCTTACCTCCCTCTGGAACAGTTCTTCCCCATCCTCCTCCCACTTTGCCTAATTGCTGCTCATTTTCTCAGCTCCACAGCACCTCCTCCAGGCAGCTTTCCTGGATCCATTAAATGGCAGGTTAGTGCTCTCTGACCTCGCACAGTGTCCATACTCTATGCACTCGCCACGCTGCACTGCAAGACCTGTTTACTTCTCCATCTCACTTCAGTGTGGTGAAGGCAGGGACCATCTTGGTCCCTGCACTGGTCCCTTCATATTATACTGTAGATCTTTGTTGAATGAACGAACCAACGAACGAATGAAATAAACAGCATGAGCATCCCACAGGCCCCTTGCTTAAGCTTCTTCTCGGAAGGAGATGGGACGGAGTCCACTGCGCCCCGGGCACCGGGCGGCGCCGCCGGCCCCTTGCGTGGGCGGGCGGGCGTCACAGCGAGAGGGAGGGACCGCCCGGGCGGGCAGCTGCGGAGCCATCTGCTGCGCGGGCGGCGGCGCCCGCCCCAGTGTTTGTTTACAAACCCGGCTCTGCGTGCGAGAGAAACAGGGCTCCTCTTCCAGGCGCGCGGCAGCCGTTGCCAGCCCAGGAGGAGGAGGGGCCGTCGGGGCCGCGGGCTGGGGCCGGGGGACCGTCCGGTAGGGCGTGGCCAGCGTGTCGCCTGTCCCTTGCCTCTCCCGCATCTCCACTCCTGCCCGCGCTCCAACTCACGGGCAAGGGCCCGAGGTCCAGTCCCCCCGCCCCCAGCAACCAGCCGTGACACCCCATCCAGAACACGGACCGTAGTAACAACAGTATCTATGTTACTAGAGCACGTTAAGGATTAAATGAGGTAATGCACACAGTGGCATTTTATTAAGCTACTGTGGTGTCACTGTGAGTGATACGATGGATCTTAAGCATTTCACAAAATGTCTCTCTAGTCTGATTTATCCCCCAACTCAGGAATCCCCTTTCAGACAGTCCCAGGTGCAGATGATAAGGCCGGGGCTAAAATTCATTCAGGAAAAGAAAAAATTCATTTCAAAAAATAAAATCATTCTGATATGTGTGTTTCTAGTGTTCCCATTTTGGGTACGGTATGGTACGGTATGGAACGGTATGGTATGGAATGGTATGGAATGGTATGGAATGGTATGGTATGGTATGGTATGGAATGGTATGGAATGGTATGGTATGGTATGGTATGGTATGGTATGGTATGGAATGGTATGGAATGGTATGGTATGGTATGGTATGGTATGGTATGGAATGGTATGGTATGGAATGGAATGGTATGGTATGGTATGGTACGGTATGGAACGGTATGGAATGGTATGGTATGGTATGGTATGGAATGGTATGGTATGGAATGGTATGGTATGGTATGGAATGGTATGGTATGGTATGGAATGGTATGGAATGGTATGGTATGGTACGGTACGGTATGGTATGGAATGGTATGGTATGGAATGGGGGCTGCCATTCCACCCTGCAGCCACAAGCCCCAGGGTGAGCTCAGAGTTTGGGGAGGGTAGCAGGGGGTGGGTGATTAAGGAGAAGAATCCCAGGCAAAGTCCACTCCTAAGCGCAGGTCTGGAGAGGGGGGCTGGCTTCCATCCCAAAGGTGAGGATGGTCACTCAGGTTCCAAATGGCTTTGGGCAGTAGTGGCTGCGAGCAAGGCTTTGGAGGGACAGCTGTGAGAGGGCAATACTGGCAGCCCTCCACTTCCCCCCCCCCCCCCGCCGCCAGCCTCTACCACAGACCTTCCCCAGACAGCGCCTGCGTCTAGACCTCCTGCTTTCTCTGTAAGCCTGCGGGGCCTCCATGGCGCCAGAACTGGGCATGACTTGGGGGTGTTCCCCATATGCCCTCCAAGGGTAGAGGTGGAAAGTGCTTGCCCTGGATTTTTCAGTACCCAGGGGCTTGCTTCTGTATGATTATTGGTTTGTTTGGGTTTTTTCTCAGTTACAGATTGAAGAGGTTACAAAGTGATGACAAAGAGGAGGTCATACCTTCTGCCCACAAAGGGACTCACATTCTAGTGGGGGGGGAGACAGAAAAAGCAGGAACTTCCACGATTCACTGTCTACCTACCCTGTGCCCAGTGCTAAGTTTGGTGTTTCTCTGGCCATAAATACTTATTGCACCATGCACTGGGCCCTGAGGATGTCTTGTAGTCAAGGAGAAGCATTTAAAAATAATTCCAATGACAATACATGTGCCATCAGGGAATACCTCTTTTAATCCTGACCCAACCTGCTAACAACGCTGAATGGTAAATATGATTATCCCCATTTTACAGATACGGAAATAACAACTCAAAGACGAGAAAACTTATCCCCAGTCTCCAAGCCGGGGTTTGGAGTCAGGTGCAATGCCATGTTCTGACTGCAACGGCTGCCTAGGGGAGGGGGTGGAAATGGCCAGTTTCCTGGTTCCCGGCTGGAACAGCTGGGTTACAGCAGCACGTTCAAACCGTGGATGGTGAAAACTCTTCGCTGAGGCTAAAGCAGAATAGGAGACCACTTGGAGAGCCCATTTAAAAAATTCTGAACCAGTAAAAACGTAACTAGGAGCCACCATCTGACAGTCCCATTTGGCAGAAGCCGAGGCCCATCGGGCCCACCCCCAGGTCTGGGTAGGTGAAGAGAAGCCTCTCCCCACTCTCCCTCTGTGCAGATCCACTCATCAATTCTCTCATTCAACACACCCTGAAAGACTGTCTTGCCTAGAGAACTCCAGCCCCAATCCGGGAGATGGAGACACAGCAGACACAAGGTTATTAGGGCTGGAAGGGCCCTGTCCAGGGTGCTGAGGGAGGACAGAAGGGGAAGGAGGGTTAAGAGTCCAGTCCCCTCTAGCGGGGAGCAGGCAGCTGAGAGCAGAGTAGGCCCATTCAACCTCCTTGGCCCACAGACTGAGAAGGAGGAGGAGGCTGGGCAGAGGAAGAGGGAGGGCGGGAGGACAGCTGTCGGCCAGCAGAGCGAGGACGTAACCTGAGGCCGTTAAAATGAGTCTGAGTCGCTGTGCATGGGTCAGGCAAGGACGCAGCCGGCATTAGATGCTCCTGCCCTTCGCTCCCTGGCCTGTGTCCCTCAGCTGCGCTCGGCCCTCTGAGGAGCAGGCAGGAACTGTAACAGGGTGAAACCAGGACAGCAGCAGGCTAACACACCAGGGGAAAGCAATCTGAAAACACAGGATTTCACGGCAGGGACAGGCTGGGATAACCAGGATGCTGAGGGAAACCAGACCTGACAGCAGACAGCAAGTTAGGTCTGATCTGGAGGTGAGACAGGGCGGGAGGAGAGGCCGCTTGCATCTCTCCTCCCCACCTGCATCCCGACTCCTGCCCAGCCTCACCTGGCTGGGGCCTTCTGGCTGGAAAGGCACTCTGCCCAGGGCATACGAGGTGCCTGCCACGGGCTGGGGTGTGGGTTTCAGGAAGCAACACCAACTAAGGTACCCCAGGAAATCTGGGGAGCCAAGGCCGGAGGGTGAGGAGGAGCTGCTGGGCTTCTTGAGAGACCCAGGGGGTGAACATGTGATGTGTGAGCCAAACGTTTACAGGCAGAATCAGATCTCCAGTGAGGTTGATGCCTTGATGTCTATGTTCCTTCACTTAGCCCCACCCTCCCTCAATCCCCCAGTTAAGATTTATAAATCACATGTGCAGAGACCAAGGTCTCCGGCTTCATGAGTCAGGAGTCATTTCATCAATACCACCTCTCCTCTACATGCTTGGTACAGCATAGGACCTAAACAAAATGGGGATCGAGCAACTGATTAAATGCACTACAGATAGAGAGTTTCTTTTAAGGCAATTTCACTGAGTTCTTCAAAAGAGCAAAGAATCCCACAGGAATAAAAATAATTTTCCTCTAATGAGACATGGTCTTAAAGTGTGAGTTTCATTTATTTTATGGAACAAACCTTTTTTTAATACTATGATATAAGCAGCTATGTATTTACCAAAAATGTTCCCCTCTTTCTTCTTGGGCAGGCAGTCAGACTGCATTTCCCAGCCTGCTTAGCAGTCGGTGTGGCCACAGGACTGAGTTCTTGTCAATGGGAAGTGTGTGGAGGTGAGCACCCTTTCCAGGTCTGGCCCGTAAGACTCTCCCATGGGTAGCTGTCCATCCTTTTTCCCCACTCGCTGGCTAGAAGTGAAGGACTCTAGCACCCCTGAAGATGGAAGAGGGAGTAGTCTGGGTTCTTGAATCACCCATGGAAGGCTGCCACGAATTACCCCACTATACTCCTATGTGGACGAGAAATAAATTTAAATCCTGTTAAGCCACTGACACTCTGGCATTTATCTATTACAGCATCCAACATTAGCCTACTCCCAGAAGCACTTACTATGTGCACAGTATATGGCAGGTCAGGCTGGGGTGGCGTATGTACAAGTCAGAGTCCAATTTGAATGTGTGGGGAAGGGGCCACGCCAGGAACGCCCCCAGAGACACTTGGCTCAGTGCAGATTTGGGGCACATTCCCCATCCCCAACCCTTCCCCAGCTGCAATGTGGACCTGGCCACAGATACTCACTAATCACCTCTGATCAACTCTCCCCCTTAGTGGCTATCCTGCCAGACATTTGGACTTAACTGATGTCCCCATTCTTTTTCAATTAGGGATTAGTGACTGCATCTCTTTCTCTTCGATCTTCTTCCTTGAGCTAATAATTTCCCTTAAAATCTTCCGAACTTGCCGTCGGGTCTGACAAAAAAGCTTACTGAGTGCCTCGCTCCATCCCTCAGTTTTGCTCAGCCTTCTAAAGTTCCCTTTTATATCAACGCCCATCAACCCCTCCATTTACACCGTGTTTTGGGTTAGATCTCTTTCACGCTTCACTTCCCTACACGGCAGCCTCTTCACGCCCTCCAGTCTCTTCCTCCGCTCTGCCCTGTTTCCCATTTCTTTTCCTATAAATGGCTCCCTCCATCCTCAGTGCACTTCCCCCCTTCCCAGCCCTCCCACCACAACCCCACTCAGTCTCTGAGACACATTCCCTCCTCATTAATCTGCCAACTAGGAAAGAAAAGTTAAAGCTTCCCTTTCGATCCCTGTTCATCTCTGTCGAGACATGTGGGTAACCATTAAAAAATCAGTTGGCCATTATCACTCGTACTCCCCTACCTCCTGTGGTGGTGGCCCATTGTCCTCTGATCTCATACGTCTTAATTTCTCATCATGCTAAGGGGAGAAAAAACCCTCCATCCTTCAGGAAAGGAAGCATAACAATTTGTAGGGAAGAAAATAAATTGCTTAGTCAAAAGGATATTGCAAGAATCATCACGATTTGTTCTCGACTTTTACCTCTTTAAACGTTCCGTTTTCTGCTATCTTAAGAAATATACACATCAACTTCTATCAGATCTCCTTCTACATTTCAAATACTTGCATCCTCCATCCTTTCATTCCTTTTTTTCTCCAGGTATTTATATGTCTCCCACTTCCAAAAAGATAGATCACAAGAAGGCACAAAAATAATAAAATAACTTATAAAAGAATATAAGCCAATTAAGGAAGGGATAAGATCTATGAATCTGTGTACCTTAGACTAAGGATTCTTACTGTCATTGGGCATAAAACTGAGCCCTGAACTCTGATGCAAGTAGAGCTAATGACAAATGAGAACGGGAGACAGGAGGGGTGACAAAGATCTCAATGGTTAATATTTGGAAGCATACCGTACACGACTGTCTTCTTTGTTACTCTTGTAATAAAGTCTTGGAAATACTTTAAAAATATTTCTTCACTTCCTGCTTATTTGCTAAAAGGATATGACACAACATAAAACAAAAATCATTATCATAAAGACAAGAGACATGCTAAGTGGGAATGTATATGTGGCAGGAGGGATAATTATAACTTTCTTTTAAAAGCTAGACTCAAGGGGATGAACACAATATGAGTGCAGAACTTAGCTGGAAGCTTCCCAGCACCCATGGTAAAGATGGAAACCCGGGGAGTTCACGGAGCTGGATTTTTCCTAACTACTGTTACAGAGAGCACTGCCTCCCAGCTATGAACTATAACAGGAAGTTGTCTCATGGGTCTTGTCACTGCCCTTAATCTTTACAAAGAACTTCCCAAGGGTTTTGTTTTTTAATCACGTAATCCTCAAGTTTCTTGGTGTACTCCACTGTCCAAAGGCTTCGTCATCTTACCCGACTCTGCCTCCAATGTGACTTTATCCTTTGATTGGGTGTTTCCCAGCCACTTGGGCACCCTGACCTTGATTTGCACCAGATTAGCCACACCAACTGCTGTCGTGTCTACATTGCTTTCCTTTAACTCTACTTGCATTTTACTTAATAAATTTCATGTCATCCTAGGAAATCACAGCTTTGGCGTGCTAGCTGCAGGATGTTCTCCCTAATACCCATTAAATAAAAGCCTATAAATACAGATACCATTCTTGAGATTCTGTAAGTGCAAGTCTGATGCCACCAGCTCATCTCCTCCTTGCTTTGTCCCAAGACAGTTCATAAGGGAACATTTGCCTGAGAATGTTTCCCTCCAGCTTCCACTCGACTCTGCCCATCTTGGTGTCAGAAACCATCACAGCTGACATCCTCCTTTCCTCTCCGCAGCTAATGGGAGCGTTTTTATTCCTTCCTGGCTTGTGAATGACCTCCTCCTTCCTCACATTCCACCCGACTTCTGCCTTTTCCTCAAGTCCCACCTTCTCCATGAAGTCATTCCTGGTATCAACCTTGAACCCGGACTTGCTTCCACGAACTTCCAACAGCACTCATCTGGCTCCCAGCAGCTGCCCTAAAATATATAGGAAGCTCTTGTATATATGCTGTAGCAGCTAAGCACATACTAGATGCCCAGTAAACATGGCAACGTGTCAGGGCTGAGCACTGAATTTGGGGTCAGGAGCCCCTGGGTTCTTGGGTAAGTCATCTTCAGGCTTCTGTTTACCCAGCTATAAAACGGCAATGAAGTTGGCAGAGAGGGGACCTCCTATTTCCGAGGTCCCTGCCATCCTGCCCCCCACGTTTTGCTCCTGCTCTCTGTGGTGCCCCACTGCCGGCCGTGTGGACTCCCCCATGTGCATCCTGACTTTGGCTTTCTCTGCTGCGAGCGTGCCCTGCATTTCCCACTGGTGTGTCCTTCCGGTGGCTTCTTCAGCAGTCAGTAGCTGTTCTTGTCTGTAGAACAGCTCTCTCTGCTTCTTGCCCTCTGCTCATGGCAGGCACATCCCAGCATCCTGGACAGTCCTCTGTCCCTGATCCCTCTTCTAAAACCGGCCTTAGTATCTGCTCCTTGTACCCAGACTATTTTCAACCTCCAATTTCTCTGCTCAATTTCCGTTTCCCACCATTTCTATGGCACCTTTAGGAAGACACTGACATTTTTGTCCCGTATCCCGTATAAACATAAACCATTTTTTCTCCACACAAGCCACAGAGCACTGGACTGACAATGACAGGCATTCTACTCGTAGTTCTACCTACTTACTGGCTCCGTACCTTTGGGAACTTGGCTTAACCTTTCTGAGCCTCAGTTTCTACATCTATCCAACAGGGATGACACTGCCCGGGCTGTCTCTTAGTTACCAAACGAGACCCTGCTGTTCACGGTGTGGCTTTCTGCAGGTCCTCCCTCTGTTCCTTGCTACTTCTTGGGCTCAGCTCAAGTCAGCCCCAAACCCCACAATCTAACGAGGCCAACTCCGGGAAGAGCTTTTCCCCTAAAACACATGCACAGATTTTAGAGTTTACACGTCACTTTCTCATACACAGCCCTTTGATCCTCACACAGACACAAACTGAGGTACAATGGAATATTATTCAGCCTTTAAAAAGAAGGAAACCGCCACACACACTACAATATGGATGACTCTTGAGGACATTATGCTAAGTGAGATAAGACAGTCACAAAAAGGCAAACACCATCAGCCCTCTGTATCCGAGGGTTCCACAACAATTTACATAGCATTTACACTGTATCGTTGTAAGTAACCTAGAGACGATTTAGTTCACCGGAGGATGCGCATAGGTCATATGCAAATGCCACAACACTTTATAAGAGGGACTTGAGCGTCTGCAGGTTTTGGTACCCACAAGGGTCCTGGCAGCAGTCCCCCGCAGACACTGTGGGACGACTGTACTGCATAATTCCACTTATGTGAGGTATCTAAAGAGGTCAAATTCGTAGAAACAGAAGGTAGAATGGTCGTTACTAGGGGCTGGAAGAAGGGGGAAATGGGAAGTTGTTTAATGGGGACAGAGTTTCGGTTTTGAAAGATGAAAAATTTCTGGAGATCTGCTGCCCGACAACGTGAATATACTTACCGTTACTGAACTGTACACTTAAAAATGGTTGAGATGGTACATCTTATGCCACGTGGAATTTACCACAATCAAAAATCTTTTTAAAGCTATCCAACCAGTCCAGTTTTTAAAACGAAGTACTATAATCAATGGGGCCATTTTCCCGATGGGGAAGCTGAGGGTCAGACAGGCTCACTGAGGACATGCATCCGGGTCTTCAAAATCCCGACCTCCCACCCCCAGTGCCCTGGGGAAGCACGAGAGGTACACCTGAGCCACAGGTGTGAGCACGCAGGGCCCCAGAGCCCAGACCCCTGTCCTCCCACACGGACTGAGGCACACGGGGAGCTGCCGCCTCCCTGCAAGGATCTCTTCCGCTGAGGGTCCCGGCAGGAGCCTCCCGCCCTTCGCCACAGCACAGAGGACCCTTCAGGCAGGGCGGTCCTTTGTCCCCAAGACCAGCTCAGCCCCCCTGTCCCCCCGCCCCCGGGCTCCTGGGGCCGGCAGCGTCCTCACGGTCTGGATGTCTGGCCACTGCCGCCCCACACCCGGCAGCTCCAGCGGCCTCAGGCGGGGGTGAGCCCAGGGCTGCCTCTCCCGCCCCTGCAGGTGCTCCTGCTACACGACTCAGTTCAGCTGGCACCTCCCAGGGAGCCTTCCCAGGCCTCCACGTGGAATGAAAGTGCCCTTCCCCGGGTGCGTGTCAGGCCTGCTTCCCGTCTGGGGCTCGTCACTCTGCTCTGCCTTTGCCTATTCCCTGTGGCCTCTGCCCTGGACCCTCAGCTCCCAGAGGCAGGAGCTACGAGTCCTCCCTCACCTCCCGCTGCTGTGAGGCCACGGAGCGAGACGGGGCTGCGCAGGCGTGGGCGGAAGCTGCAAGGACAGAGGGACAAGACCCCAGGCCAGGGGGAGCGTGTGGACAGAGCTGCATGGCGCTGCCCGGTCTGGCAGGAGAGAGAGGCCTGTGGACGCCGTGGCTTAGAGCGCCCACGGAGGCCGGCGGGCAGCGGAGACGCAGCGGAGGCTGGCGTCTGACCCACTCGTCTGCGGAGGGGTGGCTCTGACTGCCCCAGCGGGGCAAGGGCGAGAGCCTGGCGTGGCAGCTCGAGGTTCTAGAATAAGCCTGCATATGTGGCTTGAACTTGCATCCTTCCCTGGATTCCCTCGAATCCCAGACACCTGGACCAGGGTGATCTTGACCAAGTCACCTCCCCTCTGAGCACAAGAGTCCCCTTCTCACATCAGAAGGGTTGAATCTGACGATCCCTGGGTCCCTGGGGTGGGCCCCGCACGGTTGGATCCAAGAGTCCAGCGCGGGTCTCATGTTGTGGGGAGAGAGAAGGAAAGGAACTCCAAGTCTGCCCAGACCCCCGTGCTGCCCCCGGGACTCTGGGCACTGGGACAGCGGGCCACACCTATCAGGCAACCGCACGAGGGTGTGGAGGTGGCCTGGGGGGACGCTGGTGGCAGAGGCATTGTATCTGTGGTCAGATATGTGAACTGTGCCAGGAGCTGCCTGCTAGCGGTGCCACCTTGTGCTACAAGAACCTGTGACTGGCACATTCTGAAGTCAGGGTCCTGTCGGTATCTTCCTGAGAAGGGTAATCATTCATCAGCTGTGCGACTGATATCCGGTACCTTTACCCGAACCCCAGTTCCTACGGAATTCACGCATGCTTGCACGATTTGAATTACTGGGATTCCCTCCTGATGAGCAATACTTAAGGACTGTAATGAACTCTGGAGGCTGTGTTTAAACAAATGTGCGGAACACATGCTGGCTGAGAGCCAGCTCTGTGCCAGGTACCGTGCTGGGTCTGGGGGGGGTTAGAAGGGTAATTCAGAGACGCCTCCTGCCTGCAAAGATCCACAGTCAAACATGGAAGAGGAGACCCATACAGGAAGGACTGCTGTACAAGGCAGAAAGTGAGATGTGCCCGAAGGTGACAGTGGTCCCATAACTGCCCCCAATTGTAGACACTCTGTAATAACACCCCCCATCCATCTGGAACAGCCCAGATGTAGCCTTTCATTCTAACATAGGCACCAATCAATGCCGAAGATGAATTAAACTGATGGAAATCAATCCCAAAGCCAGCTTTTCTTTCCAGACCAAAAATTTTCATCAATAACAGAGAATTAAAAGATGTCACTGAATTCTGAGGCCCGCATTGTACAGAGTTCAATCACAGGTTGTGAAACTAGATTAAGAAGTAGAAACTCTTGCCAAGAAGCTGTTCTGCTGGCCCTTGGCAAATGGAGAGGGGCCGAAGTGGACCTCGGAGTTCAGAGAAAAGTGACAGGCCCTGAGTGGACAGTCCTGTCCAGAGGCCACTCAGGAGCTGCTCCCAGGCAGGTGACCCAGGCTCTACGGCCCGTTCAAGAGGCCCAGAGCGCAGGCAGTAGGTTCTGGATTGCTGCCAGGAAACAAGCCAGAGACACGGAAATCACCCAGTGGTCTCTCTGGCTGGTCTGAAGGAAAGAATTGGAAGGGGAAAAAAAGTGCTGAAACATAGCTTCGGGGGACATCACGGAAGGTTAGGAATTTTAGACGTTTAGGGTGTTTGAGCAGGAAGGTAAAACTTCAAAGAGGCGGGTTTGCCTACTCTTGGGGCCATAGGGAGCCGGATATTTTTTCAAAGTCCTGTCTCTGAGGTGCACGGCCACAGCCACAGGTCTGCTCTGTACCAGCTCCAGCAGCCGCAGAAAGAATGGAGCCAGGGCACGCAGAACTCCGGTTAGCAGGAGCTACGCCCTTTCTCCCACCTCGGGTCTCCCCGACCTCAGCGGCACCCACATGGCCCGTGGCCCACTGTCAGTTGCCAGATACAACATCTGAGATCCGCCCTGCAGCACTGCCCAGCCCCGCCTGAGCAGACAGAGCTTGCGGCCTCATGATTCATTCATGCATTCATCTACTCACTGAATCACTTCCCGGGCCCTGGCTGTGCACCAGGCACTACGCTCGATGTAGGGGATGGATAAAGAAATGCAGGGGATTCCTGACTCACAGGCCCTGCCCTGGAGAATACAACCTAGACCTGCGTTCCCTCAGCAAGCACTCTCTGAGCACGTGCTATGTCCCAGAGCTCCGCTGGGCACTTGGGGACACCACCCCTGCCCCAGGAAGTTCACGGTCCAGTTGGGGGAGATGGGCGGAAAGACGGCAGAGTGTATGTGCTACCCAGGGTGAGCCTTGGGGCCCTGGCCCCCAAGGAGAAATTTCCAAGTGGAGGCCGCATGCCAGGCCCCAGCGAGGCGATAATGAACTGTTCCGGAATGAAGTTCTAATGCTGGAGCATCTGTAGGAAGCAGTCTTCTGGGAGCAGGATGAGCACAAACAACGCTGAGACCCAGGATGGGGGAGGAAGGCTGACAGAGCGTCGGGAAAAACCGCTGGAGCTGCGGCAGAAACCACGGTTGTTTTCCCACAGGGCGGTGGGCCAGCCCGGGACTTGGAGCAGAGCCTCGGGACAGGAGAGGTTCCAAATGGCCCACAGGACGTGCCCGGTGGCACCATTCTGGGAAGTCGAGGCACTGGGCAAGGTGGGGAGGGGAGGGGAGGCTGCCCCAGCCCTCCAGGGGATCCCACAAGGTAGCCCATCACGTTTGGGGGTGGGAGGTGGGAACACTGCCAAGCCTTGCTCCGGGAAGAATATGATGGGTCCACAGCAGCCATGGGTCCCTTGGTTAGAAATGAGCCAAGTTCCCCCTGCTTTATCCTATCCGAGAAATAAACAGAGACTGGGTATAGACAACGAACCTGGGCCTGAGTCTGCCCTCTAAGCCGACCGCTTTACTAAGGTCTGGGTCAGTCTCCTCCCAGGGTTGGGATTAGGGAAAATGTCCTCAGCTTGGTTCCTCTTGGTGAAAGCTGGCTCTTGCCAGTCAAGGTTGGTAATGAGAAGGACTATAATGAACCCCCCACATTAGACAGTCCTTTACACTCACAAAGGACTCCACACACGATCACAACTTTATCCTCGAAACAATCCTGGGAGCTACGTAAGAGAAGCAGGTGCTATGGTCCCCAGTTTATCGATTCAACCAAGTGACTTGATCTCCAAGAGACACTTGCACACCCATGCTTATCGTGGCATTATGCACAATAGCCAAAAGGTGGAAGCAACCCAAGTGTCCATCAAGAGATGGATCGATAAACATAATGCGGTCTATCCACACAATGGAATATTATTCAGTCTTAAAAACGCAGGAAATTCTGACACAGGCTACACCGTGGATGAGCCTAAGTGAAAGAAGCCAATCACACACCCACATACAAAATACTATATGGTTCCATTTATACGAAGTACCTAGAGTAGTCAAATTCATAGAGACAGAAGGCAGAAGCGTGGCTGCCAGACGCTGGGGACAGGAAACGGGGAGTTAGAGTTTAATGAGTATAGAGCTTCAGTTTTGCAAGATTAAAGAGTCCTGGAGATGGGTGGCGGCGGTTGGTTTACAACAGTGTGAAACTACTTAACGCTACTGAACTGTACACTTAAAAATGACTAAGACGGTAATTCTGTGATGTGTATTTACAGTTTAAATTTTTTTTCAAGTTTCTGTAAAAACTGACTTGAACCTAGGTGCCCTGACCATCAGGTCACAGGCCTGCCCTCTACACCACCAGCTGAGGAGTGATGGTGCCATGGACACTAGGAAGAGACACAGACTGCATCAGACCAGCAGCTGGGTGAGAGACTCACTGGCCTTGTGACCTGGTCTCTGCCTCTCCGAGATTCAATTTTCTAAGCTATAAGTTGAAGCTGAAACACAATAATGAAGTAGAGTACCCCAAGCCCCAGGCAGGCACCCTGAGAAAGCCAGAGTGGGCTAAGGATGGGTCCGGCTGAGTCCAGCCAGGACCCGGGTCCTCAATCAGCACGGTGTTCGCTGCCCGCGAGGGGGTGGGCAGAAGGGCGTCCACTCATCCATGGCAACCTCGCCTCCCAAGCCACGGGGGTGAGAAAGCCCAGTCCTTCACGAGTGAGAGTCTGACTCTCTTGTCGCTCGAAAGAGTAGAAAGTTACGCCCAGCCGCCGGGAAGCCCAGGCAGCATCGAGCAGCGGCCAGAGTACAGGCTCGGGGGCCGAGGGGCCTCAGCGCAGCCTCTCACTGTGTGACCCTGGACAGGTTGCTGCATTTCTTCAAGCACCGCTGGGAACCGCGGGGGATGATGGCTCCCCCTCAGGGTGACTGAGAGGGTTAGAGGGGGTCCTGGGCTTTGAGCGTCTGCAAACAGGGGGGCTCAGTAAGGGTGTCTCCTTTAAGAAGCACCATGGAGAGCTTCCTAGAAGGTTCTGGGGGTGTCCAGGGCCCACAGCTGCAGGAAGGAGGTTTTAGGGCTGACCGGGTACCCACGCTGGGGCCGGGAGAAGAGCCAAGGAGGGTGCTGCGCACAAGTGACCTTCCCTCCTGCTAGCCGGGCAGAAAGGACACGGCTGCTGAGGGCGTGCTGTGGACCAAATGTGTCCCCCCAGGTGTACTGAGGCCCTAACCCCCGACGTGGCTGTATCTTGAGGTGGCGCCTTTGCAGAGGTACTTAAGGTTAAATCAGGCGATAAGGGTGATAACCCAAGACGACTGGTGTCCTTATAAGAAGAGGAAGAGACACCAGGGATGTCTGCACAGAGGAAAGGCCGTGTGAGGACACAGTGAGGTGGCCACCTACAGGCCAAGGAGAGAGGTCTCACCAGAAACCAACCCTGCCGACCCCTCGATCTTGGACTTAGAGCCTCCAGAACTCCGAGAGAATTAGTCTGTTGTTTAAGCTGCCCGGTCAGTGTTACTTTGTTATGGCAGCTCAAGCAGAGACAACAGGATATCATCAGGCCCACATCACTTCTCTGCTCGAAATCCTACGAATCTCTGTCCCCCTTCCCTCCCCGACTGTGCCCACCCACACTGGCCCTCTCTCCATCCCCGACCACACGGGCTGCTCCCACCTAGCACAGCAGTGTCCACCACAAATGCGAGCCACAGATATAATTGTTTTCACACACGTGTAATTTAAACTTACATTTCACGTATGTAAATTTAAATTTTCTAATAGCCACATTTAAAAAGATTTTTAGAAGATGAAATTAATTTCGCTTAACTCAATATATCCAAATATTATCATTTTGATATGTAACCAATATAAAAATTATTCGTGAGCTATTTCATATTCTTGAATTGCATTCTAAGTCTTTGGAATCTGGTGTGTATTGGACACTTACAGCACATCTCATTTGGACCGGCCACGTTTCAAGGGCTCGATAGCCACCCGCTACCATGTTGGAAAGCACAGGCCTGCAGTGTTCTTCCTCCAGACTCTACAGGGTTGACTCCATCTCCGCCTTCAAAGGTCACCTTCCTATGAGGCCCAAGCTGACCACGCTACTGAATAACACCCCCTCTGTCTTAGTCCATTCAGGCTGCTGTAACAGAATCCCACAGATTGAGTGGCTTATAAACAGGAGACTTTTATTTCTCACAGTCGTGGAGGCTGGAAGTCCAAGATCAAGACCCGCTTCGTGGTTCATAGACGGCCGTCTTTTTGCCGTGTCCTCACATGGAGGAAGGGGCAAGGGAGCTGTCCGGGGTCTCTTTTACAGAGGCACTAATCCCATTATTGGGGGCTCCACCCTCAAGACCTAATCGCCTCCCAAAGGCCCCACCTCCGAATATGGCCACCTTGGGGGTTAGGATTTCAACATATGAATTTGAGGCTGACACAGTCAGTCAGTCTAAGCACCCTTCACAGGGTAGTTGCGGGGCTGCTTGAGGACGCCACACAAGAGCACTCTGCACAACACCCAGCTTGTCCTGACTGCTTTATCAATGTTAGCTCTTAGTTAAGTGCCATTATTTTTTTTTAAAATAAATTTATTTATTTTTATTTTTGGCTGCATTGGGTCTTCGTTGCTGCACGCGGGCTTTCTCTAGTTGCAGCGAGAGGGGGCTACTGTTCGTTGCAGTGTGCGGGCTTCTCATTGCGGCGGCTTCTCGTTGTGGAGCACGGGCTCTAGGTGCGCGGGATCAGTAGTTGTGGCGCACGGGCTTAGCTGCCCCGCGGCATGTGGGGTCTTCCTGGACCAGGGCTCGAACCCGTGTCCCCTGCATTGGCGGGTGGATTCTTAACCACTGCGCAGCAAGGGAAGTCCCAGTGCCATTATTATTATTGTTATCGTTATTTAGAAGCAAAGCGCTTCTCCACCAAGTTCCATAAAATCTGGTAATAACTGAAAGAACCTGGAATTTGGACTTACATGTCCCACGTTTGAATCCCGACACCAGTACTTGCTTTCTGTGATCTTACAAGTCCTTCATCCTAAGACCCACTTTCATCATCTGTTAAATAGATGGAGTAACACCCAGGGTTGCAGGAGAATAAAACAAGAAGACAAATGTGAAAGCGCTAGCAAAGCAGAAATAGTTGTGAACTACAATCTCTCATTTACAACTCCAAAATCCAAAAAACTCAAAACACCAAAAGCTTTTTCATAATTCCTGGAGGCAAGATCTGCCCCCAACTGACAGGTTATTTATAATCTTTACGCGCTTCCACATTCCTGTGCTTTGCTGGGGAAACATTCACGGGTTTGATTACGAGGTGCTGCCCAGAACCTCACACTCAAGAGCTGTGCAATACATACACACGCACCATGTCGCCTTTCAAAAACCCCAAATTCTGAATCCCAAACACGAATGGCCCCAAGCATTCTGGATAAGGGACCACAGACCCCCCCCCAGTATAAACCATTCGTCCTCATCCTCACTGCATGCCAGGAAAAGAGTGCAGGAGGAAGATGGGCAGCCGTGGGTGGATGAAGGCCCAGCGCGACACTGTGCACCGGGCAGGGCCCAGAGGATGAGGTGACCTTCCAGGCCCAGGCCTCCTTGGGTCACCTTTGGCTGAAGCAGCTAGAGAAGCCAAGGAAAGAGCCTGGGGCTGTTTCCCCCCAGCCCCCTCTATAGAGTAGAAACCCTGCACCATCTTCCCAGCTCCAGAGCGAATCTGGGCACAGATTCTGGTCTCCATGGCAACCGCTCCAATCTGTGTCAGTGTGAACGCCAACAGAGTCTGCTGCTGCTAAAATTACAGGAGGGGGGAACCCTCGCACGCTCAGCCTTTTCTGCTCCTCAGAATCAGGACCCCAGGGGATTCACAGGAGAGAAGCTGAGCTTGGGAGCAGCCTCAGCGTCCAAGTGCGCTGGCCCGAGCTGGCCCTGGGGGTCGGGGGTGAGATGTGGGTGGGCAGGGGGGCAGGGCTGAGGAGAGCACTTACCCTCAGTTGGAAGGGCCTCACCGTTGACCTGGATCTTGACCCCGGGCCGTCCCAGACAGCTGTGCTGTTAAAGCTCTCTGGGGAAAGGTATTCTACAACCTCCCTTGGTACCTTATTCTAGGACTTATTGAGTCTCGCTGAGTCTACTGGGAAGACAGACCTATTTTTAAAACTTCATTTGGAAGGATAAAGTAGGGGAGGGAATTCCAGAGGGAGAGGAGAGCTGACACTGACTGAATTTCTTACTCTGCACCCTGAACCTTTATCAACATCATCAACTTCAGTCGGCACTGAGAGCCTGTGGACCGATGTCACCGTCCTACAGGCGAGGAAAAGAGGCCCAGAGAGCGCTCGTGACCGTCCCCACACCTGTCCCTGCTCGCAAGCCCGGGAACTTCGCCGCACGCTCCTCCCGCCAGGCACGCCCCCCACGAGCAGTCTGTTCCGGTGCCTGTGTGGCCCCAACGCCCACCCCCGTGACCCCGTAGCAGGGGCGCCACTGTGCCCAGAGCTCCTCGCACTGTGACAGCCCCCCATCACTCAGCATTCTCACCTCAGAGCCAGCAGTGTGCGTTTCTCTAACTCCACCCCCAAGACCCCCAAATGAAGGAGTTTCGTCCTAGAGGAAGTCTGACACCAGACAATGCGTCAGGGTGGGACGTGCACTGGGGCCCTGACAGTGACCCAGGCCTGCTGGCACGCCACGCTGGCCGTCGGGCCCCTTTGCGTGTGTTCCTCACTTACTGTCCAGCGCCCTGTCCTGCTGCCAGGTCCTAGAGCTGCCCTGTTTTCCCAGCCTAAGGATCTCCCCGCCCCAGGTCCTCTGCACACCCTATACCCTTCCTGGAGGCTTCTGAGCTCACCCCGTGCTGGCTCTTCCTTTCCGTTGGCTTGACACCCACCTTCTCTAACAAAAGTCCCCACCTCAGTGTCTTCTGAAGTAGCCCCTGCTTATTCTCCTCCAGCTCTGCAGGCCCACTAGGCACGGCACTGATGGGTGCTCATGACTGACTGGTGCAGAGTCACCCAGCCTCTCTGGCCCAAGGTCCCCTGTGCCTGACAGAGGCCGCCCCTGGGAGAGAGGTCCAGGCTGGTCTCAATGGCAATCCAGGGAGGTCCCAGCAGTTGGCTGTTAAGAGCCCATCTGGAGGTTCTCGGCACGCCAAGGATGCTGAGAGAGGAAGGGGGTGCCCGTTCAGCCAGCCCTGCAGGTGGGATCTCAGAGTGATGCCATCCAGCCCCCAAGGCAAACATCCCCTCCTTGAGGCAGCCCCGTCCCCATGAGCAGTCTATTCCAACCAACCTCAGCTGACAGCCAAGGCAAAGGGACCCATGGGCCGAACCAAGACCACAGAGGAAAGTGAGCAAGGCGGAGAAGCAGGGCGCCGGTGGGCCTTAAAACTCCAACCATTCCGCAGCCTGCACGCTGCTCCTCCAGGGCAGGAAGTAGGACCCGAGGGCCGGGAGCCGATCTCCAGCCACCGCTCACAGGAAGAGAACGCCTTCTCCCCGGCAGAAAACGTGACCTCTGAGCAGATGCCCAGTGTATACAGCCGTGCGTGGGCAGTTTCTCCTTGTTGGTCGGCAACGGCAGAAGGAAGGGGTAGGGGGATATGACCTAAATATGTATCAGCAGGGGAATAAATGAATACGTTCTGGCGCATCACCAAACAGTTTGATTTAGGTTATATCGAACGATGGAATGAATGCAGCCTTCAAAAATAAGGAAGTATTGAATAGGTCTGTATTTCTGACTGGAGATATGTCCACGGTGAGAAGAGCAAGTTGCAGGTGATATGTCTCCGATTATGTTATTTTTGTGAAATAAAATCCGTGTTCTATATATGAGTTTGACTAAGCATAAATAGTGTGAAGTCCATGTCACCCCAGCAGTTAACATCTGTCACCTGTCGGAGGGGAAGGTAGGCTGGAGCAGGAAGAGGGGCAATGAAGAAAGGGGAACATGTGGTTTTACTTTATACACATCTTTGAATTTTGTTACAAAGACCAGGTAATGTTTTGTAATAAAAAACCAATAAAGGGGGACTTCCCTGGTGGTCCAGTGGTTAAGACTCTGTGCTCCCAATGCAGGTGGCACGGGTTCAATCCCTGGATGGGGAACTAAGATCCCACATGCCGCGTAGTGTGGCCAAAAGAAAAAAAAAACCAATAAGGTAAAAAAATTCCAGAAGGTACCCAAATACCCCCAAAGGAGAGCACACGCTTGAGATCAGCATCCTTCCTCAAATGGGCAACACCCTGATATATCTGCAGAGACTCACATCAAAAAGCAAGAAAAAACGCCCACTTGCATTTTTTAATTGACATTTTTTTTTTGTTCTTTGCCTAATTAGAAGAGCCTGGCCTCTCCAGTCATTTTCATCCCCATTAGAAGACAGCTTCCTAAGCAAACTAACAGAAAGAGGTCTCTTCTCACACAATTTGTCCAAGCTACAGCATATGCCAAATCAGGGATTTGTCTCTTTATAAGAAAGGACACATTTTAGGAGGAAGGTAAGGAAAGAGGAAAAAAGAAATCAGAACACGTCAAAAGAGATATCGCTTGCAATTCCACTGACCTGATTATCGGGCTCATTTTAGCAGTTTAACTATTTATCTATTTCTCCCAGCAGAATATAATGATTGAAACCTTGGAGATGTAAAGGCAGTGCTTGCCACTGGGTCGAGTCTGTCCCCAGCTTGCCGTGCTGAGGACGAGCTCCGCAAGCCTCCCTGGCTGCTCTCCAGAGCCGTCTGCACAACCCACTTCTGTCCAGCTGGCCGGCCAAGAAGTCTCTGCTGAGCACTGGCTCGTGCCAGGAAACAATCTGGGGGAGGAGACAGACAGCCCCTGCCCCCAGAAAGCATATAACCTAGTCAGAAAGAGAAGAACTCAGAGGCAACGGCATGAGACCAGTGTCTGGCCGCTCCCGGCAGTTTACACCAGCCGGTCAGGCTCTGTTTGCCCGTCTGTGTTGCCAACCTCTTTGGGAAGGAGACTGGAGCTATTATCATCCCCATTTTACACAGGAGGAAACTAGGCTCGTTGAATAAGATACATATAATAAAATGACAAAATGTACAGGACACATCAATGGTAAATAATCATGAAGGAAACTCAGGGGTCTGTAATTATTTGGGACAAAGCCCTCCACGGAAAAACTTTTGGTAAAGCTGAAACGACTAAGTTTAGGTAAAAGTAATATAGGGGGGCTTCCCTGGTGGTGCAGTGGTTGAGAATCTGCCTGCCAATGCAGGGGACACGGGTTCGAGCCCTGGTCTGGGAAGATCCCACATGCCGCGGAGCGACTAGGCCCGTGTGCCACAACTACTGAGCCTGCGCGTCTAGAGCCTGTGCTCCACAACAAGAGAGGCCGCGATAGTGAGAGGCCCGCGCACCACGATGAAGAGTGGCCCCCGCTTGCTGCAACTAGAGAAAGCCCTCGCACAGAAACGAAGACCCAACACAGCCAAAAATAAATGAATAAATAAATAAATAATAAAAATAAAGGAATTCCTTTAAAAAAAAAAAAAAGGTAATACAGGGAACCAGGAGAGGTAGCCCCTACTTTCCAGGCTATCTACCTCAAAATGGCAGAGTTTCCATGCACAGAAGACCAAATTCTGAGAAAACTAAGATTACTGAGAAAAGCGAAGGTGCCAGAGAAATCCAGAAGACGGACGGTAACTTTAGCATGACCTAAGCTCCCTGATGCAATAATGACTCAAATGGAATAAAAGCTATTCCTGCAGGGGCAGAATTACACAGTTCTCTGTGATCCAATGTCAAATAGGTTACCCTTTGATTAAGGTCTTAGCATGGATGAGAGTTTTGTTGAAATGATTTCCATTATCTGCACAGCAGTTCATCACAAATATGTTTGGCCCAGTGTATTTCAAATATGATTTGATCACACACCAAAACTGTGGGCATTTGACGCATTTTAAACGAGAAATTAAATGCATTTGCCTTGCCTTCTCTCCTGGGGCTGTTCCATCCCAGAAATTCCCATGTCAGCAGGCTGAGATGAGCTCTCAGTGGTAACGTGGCTCAGCCTGGATTTTCCCTCCTTTCCCCACGGCTCTCTGCCCCGAGTTCTGACCATCAAGTTGAAAGGGAAGCTTACAATCAAAGAAGATGTAAACAAGAATAAGCCGTCGGCTTAATAGGGAGAGAGAGAAGCTTTAATGTGCGTTAATTAGTAGGGGGCTTACTTTGCAATAGTTCATTAGGAGTCAATGTTAGTCCCACTGTTTTCCCCAGTGTCAGTCGGGCTGCAGCCTTATGGCCGCAGTCAAAGGCGGCGTAAGCACATGCTCCTTGTCCTTCGAGGCCGGATGGGGCAACAACAGACCAGAGAGGCTGTGCACAGTTCGGGGAACCCACTTAAGGATGCTCCCGCCTGCCCGCCCTCTCTGCCAAGACCTGGAAGGAACGAATGGCCAGGGACCTCGGGTGGAGGGGAGTCAAAAGTCAAAGCAGGGCAGTGTGGGCTCTGCTGACAGACAGCTCCTTCTGCCGCCAGAACATGCTACCACGTGGCCAGGAGCAGGGAGCTAGGAGTAGGCATCTGAGGAGAGTATTTCTGCTCTGAACACAGACAAGGTTGTCCAGCCCTGCTTGCGGGGGCATCTGCAAAGCCCAGCTTCACTCTCTGTAAGATCTCGCTGACAACCGGGAGTCCAGAACATCTCACCAAGTTGGGGTGGGGCTCAAATAATAACATGCCACCCGTCCACACCTCGCCATAAGGCAGGAGCAAGAGCCCGGCGAAGTTGGAAGGGGCACAGTCCAAACGGCTGGTGAATCTCAGAATCTGAGCTGAAGTAACGTGGGTTCAACCTGCAACCTGGGACAAGGTCAAAGAAGGGCCCTCTGCTCCAAGAGTGGCCCCCAAAGCCTCCCTTCTGCCCTCGGCAACCCGGCTTTCCTGAGTGCCTCTGGACTGGGACACGCTGCCACGATCTGACAAAGCCCAGGATTTAGTGGACACGTCCCACTTTCCTGAACAGGGACTGGGCCGTGCTGCTACTCTGGTAACTCAAGGGTTCAAGGACTGAAAAGGAGCTAAAGAAGCCAGAAAGGATAAGAGCGGGTCCCTGGGGGTGGCCTTCCCATAAAAGAGAGCGGGAGCAAGTGAGCAAGGCTTTCCGGGCTCCGGCCCTTTCTACAAAGCCAGGGGGCAGACTGACATCTCCGAACTCCCCCGCCCTGGAACTCGCCGGCTCCTACTGCAGAACGAGGCCACTCTCGGGACCTCCCTCTTTGAGACTCGGTGGCCGGTGGATGGGGGTTGCCTAGCTGCCTACAAGAGCTGGTGGGGGGCCCTGCCGTTATCCCTGCACCAGGCCGGCAGGGAGGCCCAAGTGTAGCTCAAGGGCGGGGAGGAGGGGTGATCACAGCGCTCTCCCCACCCTCCTGCTCCTCCTCCCCCTGCAAACCGGGGTGAGAGCCTTCCCCTTCCCCTCCCCCGAGGGCCCCTGAGCACACAGGCCTGAACCGTCATCACCTCTCTTACATCGTCTCTGCGGGATTTGATGGGCTGTAGCATCCTCACAGGGGTTCGGGCTTTATGTGCTTTTACTGCGCTCCCGGGTGGGCTCTCCCCAAGCCCCGGTCAAAGCTTTCCCTTTCACCCTGCGTGCGCTTCCCCTTCAGGGCCTGGGACTGTTTCCATGGGGGAAGAGGGTGAGGAACTTGTTCAACGTGAAAAAGCCAAACGCACCAAGATGTCCACACCTGCATTAGATGTCAGTGTTAACAATCTGAAAACAATCTAAGTGGCCAAACAAGAAGGAAATGTTCAGTATCAATGGCGCTCTGGTAAACTGTCATAAAAGTAATTACGAAAGACACATAACTGGGACTTCCCTGGCGGTCCAGTGGTAAAGAATCCACCTTCCAATGCAGGGGACTCAGGTTCGATACCTGGTAGGGAACTAAGATCCCACATGCCTCGGGGCAACTAAGCCCTTGTGTCGCAACTACTGAGCCCGAGCCCCTCAACTAGAGAGCCCATGTGCTGCAAACTACAGAGCCCATGCGCCCTGGAGCCTGAGTGCCACAACTAGAGAGAAATCCCACACGTCACAACTAGAGAGAAGGCTGAGCCCACACGCTGCAACTAGAGAACAGCTCACACGCCACAACAAAGAGCCCGCAATGCAACGAAAGATCCCGCATGCCTCAACAAAGACCCCGTATAGCACAACTAAGACCCGAAGCAGACAAATAAATAAATAAAATGAATGTTAAAAAAGAAAGACACAATTGTAAAGGGAAGTGATTTGTATTATATTAATTAAGAAGGGGAACACAGAATTGTATGCCTACTATGATTGCAACTACATATTTTAAGTTTTTGTAAAGAAATGCAGAAATACATCTGCCTATATTTTAAAGTTTTTGAGGTAGGAAGATAAGTTTAAAAAAAAAACTTTAATAACATATTTTTAACAACAAATAACATCAAAAGAAAAAAAAAAATAAGGAATCTGGTGCAAAGGTGGCCCTCAGTGGGGTTCCCTAGTCCTGTCTCTGCCTGGTCTCACCACGTGGCCCTGCCCAGGCCTCTCTGAGCCTCAGTTTCCACACATACACTGAGTAGTAAGTTACACAGCGTAACTGCCAGCGTATCTTCCAGTTCTGGTTTTCTACAGTTTTGTCCACCCACAAACAGTGCTTACTGACCTAATTAAACTATGGCCTCGACCATCAGTATTTACCAAACCAAGGGAGCTGGAAATCTGGCCAGAACACCATCTGTGTGCACTGTGCCCTCAAGAGCTCAGAGCAATTTGCCACATACGATTTCAGCCGTGCTCGACTTTGCACAAATAGAAGCTACTATCTTGCTTCGAGGCTGGATCACTTAGCACTTCTTCCCAGAATTTAGGTAGGATTTATACTATCATCATTTAAAAATATAACTCCCCTGTCTCTAAGAATTGCACTATTTACCAGAGAGCATATCTTGATTGGGGGGAAAAGAGCAAATATTTATTCAGAAAGTTCTTCATGTTTACATAGCACCTCACGCTAATGAAACATCTACCCGATCTTAATGGTGAGATGAAGGTGTAAAATTAGAACTCCACCCACCAGCCTGGCGTATTTGATTCAGTCCAAATCTGTTTGAAATAAGTTACCAGACTTCACCAGCTTTCAGAGTTAATGTGTGGGATCTATTTTTTCCCCTTTTACAAAGAGGCACTTGCCAGTAACAGTTTAGCTACTTCCCAAGACTCAGAGAAGGTTCTCCATCCTTTTCTGTCAGTATTGGGACTGCTGCCAGCTTCGAGGGAAGGGGCAGTTACTCACACACTAGACGAAAGAGAACTCTAACACCCTTCGTCTTCCTCACCCATTCACCATTGGTCAGCTCCTAAGGAAACACTGGCTTCGACCTGTGAGATGAAGCATCTGCCGGGTAATGGATTCCAGGGGATGCTCCTCATCTATCTAGGAGGCAAATCCCAATCTCCTTTGCCTGAGAAAAAAGCCTTTGGGGTCTGGGGCCCCAGGCTGCACCCCTAAACTGTTTATCTCCCAGCTGTGCCTCTGCTGGGGATGGCCTCACTGCCCCTCCCCCACCCTCCTCTGTCCCCACGGTCACCTCCTTCTCTTTCTTCCAAGCGCTCCTTTCCGGCTTCCCTGACCCTCAGGCACTGCCTTGCCTCCTGCCATCCCAGAGCAGCCCGCATCGAGCTCTATGGGCATCAGTGCTCACTTCATCCCACAACCCTTACAAGTTTACCTCCATGCCCCCCACCCCGTGCCAGGTGAGCTGTTTAAGGGCAGGGGCCACATCTTCCTGTCTCTGTATCCCCGGCAACAAGTACGGTTCATTCGATTCAACGGGTATTCATGGCATGCCTGCCCTGCACATCAGGTGCCAGGTTGCACTGTTCCTGCTCTCAAGGAGCCCACAGCCCTGAGCAGGGGACCTGGCCCGGGGAGAGTGCCTGAGCACACGTGCGTTACATGTGAAAGGCGTGTGTGTGTGTGTGTGATGACTGCATTAATCCTCAAACCAACCCCATGAGAAGAGCTAGTTTTCCTCATTTTATAGAATGGTATTGGCCAGGGGTGGGAGAGTGGAGTGGACAATGATGGGGGCGGGTGCCAGGGTGGATGATCACCCAGCATGGCGCCCAGGAAAGAGCCTGCCAGAGGCCAGGCTGCTAGGAACCCCTCTTCTCTGGAGAGAGGTCAGCCACCCCAGACCTCTCCTCAAAGACTCTCACCCGCGGGCCGCTGGCGTGGACCTGGGGACAGCAGTGGCCTCCCTCCTGCCATCTTCCCCCCAACTCCTTCCCACCTCAGCTCAAACTGTCTCTCCAGAGGAAGGCTTGCTGGCGCAAGATGACTCAGCTCTCGCCCCTCTGCCATTTACATCAGTGCCCACCTCTCTGGAGAATTAAGTTACTTGGTTTGCCCTAGTCCAGTGGTTCTGTCGGGTCTTTTCGGTGGCTTCCGTGGGCCGGTGTTCTGCACATCAGCAAGACTGGTGTTTGCCGTACTGGGATCCACAGATGTTCTGCCTCAGCGTCACCTGGGGAGCTGGGAAGATGCACCTGAGCCTCACCCCAAATCTACCGGGTCAGAATGTCTGCAGTGGGGACCCAGCAGTGGAGACCCAGGGCTTCGCAAACTCCCCAGGGGATTCTCATGCTCACTGAAGTCTGAGTAGCACCAAGAGAAGGAAGCGAGTCTCCAGGTGGGCCTGGGTCCCCTGGAGGACACTCTCAGTACACGCTCACGGCACCGCAGCCGTCCACATTCCCTCAGGGGAAGAATTAGGAGCAGAAGCCAAACGTGTTTTAAAAAAAAAAAAAACAAGCGGAATGCACGCCCCTAACCCAGACTCGCGCTAATACACTGCCTCGGTGGTTTATGAATGTTTGCTTAAATATAAATAAGGTATTTGAGAAAGAAAATCACACTACAGGTAAACACAGAGGTTGAATTCGGTTGACCTATGGAATATTCTGGAAGTTTGAGCACTAATGAGCCCAAATCCCTGGCTGCAGATAAACCTGGCACACAGTAGGTCTTCGAGCAGTGCTAGCTGTTACCGCTGTTATCGGTAACTGTCAGCCTTCGGCAGAGGCGGGCATCAAACGTGGAGGTGCTCATCAGATCTGTGTCCTGTCACTTTATTAGTGCAGTCACTGAAAAGGATCCTAATGGGATGAAGACACTATATCCTGCCCGGCCACATAAAGGCAACCCGAGACCGACACCTCTGAAATGTCAGAAAGAGTAAAAAGCTTTCAATGGCCTCAAGTCGAGCTGTACACACTAGAAAGCCGCATGTGGAGGTTAAATGACTTACCTCAGCTACAAAGTAAATCCCCAGGGGAGGCAGGAATATAATCCAGGGCTCCGGTGTCCCACTCTGATAGCATCTCCTTTCTAGATCCTGCTGCCTCCTCGGTGAAAGGGGAGACTTCAAATAAAAAGTCAGTGCAGTAGTTTGCTCCGCTACCAACAGAGGCAGTGGTGCGGCTGCTGCCTGCATCCTCTGAGTAGATTTAGCGCCAGAAACATCTGAAACAGAACAGAGGCCTCGGAGGTCACTTGGCCAGTCCCGCCCCACAGGGCTCGGGCCTGCCCTTCCTCGAGATCGCCGGGGACTGGCTCCGCGGCAAGGCTGCCCCCTGCAGGCGTCTGCCTTCGCTCAGGGCTGAAGTGTGGACGAGCCCTCCACCCAACACACGCTCATTCTCCTCTGTCCTGCCCTCGCCACCCTCTGTTCCAGGGTCTGCAAGTCCTTCTCTATAGCTGCCTCTTCTCCTCCTACCAAATCTTGTAAAATCAGTGCGGGGCTGCACTGTTCATAGACTGCTGAACCTACCCTCTGAGGGGGCATGCGACAGGGTCTCCGTGAAGAGCACTCTGGGCTGCCATTATTGGTTGACCACCCACCTCCTTCCTCCCCTCCTTCCTTGCCAGCAGAACTCTGATCTAGATGATTTTCCTCCCCTCCGGGGAAGCGGCAGATCTCAGGTTTGGTGTGAATTCCAATGTGCCTGCATCAATCTCAGCAACCACATCCCTCCTGGGATTAACTTTACGCACAGTAACATGATGGATCCTGGCCAATGAGACATGGTGGAAGCCCACTGGGGGATGTACGGAAAGGTTTCCTACTTCTTAAAGAGAGACACGTGGAAAGAGACCTTCTCTTCTTCCTCTGGCCACTGTCATATCGTGATATTACACTGGGATCACTGAAAGCCATTTTGCAGCCCCAGTGGGACCCAGCCTGACCTTCTGAGGATGGCGGAGCAATAAGATGGAAGGAGGCTGGGTCTGTGATGTCATCTTTGAGCTACTGAATTAACCAATCCTAGAGTCACATTACCTAGTGACTTCTTGTTAAATGACATGACTCATTTTCCTTATTACTTTAGGCTACTTTGAAGGGCATTTTCTGTACCTGTAGCCAAAAGCACCCTGATCAGCAATCTCTCTTCTCAATATGGTCTTTGCATTTAATTGATGAGACAGAGTATAACCAACACCAATTTCCAAACTATGTATAGGACCAGCATACTACACGTTAGTGTGTTTAACATCTTAGAAATTTTTCCTGCATGACTGGAATGTAAGTTGAACTCCTGCATTTCTAAAACCTAAATCCATAGTGGAGTCTTTTACATTAAACCAGAGTTAAGTGGCCCCATGGTAAACGGGAAGGGTTTTCATGATGTTCACGGCTCTGGGGAAAGGATAGTCACATAGTGTCACTCTGTTTATCAGCATAAGCCGGCAGGCTCCCTGGGACAGGGAGAAGCTGAATACTAACCGAAGACCATGTTCCTTTTACTGTGGTATTGTTTCAATTCAGGAAAACACAAACGATTTTTGCTTGAAGTTAGATAGTCTGGAGGTCAAACCATGACTTTAAGACAAAAGGAATGCGACAAATAATCAGTGCCTCTGTGGGCTCCAGTGTAAGCAGGGATACGGAGAAAGCTGCATGGATTAATGTGCAGTTGTTTTCCTTCTTTGGACCTGGAACTTGCTTTCATCCTCCTTGTATCTGAGTTCCTGACAATGGAGGAAAATGGAAATTGACTTCCCCTTCTACCCTAAGAGACTGTGACCCAGTACAAAGTCCCTCAAACCAGAAAATGAAGCCCAGGTTTGCAGGATGGGGGATGGGGTTGGGTGACTCCCAAACTTGCCCTCTGGAGATTATACCTGGGCTACTGGGAGGAAGTGGTTTCTGCCAACCCAGCCGGGAGTGCTGCGCATTGTTTCTGAACTCCCACAGCATCTATTACCTGGATTTCACACAGATTGCTGGACAAACACAGCTCTGCACTGTACTTTTAAACAAGGACAACACAGAGAGAGCCAGTGAAGAACGATGGCACTGGGGGCGCTGAAGCCACGTGCTGAGCCTGAGACCAGGGAGGGGCACTGGGCCGCAATGAGGCGGGCACTGTGCCGGGAGTCCTGAGAAGACTGGGTGCCAGCCTCAGCTCCGCCCACCCTATCCATGGGAACACCCTGCACATCTGTAAAGTGAGAGAGGCTCTAAATCCCATTCCAGCTCAACATTTCCATGCGATTGTTTTTCTCTTGGCCACACCCTCGTTGGCTACTCATTCAACAGATGCTGTATTTATGAGAGCTCACTAGGTACTGGGCACTACAGGGATACAGTGGGAACGAGATGTGCTTCCTGCCATCCAGTGGGAGATGCTGTCGGGCCCAGGCGGTGGGAGGAGCAGGCACTGCCCAGGTTGGGAGGAAGTCACGCCCAACTACAAGAGGAGTGGGACTCAGGCAGAGGGAAAGGGTAGGGCTGTCTGACCCTACCTGAAAATGTCAAGAAATGGTGGCATGTCCGTCCGCTGCCTAAAAAGCTCAGAGGGCAGCGTTTACAGTGCAGAACCTGGAGCCACATATGTGCCTGACCGTGGTCAACAAAGAGAAGCCTTCTGTTTCTCTGTTTCTCGAGAAGCATGGCCTTTCAAGAAAGACAAGACTGGCTTGGAATCCCGACTCCACCGTTTACTACATTTGTGATTTCAGGCAGGTTAATTTCTCTGAGTCTCCATTTCCTCATCTTAAAAATGGAATTCACACCTGTCTCATAGAGTCAGGAAGATGAATGGAGATGATATAGGAAACTGGCTAGCACAAGGCTCAGGCCATAGAAGGAGACCAATGAATGGTAGCAGTTATTATCATGTTTGCCCTTCCCTTGCCTATTAGGTGTGCTGTCATGGTGGCGGCAGCAGGGGTTGCAGGGACGTTCTTTTTGAGGAGGCGCCTGATATTACTGGGGCTGGAGACTGGAGGATGGCTGATCCTACTGTTCTAGCTCCAAGCATGGAAGGCTGCAGCTCCACCTCTTTCATCCCCCCTCCCTGGAATTCCATCTAAACCTGAATGTACGGTCATGGCAGGGCTTGGAGGGCTACCAGACAAGACTTTCAGATTTATGGACAGATCCTATTCTCCCATTAAGATCTTGACATAGAAGACTTCATTTCATGAAGGGACCACTCTAATTTCAAAGCAAAAGAAAACTATACATGAATCTGATTTTTAAAGAACTACTGCCTCATATAAAATGAAGACTCAAGTGTAGAAGATGAAAAACATGTAGATGAAAAGATTCCAGGCAATATCTGCATCTGGCAATATTTTAATGATAAAATACTTAAGCGGCTTTTGCACCATTTTCATGCAAGGGAAGCCCTTCGTAACTGGAGCCTCTGCCTTTGTCTTATGGTCCATCTAAGCATGAGGCTCCTTGTGAGAGGACGCTGCATGCCACTGAAGACGCAAAGGGCTGGGAAACACGCCGTGTGGGAACTGGTCCTCGCTCTTCCATGCAGTAGCTGTGGGACCTCAGTGTCCACGTCAGGGCAGCACAGGGACTTAGCGAGCTGACCTCTGAGAACTTGTCTGGGACCAGTGTTCAGATCTGAAAAACAATTTGCTCTGACTGTCATCAGCGCCTTCTCCCAAGATGTGACTGAAGTGGTTGGCACAGTGCTAGATGCTTTGTCACCTATGTCACCCTACTGAGTCCTCGCAAAATCCCCGAAAGGGGAGCAGCCTCAGGGCCACTTTACAGAGGGTAGTGGTTTCCACGATATCACACAGCGTTGTGCGGGGCAGGCGGGGTGGGTTAACTGGGGCGAGAAGAATAGGACGGCATAAGAGAAAATTGCCAATGTGTCGGCTGGTGATACAATCCAACTCATCCATCTAAACAGAATAACAAACCAAATTTTTTAAAAAATCACAGCTCCCCAAAAAAGCAGCATAGGGAATACAGACTGCATCTCTGTCTTAAAGCAGGGCTGATAGTGACTCTGAACCAATTTTTTTTCTGCCTGCCTGGTAAACTACCACCCCAAGTGCTCTTCCTGCTACCCTGCCCCACCCCCGGGGCCCCAGAACTAATCACAGCCCTGCAACTAAAGGGTTGTCCTGGCCCAGCAGGGGCCCCAGCCTGAGGGAGCATCGTTTGATTCAGGGGCCTTACAAGTCTTACAGTAGCTTAAATATGTCTATAAGATCCTTCCACTCAGTCAACTGTGGCCATTAACTATCCAGCAACCAGCTCCCATGCGTTCACTCAAGCTGGCTGTGAATCCATTACTTACTCTAAGCTTTTAAGCCCCAGCTGCATTTACAATGATGGCCTTTTAAACACGTGCCGAAGAGCGCATGTACTATTTATGTTCACGTTCCTTAGAGAATCAAGACTGGGGAACTGGACTCTTTCTAGAATCCAGGTCACCATCCCTGTCCCACCTGAAGACCTCTCTGTTGGGTCAAACTGGTGAATCAAATACCTAGGAGGCCCAGAGCAGAAAGATGTGTGGTCAGAAGGCTCAGAAGCAATGTGGGGGGAGAGGGGAAACCGAGGCACAAAGCATGCCAAGACGCAGCCAGGGCAGGAGGGGCTCAGTCAAGTGGAGGGGGCACCAGGGCAGCAGGGGCTGGGTTTCCTGGGTCTCTAGGGACTCTGTCCCACCTCACCCAACCCAGAAACACAGAAAACACGCTTCTGAGTGTTAGGAAGGTCACATCAACACTTAAATTCCAGCAACAATGTTGACCACGCTTTGAGATTACCCAGGAAGGGAGGGATGGTGCTGTAGCAGGGAGAAGCCTGCAGCCGTGGAGGAACTTGATCACACTCTGCAGTATACCTCCTAATGCCAGCACCGGCCTGGTCTTGGCAGACAGTCTCCGGACCCTGTTAGGCAGGGCCAAGCTGGCACTGGTTCCGTTACAAACTCACATTTACCTCTCTGGCCAATAAAACAGACATGCCAAAGCTTAAACCAAAGAACAGGGAAGAGGAAACCAATTTATTTTTTTCTTCTTTTTTAGACAGTGTCATACTCAATACGGTGACTTCAGGACTTCATCAAAGTCTGTTACTGAAAAGAAACCCCTGTTGGTTTTTGGCAGTCCAGCAGCCCTCTCCCCATTGGCTGGGCCCCTAGTCTCCAGTGTCAGCGGTCTTGGTAGCAAGTGGTGGCCGCTGCCCACCCTGGAGGTGGAAAGCTCCATCCAGTTCCTCCGCTGGGAACAAGCCTTGGGGAGGGGACACATAACTCGGTCTCAGCCAATCAGATGCGCTGACCAGGCCGCGGGAGGCCTGGAGGTTCCAGGGTCACACCTGCAACTCTGAAGAGCTTGTTCCTGCTGGGGTGACTTTGTCAGGGCCTCTGCAGCTTCTCCCTGGTCATCTGTCTCCTGTCCAATCCGTATTCAGGCGCCCAAATTCTCCCTATACCTTCACGCTCATTCTTCCCACCCTTCCCCCACTAGCAAGAGGTGGATCCCATTATTTGTCGCTCCGGAGGCCAGACGCGTCAGTCACACTAATGGTAAGTGAAGAGGACCAGCATTCTTGAGGTCAGGGCTCCACTAATGCCATGACTCAAAACAAGCTGCAATAGACCCACTGTCCCAAAAGACTGGGATCCGCCAGCAGATCCTGAACCCTGCAAGGAGGATAGGGTCCCCCTGGAATGCTACGTGGGCACCACTGCTGGGGAGAGCCCAGCCCTCCACTACGTTTAGACAACGCGGAGTTTAATCCCACAGTGAGGTCATCAACAGTGAGAAATGATGACTTTCCCATCACTAGAAAGATTCAAGCTGACACAGAAGGCAGAGGAGAGACTTCTTTCTGGGAAGAGCAAAGTCCCGGAAAGACTCCTTCCAACTCTGAGTTTCAAATAGCCTCCCTGGGTAAAGAATAACCACAAAAACAAACAACCAACCTGTGACTGGTTGTTGGAAACATAAAGTTAGCCACAGTTAGACTGAAAACTGTTTCCTGGGAGTGTACTGGAAAAGGAAGGGGTGCAAAGAACATTAGTAGCTTTCAGAATTCACAGACACCTGTTTTGAAAAAGTGCTAAGAAAATTCCATTCAGTGTGAGGTCAGAAAGATTTCAGGCTCACACCTCATAAAATTGTGATATCAGAAGACAACTTCAAATCCACACCTGTGTATCAGCTTACATATAATAAAGATATTGTTAAATATCTACTTGAGCCAAAGAAAAGGATTTTACAGAAACCCAATCTGACATAAAATGATAATTCTGACCCAGATCCCTTTGCAAAATAAATCTCTCAGAACCGTTCTTACACAGCCAAGCATAAAACAAGGTGTTTCATTAAGGACGGCCTCAGATCATGATGCCAACACCGTTTATTTGACCCACACCTCACACTGCCTTGTCCTGTTACTCATTTTTTGTGGCACCATCTTCCTTTCCTAACTTCATGCCAAGTCCCTAGAGAGGTGAGATTATGCCTGGTGCCCTGGAGTCGGGTTCTCAGTAAATGTGGAGGCAGAATGGCTCAGGAAGAATGTCCCTCCTTCCTTCAGGTGACAGATGGAAGTGAGGGCGTGATACGCTCACTAAATCCAATGAGCTGAAGACACTAAATACTTAGATTCGAGCAAGGAGGATTAAACCATAATGTTAACATTGCTTTCAACGTTTTGGACATACAATCCGAAATTTGTTTATTTCTTCAAATATATTTAATGATATTAAGTTTATGATATTAAATACATAAGCATATTTTAGTACTTGCTCACAAGTGCAAAACATTAAAAATGAATAGGATGGTACCCGCCGTTTGGTGCCTCATTTGGTAAAATAAAATAAATTGTAAAATGATAAACACCATTTTAGAGCTATAAGGCATTTAGGGGATTTTGTGAAAGTTGTGATTATTTGTGGCAGAGTAAATCTGGGTAGGCTGTATGTGCCTTGCACATACAAGAGGCTCAATAAATGGATAAACGGGTGGGTGGCTGGATGGATGGACGGATGAATGGATGGATGGAAGTGGGTGGGTGGGTAGGTGGATAGAGAAATGGATGGATGGATGCATGCATGCATGCATGCGATGGAAGGAAGGGGGGTTGGGTTAGTATAACCAGGGAAAAGTGACAAGGAAATTCCTGCCAAGAAAACCACACAGGCCAAGACAAAGGGGCAGGAAAGCATCGAGTGTAACTTGGGACCCCATGGCTGGAACATCAGGTCCAATGAGGGAAGCGCTAAAGTAAAGTAAAGTAAAGGCTAGAAATCGTCTGGGACCCAGGAGTGGAGGGTCATAGTGCCTCATCAGGGGGTTTAGACCTTGTCTGATGTGGAATGCCAGATGGAGGGAATGGAATTCGACTAGTCAGGAAAGAGGAAACCTTAGAAACCTTCTGAACGGTACGGAAGGAATATATATATGCTCACTGAGTGCCAGGCTAAAGTGCTTTTTAAAAATGAAATATTTCAAGCACATAAAAAAAGAATAATACAAGGAACACTTATATACCCACCCAACTTTGTCAAAACTTAACATTCTGCATGAATAGCTTCATTTTCTTTGTGAGAAACAATTCACTTAACATACAACTGAAAGCCTCTCTGCACTTTCCTCCACTCCATAACCACTGCATGAATCTGTTACTAATTGTTCCCGGGCGTATTTTAATATTTTTGCTAGATAGACATTTATTCATAAGCTAGATACATATATGTACCCACACACATATAAATATATGCACATATATATGTAAATATATATAATATATAAATAAACATTGTTTGGCATGTTTTAAAATGTGATATAAATGGTTTCATACTGTAGATATTCTGTGTTTGCTTTCTTCACTCAACATTTTTTTTCAGACTTAGCCATGAGGATACAAATGCAGTTCTGTACAGCACAGAACTGCTGTACAGTATTCCACTGAATGACTATCCCCTTTCCTTTTAACGGATATTTTTGTTATTTCTGATGCTCCTGCCATTAAAAACAAGGCTGTGAAGAGCCTTCCTGGTGACGGGGCGGCTGCGCGGTAAGCACCCACGGCCTTGCTCACTTGCTCTCTGAGGCAGTAGACCAGCAATGCGAGTTACTGTTGCTTGACATCCGTGCCTACGTGTTGTGCCATATGATGGACGTGAACCCAAATTTCTTTTTTCTAATTTGCATTTCCTGGATTGCTAATGACATCAAGCATCTTTTAATATATTTATTGGTCTTTTGATTTCCTGCCTACTCTCTGTTCATACCTTTTGCCCATTTAAAAAAATTGGGTCTTTTTCCCTTGTTGGTTTACAGGAGGTTCTTTATAAGTTCTGAATACTAATCGTTTGTTAGTTACATGCCCTACAGATATCTGCACACAGTCCGTGGCTTATCTTTTAGCATTGTTTTTGGTGTACATGCTTCAATTCCTAACTACAGCTCATGAAAACTGTTATCATCGCCTCCGCTTTATAGATGAGAAAACTGGTCCTGTGAGACTTGCCTGAGACCGCTCGGCCAGAATGGGGAAGAGCGACAACTTGAGCCCAGGTCTTTATGACCCTAAGACCCTGGCTTCCCCCAGCTACACTTCTAGACCATCCTCTCTTTCTGGTGAGGAGTAATCATCCGCTCTGGCAGCAACAGGTGGCGCTGGGAATGGATGGAAGGGAAAAGAGGCAGGGGCTACGGGCAGAAAAAAATCCACAGAAACTGACCAGTAACCGGATGACAGGGCCAAGGACACGGATGAGGCTGCGTCCAGGTGCAGGAGATGAGGTACCTCTAAGGATACAGAAGTACAGGAGGAAGGTGTTTGCAGCCTGATTTTTAACGTGCTGAACTGAAGGCTGGCGTGAAGTGGTGTTGGAAACGTGGTGCAGGACAGCGGTCCCCAACCTTTTTGGCACCAGGGACCGGTTTCGTGCAAGACAATTTTTCCACGGACAGGGGTGTGGGGCGTGGTTCAGGCGGTAACGCGGGCGATGGGGAGCGGCAGATGAAGCTTCGCTCGCTCGCCCGCCGCTCACCTCCTGCTGTGCGGCCCGGTTCCAGCAGCCCGCAGACCCGTGATGGTCCGAGGCCCGAGGGCTGGGGACCCCTGGTGTCGGAGACTTCGAGGCCTCCTGCCGAGAATCCCTGCCGCCGAGGGGCTGGGTGAACGGACAGAGAGAGAGAACGTGGAAGGAGAGGAATCAAGTCCAGCTCTGGTGGCCCCAACTCTATCTCACCCATGGGGTCGTGAAATTCCCCAAGAATTCGTCTCACACAAACTCTTCTTCCTTCCACACCTGACACCCAGCACGACACCAAGCTCATAGGAAGCATTCGATAAACGTTTGCTAAATGAACGAAAACGTTCTATCTCTTACACAGGTCCACAATCGCGATGGTTCCGAATTTTCTGGCCCTTAGGAAAGTAAGTGCAACAGCCCACTGGAGTTTAAGGTACAACTCCATTCTGCAGTTAAGTGTACACATATTCACAGGAAGTGGGATAAAGAGAGACCATAAATACCCTTAAAGCATTTAGGTCATGTTTTGCTGCTGAATGAACTTGTGCCAAACTTAAGAAAACAGTTTCGTGTTTTGGAACGTGGAATTGCAGATAAGGGATCGTGAGCCCAGAGCACTGTTTCGTAAGCTTTTCTGACTACTGTGCAGACTGAGAAATACATTTTCCACTGAAACTCATTACACTCACACACACACACCCCTACAAATGTAAAACTGAAACAAATGTTTTATTAAATAATACTCCCTTACAGTATGCGAGGCACTTTGACATTTTCTGTTTTATTCTGTTTCTTTTATTTTTAGAATTCTGATTGTAGCCAATTAAATTGAGGTCAAAGCCCACTAGTGGGTTTGAAAAATACTGCCCAAGAGCCCACCACAGTGCTTTGCACACAATAGCTATTGGGTAAGCATCTGTTGAGCAAAATGAAGAGTAACAATTGTGCAAACACCACTGTGGACTTTGTACATGGAACACTCTGATCTTGAGACCCCCTCTAGGTTTTGGGTAGCTAGGAGGGGACCCTGGCGGGAAAGATCTGTATCCCCTGGAAGCCAGGATATGAGGGATAGGGGATATCCTGGGTCATAAAAGACAGAGAAACTGCTTAGTTCACAAATTCGCCAAGAGCTGGTCATGGTCCTGCCCGTCAAAGATGAGCAAGAAAACCAGAAAGAGGTGCAGAGATACACTCTTCCTCCTGGATGGTGATCAAGAAGCTCACTTTGCTCTACTTCTGGAGGAACTTCTGCCAGAAAAGAACTCAGCATCCCTTTCAACCTCTTTCAATTCTTCTGGCCCGCGATCATCAATAAATTGGTTTTTCATCATGAAATATCAGAGCTGAAAGGGGCCTAAAGACCACACAGATCAGCCAGTTGGTCCCCTCATCTCACGGGAGGCAGTACAGGCAGGAAGACCTTGGGGGCTGGCGCTGGGACTCACAGCGCGGAAGACCTGGCCTGGCTGCCTGCCTGCCCGGGACGCCCACGCGGCCAGCTGCGCTGCACGTTTATCTCAAGTCATCGCCTCCACCACGGCACAAGGATGGTGATGCAGGGAAAACTCCGGCATGAAGTTCAGTGCCTCACTTGCTCCCTGAGCCCTACCATGGACTGGGTCTCACCCACCAGGACTTAATCCCCTCATACACTCTCAACCTCCTAGTTATGATAGAGATTTTAGGCACCATGATCTCTTCTTCTTCTAATTACCTAAGATGCATTCAGATCTGGTTTAAGCATTTCATACATGAAAATTATATTAAAAATCTGTACTTCAGGCCACACCTGTCTCTCCTTTTGATTTTTTATAAATAATAAATGTATTATCTGTAACAAGAAATTTAGCACTTTATACTTCAGTGTCTTTATATTAGCTCTTTTTGTTTGGGGCATATGTAATTTCTCTCTCAAACTGATCAGGGGAACTCAAACACACAAAGGGACCTCTCCTTGGAACCCTCTGCCTCCTGCCCCTAACCCCCAAATATCCTTCTTCAAATCATCCGGAGCAGTGAACAGACTGGGGGATGGTAGCACCAACTTTAATGGGGTAGTTGCCAGCTGCCAGACACTGGAGTTACATTACCACCTGGTCCTCCTCTCAGCCCTATGCGGCGGGATCACCATCACCATCATCATCATCACCATCATCATCATCATCACCATCATCACTATTATTTCCGAGGCTCTGAGATGCCAAGTTCTTGGCCCAAAGCCAAGGATGGTCTGTGTCTTCCTCTCACCTCCCATGGGCGGACTGGCTGCTCCTTAGAATGCAGGATGTTATTTATGGGGTGGACACTAAAAAAACATAGGGTGATTCGTGGGCAAATTCCTTATAAAACCTTTTAATGAGACAACTCCAGGCTACAGAAATAGGAGTGTACTTTCACTCTTATTTGATTTGTGAGCATAATTCAAATCTGTTCAGAGATGTAAAACTGGCCATTTTTGGTTTGACTTTCTTTTCCTGAGTTGTAAATACTAATTTGCAAGGTCTACACCCCATTTCAAATGAGATACTACCATATATCAAAGAATAACGAATCGTGGTTAAAAGAAACATATAAATCTGAAGTATTACATTCATAATTTGTAAGTACAGTATATCTTCTAATATATTCTAGATATTCTTCAAATAGATTACGTTCTATATATTCCTCAAATATATTACATTTGTAAATATGTTATCTCTTCCAATTAAAAAAAAAAAGTCCACTTGCCATACTGTAGTGGCAAGTGTGTGGATCAGCCATGGAGCTTGGAAATAATCACATGCATGTGCACTAAATGTGGACTTGGGAGACTGGTGCTTCCAGAGACCCATCATAACATTGTAGGGGGCTCCCCAGCACGTTACTCTGAATGCCCTTCTTCATGAAAGCACTCTGATCTTCATTATTAACAGACTGTAAAGGGTAAGACAAAACACACCCACTTTGCTAATAAAATTTAATGCTCAAAGCAAGGGGGGTGGGGTGGGAATCACGTGCGACTTGGCTCTGCTCCTAAGTCTGTGGACTTGTGTAAGGTGCTTTTTTTTTAAGCGTCAGATTCAGTGGCTCTGGGGTGTAGCTCAGGCATTGGTAAATTTTTAAAAGCCGTAACGGGTGATTTTGATGTACACATTTGGTTAAGACTAGCTCACATTTAATTAGTGGTTGTATTTTCCTCAAAATGCTTGCTGCCAATTCCTAATTCCACTGTCTTCCAATTAAGTCTACAATTAAAACTAACTTCAGTCATTTTATTTCAGGACTGCAAAGACATTTTAAAGTATAAATGCATAAAATATAAAAGCATAAAATAAAAGATTGAAAAATTTGACTAAATAAAAGTGTAAATTTTTCTAAATGTCAAAAATACTATAAACAAACTTAAATAACAAATAAGGGAAAATATGCATACAAGTGACAAAGGTTAATATGTTAATATACAGAGTTTTCAGGGATCATTAAAAAAACAACAACAACAAAACTCCAAGAGAAAAAGGAGCCAAGGACCTAAGAGGCATTTCACGAAAGAAAAAACATGTAAGAAATACAGTCTTAGTGAAAATCAAATATATGCAAAGTAAAACAAAAGGATACCTTTTTAAACGGCCAAAGAGGTAAAGTTTAAAAACAATGCCCCAAAATAGCCAGAGTGCATGTTAGTTAAAGGTATACATGGGACAACTGTTCTGGAGCATGCTTTGTTAACATTTATCAAGAGGCATCAATAATCCAACAAATATTTTAAATATATCTTTAGAATTGGTAATTCCAATTCTCACTATTTATCCTAAGGGGAGAATCAGACATGTGTATAAAGATTTAGTACAAGGATCTCCCTTGCAGCACAACATATTAAACAATAGGAAACAAACTAAATGTTCATCAATAAGGGATGACTGCGTACATCTGTGTGATGGAATACCAACTAGTCCAAAAAAAACCCTCTTAAATAATATTTCAAAATTTGGGAAAACTATCATTCTAATATTCTTATGTGAAATAATAGGTTACAAAACTTTAATAGTAAAAAAAAAAAAAAAACTTTAATGGTGTCAATTTGTTAAAACATGTTCTTGAATGATACCAAAATGGTAACAATTATCACTGGGTGGTAGGAGTATAGTGTTTTTTTTCTTTGTACTTTCCTTTAATCTCCAAAATTTTTGCAGTGAACGTGTATTACGTTTATAACAAGACACCATTAGAACACTGCAAAATCAAGGCACTCGTGTTTTCGAGCTGAACCAAAGATGCCAAATGAATCAAATCTTTCTATGCTACCACTGGATTGCTCAGTGGCAAATGCCTGAGAGTTTGGAAAAGGAAGGGAGATGGACCAACATCAATAATAAAGCAGCCTTTCCCTAGAAAATAGTCATCATGAAAGTAAAAGGCCGTATGAAAGTCACTGGCCTCTGATCTCATGGACCCAGGGACAGCCGGCCTCCTCTTGCCAGCTGGGGCCCAAGAGCCGAGGCTCACAGAGGCCACAATGGGTTTCCACGCAGGTATCTTTCTCTGTTTGACAATATTTAGTGATTTCTCAGCATAATCCATATGAAGAATAAGCATAATCAAGACCTCACTGAAAGTTATCTTAAGACCAATTAAAATCTAGCTGAGATAAAGACACTGTGTTTCCTGTCAGCAAATCTTGAGTGAGACTGAGCCCACTTGCACAGGATTTGCACATCCTTTGCCCCATGTGACAATTACAGTGCTCCTTGAATCAATGCCACTGAGCCCTAGAGCTCTACTTCCATCCGGAATGTGGAAGGCAGCCTTTAGTCAAGGTAAATCCGATTTTTCCAAAGACAGTTAAGTTTGTCACCATCAGGGCGCTCGCCATCTGCTGTGTCTCCTTGTTGCCTACAAATGTCAATTCTAAGAACTCACACATGACCTTGATTACCCCCCTAGTCCATCAGCGCCACTCAGGAGACCTCAGGAGACACCACTGTCGTGATAAAATTCCACATTATTTTCTCTACTGGGTTTCCAAAAATGGTATTTTAGTTCCACACCCCCGCCCTGTTCTATATTCAGGATGCAACAACTAAATTAGAACTAGCCTAAGAGACTCCATGAGGAGTTAGAAAACCTGGGTTCTAACACAACTTTAGCCACTCTACCTCTTGGAACCTGTCTTATTATATGTAAAAGGAGGTCACACCAGCACTGCTCAACTCACAGGGTAGTTACAAAGTTTCCATGGACAAATGCTTGTGAAAGTTCTTGGTAAGCAAGAGTCTTGCTATTCTGTGTGATCTGTGGACCAACTGTACTGGCTTCACCAACGAGCCTGTTAGAAAAGCAGAATCCCAAGTCCCACTCCAGAAACACTGAATCCGAATCTGCAATTGAACTAGGTCCCCAGGTTGTGTGCACGTGCGCGCGCGCGCACACACACACACACACACACACACACACACACATACACACACTGAGAAAGACTGAGCTGGGTGTTATTTCTGAAAGCTGGCATGTGATCTAGAGGACCCAGCGGACAGGATGAAAATGAGGTCCTATTTTTACCTGTCTATGGTTTTTCCTGATGCTATTAATGTCATGTGTACTTCTCATCCTTAGAATTTTACGTGTTCTAATGTTCTAATGTCTAAATACTGAAGAACAGTATTTCAGTAATTTCCTAACTAGAGGACAGAAATTCTGTCTCCACGCTCATCTCCGAGTCACTTACACTTTGGATTACATGGTCATGCATGTTTGTACTACGTTCCTTTTCAGTTAAAGATTCCTTACAGAAAAGTTCAAGATACCTCCTTTAGAGTAGTTGAAGGATTGATTATTTATTTATGCTTGAACAAGTGAGCAAAATCACTTAGAAATCCTGTTCCCTTAAATTTCAGTCTATTCGTATTGTTGGAGGAACAGTCTTCTTCGTTCCTTTTGAGTCTTAAGTGGGAGGAGAAATACAAATTCATCGTTTCGAAAGTCGTTTTTAAATAGACTTTCTGGCCTAGGAACTTTCTAGAACATTCACCCATAGAAATACTTAAAATCATTATTAGCTTGTGAATTTCATCTGTAGAAGTCTAAGCTGGAAAGCGGTGGGCGTAAGAATTTCGCAGGAGAAAACAGGCATACTGCGAGCTTCCTCCCTCTCCCCTGGGCCCCCGGCTTCGGGGGTGGGGGGTCGAAGCAAACCCTGAGGCCGGGCACGTTGTCTTCCTCCCACCTGTGCCCTTCTCCTGCGCAAGGACCACACACCACACGGGCAGCCACTCCCTCCTCATGCACACCTGGCTCCACATTACAGCCCCCCTCCCGCTGAACAAAGCTCCCCGCCCTCGGAGCTCTTCTCTTAGTGTGAGGATGGCAGAAGGGCAGTCTTGTCCAACCAAACTCACACCCTGAAAAACTGCAGGCTCAGTGAGTCTGTCCAGATGACTTTTGTAACCCTGGCCTCCAGCACGATAGCTGGCACCATAGCTGCTGCCCAGAAAGTATCTATTGAATGCAATCATCCATTAAAACGTTTTCTAAAGGCACAGTCACCACCCAGCTGGAGGACTGTTAGCTGCAAGGCAACATTCAGGCAGAGAAGGGGCTGGAAGCAGGAACGACCTGCTGGCCAGGCCGGCCCCGCCTGGGGACCCTGCCCCGAGGCTCCCCTACGGCAGTTGGGGCTTTTTTGTATGTCTTTTGGTTTCTTCCAGAGCCTTTAAAAGCTCCAAGTTTCTTCACAACTCCCAAAGTGGGAGCAGTGGGGGATTCATTCATTCACTCCTTCAAATATTATGTATTTGCTGAGTTTCTAACATATGTCAGGTGTCGTTCTAGTTTTGAGGAAACATCCAGGAACAAAACAAAGACCTTGCCCTCTCTGAGCTTATGGCTTAGTGAAGGAGACAAGCCTTTCATGCCAGGTTGCGATAGCTACTAGGAGGAAATAAGGGAGCTAATACGAGAGACGCTGCTTTGCACATCTGATGAGGAGACAATTTACACAAAGCTAACGGAAGCAAGGCGGGGAGCCCTGTGAGCCCCTGCGGGCACGTTACCAGGCAAAGGGAACAGCGAGGGCAAAGGCCCTGAGATGGAAAGGAGAGGTAATCACCAACGGGGCTGGCCGATGAGCAGAACAGGTGACATAGCTATGGTTTTTAAGTAGCACCCATTTTTTTTTGGTAAATTTATTTATTTTTGGCTGCGCTGGGTATTTGTTGCAGCGCACGGGCTTCTCATTGCGGTGGCTTCTCTTGTTGCAGAGCACGGGCTCTAGAGCGCAGGCTCAGTAGTTGTGGCGCACGGGCTTAGTTGCTCCACGGCCTGTGGGATCTTCCTGGACCAGGGCTCGAACCCGTGTCCCCTGCATTGGCAGGCGGATTCTTAACCACTGCGCCACCAGAGAAGTCCCAGTAGCACCCATTTTTAAGAAGAGGGAACAGACCTTATGACTTCAACCTAAGCCAAACCTTCCATGTAACAGGGCTCTGAGTCCTGGACTCCTTGAGTTCTGCTCACTGTGTCTAGAGCACAATGGCTCAATCTAGGAACCATCTAGAAACCTTGAGGATGAGAAGTGGCTGGGGAGGATGGCATAGATAGAAGACCCACTGAGTAATCCAATTCGACCACCTCCAGAGGGGACATTTCCCCGAAAAAACTGAAGTAACACACTTAACCCTCCTAAAGACTTCTACACTGAGAAACAGATCGGGGTTTCGCGGTAGGATGTTCAACTTCCTAGGGAAATGTGTTGTCTCTTTGATCCGCCTAATGAGAACGGTAAACCGTGGAATCAAAGGAGCTTCATGGGAAGAAGCTAGAAAGTCCCGAGTCCGGCTACGATACGGGCTAAACACTTACATACCCAAGGCTTCTGCGGGCCGCGGCCTGCGAGTCAGGGCTCTGGAAGCGGCTGCAGACGCGCGACGTGAGCCACAGGTGTTCCCACCGCGAGGTGATACGAGACGCGCGGAGGTCACCGCCCTCAACCCACCTGCTGCTGTCGCCACGCAGGTCTGAAGATGTAAGCCGTCGCTGAGGTGCACAGGAAAGGGCAGGCACACCCACATGCGCGCACGCATACGCAAGGCACGCACGCATGCACGCACACGCATATGCACGCAATACGCAGACGCAGACGCACACGCAACGCACGCACACGCCCCTACGCAGACACGCACGCACACGCACGCACATACGCAGACACGCACGCACCCACCCACCCACCCCCGCGCGCACACACACACACACACAGACACACACACACTGCCCCCAGGTAACGTCTTACAGCACAAAATCCTAATATCTTGTATCTCAGTTATAAGCATCCCCATTTTTGGAATTGTCCATCATTTACACCAAGGAGATGATTGGGTTAGTGCAGATACTATACAGAAGGTTATTTATTGAAACTGAGTTTATAAGGGTGAAAACTGGAAAGAACCCGAATAATGAGAATCGTAAACCACTAAACTTCCAGCAATAGTGTTGGTTATATCTGCATGGAGCACCCATTACAAAGGATGTTGTTAGCAAATACTGTATACTCCTGAGAAGAAAGAAGTCTAAACTGACGGTGATCAGGATATTAATAGCAGTGAGGCGGTGAACTCTGCTTTTTATTTTTCTGTGCCAGTTGAAATTTTTACAAATCATATGCTTTTTATGAGAAAAAAAAGTTATAGGCTTTTGGAAACACAGGTACCGAGAGATGGAAGAGAGGAAATTACTACTAACCACCTTCTTCTCCATTCCTCACTTGCCAGAGATTATAAACTGCGAACCCCCAAGAGCCAATGAATCTTTGCTGTACTCAGTGGAAACTCCCACATGGGAGAAGCCCCAGAGGACAGCAGTGGTCCCCTGCTGCCTGTAGAACCGAACCCCTACTCCCTCCATGGCATTTGGGGTCCTCCATGATCTGTCTCATTTTCACCACCCTTGAGTTTGGCCTTGCTCAGCCTGGCCTGTCCTTCTAACCTCCTTGTGAAGTAATGTGGCCCCTGGGGCCCCCTCTAAAAGCCCATCCTTTGTTAGTGGGCCCTCAGCACTCTCAGTGTCAGATTCTGCCATGCAGTCCAGCTTGTTATGACCTTGCCTATCTCCACAAATAACGTCATGTAGATGCCATCTGGGCTGGATCCTGGGAAAGAAGATTCTGGGCAGAAGGAATGACAGTGGCAGAAACAAGGAAGAATGTGCACAGCTGGTCTTAGATGCAGTGCAAGGCTCGAGCATAGATCAAGGAGTGGCAAGAAAAGCCATACACAATTGTTGGAAATGTTTCAATATTTTCTCTCTTCCTTAAGATAAACCTGTTGCTCAGCTCCAATTACTACAAACATCATCTTTCCCAAATCACACTTTCCAGGTAGGTCTCCTCTGATCTCCCTGTTAGAAAACTGACACCTACCCCTCCATCCCTCACCAGGGTCCTGAGCACATTCTCTCTTTTTTGTTTATTCCACAGTGTGATAATTTACTTGTGTCTGTTTACTTCTGCCAGAATGTAAACTCCATGCTTTGTGTGTTCTGTTTCCCAAGAGCCCAGAACACAGTAAGCGTTCAGTATGTTGGAGGAACGAATAACTTACTTAGGTGCCAACTGTACTGCGCTTCTCAAGATCCCCTACGGAATAGCTTTTAGAGGAAATGATTTTGCTGGAGACTCTCATACTGAAAAAGGTGGGGAGGAACAGGAAACAAGACTGGCAAGCGACAACTTCCAATTGTTGAGAAACGTGGCCCTTTCATTCAGTCGGCTGTCTAAGGATGCAGAAACTCTGCCCACTTGATGCCCAGCTGGGCACCAGGGTAATCCAGTGCTCAGACATTTCATTTGTGAGGATTCAACTCTCCATCAGCAGGAGGAAGATGAGGACAAAAACAGAACTGGAAGAGGCAAGAGTTAAAGTGCAGTACTCAGCTCTGATCTGTTCGGCCATAAAAACATACTGATAAACCAGTGATAACTGTATCCTAGTCCAGTATTTGCTGCACTTTAATAAGAACTTTTACCCATCCCTGTGCCACTTCCCTTCTATCGCCTCTGATTCTTGCTCTAAATTTCAAATCCTTAAGGTGCTCATCAACTTCACTACCAAAAGTTGGTAGTGAGCCAGAAAGATCTGCGGGGCAGGAGACCAAGAATGGAAAGATAAGAGAAAGGGCTATTACAAGGTTTTACACGGTACTCAGACCAAATTGATAATTTTTTGATCAGAATTTAGGACATGGAAGATGGAATTCTAGATCAGCAGCTGATGGCAATTTTTTAGAGGAAATGGCAACCACTGAATTAACTCTACTTCTTAATCTCAATTTAACCACATTAATCTAAATAATCTAGAGGCAGGGAGAAACAACAATTTGCTACAATGACTTCCTGGAAGGATGTTATAAAACAAGCAAACAGGAACTGCTTATGCTGGTAGATGTGAAAAGCCATGCTCCAACACCTGCCTCAGACCTCCTAAAATCCAACCACGGCCTTCAGCCCCGACACCAGGGGGAGTCCTGCTGAATCAGGGCCAACAAGAACCAGGGGAGGTCCCAAACGAGATCCACGAACCACCCGTTCACCTGCCTTTAGCCTGGTACTTAGGAAGAATAATCCCTCCCTTTTTAAAGTGGGAAAACTAGCCTAAAATGATGTGAATATTTTAACATTTGCTAGCAGATTCTGCAAATGGGGCTTTGAAACTTGCATAACTCATTCTGGGATGTGGTTTTCTAAGGTCAAAATGGGGCCTGGAGAAGCCTCTGAGAGCAACTCAAGAGCTAAAGAAAGTCCTAATTCCTAAGGGAAAGTTCCAGCGGTATTATTTGACTAAAACTGTTACTTGGTTTGGAGCAAGACAGAGATATTGATGAGAGAAAAAAACTAAATTCCGGACTTACACCTGTGTTATCAAAGGCCCATAATAAGAAATGTGTGCTTTCTCTTCAGAATACAAAACTGCAGATCTACCAGAATTTTGGGTCATATTTGAGGTGAAATGGTTTCAATTATCCTTTCTCTGCTACAAAATTAAGAATGCTCAAAATATTTAATCCAAAATTTTAATGGGAAAGTAGTGCCTTCCAGTATTGAGAAATTTAAAACTCCTGTTTTCCACCCTTGGGAATGGACGTACAGCATATAGCAAATGAAGTCCAAAACATCTCTCAAACCAATTTCATCTCATTTAGTAATTTCATTCTTGCTTTCAAGTTCCAGTGAATACAGAAAGCAGGTGTCTGCCTCACTCATCATAGCCCTGGGTTTGATAACTCAAAGTTGGGTCTCCTGAGAAAAAGTCTCTACGGAAAACACTTAATGTAGAATATGACAAGCTTTCCCTAATGAGCAATTCAGTGAGAATTTTGCAACATCCCTGGAGATAAAGGGAGGTACTTTGGAGTATTGTAAACCATGACTAGAGATCACTGACTTCCTCTGAACTTGCCTACAAGCACCTGTTCAGGAAGGAGACCGACCTTCATCTTAAAGCTGCCAAAGGAAGAAATCTCAGTATCTTTCTTAGAAATTCACTCCTTGACACATATTTTATATATATATATGTCACTTAGCAGAGTGGCTAGCACATAAGTAGACGAGACATAAAAATTGGTATTGTGTAGCTTGTACTTTTCTGAAAAATGCCCTTCCGGTGGGGGAAGATGAAGTTGATCACCCTACAGCCCACACATCTCGGAGTCATCCTTAGTTTCTCCTTCTTCGGGATTCTTTTCTCTGGTTCTTTTAAAGCTAATTAATAAAAGTAGTCTGGTCACACAAGACCATTCAATCTTAAACTTTAATATAAGAGATAAGCAGAAATAAAAATGTTATAACCACTGCATAGTTTAGTTCCTGGTCATATTAGTGTAGAACTTCCTGCATGTTGATGACTATTTCACAGGTTGAAAAATTATCTGCAAAGTAGTAAAAATGACTTCCTCAAAGTTTGTATTGTAGCAGATCTTTGCGTTATCAGTTCATTTTCACACAAAACTATTGGCAATTTGTCTGAGAGATTTCCAACCACTGGTTGAAACAGGATACCAGCTATCCTTTTAACTGCTACCCATAATAAGGTTATGACAACGACTCCCATGACACAGCAGTGCCGAAGTGATTATCTACACCTTCCCAAACTGTTCTCTGGCACCCTAATCAGTGTCCTATGAGTTATGGGTTGTGGGATAAACAACTGGGACCTTAATATACTAATATTGCACAGAATATTGGAATTAACATTCCAAGAAGCAGCAGCTCCCACCCTTCCGATTTCACAGACCAATACAAAAATTTTTAAATATCTTTAGAGAACTAACTTGGGATGGCAAGCTTTTCATTTTTACCAAATAAGGGCATACAGTAGACAGGAGGACATAAAAGTTTAAAGGCCATTTCTTTTTTTTTTAACTGAAAAAGTATTTTGAAGTCCTTACACTGTCTTTGCTTTTCTTTTTCCTATTTTGCCTCAGATCAACACCCTTCCTCTGCTGGTCATTCAGGAACCATGAGGATAGACTTCTAGTACCAAGCTTGATCTTGCATTCAGGGTCCACGGGTCACAGCTCACACACACTGACCCACACCACTGCTAATTCCAGATGGGGATCTTTCTTCTCCCTTCAAACTACAAATCCCACCTCCACCCCATTCCTACTGACTTACTACTGCTGTTAACTTGGATAGAAAACGGTCACAAACCACTAATTTAGACCATCACATTTACAGATCTTTTTGTTCATTTCCTTTCCTTTAACTCATATATTTTATTTAACAAAAGTATCATTACTAAAAGCTCCTTCAGAGTACAAAGCTACTTTATTTGGACAAAGTTTGCTGCATACACAGAAATACTTGATACGCATTTCCAGCCAGCCCAATCCCAAGCATTTGGTAATTACAGCCAAAAGTTTGGAAACTCTTACTGGAGACATGGACCCTGTTTACAATATTTTTATTTTATGTGGAATATGCGGAAAACAAACACACAAGAGCAGCTTCTAAGGATATTTGTACATTCCATGAGAAGTAAACATAGTATTGTATGCTGTAAAAGTTTACTCAAAAAAATAATTTTAAACTCTTAGGCTTTAAATAATGAGACCGTTTAAGTTTAACTTTATTACAGCAAGAGTCAGAATATTATATACAGTATATATTCCTTTACACAAAACACATTTGCACGTGTTTCTGAAAGCTACTTGTAAAAAAAAGTCTTTAGAGTACTATCACATTTTGAAAATGTCAGGATAATTTGGTAATATTTTCTAAGGGTTATGTTACTTTGTGTATTTTTTAAAGTAAGACATACCTGGATGGTCAATGTGGGTTCATGTAGGTTAACCTCAAATCTGGCATATTTTTGGACAAATCTCGCTTTCAAAATCTTATTGACGTGATCATTTTCTCCGCACATGGTTTGTTTTACTAGCATCTGGGGGGAAACATGTGGATCTCTTCAACTATCTCATTAACTCCTGACTCCAGGACCTAGGCAAACTCACAGAGAAGTCAGTGGGGGCTCGTCCTGTGCCTGAGGCAGGGTGAGGGTTCACTCCTGGCCTCAAGAGGCCTGGGTGGTGAGGGAAAGGGTGGGCAGACACACCCAGCTGAGCATCGGCACAGAGCAGACGGCCAATGGAGACACCTGTCAACACCACAGCTAAAGAGCTCTATTTTAAATACAATACTATATGAACTTTTAGAGGCAAACCTTAGAGAGCCAAGATTGCTGAGTCTGGATCTATTCTGTTTCCCCGCAGGCAGGGAGGGCGATGGAAATGCAAGGACACAAGCAGACTCCTTCAGAGGAAAGCAACGGAAACCTCCCATCACAGGCAGAACAAAACAGGACAAGAGGGAAGAAGCCTGGACAGTGCTGTTATGATTCTATCCTGAGGGGCTAAAATTGGGCAACATTTAGAAGAGCTGAAAGGGGCTAAAATTGGGCAACATTTAGAAGAGCTGAAAAGGAAATGGAATAAAGTTACCTGGGAAGGAGAAGTGGGATAGATTTAACAGATTCTGATCAATTTTGGAATCCTATATGCTCAACGTTTTCCCCACATTTAGGTCAACAGTACAGAAAAAAAAGAAGGACAGAGAACAAGCATCTGGGCACAGATGAACTCAGTCTCCTCTCTCAGGGCAGGTGAAATTGGGAGGCACATGTTGTAAAAGTCCAAACACTATATTCCAAAAGGAACACAGAAACACCTTTGAATCAGAACACATGACGTCTAACTTTAGTTAAGCTGAAGGACCCAGGCTCCCTCCACCAGTGTGAACGATCAAGAGTCGACTGTACTGACGGCAGTGTTTTAGAGGCTAGAGTTGTGTTTTTCTTACATTCAAGATATATGTTATCTGTCTACAGGTCCAATTCATAAAAGACATTCAAATTATGTTTCACGTACAAAAGTAGTGAAGTCTAAGATGTTTCCAGAGTGTGCTGTGCTGTAATCTGATGATGATCTTCCATCTTTCTACTCGGTCCCAAAATGACTTCCTTCAGATTTCTTGATTTTTTCAAGGATGACCTTCTCAGTGAAGCTGTATTCTGCAGAAAAGTCCCAATGAGTGCCATAACAAGCAGTTGATCTGAGATTCCAAAACGCAGATTAGAGCCACTCAAATGGAATTTTTTGTCAAAACACGTTTCTAATAAGATAAATCAAAGCATCCCTTCTGTGTCAAAATATGAACTGAAGGCAGTTTTCTCTAAAGTTATAAATAGATTAATAAAATTCAGAAATAATCATACACGCAGGAAACTTGAAAGGAATAAAGAACAAAATATCTAGGAATCTCAACAATTTTCCTGAAAATGTGCTACAAATTCAGAGTCACAAAATAACAGAATCCCAAATTTCCAGTCATTATGTTAATTTGAAGTACACGTTTCACACCATGAATGTGATATCCTAAAACATGAGAAAAAAAAGTTACATTTAGGTAGAACACCTTTATAATGATTAAAAATTTTAGGAGAAATACGCTCATGTTTAAAAACGAAACATTAATATTCAACAGACTATGAAATAAATGCCCCTAAACCAGCAGGAGGTTGGTACTACCTAGGAGGGCTGTCCCATGCCTCAGGCCCTATTCTTACCATTTGCACCTTTGGGGCAGCCCTTTGCAGAGTTTTTGCTCCGTGACATCACAACGCTCTGGACTGTGGCTTCAGTTCAGTGTGCAAGGCAGTTAAGCATCCTTCAGGATCTGGCGCTCCACTCAAAGGTGACAGAGAACTACAGACGGAGAGTGACAACAAAGCTGGAGCAAGGTCAGAAGTAAAATGAAGATGGTCTTTTAGATCAGGGCTTCCTGAATGACAACCAAGGGCCGTCCCTCTACCCTCAGAAACTGCAGTTTTGTTGGGGAAACAATCCATAGCTTTCTGCCGGTTTTCAAAATGGGGTTTAAAACTTCCAAAATACGGACAGCCATCGTTCGAGGCTCACTTTCTCTGTGTGCCCCTATGTACCGATTGTACCCAAAGATCTGATCACCCCTGGGTAATTGAGTCGATTTCTGAATCCTCACGGTGATGTGCAAGGCCGTGAAGGGCAGAGATCCAAGAAGGTACAGACCTTCCCATGAGACATACACACTAGAAATGCTATTGTAGTACAACTTTAAACAAATTTAGGTTTTATTTAGAAGTTTCTAGAAAGCAACCGTCAAACACTGATTATATTCATGCCATCAATTCTCTACTATGTTCAGTATTCTGCATTATTTTCTAAAGTTATACAGCAGGGACGAAAGACCCATTTTTATAATTTTTTCTCTAATATTTAAGATATTTATTTTGAATTAAGCTAATCTTTGAGCTACATGCCCATTCATAACATACCAGAATAAAATCAAACTCATTGTTAGGAAATGCACTGATATTTCCCAAGATCACCTGCCACTATCCTTAAAATACTGTGGCATGCCAGTGTGAAGTACCCAAATTAACATCGGAATGCCTCCTGTCCAAGGGATTTCACAGGCTACCTCATAACCTCCAGGAAACTAATTCCCTGCCCTTAGTGCACCTTAGCTTAGTTATATAAGAGCTTACCACCCCGCCCACATCCCCACCAACATTTTTACTCTTAGGCTCTTAAGTTTTCCCCTCTCCTGGGTCTCTTCCATTTGTACTCACAGTGTTCACAGAATCTAAGAAGGTCTTTAAAATATTCATTCCAGTAGGGACCAAGTTTTTTCCTGCCTAATTCCTTTAGGGTATATCAAATGCCTAGGCCCGGTCAATATTGTGGCTAGAATTGGCTAAGAGGAAACACCTCTATTGACAAAAGTATCACAGAAAGAGAGTTTTTTAAAAGCCAGTTGTAATGGGAAAGCAGCTAAATAGGCAACACAGTTAGATTAAAATATAACTTGATTTTTTAAAAATCTATCTGATGTTTTCATTGTGCCATTTATTAAATATATATCAGCCAATTCCTCTTTAACCAAGCAAAGCAAGGGAGGAGAGGGGAGGGTGCGGTTACAGTGTAGTTTATTTAGCTTCTAAACGCCTTCTAATAGAAATGTTATGAAAACTTCTGTTCTACACCAATTTCTGTATTACTGGATAATCTACCAATAATAAAACTTGCAATAAACAAATAATTAACATCCTACTGAGCTACCACTCAATCTCTATAGTTCCCTGAATTCTACTTATCCTTTCCCTTTAATCCTTTTTCAAGTTGCTCTGAATAAGGTCTTAAAAAAAAAAGTCAATCTTTCTCCAGTTTTCGTCAAAAGGATAGGGAGGCAATCATATTTGACCATCAAAATAACTACCCACCCAGAATGTTCCTCAAGTTCCTAATCCCAGCAGGAACAGGCCAGAGAAGATAACCACCAATAATGGAACTCCAGTCACCCAAGCACTGATTCTCCTATCAAATACACCTCCACCCATTTCTAGGGTCAAGAATGACCTAGTTCACATTCTGGGTCTACATGAAAGTAGCCTATAGTTTTAAAACAGTGTACATGGAATATAGGCAACTTTCAATTTTTTAAGGGAAACAGTCCTTCTTGGAAAGTCAGGTTTTGTTCCTTCTCCTTTTCATTCACACAGTCTGCCTCTTGGCATTTTCCTTTCCAAATTTATTCACTCAACAACAGGGAGAGAGGAGGAGGTGAAACTGAGCAGCTCCTTTCCCTCCTCATTGGCACTTCCGTCCCACATAATAATATCTAACTTGAAAATTGGCAGCATTTTGCCACAAATGTATTTGGATATATCGGATAGAATTTGCATATTCTGATATAGACCATGTTGAGGCCATTTCCAGGTTGAAGTTTTGTAATTACTACCTTTAGGACTGTCACCTGATTATTTTTTTTTAATTAATAAAAAAATATGGAACGCTTCACAAATTTGCATGTCATCCTTGCACAGGGGCCATGCTAATCTTCTCTGTATCGTTCGAATCCTAGTATATGTGCTGCTGAAGCGAGCACTCACCTGATGATTATTTTATCTTCTCTCCTCCTGATCAAGAATTACCTCTGATCTAAGTAAGCTACACTACAAGGTAGGCAGGCAAAGAAGCTGACCAAATTGGCATGGGAGGATTACATAAACTGCCTGGGAAAATATGAGGTCCATGAGAGCCCCCAAATCTTCAAAAGGTAACTGTCTCCAGAGTATGACACTAATAATGATAGCTGAGAATTTGAGACATGCATGCTAACTTAGAAATACAAAATTATAATACCTATTCTTTTATATACTTTTTATCAAATCTATTGGTTCACCTAGAAAGTCATTATATACACAAAAACAACAATTTCCAGAGTTCCTAAATATTTCCAACATATTCAACTTAGGGATCCAAGATTCTGAACATGCCATCACCAAAAAAAATTGCAAACCTAAAAAACAAAAAGGAAAAAAAATTAAACAATGACAAAAGGAAAAGACTTTCTTAGAAAAGGTCAATATTTACTTTTATAATTTTCAAAACATTTTAAAGTTAATTTTTTTCTCATTTACAGTTATACGCTTGTAAGTCTAATATTAAAGTTTTGCTTAATAACAAGGCAATTTACTTATAACAAAATAAATATTAAACTATACTCATACACATTACCTATTTAAATATTTACTGGGTCAAAATATCTTCATATTTACAGCTTCAGGCTTTAAAGTGGTATTAGATTTGTCTTTATTTTCTTTGAAAAGCTACCATTAAGGCAACAGACATTCAGATGCATAAATGAAATTACTGATTTCATTCTTATGTAACTCATACCTTTAGAAACTATGTTTTAGCCAGTTAGTAGTGGTTAAAGTCTTTGTGCTTCTATTACATTAACTTTTAGCACATGAAATAAGAAAGATGACCTTCAAAGTTCTTGTAACCTCAAAAAGGGTCAATCTAGATAGGCTTTACTTGAAAAAGAAAAACAATTTTGTTTGGGAAAATACAAGAAATGAGAATTTCTAAAAATAAAAATAATCAGTAATTCTCATTAAAACATTAATACACAAAAATGAACTATATGAACAATTCTTCTAACTACAGGCTTAAAAACCATGCTATTTAGACCAGCCTATTTAATTTTTCCATAGAAAATCAGGAGTTCAGAGTTCACATTTCCAAAAGAAGAGTAAAACAACAAATTAAGAGATAAGATAAAACAAGGAAACAACCTATTGTACATTGCTTTTCTTTAGAACAAGGCTAGGCTGAATTATCTAAGTATAAATTGAGGTCACAGATATATAGTCATTGCACTCCGGTCAACCAAAACAGTGCCTGGATTTACGTAACATGTGAATAAGTCTATTATCACAGAAAGTCACATACATGAATAAGAAGAATATATTTTATAAATTTTAAGTCACTCGCAACATCTGAGAAAATACTGTCAGTAAAATACTATTTGTAATACTGTTTTTAAGAAAACACTGTTTGTAAGGAAATGAGGTGATGTTTAGAACTATATTACAACTGAGCCTCTAGAAGAGAACATGAAAATAAGCATGACTTAAAAAAATAATAATAATTCTTATTGTTGTCAGTTCCTTAGAATCTGCCCTCTGCATTACTCTCTGGAATAGGATGACAATTTCATTTTCTCAGCACCTCATCAATTAAACAAACTGATGCATAATTTAGACTAAAGATAAGTACATTTATAATATTATTTTTGCTATTAATGCTGTTACATGTAGTACAGGAAATGAAATAATATCAAGAGCCACTTCTTCTGAAAAAGTGGCTTAGTATAAAATTCGAACTTGAGCAAAGAATCTACTGAAATTCTATTCTGGGGGGGGGGGTAGAGGGATAGTGATTGCCTTATGAGCACCGCTATATCAACACATTTAACAGGACATGGTCCACTGGAATAAACTTAATAAAGAGAGCCACTACACTTCCTGAAAAATGTTTTACTATAATAGAGTGCTGTTATCTTCAACTATAAAATATATTTTGAACTAAGATACATGTAATAATTAGAGTAGAGTTTATTAACTGATTCAACTAACATTCTTAATGGGCACTTTACTTTTTAAAAAGTAAAAAGCAAAAAACACACACATACATAAAACATCAAAATTCTTTATGACAGAAAAGCAAAGCTGTGGCAAGAATCCTTACTTCCTACTCTGAAAACCTTATTAAGCCCGTAGTCCCTGTTAAGAGCAAGCTGTACTGGTTTTCAAAGGAAAAACATTATTTCAATCTGCAAATACCTAATGGGCTCAGGTGCTTTCGTATAATAAATATTTTGTTGTTACTTAAGTAGCTCACAAGAGCTCATTTTTTTTAAAGTTATGTTTAAACAACTCTAAAAGGTTTAATTAATTGTAGTTTTATATAATTAATCCTTTTGTTATTAAACACTTGAACCAGTTTAGTTAGAATGGCAGCATGTTGTTTAATACCTTTTGTTCACAACTTAAAATTTTAAGCTTAAAAAGAAAGGAATTGGGGTAGGAGAGGAGACATGGAAAAACATGAAGGCCTCTCTTTGTCTCAGGCTTTGCCATTACCATTCTGTCTGCAGTGGTTTCAGGACGAGGCGATCGCACACCTTCTAGCCAGAAATCAGATGGCCTCAAAACAACCTCATTTCAGTCTTAGGCCTCATGTCTTTCGCTTAGAGCTAAAAATAAAAATACATGTGAATGAACAAATGATCATGAAATGAAACCTCGAACATGACACTAAAATGTAAAATATTAGAAGGCATTAATCTCAGAAAAATGAAAATGTACACATTTCCATCCAGAGTATCACAACCTTATTTAGAAAGTGTGCTCTTCTTACCCTGTCAGCTTGCTGGGTATAACAATAATGACAATTTAATTCCAAGGTGGTTCAACAAAGCCAGAGTAATATTTTATTAATCTCCTGAGATTATGAAACATTTATTTATTTCTTACAGAGTTAAATATAACAATATCATTAATGAAGCTAATGATGTTAGACAGCAACTTAGCACTTCTTTACGCACATAAACCAAGGCAAGAAAGTAAAGTGTAACGCTGAACCAGAACAATGATCTGGCCCTAAGAAACACATTTTCGTGTATTTAGAACCCCTAGTTCCAACAGTGATGCTAGTAGTTAAGTGAAAATTAACCTGTTTCTACAAAGTGAGTGTTCACTCATTCCACAAATATTGAATGTTTCGAAGCACTGGAAGTCAAGTGTTGAATATGAAAGATGGTTCCAAACCTCAGCGAGTGGGGTCCTAGCCTTTTATTTCCTAACTTTTTGTCTCGGGTCTGGGCTATAACGCTAAGGGGACAGAAAATAAGGATTGCTGTTTCCATGAGAGGAGGAGATCAGTATGTATCACATGACAACTGAATGAGACTGTAGGACTGGAAACAAAACCCACTCAGAAGCCCAACGCTCATGCTGCAAGTGAACGCCAGTCACCAGGTGGTCTCTTTTCGTGTGAAGCTTGTGTTTTCAAAACCCTACATCAATCCTGAAAATTAATTATCCTTCATTTGGAGAGCACTGGTGGTTTCAAACCCAAGTATAAACATCTCAGACTATTTTGTAAGGTTATGTCAGCCAAGAAACTTTAAAATCACTTAATATAATAGTATTTCATTCATCTGAAGCCACAATTTAAAATCAGAAATTCTGCTGCCAAAGTTACTTAAAGAGTTGGCCTTAACTATAGTGTAATGAAGACAAATATCTCATAAATTTTTTATACCATTCATACCAATCCATTAAATTAAATAAAATACATAAATAACCACTAGAGTCTATACTAACATTGTTCAATGTTTTTTCATTTCTCTGCTTGATCTATACCAATGAAATTCTTTGTGTAGGAATATGGTACATTACCAAAAAATATCAAAATATATACACATGATTCAATTTAAGCTCTATGTTTGTCTTAAATCAAGGGTCTATAAACACATCTGAGTTAGCTTATCTTCCTTCATTTTTCATGTGAATTCCAACTAAATTTAATATCTGGACAACTGGTACAAAGTTAAATGGTTTGACTCTGAAGTTTCTAGGTCTCAGAACCACACTTTAGAGGAATAAACTGTAATTTACACTTAAATATTTAGAATAAAGAAGAAAAGAACTGTTTTGAGTCATACCTAGGTTTAGGCTATGGCTTGCCTCAAGTGAAAATATTAAAAACAAAATCAATAAGCTCTGAAGTTCATTTCCCACTGATGTTCATAAGATGATTCTATAAGTTTTATATTGTGATGCATTCAAATCTTCATCAAGGAAAACTGCATGCTGGTCTTATTTGTAAATAGTCAATGTTCTCTCCTTTATCATGTATGTCATAGATCCCTGCTTTTTTCAGTTGCAATAAATTTCAAAGAAGACATAAATAATTGATAGATACACTTTTGCTATAAGCCTTAAACATTCACTTATCTGTAAATTCCAAATCTGTGTCTTACATCAACAAAGAGAACCCACAGTTCTTCTCAATTCATATTTGCTAGCATTCTTTGGAAAAAAACGAAAAGTAGCTGCCTCTCCAAAACTCAGATCTTTCCCTTAAGCAACTTTTATCCTTGTCCGTGCTATGTTCACAGTTTCATTTCCCCCCTTTGCTTCAATCACAGTATGTTTTGTTATACAAGTTACAGTTCTATCATATTTCCTGAACCAATCCATCCAACCCAGAGAATGCAACAACAACAAATATTTGACCCTATTCTTTGAATTCCACAATTTTCACTACTCTCACTTTGGTCAAGACCTTTAATGATAAAGTAGTGAGATTTTAATACTCAGAAGACATGCTTTATAGCTTACTAAGGCAAGTAATTTTATACTCAGTCTTGTTATATTAATCATAAAACTCCATTTGTCACTTCAAGACTGATACATTGAGGTCTCCCATTTAATAAAATCAATGAGTGCCAGTAAGTTAATTATAAATTTCAACAGGGCTTCCCTGGTGTGGCACAGTGGTTAAGAATCCACCTGCCAATGCAAGGGACACGGGTTCGAGCCCTGGTCCAGGAAGATCCCACATGCCGCGGAGCAACTAAGCCCGTGCGCCACAACTACTGAGCCTGCGCTCTAGAGCCCCGAGCCACTGCTGCTGAGCCTGTGCTCTAGAGCCCGCGAGCCACAACTACCAAAGCCCGCACGCCTAGAGCCCATGCTCTACAACAAGAGAAGCCACCGCAATGAGAAGCACGCGCCCCACAACGAAGAGTAGCCCCTGCTCACCGCAACGAAGAGTAGCCTCCGCTCGCCGCAACTAGAGAAAGCCCGCGCGCAGCAATGAAGACCCAACGCAGCCAATAATAAATCAATTAATTAATTATTTTTTAAAAAAAATTACAGTCTTGCTATATTATGTGATACCCACGATTATAAACAATACATGAAACTGGTCAGGCTTCCCAGTAAAACATCACTGAAGAAAATCAGCCTCCTAGGTAGGAGAAACAAACAATGCTAAAAAAAAATTTGTCCATTTAAAAATGGTCTTAACTCTATAATCCTTTTCACATTTGTTCCAAATCAGCACTAACCAGAGGCAGAATCCCTGAATTATTCAGCAGGTCAAGGAGGCACGTCTACCCTGGCACGACTAGATGCTGGCACTTGCAGGAACCCTCCACCCTCAAGAGTTTACGGCAAATGGGCCTAACAATCACGATGCATCACTTCTCACTGGGAGCCATGGTGCGTAACCACTGGCACGTACACAATTTTGAACATTTTCAACCTGCATTTTTCTTTAGATATTAGGCCACTATAATTGAAAGTGTTGTGGAAATTATCAGCAGATTAATATTAATTTTACTTGAGCCCTCACTAATAGATTACAATTTCCAAACCCTTCTCTCTCTCCTATCTAAGGGTACACAGGCATCTTCTTCCTTCTAAGGCTAACTCTTCCTCTATCACACAGCTCCTGTGGAATTCTAATCCTTCATTTACATCTTCTGTTTTCCCGCCAATGGTTCCTTTCCTTTTGCCTACAGACACATTCAGATTTCCTGATCCTGAGACTGAGGCACGATCCATTTCCTTGAACACATCACTGACTTTAGAACGTCCTTCTTCCTCTTTTTCTTTACTGCCAAAATGCCAAATTTGAAGAGTGATCTACATTTGTTCATTCACTCAAAAATATTTCCTCAAAAGTGACTATGTACCAGAGCCTGGGGACACAAATTAGCAAGGCCCCTCCCTCAGGGAGCTTATGATTCCATTACACAGATAAGCAGATACATTTATGGATTCAAAATGTTAACTGACACAAAGGAAAAACACTGGTGTCTATAACAGTATCATTAGGGGGGGCTTAATTTAGATTGCGCTGCCATTCCGCACGACCTGTGTGTTTGTGGTCCTACATAGCAGCAATGGCGGGGTCTCTTGGAGGGAGTGACATTTCACGAGATCTAAAGGCTGAGCAGAAATTGGCTAGGCAAAGAACAAGAGAAGTAGCATTCCAGGCAAAGGGAACCAGATACGTGAAAGTGCTGGACAGCAGAGAACACCGTGACTTGGGAGGACCAGAAAGAAGGGCAGTGTGTCAACAGAACCCTGAAGGAGAGCACACAGGCACGAGCCAGGCCAGCCATCTCACGTGGCCCGATGAGGGCTGTGGCTTTATCCTAAGTGCACCAGGGACTGTGTTTATCTCTCACCCTTAACTCCTTAGCTCTTTGCAGCCTGACTTCTACGCCTCCCACACTCTCTGAACAGGCTCCCTATGTGCTCCTAACACGTAGCACCTTTTCAGTCTTCAACTGACAATTCAGCTTCTGAAGTGACTTCTATCCTAAGCTTGAAAGCACGAGCTGTCATTGATTTTTGTATCTTCCACTTCTCTCAGTATTTAGCTTAATGTTTTATACATAGTAAGTATTCAAAATGTGCACAGTGGACAAATCAGTCTTGGAAGAAAACACATTGACGAAAAGTTAATTACAACAGTACAAGAAAGCAAGCATATTTAATAAGATTCCCTATTAGTAGTGTATTTGAAATTGCCTTATCTTACGCCTTATTCTCTCTCACAGTGATGGAACAGGTACAAACTCAAGCAAGAAATTCCTTTAAACAAACGCCCTAATATAATTTGATCAGTCTGCGAACACATGTTCAGATTACACTGCCATTCATTTGTGCTTACCACAGTAGCTGGGTGCATGGCAGTGGTCTAGTTCTCCCATATTGAAATTATTAAAATCAGATAACAGACATCCAGGTAAAATACACATTTAATTGAAAAGTATGATTACTCTGTTACAAAGAATACAAGCTGATGACATCCCACACTAACTAGCCATTATATCCTGCAAGTTATTGTATGTATGCTTCCCTTTAAATGTATGTATGTATGGGCTATTCATTTTGAAACTTTGTAGAGTATGCTATTCCTTTCATTTTTGATAATTTTAGCAAATGCTAAAAGTCAATGGCCACCACATTTATAGATTTGAGCAGGAAATCAACATACTTATGTTCTAGCAAATGAAAATAAGCAGCGAGTATTTTCACCTTATTCTGGTAGGTGGGGCAAGATGTCAAATTTCTTAGGTTCAACATTTAAGGGTTCTGCCCACATTCTATTAGAACTGTTGATACTGATCTAGAAAGAAATGTAAGATTTGTTTATTTTAGAAAGTAATATGCTTCCTTTACCATGAGCTGTAGATATTTTACCTCTTTGCAAGCCTTTTCTTTATGTCTACAGAATAATCTGAGTTGTGCCCAGAATCAGCCCATCATATAATTAAGCTTAATTAGATATTTTCTATACAAAGCAAACAAAATGTACTTTCACCGTTCTTGTACCAAATTCCCCACATTATGGATCTTTTATAACCGAGAGTGAGAACTCTATAAAATTTAAACGTAAATGATAAAAACATTCTCCGCTCCTTCATCCTCTGTTTACAATGGCTACAAGACCGGATCTGTACATTTTGAAGTTTAATGTGTATACATATCAGAATGTTTCTGCTTTCTGCTGTCTAGTTTTCTTAGAAGCAGATTAAAAGGTTTCTATCTCTTTGAGATGCTTCAGCCCTGCGAAGAGAGATTGTGTTATCTAAAAGAGATGATCAGACTAATAGTTGAAACATTTTATAACTGGGTGGTCACTCTGCCCATGATGGGAAAGAAAGTGCCTGTGTTTGGCATTGAAACAGAAATAGAAAAAAGTGCCTGTGCTGGAAAACAGAACCGCACTGTCTTAATGTAGACATGTCTACGACAAGTTCACGTTCAATGACGTGCAGGCCATTTGCGTTTTTACTATTTAACTTTACGGTGTCAGGTAATTGTGTCATTCTTTTTTTGTAATTCCCAACAACACAGGCAACAACTACAGCCTGGTCTGGGCTCATAAGAAGAAGGTATACAGTTATTAAGAGCACTAATGCACAATACAAAATTTTAGTGTTTCCCTGGCCTCAGTCAGCAACTGTTCTAGTAAAAGGAAAGCAAATAAGAGGGACTCAGGTACTTTAACTTCCTATGAGATACTCTTGCCCTTTCAATGTCCTTCTCTGTGAAAAGCGACATCATTCTTCTAGTCAGAACGCCTCACAATTTGTTCCATTCCTCACTGGCCATATCCCTCTCTCATCACTGGAAATGTCCATCGTTATGGAGGGTTGCAGCAGCCACCAGAATCCCCTGATGGATAAATCTGGTCTTCTAAACTGAATGGCAACCATTTAAAACATTTTCACTATGGAAAATTTCAAATGTGTATGAAGTAAATAGACTAGTGCAGTGAACCCTCATGTATCCTCAGCTCACTTTCAATAACTATCAACATTCTGCCATGTTTGTTTCTCCACACACTGCTCACTCCCCAACTTGATGAGGATTATTACTTTCCTTTCTTTCCCGAGATAAAATTTACAACTAAGTTTTTTTTTAACCATCTTAACCATTTTTAAGTGTACAGTTCAGCAGTAGTAAGCATACATTCATACTGTTGTGCTGCCACCACCATCCATCTCCACAATTCATTTCGTATTGTCTGAAACTCTGCAGCCTTTGAACAGTAATTGCCCATTCCCCTTTCCCCGCTTCCCCCAACACCCACCATTCTCCTTTCTGTCTCTATGAACCTGACTACTCTATAGGTACCTCATGTAAGCACAATCATACAGCATTTGCCCTTTTGTGTCTGGTTCCTTTCACTTAGCGTAAAGTCCTCCAGGTTCATGTGCTTTTTGTGTCCTTCCTTTTTAGGGCTGGATAATATTCATTCGTACGTATAGACTATGTTTTGCTTATCCATTCATCTATCAATGGACACTTGGTTGATTCCGCCTTTTGGCTACTGTGAATAACACTACTATGAACATGGGTGTACAAATACTTCTTCAAGATGCTTTCAATTCTTTTGGGTATACACCCAGAAGTGGAATTGCTGGATCATATGGTAATTTTATTTTTCATTTTTTGATGAACTACCACATCGTTTTTCATAGTGGCTCTACTAGTTTACATTCCCATCAACAGTACACAGGATGATAAACAATTATGTTTAAGAAAACTGGCACTTGGCAAAAATTCAGAGTTTACAAAGTACGTTCGTATACATTATACTACATAATCCTTCAAACACAGCTGACTAGCTTGGAGTCCTGATCTGTTGGCAAGTATTCAGATTCTTAATAATGTCACCTCCCTCCATATTTCTGAATAAATGTTTTCTTCTAATCAGACTGGTTTAAGCAGACTATATTACACAATATTAGATATGTATATAGCTAAATGCTAAAAATATTAATAGTGAGGGACTTAAAGGACCCAAATGAAAATGTAAACATAATGGAATGATACTGTGGATCCCAAGGGGACTAACCTTAAAACAGCTGTGAGACATATATATGGAATCTAAAAAAAAAAAAAAAAAAAGGTTCTGAAGAACCTAGGGGCAGGACAGGAATAAAGACGCAGACGTAGAGAATGGACTTGAGGACACGGGGATGGGGAATCGTAAGCTGGGATGAAGTGAGAGAGTGGCATGGACATATATACACTACCAAATGTAGAATAGATAGCTAGTGGGAAGCAGCCGCATAGCACAGGGAGATCAGTTCGGTGCTTTGTGACCACCTAGAGGGGTGGGATAAGGAGGGTGGGAGGGAGACGCAGGAGGGAAGAAATATGGGGATATGTGTATATGTACAGCTGATTCACTTTGTTATAAAGCAGAAACTAACACACCATTGTAAAGCAATTATACTCCAATAAAGATGTTAAAAAAAAAAAAACAAACAGCTGTGAGGATCTTAACAGGTAGCCTTGACAGATAGCAGCTAGACAGTTACTAGGTAATTCAGACTTTATGTTTCCTGCAGATTCCACTTATGTGAGGTAGTCGTACATGGGGTGGGGGGTGAAGTAAGCGGGGTGAGCAGAAGCTATGAGGCAGCACAGAAAGCCCACAGGGAAAGCTGGAAGCAAATGGAGGAGAGAAAGCAGGCAATGAGTTCAAAGCTTATTGATGAGAAGGTTATATAATTTCCAGGGCCTAGTGCATAACAAAAATGCAGGGCCCTTATAAGAAAAAAAATTAAGAATTTCAGGATGGCAACAGGAAAACATTAAGCCAAGTGCGGGGCCCTGTTCAACTGCACAGGTCGCTGGCCCGGGAAGCCAGCCCTACGTATTGATCCGAAGACGGGACGCAGGGCAAATAGCACTGCTCCCAGCAGCAAGAGCAGGGGAAGGGCAGGAGAAGCGCCACCTCTCAGTGCAGCAGGCGCCCACAGAGGACACTGGCGCCCATGGCACAATTCACGGGGCATATCAAGGCCAAAATGCATCTCCAGGCATTCCCAGGTCCGTTTGCTTTTAAAATAAAGGGGTGGAGGGTTAACAAGCTAACATCTATTAACTCAGTTCATGGCTGAAAATGAGATTAATCACCACCGAACAGACAGGAGCACAGTAGGCAGGAAACATAGAATTGCTATGTTTTGGTGAAAGGCATAATGAAGAAGATCTGGAGTCTATCAATACCCAAGAAAGACCAATATGGCTGCCCAAGAGCAGGAAGACAAGAGCCCTATATATTTCATCTGAAATCTGCAACGTAAAGAGGGACAGAAGAGCCCACAGACAAATGTTCCCTTATTGACTAAGTGCCCAGGGTTAGCCGTGGTTCAAAAATATCCTGTTAGGCAAGGAGAGGGAGGAATCCGGGGTTGGACAGGAAAAAGTTTTAATATCAGAGGGGGTCTTGGGAAAGTTAATGAAACAGAAGTCTAAAATGAGAAGAAAAACGAGAAGCTCCCAAAACTACCAGTTATGTCACAATTCCAGAAATCAAACTTGTCAACTTTTGAGTCATTCTTATAGCTTCTGAAATGTTGTGGTAACGTGTAAGAGAAGATTGTCATTTTTTTTTAACGTACCCATAAATGTTAATTAATTTTCCTGATAGCATAAGCCAAACATGCTTTATGAGAAAATAAAAACTAAGTTCAAAAAGAAACTTCACAATAGTATGTGGACAATCCTCTCTTTCTATACCACCTTCGGGTCATGTTAGAAATTGAAACCTGAATTAAAACCTTTTTTGGCCTTTATTTCTAAAATACAATAAGACAATCCAGTTAAACACTGAGAATGACTTAACTCTAGTGTTTCTGATAATGTCCATAATGAATAAAGGTAGAGTCATTTGTATTCATCTGTTTTTAAAATCACTTAGCTTCTCACTATCATCTTGAAATTCAGGGATATCAATTTAATAATGACCTACTTATTTTGGCCTCAATTTAATAAAGACTTATAAACTATTCAAATAGCAGAAAACATTTCTAATAAACGCCTACCACTACAACTATTTTCCAATGTATTATCATTTCATTGTGTCTCTACAACATCCTCTATTAATAACACTGGAGTAAGTGGTCCATTTTCCAAAAGGAAAAAAACGAAGCTAAAAAGATTTTACTACAATAAAACAAAACTTCTAATATCTACTCTGAGATACTTTCTTCTCTCCATAAATCAGTGCATCTAAAACAACAGAAAAGGTCTTTTACACTAAAACACAATGGTGTCCTATTTCCTTCCCTCTGGAAGCTATCAATATAAAGCAGCAGATCATGGGCTATCCAGGATGATGAGAGACAATGTTCCACATTCATCCCTCAGGGCAGTAGAGATGCTAGGAGAGCTAAGAGGGCACCAAATGGAGAAGCTAAGTGAGTCCCAACTTCTTCTGTCTGAACTGCGGATTGCTTCCTTATTTTGTGTTTAGAACGGTAAAGCCTGAATCTTTTAATTAGGAAGGAGCTAAAGTCAACTAGTCCAAATTTTCACCAGTGATGGAATCCCAAGTCTAATCAAATGTTCACTCAACTTTTGCTTAAATATCTCCAAAGACAAAAAGACTGCTTCCTTGGAAAATAATCTTTCTCATTTCAGAGCAGCTCCGTTGGGCATCATTTTGGTCCTATACAATTCAGGAAAAATCAGCAATATCAGGATGTATTAATTTACTCATCTGTTTTTATTGTTCAATAAGAAGTCCTGAGGTCATGTCTCTCCAAGGTTTGTTATTTCGGTGGTTCAGCATCACCAAAGGCTACATTCTTCTTTTCACTCTGCCACTAGCTCACTGGTTTAGCTCTCCTTATGGTTTCAAGATGGCACCTATCATTCCAGGCTTCACATGCAGACATAACAATGTCCAGTGTAAGAAGATTATTTCTTCCTTGCTGAATCTTTTTATCAGAGAGGAATGCCTGTGTCTGAAGACCGCTGGCATACACCTTACTGACCAGAACTACATCTGGCCAGTCACCAATAAGGAAAAGGGGTCTATCATGATTGGCTAAGACTAATCATGATTTGCCCCCCTGAAGCTGGGGTCTGCCTGTCTTAAAAGACAAACCTCTACAGAGAGGGTAGATTACAGAGACAAAATCAAGGTTCCCTTAGGAGGAAGGGAGGGAGAAAGGGCAGGGATATGTATAGGTGATCCAACGTTTGCTATGGGTGTATGGCATCAAAAACTTGTCTTTCAGTTAATGTCTACCTACTGGCACTAGTTCTAACCTCTAGATCTAACCGGAGAAATCCCTGTTCCTTAACTGTACTACAAATTCTGTATATGCAAAACACTATTATGTTCACCTCCTCCTCAACCCTAACTTCTTCCCTAGGTTAAATATTCCCATTTCTGTCTACAGTTGTCCCTTGGTATCCATGGGGGATTGGTTCCAGGACCCTCCCCCCTACTCCCCCATGGATACCAGAATCGGCACATGCTCAAGTCCCTTATATAAAGGGCACAGTATTTGCACATAACCTACGCACATCCTCTCATACACTTTAAGTCATCTCTAGATTACTCATAATACCTAATACAATGTAAATGCTTTATGAATAGTTGCTAGTAGGCAGCAAATTCAAGTTTTGCTTTTTGGAACTTTCTGGAATTTTCCTAATATTTTTTTTTCTTTTTCTTTTCTTTTTTTTTTTTTTTTCTAATATTTTTGATCCAAGGTTGGTTGAATCTGTGGATGCAGAACCCACAGATACAGAGGGCTGACTGTATATGACTTCATATCTACATGGTTACCATCTTCATCACTCTGCAGTTTGCCAATGCCCTCAGAAAATGCCCATGATCCTCTTAAAATGTTTTGTACCAGTACAACATGCTAATTACCTCCCATGTGCTTAATACTACACTTCTATCCCTCTGCCTCTGACCCTCCAGCCTCCTCCTTCCACTCGTCAGGCACCCTTAGATTACATACCCCACTTAGCTAATCCAGGGTAACCACGCCATCTCCAAATCCTTAACTTAATCACATCTGTGAAGTCCATTCTGCAATGTGACGTAACATACATACAGTTTCTGGGGATTAGGATGTGACACCACTGGAGGATCGTGATCCTGCCTACCGCAGGGCTACTGTACTGCAGTCTTACCACTGATTTTACGTTAGCCATTTTAAATTTGGTGGAAAAATTCAACTTATCTTGAAACTTCAATACTATTAACTAAGGAGGACATGGCTACTTCCATGCATAGCTCATACTTAAGTTAGACTGCATTTCTCTATTTCAGTTTTCACACACAAAATGGCAGATGTTTGACTTATCAATGGAGGAAAAAAGAAAATATGGGCTAAACAATCACTAAAGCCTTAACACTGTACCAATTAACACAGGACAAATTAGCCAGAATGAAGTTAATATATAAAAGGGAATCTAAATGCTTTATTGAGTTTTTCCTATTAAAAATAGGAAATATGCAAAGGATGGAAACAAGCTACTGAGTTTATTAATCACACCCTAAACTCTGTCATTACCAAACAACTGCAACCTTTCCCATCATCTCAATTTCAAGCACCCTACGCCCACCACCGAATCTTCCACCGCGGTGGTCCTGACTGTTGCTTACCTCCTCCTGGAGATGCCAGCGCCAACAATTCCTCAACCTTGACGGATCCTTCAACTCACTGATCCTACCACCTTTTCATTATCCATACCCTGTCCTGATCCTCACGCCCCAGTGTAGACCTTACAGGCCATCGCTGTAATCACTCCCTTTGAACACACTCTTGCCCCTCCCCTCTCTCATCTCAATGGTACCCCAACTAGAAAACACCCAACACTCTTATATCCAACTTTCTGCCTACTTCATGCCAGCCCAAGAACAGTTTAACACGGTAGGAGTAAAACCCCCACCACTAACTTCAAATGGCCCCTTACAGCTGCCCCTTAATCAAACTACATTTCCTTAATCCACTGATTCCACTTTCCCAGGTAATTATTTCACACCCTCCCTTCTCTGCAACCCTGAAAACCTTTCTTCCCCAATCCTCACTCTCCGCTGATAGCTGTTGCTTCCTGTTTCGCTCAGCAAACAGAAACCAACAGACCCATCTCCCCTCATCCTCTACCCACTCACTGACTTGCGGCCTGCCCATATACTCTCCTCTCCCTCCCGGTGGTCTGGGTTAATTGCCATTTCTTCACCTCAGCCTTTGACCTCTTCCCTTCTCTTACCAACTTGAGGCTGCAGCTCTAGCTCTAGCTCCCCTCTCTCCTGCTTCATCAAATTTTGCCTCTCTGTGGATCATTTCTATAAGCACACAAACAGGCTGCAATTTTCCCCATTACACGCACCGCCTCCCATCACCTTCCTCCCATCGTCTCCAGAGCTCACGCACCAGGTGCTCGCCCTTAACATACCGCAGACGCTTCTCATCAAGGTCATCAGTAATCTTTGCGCGACTAAATTTAACAGTCAATTCTTGGTCCTCATATTATTTAACCAAGATGATGAATCTTTTTCCATGAAACACTTTCCACACTTGACTTTCAAGACACCATAGTATTCTGGTTTTCCTTCCACCCTACTGGCCAGGCCTTCTCACTGCCCTTTGCTGGATTCCTCTTGTCTCCCTAACCCTAAAAGTTAAAAGTGCCTCAGGGTTCAGTTCTCAGGCTTCAGTGTCTACATTTACTCCTTTGGGAAAGTCCTTCAGTCCCAGGACTTGAATCACCATCTGTGCTGAAAACTCCAAACTTTACATTCCAGCCTAGATCAGAGCCCTGAACTGCCACCTCCTAGATCACAACTACCTACTGCATACCTTCACTTAGATGTCAAGCAGGTACCCCTGCATGTCCCAAACCAAATTCCTGATTTCCCCATAAGCCTGCTGCTCCTCACAGCCTTCCTCAGCTCAGTATATGACAACTCCACCTCATCAAAAACCTTAGCATCACCCCGACAACTTTCTTTTCCTCAAATCCACCATCGTATCCGTCAGCAGACCCAATTAGTTTTACCTTCAAAATAGACCTAGAATCTGAACACTTACCAGCTTCACTGATAGCATCTTGAGCCAAGCCATACTGCCAACTGATCTGCTTCCACCCTTATCCCCCTATATTAATATATGCTATGGTCTAAATGTTTGTGTCTCCCCAGAATTCATTATGTTGAAATCCTAATCCTCAAAGGTGACAGTATTAGTAGATGGGGCCCTTGGGAAGCGATTAGGTCCTGAGGGTGGAACCCTCATGAAGGGGATTAGTGCTCTTACAAAAAAAGACCCCAGAGAGCTCCCTCACCCTTTCCATCATGTGAGGACACAAGGAAAAAGCTCCCACTATGAACCAGGAAGAGGACCCTCATCAAAACGCAGCCATGCCGGCGCCCTGACCTTGGACTTCCAGCCTCCAGAACTATAAGAGCCAAATTTCTGTTGTTCAGAAGCCACTCAGTCTGTGGTACTTTGTTACAGCAGCCCAAACAGACTACAACAATACAGCAGCCAGAATTTTTTTTTTCTAATTAAGGTTCATGGGTTGCCCTATTCTCTTTCTCTTTAAAAATAAAGTGAAATTCATGTATAGTGAAATTAAACAGATCTTAGGTTTCAATTCAAAGAGTATATCCACTATATAACCAAGACCCCAACCAAGATTCGGAATACTTCCAACTTTGGGCTATTATGAATAAAGCTGTTATAAACATTCCTATACAAATCTTTTCAAGGACAGATGGTTTCCCTGGGTAAATACCTCGGAGCATGAAGTGCTGTGTAACAGAATAGAAATATGTACATGCATGTTCACAGCAGCGCTATTCACAACAGCCAAAAGGTGGAAATAGCCCAACTGTCCATCAACAGATAAATGGTTAAATAAAATGTAGTAACTCCATACAATGGAATATAATTCAGGTATAAAAAGGAATAAAGTACTGATACAATGCTACATGTGGATGAGCCTTGAGACCATTATGCTAAGTGAAAGAAACCAAACACAAAGATCACATTTGTATAAGATATTCAGAATAGGTAAATTCATAGAGACAGAATGTAAATTGGTGGCTGCCAGGGGGAAGGGGAAAATAGGGAGTGATTACTTAACAGGTACAGGTTTTCTTTTAGGGCAATGAAAATGTTTTGGAACTGGGTAGTGGTAATGGTTGCTCCACACTGTGAACATACTACATGCCACTGAACTGTTCTCTCTGAAATGGTTAATTTTACGTTATGTGAATTTCACCCCTCCCCCCCCAAAAAAACCACCCCCCACACAGGATTTTATTTTATATTATTTGAAACAGAATCCCACTCAGGCAGTTTAGGACAACACAAAACCTTGTGTCAACACCACTGTATGTGGGTGAGTTGGGTCATTTCACTAAACCACATGGTCTGGAGCAAGTCTCTTCAACTCTACAGACTTCTGGGGTTTCTCTTCATGTGTAAAAGGAAGATCCCTCACTGGACTGTCGTGAGGATTAACTGAGATAATGACAAAAAAAATACTTTGTAAAGTGCTAGGCATAAAAAATTAACCATCTTTTCTATTAGCACCAATAGGGGATATGCTCAGACTGACTGGGAGGCCAACGATGAATACAGATCTTAGGGAGGCAGCTAAAAATATTTTGAATAGCTAGTCTTATAAGGATGGAGAGAAGAGGATCCAAGTCAAGACACACCAGCAAACTGTCCTCCTTTGGCTTCTGTGGTGACCTAACTTGTCAAGAGTCGTACTTAAGATTATCCCCAGTGCCCCAGTCAATGATTTAACACTGCACTCAAAACGAGCTTGAGAGTGTTGCTATCGTGAGAGGGGCTGAAGAAAGATTACCTGAGATAAAAGAGGCCACTTTCCTAAAGCCATAAGCTTAAGAGCCCCAAGGGCGCAGGAGATAAAACAGGGAGCTGGCCAACTATTATGCCATCTCAAAGTTTAATCCCAATTAACACAGGTTAACAAACGAGAGTTTGACTACAGTAATTTGCTTACATCAAGGAAAAACACTAACCAACATATAAGACTAGCCATCGAGAAGTAGCACTAACTAGATTTAACGTGTCCAAATTTAAACGTCTTTAAAACTCAGTATGCAACAGCTACACAAATTAACAAAATACTGATAAAAACTACGATCACTTAACCAACTCTATGGCAGGTACCGTGCAACATAGTTTAAAAATATTATCTTCATTCTTCATAACATCCAAGCACTATCCCCATTATGCCAAGCAACTTGTGCTGAATCAAACTAATCAGAGGCACCTCTGCAACTTGACCTCAGGTGGGGCTGACTTCAAAGCCCATACTCCATCCACTATACCCTGCCGCCTCTCAGCCCCGAAAGAAATTCTAGGGTCCTAAGTCCTCCTAGATTCTAAACCCAATTGAGTGCAATTTCAGAAGCTGTGCAACTAACCAAAGGTCTTACTGTTAGAGAAAAATTGGATTCTAACATTGGGGAGCCCTATTAGACAGACTGAAGAGATTAATTCTAGAATGGAATCATGTTGATTGTACTTGGTTGAAATACTATTGCTGGTTCACGGCCAGTCTGGGCTTCAGGTCACAGTCAGAGCCCATCCAACGGGAGGCCTGGAGAGCTGAGTGACTGCAGGAAGACGCAGCCCACACCTAGAATAGTTCTTCTGATCTCTGCCGATGCCCAGGAGCCTCGTACAAGTAAAGGAATAAATATTCAGAAACACAAGAGTTCTAGTCACTTTAAGATTTAATTAAGGGGGCTCACAGGTCAATTACCTAACGCAGCTGCATTTCGTCTTCTTTCACATACACTGCTCTCAACTCAAAAGAAAGGAAAAGACAGGCTATAACTGAAGACTTCTTCAAGCATGCAGGCAGAAAAAGCAATCCCCACCAGAAGGAAAAGAAATCAGGCTGGGCTCAGACTTTCCTGCAGCCACATTCCACGGCAGAAGGCAACAGAGCAGCACCTCTCTAGTTCCAAGAAGAAGAAACTACGACCGAGAATATTAAAACCTCCCTTCCAGGAGTTCCTCCAAAACTAAGGGCCACAGACAGTCTGAAGCACAAAGAGCGCAGGGAGCCCAGCACCCGTGAGTGAACATTTCCTTCACCTTCCTGCGATAAAAGCCAAAGGACTCCTGTGATCTCTGTCAGGGGTTTCAACGCCCACACTGATAACCCATCTCAGCCATCGGGCCTTTCAAGTCCGGGGCTCCAGTCACCCTTCTGCCCCTAACCTCAGCCACCCGTTGCTGCGGTCAGCGCACAGCCCCATCACCAGCAACTGCACCCCCTCCAAAATCGTGCTTTTAAACATACCAGCGACCCTCCAACCTCATGAAGGCCTCCTGCTGACCACTTCTTATGCTAACCATTACCCCATTCATTCATTCAACATTCATAAAATGCCCACTATATGCCAGGACTCTGCAAGATGTTTAAGACGAAGATGGGGGTGGGAGGATGGGACCAAGCACCGCCTCTGCTCTCTCGAAGCTAACACTCAAAAGTGGGAGGCAGACCATAAGCAAACCAGGAAACACTTGAGTGGTATAAAGGTAAGACACAATGGGGATAAGACGCCGGCAGACTAGAGGGATAGAGAGGGACAGAAGGTTTTATACGGTCACCAGGCTGGGTCTATAGAGGGTTCATCTGTGCAGAGAACTGATGGGGGAGAAAGATATACAAAAAGAAATAGGTGTATCAGTACTAGTCTCATAGTAGAACTTAAAGAAAGCAATAAACAAGACAAAAAGGAATATTTCATAATAAACTGAATAATCCACTAAGAAAATAAAAATAATAACTTTTATATACCCACCAACACAGCTCTGGTAAAAAATACCACAAAACTAGGCAAATTAACATTCACTGAGGGAGGCTTTAACAAATCTTGGTCCGTTAGGGTTGCTGTAACAAAACACCAATGGGTAAGCTGGATAAATAGGGAGCTTATGAACAACAGAAATTTATTTCTCACAGTTTTGGAGGCTGAAAGTCCAAGATCAGGACGCCAGTATGTTTAGGTGAGGGCCCTCTTCCCAGGGGCAGACCTGGCATACTCATATAGCAGAAGGGGGCAAGGACGCTTTCGAGTGCCTCTTTTATAGGGGCACTAATCCCATTCATGGAAGCTCTGGCCTCACGACCTAATCATCTCCTAAAAGATCCACCTCCTAATACCATCACCTTGGGGGCTAGACTTCTATGTAAGAATCTTGGGGGGGACACATTCAGACTACAGCAAAACCCTTCTGAGAAATCAAATTATGAGGCAGGCAAAAAATAAGTACGGACATAAAGGATTTGAAAGACCCATTAATAAGCTACATTTTACACACACACACACACATATATGTGTACTTAACAGAGAATACACATTCTTTCCAAATATACATTTGAATATTCACAAACACTGATCACGTATTAGGCCATGAAGAAAATCTCAACATATTCCAAAAGAAAAACCAACACAAGCCAAATCCGCTAGCCAAACTGCAAGGGAACTAGAAATTAACAACAAAACGCTAGTAAAAGACAGCTATTTACTTGGAAATGTAAAACACCATTTTTTAATTCAAGAGGATATAAAACTGAGTATTTTTAACTAATTAGGAATGAACAGTGCAAAGATGACTACTTTGTACTGTGGAACGTAGTCAAAGCCACAATGTAGGTATATCTTTCAGGAGTTCAGTGTACAGTGAACACATGAAATGATTCAAAAATATTACTATTACCTAAAATTTCTATTCTCGCCAGCCCTGCTTTATGAGGTAGTAGAGCAGAGTAACCAGGTGAAAAGCACACAGGTCAATTTCAGGGGGATTCTGCCCCACCCCTCAGGCCCTATACAGTGGGCTACAAGCAAGAAGCTCTGGCTACAATGCCAGCTTTGCCTGCATGGGCTATTTAAATGCTCTGAGTCTCAGTTTCTGTGTCTATAAAATTAGGAGGATGGGCTAAATTAGATGTTCTCTGAGGTCTCTTCTAACCTTCAGAATTAAATCACTCTAGATGCAGAAGCTCTTCGTGTTAACCTATTTGAAAGCAAGCTCCTGTGTCGTGCACATTTCCCTGCTCTACAGCAGAGTGCACACCACAGATTAACCTTTCCTTAATGACAGTCACCCTAGTGAGTATTTCCTATCGTACCCGTGCTTTAAAACAGATACCACAATTCAAAAGTGAGAATAAGATAAATTTCTGCCTTCAAGGAGTACTTCCTCTTCATTTGCCAAGTGATTTCTCAATTTAGAAAGACAGATTATTGGGGGGTGGCGGGAGGGGGTGAAGAGAGAGAGAAAGACTCTCTCCTTTTTGTGGAAAATACTGGTTTTTAAAAGCTAAAAAGGTTTATCACTGCAAAATCAGGTATTTAAGTGACTTTTAAAGTGCACCGATGGAACTTTAAAAAAATATCTGATCATCAAACATTTCTCGAGTGGTTCATCCCTGACTTTAAATGTTACCAAGCATCTAGATCTGCTTTCCATTTCCACAGGAAGACCACTAGATGCCCAAGCCATCTCTTCTTCGAGAGTTAATAACTGACTCTAGAAATTGAATGAGAATATTCATGGGACATATACACCATAAAATACCATTTTTAAAAAGATTACAGGGACTTCCCTGGTGGCACAGTGGTTAAGAATCTGCCTGCCAATGCAAGGGACAAGGGTTCGAGCCCTGGTCCGTGAAAGATCCCACATGCCGCGGAGCAACTAAGCCCATGCGCCACAACTACTGAGCCTGCAGCCCGCGAGCCACAACTATTGAAGCCCGCGCACCTAGAGCCCGTGTTCCACAACAAGAGAAGCCACCGCAATGAGAAGCCTGCGCACCACAACGAAGAGCAGCCCCCGCTCGCCGCAACTAGAAAAACACTGCGTGCAGCAACGAAGCCCCCAACGCAGCCAAAAATAAATAAATTAAAAAAAAAAAAAGATTTACATACATTTAGTGTCAAATGCTATATAACTTAATTACAGTATCTTAATTCTACCTGAATTTTAATTCATCCTGAATTTATTGTTTTTGAATTTTGCATTTGCACCTAATTTTTTAAATCGAGATGAAAGGGAGGACAGGAAAATAAGACAGAGAGGAATATTTTCTCCTCTCCTCCAGCCAAGTCAACTGTCTCAAAGAATGATCCTTTCCATTTTTGTGCCAGTTCACAATAAATGTGAGAAAACAATTCAATCTTCACTTTAAAAAATCTCATCTACTTGATATATAATAAAAGGGGATAAGGAAAAGGGATATTGAGGTAGAAAGCTTAAGTGTCAATCTTCATTCTTGTGCCAGATTGCATGGGAAAGCCCTGATCACACTTCTTACGTGAAAGGTCTGACAATAAAGTAGTAAAATTAATTCTTCAAAGCCACAGAAAAAGAATTCTCATTACATATTCAAAACATATACTTTTAGAAAAAAGACAAGTAAGTCATTTTCAGACTAGCATTTAGCATTTAAGATAAAGTAAAACTACTGAGCAGCTGGTGTCATTTTTGTTGTTGTTGTTGTGGAAATACAGCTGATTTACAATATTGTGTTAGTTTCAGGTGTACAGCAAAGTGATTCAGTTATACATATTTTTCAGATTATTTTCCATTATAGGTGATGACAAGATACTGAATATATTTCCCTGTGCTGTACAGTAAATCCTTGTTGCTTATCTATTTTATGCACAGTATAGTTTGCATCTGTTGGGTGGTTTCACTTTTTAATGTATTTTTGGGTTGCTGTGAAACTGTTCACTCTCAAAGTTTAATTATTTTCAATGCTTCCAAAACGATATATTTTTAAGCAAAGAGTTAAAATTCAGTTCCTCTTCACTTTCTAGTCAAGACCTGCATCTGAAGTTTTTACGTTTCCCAAAGAACAAGGATTTTACAATGGTATTTACACTAGAGCAAGGTACTAGTATGGTAGGTCTTTAAAGGGAAATTCAGGGTTTCTCTTTTCTCTCCTCGCAGTATCCATCCATGTTCCTTGGATTCATCAGGATCTGGGGCAAAAACCGGGACCTGGACATTACACAGAGACAGTGCCAAGGGCACTGATATACAAAGGAAAGGGTCATTCAAACTCTGAACCCAAATGGTATGGACTCCTTGGAATTCTTTAGGCTAAGGGACTAGGACCTCCCCACTATGGCTAATACTTGGTCCTTAAAAAAAAATTTTCTTTGGCTACTCTGCAACTGGTTCTCATTCCTACCTACTTGGGATCTGCTCTGATCTAGCTCTGCTCTGGGCACTTTGCCTACAGGACAGTCATTGAGAACCCTGTATGAAACACTATATATATCCCCTTCAGACTAAGGTAGATTGTGGACCTTCCATCACAAGCCATGGGACATCCAGACAAAGTGAGAAGCAATGTGAAAGTGGCATGGTAGTGAGAAGTAAAGTTAGGGGCCTTTATAAAGAACACTGGGTCCATGTATGTACACACCTACTAGAATCACCATAACATCATCAGAACCTTCAGTCCTTCTTAATATTCCACTTTACTGCAGCAATGTTACCACTAATCATGTGAAAAACAAATGTGTTCCCAAATAGTAGATTCTGTAGTCAAACTATCTGAATTCTGAGCAGAAGACCCAGAAATGATGTCATGACATCACACACAATGTATCGCTGACTAAACAGGCATTTCCTGGTTCCCTAAATCCTCTATCAACCAGTTGTTTCGCTTCGTGTACCTTCAGGCATACCGGGGTACTCTTTTCCTGGCTTGTCTTCTTCAGCATGTTTCATTTCAAAGTGTCTCCCGTCTTAAAAACAAAAACTAACCCCACAGCAAATTTTTCATTTTGGTATCTCCCAGGCCCACAAAGTGCCAGACAGAAGTTCCTCAAAGAATATTTGTTGAGTAAATGAGGTATACTCAGAAGCTATCAGCAATTCATCGGAAAGGAACAGAAACAAATAAAAAGATGATCAACATTATACACAATTAAACTCTGCTGAAGAATTACTTTTTACCAACCACATTGGCAAAAATTCAAAACAATCTGCTGGTGCTGCTATGGAGAAATAAGCACCTCCTCACACTGCTGGCGGGAGTTCAAACCGGTACTAGAAAAGAGAAACCCCGAATTTCCCTTTAAAGACCTACCATGCTAGTACCTTGCTCTAGTGTAAAGAGCCTTTACAGAGGGCAATTTGACAATAGCTATTAAAACTGTGCATGCACATACCCTTTGACACAGCTAGTGAACTTTTAGAAACTTATTCTGTAGATATATTAATACGTGTGAAGACTAGATGTGTTATGTGTATGCATGTGTGGTATACATACACACTTACCATATTACTCACGGCAGCAACAGCAAAAGATTTCAAAAAATGTAATTGTCCTTCATAAAAGGTATAGTATGCTACTGTTTATGGCAAAAAATAAATATACTTTAATGGTAATATATTTACAAATGTGTGTGTGTGTGTGTACAGGCAAATGACACTGGCTGCCTCAGGGGAAGAGAACCAGCGGCTGAGGGACACAGACGAAAGGAAGACTGTGAATCCCTGTTTACCTTCTGAAGGTATTTTATACCATTAAACCATTCCAAGGTAATTTTTAACTATTAACTTTAGTTAGGTCATGAAATTTATGTTTCTAAGGAATTTTCCCTTCTCATACATTTAAAAGAAAAACTCAATAAAAGGTTTTCCATCAATTCTCTATTTTAATCACTACTCTCTTCTTTGTATCTTACTTATATCTTTCAAGTAAACTTCAATTCCTAAAACCACACACACATTTCCACACAGAAATCTAAAGAGGCATAATCCAGATGAAGAATCTAAAGGAAACAGAACGATGGTATACTTATCCCGTCTATATAACAAATACAGAGAAAGGCTGAAAGCTGCAAAGCTATAGAAAATGAAAGCTGTTTGCCGAGTGGAACCCGAACACATAAACGCTCAATTTAATACAACATCGAGTCTTTGGAATTTTTTTTTTCATTGAAATTATAGCTACAAGTAAGGATTACCAGAGCAAAAATGAACTGCCCAGGAGAAAGAATCTCTAAAACAGAGTACTCAATTACATAACTAGCGTTACTTCCCAGCACTACTGATCCAAAGAGCCACATTTTTTCTAATACTTGGGCCTTAAACTTCAACATGACTGGGCCCACCCCGGAGATTCTGGTTCAGGTCCAGGGTGGGCTCAAGAATCTGCATTCCTAACAAGCACCCCAGTGATGGGATGCTGCTAGGCCAGGACCACACTTTGAAAAGCACTAACTCCATGCCTTCCATTATATCATGGACCCAATCAGATCATGCCATCTCCTATTTTGAAACCTAGCAATGACTTCCCCTCACTAACAGAATAAAGTCTAAACACCTTACTTTGCCTATGAGGTCATTCATGACCTGGCCTCCTACCTTTTGCCCTGATCTTCTATCAAAAAGCCTCATCCTCAAATCACCTGTACTTCCCCGAAAGCATCCTTTAGGCTCAAACCTAAATAAAAAACATAAATGTCTGCACATTCCTCCTGGTATTTCGGAAACCCGGGCAGGGCACGATTAGCCCTGCTGCTAGGTCCAGTGCAGTCAACTCACGGCCATGCTAAACCGTGCAGCTACCCGGCAGCAGAGCAGGGCCACCATTCTACCATGGAGTTTTCTCAAAGGGCTGTATGCAGGGAGGAAACGTCTACTGAAATTAGGCTTCAATTCTTCCAAGAAACCAATACGTACTAGATAATAAAAAAGAAACAATTACAAAGACTACAGGGGGTCAAGGCTAATAGAAACCTTTCTTCGTTTGCATATTCTAGCCAGAACAGTTAGAAGTTCTCTCTCAAACCTAGACAGTAGCCCTCACATCTCAAGGCTTCATAAATGTCTCTTTAAAGTCGTTATCTAAGACTAGGTTCTCTACTACCCCACTCTAGGGGAGGGTCAAGCAAACTGCCACCACATCTCAGCCACCCCTAGTTTTCTGGCAGAAAAGGAGAGCATGGAGAAGGTCTAGAACCTGCTCTTCTGGGTCAAATGGAATAAGGAAAAAATATTTTTCCTAAATGGAATAGCACCATTCTACAAGGTGAGCAACATATGTACGAAGCACAAGCAGCAGAGAGATTTTGCTGAACTGAAATAAGAAGAAAACAGGTTAGCTCTGAATCTCCTTTCAGTCTTTCTTTCCTTTTTATCATCTCCTCTTAAATCTCAGGCTTCCTGAATTGTACAAGAATTCTCAGATCTTTAGAATTAACAAAGAAATACTGGAACAAGGCTGACATAGAAAACATACCAAAAAAATAAGACTTAAGTCCAAGATCTTATTTCTTGAAACAACTCTCCCTTGACCCACGGTAAACGCACTAGCCCTTCTCTCTAACTGCCCTGCCTGAGGCGGCAGCAACCCCTTCCACCTTCGGAGACAGAAGAGCAGTCATTCGGGTGGGCTCTTCTTATCACTTTATTCAAACAACATTCTTACAACACTTGCCTCTACCTTAGAAACTGACTACCTGCTAAAACTCTGCCCTTAAAATCCATTCCAGAAAAATTTTATAAATGCAAGGATCATATGGAGATCCTGCACGTACTTCCCAAAATGAATCACCTATACTTAGGACAGATCTCATGTCAAAACATTGGCAGGTACGGCTTTCCCACCATCTTCTCCAATTAGTATAAATAACCAAGAATTAGAATCAGAATTTATTTTATTTGAGGAACAGAACACTGGTTATATATCTAATATAAGAAAAGAAACTACATTTTTCAAGCAAGTTTCTTTATTATTCAAAACAATTATTCAATATAGAATGTCATTAGGTACCCAAACTACTACTGAAAGAATGCTATGATTTGATGTCTAAACTATACTACTGGTTCTCAGATGGTTTTCCTACATTCATTTTCTATTCTATATTTGATTTCAGATTCTTACTGAAATAATTAAACTGAGAAGGTATGAAGAAGCAAAATTATCTCATTTAATTTTAGTTCTCCCTTCTGGGCCCTCCCCTGCTCTACGTAACACAGGAAGCTGCCAGTTTAAAAAAAAAAAAAAATCAAAATCAAAATTACAACCAAGGGGGTCTTCAAGTTGATGAAAAGGGGAAATCAGGATTGATGTAATAGGGAGGACAATCAGATAAGTTCTCAGTTCTCTGAGTCTTCAAAAATGACTAATTTTACTTGAAGTGTTTTATATTCTCAAAATAGGCAAAACCATATAAAAGAAATAACTTATATCCCAAGGAAGAAGCACTTTTTTTTTTACACTGAAGTATCTGTGTCACTTATTAGCTGATAATAAAAAATTAACCTCACATTTAAATTTCCAATAACATACTAATATATAGTCAGCTAGTTGCCACATTCTGGATTTTTAGTTACTTGTTGGTGATTAATAAAAGCAATTAGTACTCTAACCCATTCTATGGTGATTTCACAATAAAACAATGCATTAACCTTAAATATTAAACACAAATTGCTAAGTTTTAACTGGCAATTTACCCTCTTGGCCTTCCTCACAAGGCTGTTACTTCATAAAAGCAGATCCTTTTCTCTGTGAAATAAGACAAAATTCTTCATTTTTCTGTACAGAAAACTAGAATGTTCTCTAAATGAAATATAAAAACAGACTATAAAAGCAGTTTAGGTAACAAAACCAAAAGCTCACAGACAACATTTATGACATAACTCAATGACAAGAATCCTCACAAACTCCACAGTACAAGCAGGTAAGGACAAACCACCAGCAGCCATAAGACCATATTACTGATGACTGTGCCAAAGAAAGCAGAGAAAAGCAATGGGATGTCTGCGGGCTGGCAGAACAGAAGAAACCCCACAACCCTCAAGTTTCCAGCCCCACTGGAAAGCACAATGGACCAGTATCAGATGAGCAGCTGAAACAGGGAGAGGTTTTGCCCACTCCAATAGCAGGTGAATGCAGGTCTGAAAGGACTGCGGCAGTGTGCCTCCATGGACCCTTGAAACTGACCCTCCAGGACCCCGCTTCCAGGACAAGGACCCACACTGAGGAGAAAATGCAGTGAGTGGAATCAAAACTGGACAAAACAGGAACAATAAGATGAAAGAAAGAACAGGTCTAGGTAAAACTGGGAGAGAGGAACCATAAAATCTCAGAAAGCAAGCTGTCTGTGCAAAAACCAGAAAAGAAGGAGTACTATGAGGAGGGGAAAACAAACTAAACTAATCCTCCTTCTAAGAGTTGGAGAAAACTAACTTCACATAAATATGAGCAACAGAATCTACTGATGTCAGATGCTATACAAAATTACTGTAAAGAAAAGATATTAAACAGCAAATATCCCCAAGAGACAATAAAAGCAAGCCCACCCCCAATTTCAGAACCAGATAAAAGATATCAACATGATACAAGGCATGAATGACTATCAGATTTTTTTTAAAATTCACAGAAGAGACAGTTACAGAAAGATAGAGAAGATGAAAAGGCAGAGGGCTATGTACCAGATGAAGGAACAAGAAAAAACCCCAGAAAAACAACTAAATGAAGTGGAGATAGGCAACCTTCCAGAAAAAGAATTCAGAATAATGATAGTGAAGATGATCCAGGACCTCGGAATAAGAATGGAGGCAAAGATTGAGAAGATGCAAGAAATGATTAACAAAGACCTAGAAGAATCAAAGAACAAACAAACAGAGATGACCAATACAATAACTGAAATGAAAACTACACTAGAAGGAATCAATAGCAGAATAACTGAGGCAGAAGAACGGATAAGTGACCTGGAAGACAGAATGGTGGAATTCACTGCTGCGGAACAGACTAAAGAAAAAAGAATGAAAAGAAATGAAGACAGCCTAAGAGACCTCTGGGACAACATTAAACGCAACAACATTCGCATTATAGGGGTCCCAGAAGGAGAAGAGAGAGAGAAAGGACCAGAGAAAATATTTGAAGAGATTATGGTCGAAAACTTCCCTAACATGGGAAAGGAAATAGCCACCCAAGTCCAGGAAGCGCAGAGAGTCCCATACAGGATAAACCCAAGGAGAAACACGCCGAGACACATAGTAATCAAAGTGGCAAAAATTAAAGACAAAGAAAAATTATTGAAAGCAGCAAGGGAAAAACGACAAATAACATACAAGGGAACTCCCATAAGGTTAACAGCTGATTTCTCAGCAGAAACTCTGCAAGCCAGAAGGGAGTGGCATGATATACTTAAAGTGATGAAAGGGAAGAACCTACAACCAAGATGACTCTACCCGGCAAGGATCTCATTTAGATTTGATGGAGAAATCAAAAGCTTTACAGACAAGCAAAAGCTAAGGGAATTCAGCACCACCAAACCAGCTCTACAACAAATGCTAAAGGAACTTCTCTAAGTGGGAAACACAAGAGAAGAAAAGGACCTACAAAAACAAACCCGAAACAATTAAGAAAATGGTCATAGGAACATACATATCGATAATTACCTTAAACGTGAATGGATTAAATGCCCCAACCAAAAGACACAGACTGGCTGAATGGATACAAAAACAAGACCCATATATATGCTGTCTACAAGAGACCCACTTTAGACCTAGGGAAACATACAGACTGAAAGTGAGGGGATGGAAGAAGATATTCCATGCAAATGGAAATCAAAAGAAACCTGGAGTAGCTATACTCATATCAGATAAAATAGACTTTAAAATAAAGAATGTTACAAGAGACAAGGAAGGACACTACATAATGATCCAGGGATCAATCCAAGAAGAAGATATAACAATTATAAATATATATGCACCCAACATAGGAGCACCTCAATACATAGGGCAACTGCTAACAGCTATAAAAGAGGAAATCGACAGTAACACAATCATAGTGGGGGACTTTAACACCTCACTTACACCAATGGACAGATCATCCAAAATGAAAATAAATAAGGAAACAGAAGCTTTAAATGACACAATAGACCAGATAGATTTAATTGATATATATAGGACATTCCATCCAAAAACAGCAGATTACACGTTCTTCTCAAGTGCGCATGGAACATTCTCCAGGATAGATCACATCTTGGGTCACAAATCAAGCCTCAGTAAATTTAAGAAAATTGAAATCATATCAAGCATCTCTTCTGACCACAACGCGATGAGATTAGAAATGAATTACAGGGAAAAAAACGTAAAAAAGACAAACACATGGAGGCTAAACAATACGTTACTAAATAACCAAGAGATCACTGGAGAAATCAAAGAGGAAATCAAAAAATACCTAGAGACAAACGACAATGAAAACACGACGACCCAAAACCTATGGGATGCAGCAAAAGCGGTTCTAAGAGGGAAGTTTATAGCTATACAAGCCTACCTAAAGAAACAAGAAAAATCTCAAGTAAACAATCTAACCTTACACCTAAAGAAACTAGAGAAAGAAGAACAAACAAAACCCAAAGTTAGCAGAAGGAAAGAAATCATAAAGATCAGAGCAGAAATAAATGAAATAGAAACAAAGAAAACAATAGCAAAGATCAATAAAACTAAAAGTTGGTTCTTTGAGAAGATAAACAAAATTGATAAACCATTAGCCAGACTCATCAAGAAAAAGAGGGAGAGGACTCAAATCGATAAAATCAGAAATGAAAAAGGAGAAGTTACAACAGACACCGCAGAAATACAAAGCATCCTAAGAGACTACTACAAGCAACTTTATGCCAATAAAATGGACAACCTGGAAGAAATGGACAAATTCTTAGAAAGGTATAACCTTCCAAGACTGAACCAGGAAGAAACAGAAAATATGAACAGACCAATCACAAGTAATGAAATTGAAACTGTGATTAAAAATCTTCCAAAAAACAAAAGTCCAGGACCAGATGGCTTCACAGGTGAATTCTATCAAACATTTAGAGAAGAGCTAACACCTATCCTTCTCAAACTCTTCCAAAAAATTGCAGAGGAAGGAACACTCCCAAACTCATTCTATGAGGCCACCATCACCCTGATACCAAAACCAGACAAAGACACTACAAAAAAAGAAAATTACAGACCAATATCACTGATGAATATAGATGCAAAAATCCTCAACAAAATACTAGCAAACAGGATCCAACAACACATTAAAAGGATCATACACCACGATCAAGTGGGATTTATCCCAGGGATGCAAGGATTCTTCAATATACGCAAATCAATCAATGTGATACACCATATTAACAAATTGAAGAATAAAAACCATATGATCATCTCAATAGATGCAGAAAAAGCTTTTGACAAAATTCAACACCCATTTCTGATAAAAACTCTCCAGAAAGTGGGCATAGAGGGAACCTACCTCAACATAATAAAGGCCATATATGACAAACCCACAGCAAACATCATTCTCAATGGTGAAAAACTGAAAGCATTTCCTCTAAGATCAGGAACGAGACAAGGATGTCCACTCTCACCACTATTATTCAACATAGTTCTGGAAGTCCTAGCCACGGCACTCAGAGAAGAAAAAGAAATAAAAGGAATACAAATTGGAAAAGAAGAAGTAAAACTGTCACTGTTTGCGGATGACATGATACTATACATAGAGAATCCTAAAACTGCCACCAGAAAACTGCTAGAGCTAATTAATGAATATGGTAACGTTGCAGGATACAAAATTAATGCACAGAAATCTCTTGCATTCCTATACACTAATGATGAAAAATCTGAAAGAGAAATTATGGAAACACTCCCATTTACCACTGCGACAAAAAGAATAAAATACCTAGGAATAAACCTGCCTAGGGAGACAAAAGACCTGTATGCAGAAAACTATAAGACACTGATGAAAGAAATTAAAGATGATACCAACAGATGGAGAGATATACCATGTTCTTGGATTGGAAGAATCAACATTGTGAAAATGAGTATACTACCCAAAGCAATCTACAGATTCAATGCAATCCCTATCAAATTACCAATGGCATTTTTTACGGAGCCAGAACAAATCATCTTAAAATTTGTATGGAGACACAAAAGACCCCGAATAGCCAAAGCAGTCTTGAGGCAAAAAAATGGAGCTGGAGGAATCGGACTCCCTGACTTCAGACTCTACTACAAAGCTACAGTAATCAAGACAATATGGTACTGGCACAAAAACAGAAACATAGATCAATGGAACAAGATAGAAAGCCCAGAGATTAACCCACGCACCTATGGTCAACTAATCTATGACAGAGGAGGCAAAGATATACAATGGAGAAAAGACAGTCTCTTCAATAAGTGGTGCTGGGAAAACTGGACAGCTACATGTAAAAGAATGAAATTAGAATACTCCCTAACACCATACACAAAAATAAACTCAAAATGGATTAGAGACCTAAATATAAGACTGGACACTATAAAACTCTTAGAGGAAAACATAGGAAGAACACTCTTTGACATAAATCACAGCAAGATCTTTTTTGATCCACCTCCTAGAGTAATGGAAATAAAAACAAAAATAAACAAGTGGGACCTAATGAAACTTCAAAGCTTTTGCACAGCAAAGGAAACCATAAACAAGACGAAGAGACAACCCTCAGAATGGGAGAAAATATTTGCAAATGAATCAACGGACAAAGGATTAATCTCCAAAATATATAAACAGCTCATTCAGCTCAATATCAAAGAAACCATCACCCCAATCCAAAAATGCGCAGAAGACCTAAATAGACATTTCTCCAAAGAAGACATACAGACGGCCACGAAGCACATGAAAAGATGCTCAACATCACTAATTATTAGAGAAATGCAAATCAAAACTACAATGAGGTATCACCTCACTCCTGTTAGAATGGGCATCATCAGAAAATCTACAAACAACAAATGCTGGAGAGGGTGTGGAGAAAAGGGAACCCTCTTGCACTGTTGGTGGGAATGTGAATTGATACAGCCACTATGGAGAACAATATGGAGGTTCCTTAAAAAACTAAACATAGAATTACCATATGACCCAGCAATCCCACTACTGGGCATATACCCAGAGAAAACCGTAATTCAAAAAGACACATGCACCCGAATGTTCATTGCAGCACTATTTACAATAGCCAGGTCATGGAAGCAACCTAAATGCCCATCAGCAGACGAATGGATAAAGAAGTTGTGGTACATATATACAATGGAATATTACTCAGCCATAAAAAGGAACGAAATTGAGTCATTTGTTGAGACGTGGATGGATCTAGAGACTGTCATACAGAGTGAAGTAAGTCAGAAAGAGAAAAACAAATATCGTATATTAATGCATGTATGTGGAACCTAGAAAAATGGTACAGATGAGCCAGTTTGCAGGGCAGAAGTTGAGACACAGATGTGGAGAATGGACATATGGACACCAAGGGGGGAAAACTGCGGTGAGGTGGGGATGGTGGTGTGCTGAATTGGGCGATTGGGATTGACATGTATACACTGATGTGTATAAAATTGATGCCTAATAAGAACCTGCAGTATAAAAAAAACAAACAAAACAACTAATACTAAACTTGCATTGGGTTATTTGTATGGAAATATGTTAATATAAATGTTTCAGACATTACATGAAATTTCTAAAAATCTTACATTTGTATTTGTATGGAAATATGTATGGAAATATGTTAATATAAATGTTTCAGACATTAAAAAAAAAAAAAAATTCACAGAAGAGGTGATTCAGAAAACTCAAGGAAGAACAACCAATAAAAGAAAACGCCATTTTAGAAATGAACATTATTTTAGAAGACAAGAGCAAATAAACACAAAAATGCTTTTAAGAGAAACAGAGGGCTAAAAGGAGGAATTTTTTTAAATAAAAGAAAATGAAGAGATAAATAAAAAGGATGCAAGAGAAACATAACAAATATTAAAGACAGGAAAGGAAAATCTAACAGAAAATAGGAGTCTCTAAGTAAAACAACAACAAAGCAATGGAAAAGAACAAATACTGAAAATTATAATACAAGAACATTTTCCTGAATAAAAAATGATATAAAGCTACATATTGAAAGACCATACCATTTATCTGAGACTATTCACCCCAAACGAACAACACTAGACATACTCTCAAAAAAACACTGGGCGTCCCTGGTGGCACAGTGGTTAAGAATCCACCTGCCAATGCAGGAGACGTGGGTTCAAGCCCTGGTCCGTGAAGGTCCCACATGCCGTGGAGCAACTAAGCCCGTGTGCCACAACTAATGAGCCTGCACTCTAGAGCTCACGAGCCACAACTACTGAGCCCGCGTGCCACAACTACTGAGCCCGCGTGCCACAACTACTGAAGCCCACATGCCTAGAGCCCGTGCTCCCCAACGAGAAGCCACCACAACGAGAAGCCCACGCACCTCAACGAAGAGTAGCCCCTGCACACCGCAAACAGAGAAAGCCCGTGCGCAGCAACAAAGACCCAATGCAGCCAAAAATAAATAAATAAAATAAAAATAAATTTTAAAAAAATTACTGGATTGGAAGAAAAGTCTTTGGGACTTCTAGGCAAAAAGAACACATGACTCACAGAGGAAAATATCATTTGATATTGTCAGCAATATTTTATGACAGAAGAAAACAGAGAAACATAATTAAGATACTAAAGGAAAGAAAATGCAAGTCAAAATTTTTACACCCAGCAAAAGTGACTTTCAAGTATTAAGGGAACAGTTGTCACTGCAAAGAACTCAAGAAAAGTTGTCATCAACTTCCTGAGGAATCTACTAGAGAATAAGCTTTAGAAAACTAAAATGACTACAAAGATATATATAAAGACTGCTATGAGCATAAACTAACTGTATGGTTACTTGCAGAACAAAGATTAAATGAAAGTTAAAAGAGAGATTATAATATTTAATGGCTATATAATATGTTGACACAGTATAACTATTAAAAACAATCAAGAGACTGGGAAGAGCATATACCAAAAAACTACCTTCTATTTTGACTCCACAAGAGAAATAAAAGCCCTTATCTCCAGAGCCCTTCCTTGTTCATACACTAGAATACTAACCGCTAGGTTTGACGCTACAAAGAAAGACAAAAAAAGATTAAAAGAGTAGTGCTAGAAAAGTTTCCCAACACTAAAGATAATGATTTTCTTTGCTGAAAAGGCCAAGAAACACAACAAACAATGAAAAGATCAACTTTAAGGTACACTGGGAAAAAATTTATTTGTAGCTGACATGACCATCTACACAGAAAATTCCCATGGAATCTACCAAAGAAGCTACTAAAACTAATTTTAGCAAGGTTCCAGGATACATCAATATATGAAAATCAATTGTATTTCTACAAACCAACAGAAATTGAAATTAACAAAATACCATTAAATAATATTATCAGAAAATATACTTAGGGATAAATCTGATGAAAGACACACAAGAACTTTACACTGAAAACAACAAAGTAATGCTGAGAGAAATTAAAGACTACCTAAATAAATGGCGAACTATGCTGTGTTATTGGATCAGAAGGTTCAATATTGTTAACATTTCAATTCTTCCCAAACTGATCTACAAATTCAACACAATCCCAATTAAAACCCTCACACGCTGTTTTGTAGAAATTTATAAACTGACTCCAAAATGCAGGTGAAAATGCAAAAGACCAAGAGGAGCCAAAACAGCTTTCAGGAAGAAGAATATTTGAGGACTTACAGTACATGGCTTCAAGACTAATTTTTAAAGTTACAGTAATAAAGAAAGTGTGGTATTGGCATGAAGATACACAAAAAGATCAATGGAACAGAACAGAGCTCAGAAATAGAATCACACATTTATGGTCAATTGATTTTCAACAAAGGTGCAAAGGCAATTCAGTAAAGAATAACCTTGTCAACAAATGATACTAGAACAATTGGATGTTGATACAAAAAAAAAAAAAAGAACTGATCCATAGTTCATATTATATACAATAAGTAACTTAAAGTGGGTCATAGACCTAGATGTAAAACCTAAAACTATAAAACCTCTGGACGAAAACACAGAAGAAAATCTTTGTGTTCCTGGGTTTGGTAAAGATCTCTAAAATACAATACCAAAAGCACAATCCATAAAAGAATAAATTAATAAAAGAGACTTCATCAAAATTTAAAACTTCTGCTCATTAGAAGATACTGTTACAAGAACAAGAAGACAAGCCAGAGACTGGGAGAAAATATTTTCAAAGCATGTATGTGATAAAGAACTTGTATCCAAAATAAACATTTCTCAGTACTCAACAGTAAGAAACCAAACAACCCCAATTTAAAAGTGGGCATGAAATTTTAACAGATACTTTACCAAAGAAGATATATGGGTGGCAATAAGCAGATGAAAATATGCTCAACATTATTAGCCATTAGAGAAATGCAGACTGCTACCACTACACATCTCTTCGAAAGGCTAAAATCACAACAATTCATCATACCAACTGTTGGCAACTGTTATGGTCTGAATTGTGTGTCCCAAACTTCATAAGCTGAAGCCCTAATCCCCAGTACCTCAGAATACATGGGTCTTTAATGAGATGATTAAGTTAAAAATGAGGTTAGGGTGGGCTCTAATCCAATCTGACCTGTGTCCTTATAAGAAGAGGAAATTTAGACACAAAAAAAGACTACAAAGAAAAGACCATGTGAAGAGGCAACACAGAGCAGCCATTTACAAGCCAAGGAGAAAGACCTCAGGAGAAAGCAACCCTGCCAACACCCTGATCTTGCACTTGCACCCTCAAGAGCCACGAGAAAATTAATTTCTGTTGTGTAAGTCCCTCAGTCTATGGTATTTGGCTATGGCAGCCCTAGCAAACTGACCCAGCAAGGATATGAAGCAACAGTAACTCTCATGCAGTTCATGTTAATGCTAAATGGTATAACCACTTTGGAAAACAGTAACAGTGTCTTAAAACCTTAAACATACACCTCCCATATGATCTAGCCATTCCACAACTAGGTACTTACCACCTAAAGTAAAAGCCCAAAGACTTGTACACAAATGTTCATGGCTTATTTGTAATAGCTCCAAACTGGAAACAACCCAAGTATCCATTAACAGATGGACAGACAAACTAGGGTTTCTATAATGGAATACTTCTGGGCAATAAAAGGAATGAACTATTAATATGCACAACAGCATGGATGAATCTGAAAATAATTATGCTGAGTAAAGGAAACCAAACAGAAATGAAAACATAGTGTATAATTTCATTAACATAAAATTCTAGAAAAGGTATTCTAATCCATAGTGAAAGAGCAGATCGGTGGTTGCTTGGTGACAGGAAGGGGTTACAAAGGTGCACAAGGAAATTGTGGGCAGTGATAGATATGTTCGTTATCTTAATTGTGGATCCCAAGGGTGAGGATATACATTTCAAAACATATCAAATTATACACTTCAAATGTGTGTAGTTTTCTGTAAGTCAATTATACTTCAATGAAACTGTTAAAAATTTAAATATGTGCATATTACACATTTAATACTACAAAGGAGAAATGGACATAAAATCATCCATCAGTAAAGGTTTCTAATAAACTTCTTCCAGGCCTTGACAGATGGAGTAAGTGAAAAAGTAAGAACACAGAAAAATATTAAGTTGAGATGAAGAGCAGTTATAGTGACTAGAGGGTCACTAAGGGTATTTCTGTGGTTCAGGTTTCTTGATCTAGAGGCTGCTCACATGGGAGTACTCACTTTGTCAAAATTTACTGAGCGAAAACATAAAAAAAAGCCACTTGAATTCAACAAGGACTACAAATTAATATACAAATTTTGGCTACTAGATAGATTAAAAGACTGATAATACTTCTTTGAAGGATATGCAAATTGGTACCTATTTAGAGTGTTTATGTTTCTATGATGAGATACAGAAATATTTACCCTACTAAATACTAACACAAGTACAAAAGGTAAATATGTATCAAGAAGTTTACTAAAGAACTTTTTGTATTCATATGTATAATTTCTGTATTCATAAAAAAAATCAGAAATCAACTAAATATTTTCAATAAGGAATTAACAAATTATGGCACAATGTACAACACAATGGAATTCTACATATACATTTAACATAATCAGAGCTATATATACTGATACAGAAAGGCATGCATGCAAGATGTTAAGTTAAAATACCAAATTGTAACGTGATATGCATAGTATACTCCCATTTTTTAAAAAATTTATTTATTTATTTATTTTTGGCTGTGTTGGGTCTTCGTTTCTGTGCGAGGGCTTTCTCCAGTTGCGGCGAGCGGGGGGCCACTCTTCATCGCGGTGCGCGGGCCTCTCACTGTCGCGGCCTCGCTTGTTGCGGAGCACGTGCTCCAGACGCGCAGGCTCAGTAGCTGTGGCTCACGGGCCCAGTTGCTCCGCGGCATGTGGGATCCTCCCAGACCAGGGCTCGAACCCGTGTCCCCTGCATTGGCAGGCGGATTCTCAACCACTGCGCCACCAAGGAAGCCCTATACTCCCATTTTTAATAAAAGTGAGTAAGATTAATATAGAGGGTCACTCAACAAACTTTTTTTTTTTTTTAATTTATTTATTTTTATTTTTGGCTGCGTTGGGTCTTTGTTGCTGCGCACGGGCTTTCTCTAGTTGCGGTGAGCGGGGGCTACTCTTCATTGTGGTGTGCAGGCTTCTCATTGCGGTGGCTTCTCTTGTTGCAGAGCACGGGCTCTAGGCACGCAGGCTTCAGTAGTTGTGGCACACAGGCTCAGCAGTTGTGGCACATGGGTTTACCTGCTCCGCAGCATGTGGGATCTTCCCAGACCAGGGCTCGAACCCATGTCTCCTGCATTGGTAGGCAGATTCCTAACCACTGCACCACCAGGGAAGTCCTCAACAAGCTTTTAATAGTGTTATTTCTGTGGAGGGTGAAATTATGGAAAATTTTTGCTCTGTACATTTCATGTCCAGAATGGCTTCTACTTTTGAAGTTAAGTATTGGGTTCCGTAACACCTTATGGAAAAACCCAAACAAACTTTTTGGCCAACCCAATACGTATCACACTTTTGTAATGTGAAAAACTATATTAAAAAATTAATGAGATGAAAATATTTCCAGAATGCCTATGCTTAAATCTTTTAAAAACCCACTGCTGTTTCATCCTTTATATAAAACCCTTTGTAGAAAACAAGGTGAAAGTGAATTTAATTAGGTAGGACTTCCTTCTCTACACCCACATCCTCCATATTGGGTTACTTCCTCCCTGATTCCACCTTGTTTCTTAAATTGGAATATCTGACTAGCTGAAAAAAGGGAGTTGAACAGAATGATCACTTAAAATTCCTTCCAACCTTGAAGTCCTTTATTGTTTTCCCCTCTCTTCTCTTCTGTCTACCTCCTTTAACCATAACAAAGATGTGTACTGTTTACTGTACACAGTGGTCCCCCCTTATCTGCAGGGGATATGTTCCAAGAACCCCAGTGGATGCCTGAAACTCAGAGAGTATGGGACCCTATATATACAATATTTTTTTCCTGTACATACATACTAAAGTTTCATTTATAAATTAGGCACAGTAAGAGATTAACAGCAGTAACACAATAAAATAGAACAATTATAACAATATACTTTTATTAAAGTTATATGGTTGTGGTCTCTCTCAAAATATTGTACAAATTTAATGCCTTTTCCATCTTCACTATTTTTTTTTTTAAAGTTTTTGTTTTTTTAATTTTTGGCTGCAATGGGTCTTCGATGCTGCGTGCGGGCTTTCTCTAGTTGCGGCGAGCAGGGGCTACTCTTCGTTGAGGTGCGCGGGCTTCTCATGGCAGTGGCTCCTCTTGTGGCAGAGCACTGGCTCTAGGCGCGCGGGCTTCAGTAGTTGTGGCACGCGGGCTCAGTAGTTGTGGCTCACGGGCTCTAGAGCGCAGGCTCAGTAGTCGTGGCGCACGGGTTTAGTTGCTCCACGGCATGTGGGCTCTTCCCGGACCAGGGCTCGAACCCGTGTCCCCTGCATTGGCAGGTAGATTCTTAACCACTGTGCCACCAGGGAAGTCCCTTAACTAAGTATTTATCATGCAGTGTGGCCACAACTTTTGCAGTCTGAGGTGTGACAGCAAAACCAGCACGAATTTCTTCCTTCTTCACAGTTTCACAAATAGATTTGTTCTTACTGAAGATCTTGGCAACCTCAGCATATGATTTTTTTCCTTCCTTAAGTTGAGAACTTTCACCTTTTCACTTAAAGGAAGCACTTTATGGCTTCTCTTTGGTACATCCGAATTGCCAGCATCGCTACTCTTGCGCTTTGGGGCCATTACTAAGTAAAATAAGGGTCATATCCCATGAGCATAAGCCCTGGGATATCACAACAGTTGGTCTGATAACCAAGACAGCTACTGAGTACTAACAGACGGGACACACTGGACAAAGGGATGCTTCGTGTCCCTGGCTGTATGGCACAAGATTTCATCACTCAGAATGACATGTAATTTAAAACTCATGAACTGGGACTTCCCTGCTGGCCCAGTGGTTAAGAATACGCCTGACAATGCAGGGGACACGGGTTCGAGCCCTGGTCCGGGAAGATCCCACATGCCGCAGAGCAACTAAGCCTGTGCACCACAACTACTGAGCCTGCGCTCTAGTGCCCGTGAGCCACAACTACTGAGCCCGCGTGCCACAACTACTGAGCCCACGTGCCACAACTACTGAAGCCCGCACACCTAGAGCCTGTGCTCCACAACAAGAGAAGAAGCCACCGCAATGAGAAGCCCACGCACCGCAATGAAGAGTAGCTCCCGCTCGCCACAACTAGAGAAAGCCCGAGCGCAGCAACAAAGACCCAAAGCAGCCCAAAAATTAATTAATTAATTAATTAATTTTAAAAATAAATAAATAAAATAAAACTCATGAACTCACACTTGGTGTCAGAAGTAATTAAGGGCTGTCTTGGGGACTGTGCCCTCAAACCGTGCAGTTGGCTAACTCCGGGAGGGTATCAGTCAGCGTGTTTTTGCAGTTTTCTTGCAAATTAAAAGAGTTTCTAATGTACATGTAATCTCTTCCTTTCTGTTGGTTCCTTCTCTGCCTATAAATATGGCCTATCATCCCATTCTTTAAGAGAAAACGAAAGCACACCCCCTCTGTCTTCTTTTCTCTCCACTGACTGCTTCAATCCTTCTCTTCAAGTCTTCTCAGTAAGAGAAGTTCAAAATTGAACCCTAAAATTTTCTTATCATATTCTCATAAACCTGCTATATAAAGTTTCTACTCCTCCTGGAAGGGAAAGACAAATAGGGAATACAAAAGATTTCTACAGGCACAGCCTCGTATTTATCTGAGCTGCAATAAGAGATGAAAACAATTAAGAATCTTCTGGCCAGGCCCATGGCTTCATCCTGAGGTCCCCAACTACTGGCACCGCTTCTCCAGTCTTCGACATACTCCCTGGAACTGCGCTCATTTAACAAGCTTATTTTATTACTCAGAAAGAGGCTGCTTGGCTTGGCTACGGTCACCTCAGCCTTGTCTTGCTTCGGGCTTCCAAATTCTAAATAGCACTACTTAACATTTGGGCAGACTGAATTCCCTGCCCTACTAGTTAATTAAGGATCAAGTATTCCAGAGTGGTAGTCAGATATGTTCAAAACTGAAAAGAAAAATCTGTTTTTAAATCAGTATGACCAAAGACTATAATTTGAACATTAAAGTTTCATTAAAAAAAAAATCAAATAAACAAGGGACACCCGCCCCCGCCGAGTGAAAAAAAAAGGAAACACTTCACAAGAGTTGTGTACTATCTTTAGGATACAGATCCTTAGTGGAATTCAGGGTCCTTAAATGAGATTCAAGAACTATACACACTATCTAAAGCTTTACACTTCTGAAAAGAGGCACATGCTGTTTGTTTTACACAAGTATGCAGTTTTCCACCTATTTCAGTGATTTCTCAGAGTAGAGAGTTTAATACTGAATTCTCACAAGGCACCCATCATCACCCCTTGCAGACTATTATTACACAAGGCTAACTGGAGTCCCCACATTTGCTCAAACCTCCCACCAATCTCTGCTCCACTCCGCTCCGCTCCACTCCACTCCAGGGTGATCTTCCCCAACACTTAATAAAAGAATCTGATCTTCTCCCAGCAATGGCTTTCTGGAGCCTTTAGGATGAAGCCAAAATCCTTACAAGACCCTCACCATGTGGCCCTAGTCACCATGTCCTGCTCTCCCCCTGCATACGTACACTTCAGCCTTCTGGGTCTGCTTGTACAGGAACCCCCCGTCCCCGGGCACGCGCCCTCCCTCGTAACTGCGCCCTCTGCCTCATGCATCCTTCCCCCACTCTTCCGTCAGACTCTACCCATCCCTCAGGCTGCAGATTTCACAGTACCAAAGAGGTCTTTGCTGGCACAAACGGGGTAATAAACAGCCACATGTGCCCACATCAGACAACCCACCTCTCACAGCACCAACTACTCTTGTTCAATTTGTCTCCGCTCGACAGGAAGCTTGAGACAGAAACCATGATTTTCTTATCCCCTGCTATGTACACGGTGCTTCTGCACATATTTTGCTGAATGAATTGAGTCTAGAAGCATAAACTATACTGACCTTAAAGGCTTCGGTCCATTATTAGTACTAATTATATAATCTTATTAAAATTTCTTTTCAAGAATCCCTCACAAAAGAGGTTTCTTTCAAGTGAAAGTTTGTCATTAAAATACTACACAGGTTTGCAACAATAAAACCAGTATACAATTTTTGAGTATTTAAAGAGCATATGTTTTCACTAAGGATTCAGAGCAGAAAGAATATAAATGCAAGAGCAACGGCCGCCTAATGAAGTTTCATTTTAATTTCTGAAGTCAATTAATACCATGCCCAAAGGGCATTATAACCATGACCAAAAAACCTCCTTTTGTTAAGCATAGGGTCAAATCTATGTTCAAACATGTGCTAAATTTTAATGCTTTATTTAGCAATAATTTCCCTCATAAGAAGTTGATTCCTTTATAAATCGTTATCTATCAGATTAGAAACTAGCGATTAACATTGTGGCCTAAGTTAAAATAAAGAAAACAGGTCACCATAAAAATTAATCCTCTTCATAGTTTATAGTTAAAATTATCTAAGAGTAAAAGAAAAATGCCCAGCAAGGATTTACTAAGTGTAGAACCGGCTGAATTTACTTCTAAATGAGAAACTATTTAGAACGAGATAAACTACCACAGACCCCAACTTCATTTTCCCCACACCCTGAAAAAAAAATGAAGAATGATTGCTCTGGCCAAAGCCTACAGCCCAAAGCATGAGGAAGAACTGTGGAAGTTCTCACTTTATATTTATGTTTGATCCTTTCATATGTCTGTCCTATATCCTTAATGACCTCAACTAAGTTCAAGGGCATGGACTCTCTGATACATTCTCCTGTCACCAGAGCCTAGCAAAGAAAAGGAATTAAATGAACACAATGAATACAGTAACAGCAAGATAGTAGGTCAGGCCACAGCCCAAATTTACCTGTAAGACAACTGTAAGTCTTATATAAGTCCAATAGTTCTAAATACAATGTACGCAAGCCATTCATTACAAATTAGATTATTTACCCATTCTTTCCTGATGCCAAGTGTCAATTCGGTGTTGGATCAACCCTCCTGCCTTTTGAGCAGCCTATTTCAATCACCCTCTTTCCTTCTCTGCCGGCTCCTTCCTTTTATTTAAATACATTCAAGTCTCTCCCAACTTGAATAAAACTTCTCTGGACCCCATGATCTCTTCTAGCTCTCTCCCTCCTCAAGTCCCTTTATATCCAAACATCTTGAGAAAGTGGTCTGTATTTCTTCACCTCCTACTCGCTCCTTAATCATACATGCATGATGCAAGTGAAGTAGTAAATTACTGAGCCATAAAACTGAAGATGAAAATAATTTGTGGACAAAATCATTACACAGTCATTTAAACATTTCAAGGTTTATAAACTGAGAAACTTACCCAAGTCTCTTTCCCAGCTAGAGCCTCTCCTACCACTCCAATTTTATATCTAGCCCACCTACCTCCCACTTTAGCTATACCCTGGCAAGACCTAAATCCTCACCATGCACTTCTGCATAGGTCTTGCTCCTTGTGTTCCCTCTGCTTAGAATGTTTTTCCAACCTTTTGTTCATTTAACTTTCTCATTCTTCAAGCCCAAACTCAAATGGCATCTCCTCTCTGTAACTTTCCCTAGCCTCTCACCCCAAATAAAACTACTCCTTTAACTGTGTTCTCAAAACACTTAACTCAGACTTCCCTGATAGCAGGCAACACATCATATTCTGTTCTCTTGCCTGCCTGTCTCCTCAGCTGAACTGAATTACTGGAAGGCAGAGACTGTCTTAAATGAAGTCAAAGATCTGTGAAACCCCTAAAACTGTATGCAAAATTTCACATATCTTTTGTCTTTGGAGAGAAAGTCTATAGCAGTTACCAGTTTCTCACAGAGGCATGTGACTCCAAAAAACTTAAAAATACTTCCCCCTAAATTAGCACAGTACCTGTCACATAGCAGAGACCCATTAAGTGTCTATTAAACTGTCATCAATATACAGCAGAAACTAACACAACATTGTAAAGCAATTATACTCCAATAAAGATGTTCAAAAAAAAATTGTCATCAATATACTTGCAAAGTGACTGCACAGTGATGAATCTGAATATTTATTTGCGGGGAGAGAAGAAACAAATCTTGCTTACAGAATTCTAAATAAAATGTCATCACTGCCCCCTCCAGGAGGTGAAGCTTCACCCCCCCCCCCCATGCACAGGTGCTCACACAGTCCTTGAGGGTGGGCCACTTAGTGACTTGCTTCCAAAGAACAGAACAGCAAAAGAGAAAAAGAGTAACGTGACAGTGAAGAAACCTGGCAAACACCACCTTCCTAATGATGAAGGTTAACCTTACCCATGATGTGGTGTAGGCATCACGAGCCCCTTGATACAATGTGTCAAGAAGGGCATTTCACTCCTTCTTGAAAAAAATCTAGTATTCTTTCCCAAAATCCATCACCTCAGGATAACCACGACAAAAACATCGGACCAACCCAAACTGAGGAACGGTCTACAAAATGCCTGACCAGTACTCCCCCAAACTGTCAGGGTCACGAAAAACAACGAAATATTGAAACTGTCACAGCCCAAAGGAGACTAAGGAGATGTGACAACAAAACGCAATCTGCTTCCCTGGACTGGATCCTGGAACAGAGAGAAGATACAAATAGGAAAACTGGTGAAATCCAAATGAAGTCTGGAGTTTAGTTAATAGTAATGTACACCACTGGTTTCTTAGTTTGGACAAATGTACCATGATAATGTTAAGATGTTAACAACGGAAGAAGCTGGGTGAGGAGTATATGGGAACTCTCTGTGCTTTCTTTACAATTTTTCTGTAAACCTGAAATTATTCAAAAATAAAAAGTTTATTTTTTAAGAGCCTAGTTCCATCTAGCTACAAACTTCTCAGATTCATAGTCTCCAAACTTCAAAGAACTATTAGCTAACAGATCAGTTGTCCAATCTCCATTAAGTTACATTAGACATGCCATAAAGGGTGTTGTACTCAAACCAAAGCAAAAATCTGTCAAGTCAATTATAATTATGAAAATTAGAAATTACAACTTAGAACTTAGTGATTGGCATCTATTTCTTGATAATGAAGCTTCAAATGTGTAATTAGTGACATTTAAAATCTGAACCATTCAACTCTCCACATTCAAGCATCACGATGCGCTACAACACAATGAGTGGGGAAAGACAGACCAACAAACAATAATAAACGGTGAGGTACCACGACAGGGGGATACCGGGTGCAATGGGAGCATACAGCAGGAGCACTGGACTGTCTGAGGGAGAGTAAGATGGAAGGATCAGGAACAATTAAGTAAAGTTTACAATGAGATCTGAAGATTGGGAAGCATTTGCCAAGAGAATGTGGATTGAGTGTACCAGGCAAAGGGAACAGCCTACACAAAGACCTACAAGTGAGAGAACATGACCAGTTGTTCAGTAGGGCTTCAGCCTAAAGTGCTAAGCAGGGCATGACAAGCAATGAGGCAGCTCAGTTTTTCATTCTGCTTTTGGGAGTTGTGCCTAGAAGCTTGGCCTAGAGTTTCTTTAGCTTTCCCAACAATTCTGAAGCAGTTAAAAACCTTTGTATTTAGTTCATTATTTGCCATAAAGACTGACCAACAAAACTGCTCTTATGAAGATAATTAGCCTCCACACCATAACATTCAACAAAAACAACAAAAACTTAGCGTTTAACCATAGGTCTCTGTGCTCAATCCTATCTACACAATTATCCTTCTCCCCAGTATGTGCAAAAAGACAAAGAAGGCAGGTTTATAAAATGTACAGATGGCAAAAAGTGGGCAGACATTGCTAACACAATGTTTTATGTAAGTCCTACACTTATGCTCAAATGTATCAATTACACAAACACAGGTAGAGATGAACCAGGAGAAAAGGAAGGAATGGAGGGAAAGAATAATTACCACCACACTAATCTCACCATACTGACACAAGCCAAAAATATAAAATAAACCTCAAGCCTTCCCCTTCCTGCATCAGAGGCCCCACCTGACAGTAGAACATATGGTTAAAAGTATGGAGTTTTGAGGCCAAACTGCAGGGTTTTGAAGTCCCACTCTACTATTAACTGGCTCTATGACACTAGGCAAATTACTTAGCCTCTTTGTGCCTCAGTTTCCTGCCTTGTGAAATGTGGATACCACCAGTCCCTATCTAATGAATCAGTGTGATGTTTAAATGTAGTTAATACACTATTAACTATCATTGTCAGCTATTATTAATAGGCACTATATATTGATACTACCAAAAGTGTATATTCTCTGTGCCCTCACTGAATGGCCATCCTGTTCTCTCCTCCCTCAAGAAAGTATGTCAGAGAGTAACAACCTTTATCTTGAATCTATTTGATCTACTCCGTATGATTTAAGTAAGTCATTCTCAAATCTTAGTTCACGAATAATAATATATTCTGTACACAGTAACAACCACACTTCAGTGTGTTACAACATCTAGGAGAAATGCTGATCTAGACTGTGACGGAAATGGATAACTGCCTACCTCACACTGCCCCGCCTCACCTCCTGCTGACAAAACCGATTTTGTCTGGATATCAGCCGGCCGTGCACTTTAAGGGGGACTGGGCCCATCTCCACTCTCTGGGCCAGCAGCACTGGCGTCACCCACAGACCTGTGAAAAATGCAAATTCTCAGTCCCCAGTCCCAATGTACTAAATCAAAAAAAATCGAGGGATAAGGCCCACCAACCTGTGTTTTAAGTTCTCCAGGTCATGCCGGTGCACACAAGTTTGAGAATCATTGACCAAGAACCACTGAGCTAACAATGGTAACTTCTAACTCTTGTCAGTGATTGGTTTAGGAATGGGCATGTGACATTTCTGACCTAGGAAGGGTACTTCGGGTAATTTTGCTTATTCTTAAAAATGAACACACACACACACACACACAAAACAACACAAAGAAGGGACCTTCTCTCTTCTAGCCTCTAAATGTTGTTGATTAGAGATTTGATGTTTAGAACTTCTGCAGCCATCTTGTAACTCTGAGAGGGTAATAAGCCAAGTCTATCTGCCACACTGGGCCCTTGATATAATCAAGGTGAAAAAAATAACCAATTGTGAATCTACTCTTCCATGAGACCTCCTGCTATTTGAGATAATACCATGTTTCATCAAATATAAGATACAGCAATGGTAGAATGTATCACTATTTTATAAGTCATCAAGGAAGGGGGGGTGCTGTCAACTACACTGACATGCTATTCACCTAAATGTTCAAAATGTCTCAATTTAGGAATGTTCAGATATGAAGAAAAGGTACATCTCGCAACTGAAAACAGTAAATTCCTTATTGTTTAAGCCAAATAAGAAGGGTTTTCCTGTTGCTTACTGCTATAAAAACATCATAATTGTTTTAAAAGGATATTATTTTCAATTCTGGGTCTTCACTAAGACACAGAATACACAAAAGACGGGCAAGAATAATGGTGGGGAATCTTGAAATATAAAGTAAGAGAAAGTAAAATATTTATACTGAGAAAAGAAAGTTTAGAAGAGGGCATCATGACTGTCCTCAAATACCTGAAGGGCTGGAATATTAAAAAAGGATTAGACCTTATATAGCTCCAGATAAAGCTGGGAAAGGCAGATTTTAACCTAAGGAATGAAATCTACCAATGGAAGAGTTGTCTTGAAAAATGGTCCATGCGCTCCAGCAGACACGTAACAATCACTTGAAAAACTAAGGGTATGGTTCCTGTACTTGTTGAGAAGGTAGATCTGAATACCTCCAAGGACCCTTTCAACTATAAGATTCTAAAATACTAGAATATAGCAAAGGTAAGAAAACTCATTAAAACACAAAATCAAATCAAAACTGCCAATAGGACCTGATCTAGGCAGAGTACCTAGGAGAAATTAAATTCAAGAAATCAAGATATCTTTGAGGGGGTGGAATTCACAACGCTCGCAGGGTTATAAGATGACTACAGCAGCTCTAAGCATCAAATCACAAGCAACAACACCTACAGGCTAGAAGAAAGAAGGTCCCTTCTTTATGTTCACTTTTAAAAACAAAGACTTTCAAAGATCTACCCACCTCCGATCTAAACTCCTGTGGCTGGGATTTAAAGTTAACTCTCCACCACCACTTCCTACCTTGACACAACTTCCACTCCAAAAGGAGGCTACTCAGTGTCCACATCCCAAAGCTATCCATAACCCTCCCCTAACCCCACCTCAGCCTAATTCCTGTCTAGTGCCTTTGTTCAGGATGTCCCTACAAACCTAGGATGGCATTAACCCTTTTGCCCATCTGAAATTTGCCAATCTTGAAAAGTGCAACCAAAATACCCAGTCCCACGGTTAGGATGGACCCCATGATTCTTCTGCCAGTAACTGCCAACAACTCCCATAATGCACAGCACACAACTCCCTCTAGACTGAGACTGCACTTACTCAAGAGGGCAAGACTTAGCACCTGACTGTTCTTTCAGATGTTTTTATTTTTCCAATTATAATGTAAACACGTTCGGGGGCCCCCACAGTTCTTTACAATGTTGGGAGCATTTTAAGCCCTTAATAAACCTTATTGATTAGTCAATCACTTTAGAAACTATCACAGATCGTTCAAGAGTTTAACATTTAATATATTTATATAATGGTAAAATATTTATTAAACTATATCATCAAGTACCTGTGACTCAAAATTCTGGTTGGCTTAACTAACAAAGAAGGAAAGTAAAGAATAAAGGGCCTTTGTAAAAAGGAATTGTACTTAGGTATCCAGTTCATGGCAAATACATGAAGCTGAATAAATGAAAAGAAAAAAGAAAGCAAACTACGGAAGGATCAATCTCATCTTATCCTACTCCACAGAATGTCATATCTGAAAAGTAATCCAACTCCGTCATTTTTTATATATAAAAATAGTGACTCAGAAAAATTAAGTGATATGCTCAAGGTAAAAAAAAAAAAAAAAAAAAAAAAAAAAGCTCCTTTTTTTATTTTCCAAGTCAGGAACCTTCCTAATTGTAAAAGAAAACTAAAAAAGAAAGCCTTTAGAGTGTTTTAAAAGAATGAACAGAGAAATGAATCCAAGAGTTAAGGGTACAAAAAGTTGAGGGAAGGAGGGGAAAGCAGGTAATGCAAGTGGACTGTATTAAATTAAATAGGAATATATATGCCTACCACTTAGTAAACCCGGAAAAAAAGTCTCCTTCTCCTAGTCAATAAGATATCCTGAACTCTCTGAAGCTTTATGGTCTTAATATTCTAAAAGGTGAATAAAGATTCACCAAGGTCACGACTTAAAGTAGGATGCTCCTGACCAGCTGTGGAAGGGGAAAAAAATCCTTATTTTTTTTTACTATAATCAGGTAGTACATAGTTTCACTTCAAATTTCACTTAAAGGCAGATAAATCAGAATCTGAAAATGGTTTTATACTGACACCGTGACAGTGAAAATTTACAGAACATACTTTCTTCTCCACAAACTACAATATAAGAAACTCGTTTTATTTGTTTGCTTTTGGCTTATATAAAAGTGTGACTTTAGACTTTCCAAAATTTTTAAGACATTACAAAAGGCCTATTGATTAACCCAGTGAGGCACTGAACTTCAGAGTTTTAAGGTGGTCTGTCTGGCTGACACTTGGGATCCAGAAAAAGAACTCTGTAATCAACCACAAACCACGATCCATTTACTTAGATGTCACATCCAATGGCCAAGTCCTAGCAGAACTCCGTAGGACAAGCATGTAAGACCTCGGAGACATTTTTATGCATTCATCAGTGATCTCATTCTCAGTCCAGCTAATCTGTTTGGACCATGGGCCTCCAAAAATATCACTTTAGGAAAAAGGAAACAGTTCTTCTTTAAAGAGAAATGGTTTATGTTACCCAATTTGTCTCCCCTTACATGAAAACAAGGAGAACAGAACCCTTTACTAATACAATACCATACCAAAGCCAAGTGATCATAACCTAAAATTATTTTCTAATAAAACCAAGGACATTTAAAATGATCAAGAAATCAACAAATAATTTAGAAATTGTTAGAACACATTAAATCATACTTTGTGAGGGTCAGCCCTAATAATTACCATTCTTTCAAACTTTTTTAAAAAATACGGTTTTTTTTTTTTAAATACAGTGCTTTTAAAAATACAGTTGCAAAAAAAAAAAAAAAATACAGTTGCATATAAAGTATAAGCACTGCACAGCATTTATTACCCAGGATAATGTATTACTAAGCCTATTTCCATATGCACTTAATTCTAATAAATAATTACTGTTGCAGGAAAAATGTGACTGGCACATCAGAGACTTTGTCTTTTTTATGTTTCCACTGTCATTTTCTGAGTTCTCACCTAGTATAAAGAGCTCAAAAAATCCACCCAAATCTGCATGTACCATGTCTTAACTTGGTCACACAACTATGTCCTGCATCTACTGGAGATAGATAGATATCCATGATAAAATTAAGTTCCATAATAAAATCTGAGGGCAAAACTCTAAAAACGAATAGTGAGTAACAAAATACATGAATACTGAATTTGGTAGTGGTACTTATTCAGGTGGGATAGAATACATATCATTTTGTTGTTTACATGGTCTGTTACTCATTTTTTTCAGTTTCTGACATGACCACCACTTCTGTAGTACTTATTTTGTGCTAGGCACTGCCTCAGCACTTTAGATACATTAACTCACTTATTTTACCCATGTTACCTCATTTCACAGTTGAGGAACTGAGGCAGAGAGAGTTCATTGACTTGTCCAAGGTACCCGCAGTCACAGAGTTAAATGAAGGGTTTAAATTTTACTTTGTTCTAAATCTTCTCTGCTGTCCCTGGCCCAGCTCTCTCTGAAAAATGCATGCAAAACAAAAGGACAAACATAAAAAAGACAACCCTGGGACTTCCCTGGCGGTCCAGTGGTTAAGACTCTGCACTTCCACTGCAGGGGTGGTGGGTTTGATCCCTGGTCTGGGAACTCAGATCCCACATGCTGCGTGGCACCAGGAGCTGGGGGCGCGGGGGGAGACAACCCTTCCTCAGCGCCACTGTTCTGGTAAGTTACAGACACATGCTTCTGAATGGTAATGTGAAGGTAAGTGTCTGGAGGAGTGACTCTCACCTTAGGCCCCCCCTTACCATCTCCCCTCTATAATGCGAAGAGTGAGCGTGACCAAGCCAGCACTACTTCCTACTTGCTCCCCTACTGAGTTGGCCTATTCACAGCCAGAAAGCCAACCTTCCCGCAGGCTTCTACTTCAATTCAGGTACACGAGTGAGGTTTGAAAGTGCCTCAAGCAGAGCCAACAGTTCTCTGATCCTTTACAATATCAAACTCTGCAATTGTGTGTCATAGCAGCCGTGCCAGAATGAGGGCAATTACTCTAGGCACTTGCTAGACTTCTCCCTCTTCTCTACCCCTGGCGTTCAGCCTCTTTTCCCAGCACTTACTCAGAGCTGTCGTTAGCCTTTTCCCCTTGGTTTTACTGCTCCTACACTTATGTTATTCTAAGTTTTCTCCCCTATGGATTCCTATGGGGAAAATGAAAGGTTTGAGAGGAAAAGTAAAAATAATAAAATGAAATGAAATGAAAATTCAAGAGAGTCTTGTTTTAAGTCACTGTTTCAACAGGATATGGCTTTGTTCCTTTCAAATAAAACCAAGCATCAAAACATAAGGAATATACGGCCCAAGTATAGTAAATAAATACACACATATATGCCATAAAAGTCAGGGTCGTCTTTCATTCTTAGGATCCCTCCTTTTCTTTCAATCCACTAGTTTCTAACTACACTGCTCTTCTCTAATCACATAATCAACTATTTCTTAAAATCCATTTGTCAGATATGAAACATTAGAAACAACATCAGCCTTGGACGTCTGTGACGTGGCTCCTAGATCACCACCATCACTTACTTATGAAACATTTTAATGTCATTAAAGTTTTGTTTACCTCCCCAATGGGGTGTTCAAAGGAGAGAACGTGTCACGAAAGAACTAGAGGTGCCAAAAGGGTTAGGACATCCCTTCAGTCCAAAAAAAATCCCCTGAAGCAACATGTGTAGTAAGTAATCCAACCTTTCCCTTGGTAATTACTATTTTAAGCAGAAAAGTGCAGACCCACTAACTCCTGTGCTTTTGTAGAGAATCTGAACCAAATTACATTTCAAGTTGAAGCCTGGACGAGCAAAGTGAGGGGCAACGAGGTACAGCTGGGAAGACGGCATGTCATCTACGGTCACAGCAAGCTTCAGGTTCACTTCGTACAAACCATAACCTATTACCAACTGTTTTCTATTTTTTTCCCCAACTCAGTCTTCAGAATAAAGGCAACGAGTTAACTCCTAAGTAACACTCCTGAAAAATTAACAATGAATTCCAATCCAGTATTAAAATGACTGATCAGGGACAAAAGTAGACAAAGAAGAGCAGAAAAACGTTATATATTCTTGCATCCAAGGGCCTCAAATTTTTGTCCAAATGGTCACTTTCAGTTCATGTATAATGCTATAATTTGTCTTCTTCTGAATACACTCTGTGTTATACTGTCTCATATTACGTAAGAGGGCAGTAAGGTCTTCAAAAGCTTCATGCAGTGGTCACTGTCTAATGTTTTGCCAAGTGATGCCATATTTGCAAGCTGATTATAAATGCATACTATCTGTCAACTAGACAAAAAACATTCTAGCTATGTTTCAGTTTTGCCAGTAGATGCATAACTATAAAACAATAAATCAAATCATATTTACCACTGCCTTGGGTTATTTCAGAGGTGCATTTACGCAGAGGGAAAAAAAAATCCAAAAATATGGCCTTAAGCTATAAAGATCACAAGGCACCAAACCTTATTAAAATTTTATATGTAGGGCTTCCCTGGTGGTGCAGTGGTTAAGAATCCGCCTGCCAATGCAAGGGACACGGGTTCGAGCCCTGGTCCGGGAAGATCCCACATGCCACAGAGCAAATAAGCCCATGCACCACAACTACTGAGCCTGTGCTCTAGAGCCCGTGCTCTGCAACAAGAGAAGCCACCGCAATGAGAAGATGGCACACCGCAACGAAGAGTAGCCCCTGCTCGCCACAACTAGAGAAAGCCTGCGCACAGCAACAAAGACCCAATGCAGCCAAAAATAAATAAATACAATCAATAAATTTTTTACAAAATCTTATATGTAGTATTTACTATTTGTTTAATCTAATATTTGATAGGAAAAACCATTAACACTACTACTCAGTCAACAACAATACTGAAAATAGAGTGACAGAAACTGTAGTGATTGCCAGGGAGACAAGCCAGCCAATTAAATAGGCGAAGGACTTGAACAGACATTTCCCCAAAGAAGATATACGAATGGACAACAAGCAAGCTCAACATCATCAGTCATTAGGGAAATGTAAATCAAAACCACAGTGAGACGCCTTCACACCCACTAGGATGAATTTGATGAAAACAACAAGGAAAGTAACAAGTGTTGGCAAAGATGTGGAGAAACTGGAACGCTTGTTCATCAGCTGCTGAGGAAAACAGCTGGCAGTTACTCAAAAAGTTAAAAACACAGAATTACCATATGATCCTGCAATTCCACACCTATACCCAAAAGTGAGAGAAGGGACTCAAACAGTTATTTGTACACCAGTGTTCACAGCAGCATTATTTGCAAAAGCCAAACAGTGGAAACAATCCAAATGTCCATCAACTGATGAACAGATAAACAAAATGTGGTATATATCCGTACAATGGAATATTTTCCAGTTTTAAAAAGGAATGAAATTCTGATACACGTTACAAGACAGATGAACCTCAAAAACACGCGAGGTGGGGCTTCCCTGGTGGCGCAGTGGTTGAGAATCTGCCTGCCAATGCAGGGGACACGGGTTCGAGCCCTGGTCTGGGAAGGTCCCATATGCCGCGGAGCAACTAGGCCCGTGAGCCACAACTACTGAGCCTGCGCGTCTGGAGCCTGTGCTCCGCAACAAGAGAGGCCGTGACAGTGAGGCCCACGCACCGCGATGAAGAGTGGCCCCCGCTTGCCGCAACTAGAGAAAGCCCTCACACAGAAAACGAAGACCCGACACAGCCAAAAAATAATTAATTAATTAATTAATTAAAAAAAAAAAAAAAAAAAACACGCTAAGTGAAATAAGCCAGACACAAAAGGACAAATGTATGATCCCACTTATATCAGGTATCTAGAATAGGCAAACAACGACAGAAAGTAGAACAGGGGGTTGGGAAGGAAGCAATGGGGAATTGTTGAATAGGTACAGAGTTTCTGTTTGGGAAGACAAAACAGTTCTGGAGATGGATGGTGATGATTATTACACAACGTTGTGAACGTACTTAATATCACTGAACTACACTTAAAAAATGGTTAAAACAGTAAGTTTTATGCATATTTTACCACAATGATAAAAATCTTAAATGGTTAAAATGGCATATTTTATGTTAAGTATTTTACCACTCTATTTTTTCAATATAGAAACAAAGAGGAAACAAGAAAATAAAGTCTCTGTGATCTCACACATGTGTGTAATAAAATTTCTCCTGTACAGGCATAAAAATGAAATCTGCAGCTTCTAGTTGGATCTGATGTTAGGTCTGGGTTAGTAACTAGTAGCCCAGGGTAGCCTTAAACAAGGGTGACTTAAGCTCCTGATTATTAGATACTATCTTGTACTGAACAAAAAATACAATGCTAATAACTTGCTACCCTATGCAATACCTCAAAATGTTAAACACACAATTATCATAGGACCCAGCAAGTCCACTCCTAGGTATATGTCCAACAGAAATAAAAACACAGCCCACACAAAAACCTGCACACAAATTTTAACCACACTATTTGTTAAACAGTCAAATAGTAGAAACAACCCAAATGTCCATCAACTAACAAATGGATAAACAAAATGCAGTATAGCCATACAGCTGGATATTATTCAGCCATAAAAAGGGATGAAGTACTGATACAGGCTACCCCAGGGATGAACCTTGAAACTTTATGTAAAAGTCAAAGAAGCCATTCAGAAAAAACTACATACTGTATGATTCCATTTACATGAAATATCCAGAATAGGCAACTACTCTATAGAGACAGTAGGTCAGTGGTTCCCAGGGGTTGCAGGAAAGGGAGAAGGAGGAGCGGCTACAACGGGTATAGGGTTTCTTTTCGGAGGGATGAAAATGTTCTAAAGTTAGATTGTGGTGATGGTTGTACAACTCTGTGAATACACTAAAAGCACAGAATGAAACACGTCAAACGGGTAAAGTTTATGATGTCACTACATCTTATGCTGCTAAAAATAACTGCTGCCAGTCAACATTCTGATCATCATCTCAAGCGCTAAAGCAAAATCTCAGAGGGGAAAAACAACAGCATCTGAACACCCAGGACATTCAACTCTTGTTTGTTTTTTTAAGCCTTTGCAATGTTAGAAAATATTCCTAGGTTTGAATAATTTAAATGATATTCTATTCTATCACCCTTCACAATGGCTACTCCAACTTAAGGATTTAGATGAGCAAGCTTGAATTCTTGCCTCTAACTAGTTTAGAAATTACCAAAAAAAAAAAAGAGAGAAAAAGAAAATATTTTGTCCTCTTCACGTACATTGTTCTTGAGTTCCTGAAGTCTATTTTGTCGTAACTGTAACGTGCTTTGTCAGGTGAAGGGACAGAACTGCATCAAGAAGAAAGGATTTGCTGGAGTACGGGCCACCAAAGAAATCAACTGAACACCGGGCACCTCAGAAAACAAAAAATGCCATTAAGAATTCTGCTGGTACCAGAATTAAGGACATGTATATACACACACAGATGTGCACACACACATACAGAAACCAAGCTAATTCAAAAAATGGCTGAGAGAAAAAAAAAAAAAAAACCAGCCCAGGAAATATTGCCCGTTTCACTACTAATTACCAGAGGTTAAGGGGCTGCATCCCTCAAAATACCATTCCTTCACTAAGGCACATACTTTAGGTCAGGTTACCCATCATCAGGGGGGTTTCCCTCCACAGTTTGCATCCATACAAGTACATTTTCTGAACAATAACTTCTCATGGTGATCACATGATTATCACAGTGGCACTGACCTCCCTGTTCTGAGTGCCTTGACACATTCATGCCTGCCCCCCAAATAAAATGAGTTTGGTTTCCTGTAACGGGATGATTAATATAGAAAGGAGGGTAGGGTTTTTTGGGGGGTTTTTCCCTTTTTTTTTAACCACAGAAGAAGCTTCCCTATAAATCAATTTTAAACGGCAAAGCTTTTCTTTTCCTTTACTCCATGGCTGTCTCCAGATATGTCTGCCTACTCAGCAGGAGCAAAAGCCAGAAAGCATGCAGGCCCCAAAGAAAAACACCAAGAGAAAAACACTACAGCAGACTCATGGGGGAAAACATTTACTTTAACAAGCGAAACCAGAAGGAGGATTCCTGCAAGTCTTCGCAAGAGTGGGATTGTTTGAAGTCATAGATTTAATTAATTATACCAACTTTCTCATCTGCTATTTAAGTCATTAACATATCTATAATTTCCATTTGCCTCATTTGGGGACCAAAAGGTATGATTTTAAAATATAACAGCTTCCAGAGAATGGAGGTGTGTTTCCAAAAGATGGCACAACATTGTGAGAACGTGATTCTGGAGCCAGACTAGCTAAATTCAAACCTGTCACTAAGCTGTCTGACGCTGGGCCACTCACATCTCTGTGCTTCCATTTGCATGTCTGTAAAATGAATGGGGACAAGAGTACTTACCTCACAGGGTTGCCGTGAGGACTCAGTAAGATGTATGTAAGCGCTTAATGCCTTGCCCGTGGGAGACCCTCAACATAAGTCAGTTGTTGTGAAGGTGGTTATTCCAAATATGAGTAAGTTCCTGAACAATGACCCTTCCTGCCCACTTCCCTGTTGAAGCAGGATTTTCCTTTATTCAGCCCACCTCCACCAGTCCCTTAATGCCCCTACGGCCTCCAAAGAACTAATGTGATCGCTCTTATCAACAGCAATCAATGTGGTTATGACACGACCACAAGCCACTACACTAAGAATTCCGCTCAGATATCACTCTGATAGTTAGTTAGTTCCTGGGACATAGGGGAAAAAAAAGGGGGAGGGGGGAGGGGTGAATGTGGCACCTTTCTGCTGCTGGTGATTTGGGATGAGGGGAGCTCTTTTACATTTTTTTACAGATATCAGTATTTTCGTCTGACTTGTTTACAATATATTTTTTGTTTAGAATATACTAAGTTTCAATAAACACTATAAAAAAATTCACTTTCAAATTAAAACAACTACTGACCAGGTACAATTCAAAACATTTCCATAAATTCTATCCTACATGTAATTCTTCTTATGGATCTAAGGGAACAAAATAACTACAGCTGTCAATGATCTCCTCTCAGTGAATGACGCACAAAGAGGGGACCTGAAATTGCATTAGGAGAACATGCAGAGATTCCAGACACTTCCTCTCTACGAGTAAGCCACTCCTCTCTCTACCAGTAAGCCACTCCTCTCTCTACCAGATGGCAAGTGACACACCAACAAAACCCACATATTTAAAACAAGTGTAGAAATGTTTATCGTACATTCCTTTCCAAAGCAGCTGCTCAAAAGAATGTACTTGTGCGGCAATAAGGAAATCAAAGTGTATGTCCAACTAATGAAATCTTTTACAAGCTGAGCACTGCACAGACTCCAACACTAGTAGCTGCCAGCTGCTGCCTAAATACTATTTTCCAACATCTTCTGAAGGCTAGTAGTTACTCAAATAGATTTTTAAAAGAAAATGAATGCAAAATATCGTAATTATTAGAAGATTATTATAATTAGACATTCTGTTCTTTCCTTTGATTCAAAGAACAAAGTGGCTCTGCCTGTAGCAAAGAACACACATGCCTTCCCTTGGTGGCTCATTAATCCATTGAGAGGTGACACTGCCTTATGTCATGGAGACCCTGCCCTGAGCGCTGCTCCAACTCCAGCTCTCACCTGAGGTCTCCTGACAAGTCCTACAGCTCTCTTCAGTAACTCGTTCCTCAAGATCCAGGGAAGCAAAAGAGAAAGGACAACCAAAGGATCTTTTCACTTTCTCAAACGCCCCCAATCCACATTCTGGAGAGGAGAATATTTAACCAAAATTCCAAAGTAATTTAGAATTATCAGGATCCCCCTACCCCCTTTCTAAAACAGGTAAGTGATGAAAATTTATTTTACAAAAATACAGGAGCGAAAAAAGGAACTAGAAAGCATTTACAAGATCTGTTCCTCAGATCCCTCTGTAGTAGGTTCTAAAAAAATTTTTTTTGATTCTGATTATCTACTTGAAGATAATTATTTCACTTTGGAATCAACTTATGATTCTTTTTTTTTTTTAACTTATGATTTTTAAACCCTGTTCACTATGCTTCCCTCTCCTACCAGACCAATGACACCTCAACATCATCACTATACCTCCCGCAGTCTGTCAACAGTACCAACCGTGCTGGTGCTACTCAGCATTTTTCGTGATCTTTTCTTGACTGTACAAATAGCATAATGCAAGTACAAAAATACAGGCTTGCAAGTTTATCCTTGTCAAAGAATTAGAGGAACGCTGATTTGCATTTAAAGCCTGACAAATTAATACTAATTTCTGACCTCTGAGAGAGACTGCCTCACACACTATTCTGTGAGTGTAAAACTCATTTTACAAGTTCCCAACCTGTGTGCCGAGTGTTCCCAAACGGACATTATTATCACTGCTCTACACAAGCACTTTTACAAGTTATCCAACTCCAAAAAACTGAAGAGTCTCACAGGTGAAATAAACCTGAGAAATGACCTAGTCCAATTGACCAGCATATGCCTATATCCTGTTTTGATGCTTATAATCACTCTAAGGTTGGTGTAATAGGTACTATCATTTCCAATTTACAGAATCAGAAACTGCGGGTGAGCTGAGTAAATGGCCTAACATAACAGATAAGTGAGGATCGAACATATCTACTATGTCAAGAATAAATTCCCCTCCGAAGAACACTTAAGCATGTTACTGATGCTTCAAAGGGCAAAAAATGGTTCAAATATACTGGTAAACTGGTGTCTTTATTACAATGTCCCTTTATTTCTAAAATAAATATATATACTTCTTAAAAGATTATGTCGAGCTAAAGTTCATATTAAACTGTTTTCTGAAGCATTAAGATACTGCCCCACAGTGCTCCCCGCCACCCCAGAATCCAAGGACTATTGAAAAATCTGGGTGAGAAGGCAGATGAGGTCCACTTGAGGCACCCACAGCACTGCACCGCTGGCACTCAGACCCACCGCAATCAGTGCACCTTAATAAAGCACGAGCATCCCTCTGAAAGAAAAGCCCCGCAAAGCCTCTAGATCAGAGTGAGAGACCGCCTCTGGCCGCCTTCCTGCTTACTATTCTTAGGCATTTCAACGCTGGGCAAAGTCTGGCACCACTGGCAGCAAGATGTTACTGCTGGCAGCGTGACGGACTCCAGCTGCTCCACTGACAGCCACTTTCACCGTGGCCGAGACTGTGAGAAGATGGAGAGGGGGAGAGGGCAAGTCCCCCAGAGCGAGCACGCCACGTGTGCCAGACGCTACGCCAACAGCGACTCATCCAAACCTTGAAAGCCCTGCCTTGGAGGCAGAGTTCTCACTCCACTGAGGGGCAAAGCAAGGCTCTGGGAACTCAGCGATCTGTTCCAAAACCTAAGCCTATGGCACTACGGAGCTGAGAAAAATGCGTTATCTGCAGGGTTAAAGTGATGCATAAGGAAGCCCCACGGTATTTCCATTTGTTACAGTGTGACGTGAGGTGGAACAGAATGTATAACATCACACAGAACAGTCCAGCTCAAAGACCCTCGCTTACCCCATGGCAAAGCTGTAGTTTTACCTTTTTCATAATCTTCGTTACAGCATATTTTCACAAACACATAATTTCCTTGTTTGAAGGGTTACTATACCCAGTCAAACTGCCTTCATTTTTAGTCAGAGTGACACTGGGTCAACCACGAAAGAGAATTTCCAAACCTACCATGTTAAAGAAAAAATCGTGGATGTTACGGGTTGAACTGTGTCTCCCAAAAAAAACATGTGAAGTCCTAACTAAGCCCAGTATCTCAGAATGTGACCTTATTTGGAAACAGGGTAGTTGCAGAGGTAATAAGTGAAGATAGAGTCATACTAGAGTAGGCTGGGCCTTAGTCCAATACGACTGGTATCCTTATAAGAAAAGGAAAATTTAGACAGAGACAGAGAGAGAAGGACGCCATGCGACAACAGCGTTAGATAACGAAGTTATGCAGCTGCAAGCCAAGGAATGCCACGGACTGAGAGCCACCACCAGAAGCTAGGAAGGGGCAAGGAAGGATTCTAGCCAGGGCCTCAGAGGGACCACGGCCCTTCTGGCACCTTGGTTTCAGACTTGTAGTCTCCAGAACTGTTGAGAATAAATTTCTGTTGTTTTAAGCCACCCCACTGGTGACACTTTGTCACAGCAGCCTTAGGAGGAACTAACACAATGGGCTAATGTACACTCCAAGGTACTGCCCAACTGAGGCCTCTCTGACATAGAAAGCCTGAAGTCTGAGGTCCTACTTAACTGTAAGCTACACAGAACTGATCCCATCACACTTGGTTTTGTAACAGAGGCGAGAGCTGACTACAGCACAGAGAGCAGGGTACCGAGCCATAGAGGCTAGGTGGAAGCCAGGTCTTCCAACCAACAGGCAGAAGTAGTAGGGAACCATCCTATAGAGGGACAGGTTGTCCTAATGAACATCATTACAGGCAAAATTATCAAAAACAGACCACAGATATGTATTCCAGTCAAATCAGTAATTTCACATGCTCAACAATGAATTAGCCTCCTCTAGTCTAATCTTTCAAAAGTTTATCAGCTCTGGGATCGATCAACCTGTAACAACCTCAAGGATTAATAATATAATATTATGAAACTTTGAAAATTACAAATGGGCCCCCCAAATTAGTATATTAAAAATGGATTACTTCATTAAATAGTCTTACTTATGTGGCTTCAGGTGGTCATCAGGCAGTTAGGGAAGAGTACAACCTGAATTCCAATCAAAAAGGAACTTGTTATACACACATATTAAAGTTGAGAAAAAAAGGATACAAGATATCCCAACCATGGAGAAATCACTTTAAAAAATACCAAGTTTTTAAGTACAAACATCTGAGAGGTTAGAAAAAAATAAGAAATGGGAGAGGAGCTTGGATCAAATAAAAAACTTCTAGTTTTACTGTAATTTTGGCTGTAAATAGGAGTGAGACAAAGCACTTACAGACAGTTGCTAAAGTACCAGGTGAACTCTTCCTCTGCTCTTTAATTGTCCAGTTTTTGACTGCTTTTGGTCCTGCCTGAGCCTACAGGAGTCCAGTCGCCCACAGAACAGGCATCTAGCTAGAGGAGACACATCTAAGGTTAACAGCCGGACTACAAGCTGACGGATGCCTCCTTTATGAAAAGCAAGTAACTGATTATTAATCTACCAATTCCCACCTGGACTTTAGCTACCACACATAGAAAACAGACTAAAATAAACCTCTACATACTTGCAGTTTGTGTAACATTTCCCAGGCAAGAGATTAAAACCACCGCCTGAAGCAACCAGACCCTGGGAAACGGTCACCAGCAAACGTCTCCCCAGATTGCTAAGGCTGCTTCCAAGGTTGCAACAGAGACAAGGTTGCACGGAGACAAACAATAAAGAGCATGAGAACAGTTTGGCTGAACTCGTGCTGTAAGAATGTTTCATTATGAAAATGGGACAGTGGAGCAATGAGGTAATGAAATATGGGGTTAGAAAAGTCTTCTGGAACCACGGACGTCGCACTTCGGGTTTAGAACTTTGGGGTACATTCTGTGAACAAACAGGGACCATTGAAGGTCTCTGATCTGCTGACAGGTTCACCGAACTAAGATCTGTCAATGTTGTTTGGAAAGGGTGTAAAATGGCTGGTTAACATCTTTCTTTACTGAGGGGATTTTAAAGAATTGTTGCATAGTTACACCATGTATACGTAATATTTTCCTTATCAACTAAAGGGTGGTAAACTCTTTATCCATCAAAAGTTTATACATGCATATTTCATAATAACATTTTTTCCCTTAAAAAAGCTCATATAAACATTTTAGATTTTTTTGGTGCTAGATAATATGTTTTGACATTTAGACAAGACTGTTTCAAAAGACTGCCTACCTAATGTATTTTTGAACATGGACAATCCACTTTTTATTCAAGCATTTATCAATATGTAAATAAATTACAAAGTGACTATAGTTTTCTCCCTGGTTTCACTTACAATGAGAACTTACAATCATTTCACTTACAATCATTTAATAGATACACAGTTCTAACTGCTTTAACAATATCACATTTTTATTTGGAGGATTTACTTTGAACACCTAAGCAAGGCATATTTCTACGTGTAGAAAGAGGGTTGGATAACAGTTAAATAAAGAAAGAAAATTTGGCCAGGTAGAACCTTATCAATGCCTGGTACAATTTTCAATACTCTGAGCCAGGTAGAAAAAGCTGTTAATATCTAACATTTAGTAAGTAAGTGTATCAAAGCTTTATTCTCAGACTTTACATGTATTAAGTCTTAATTCTCAAAACAACCCTGTAAGGCAGTAATATCCTCCTCCACAAAGCTGTTCCTGATCTTTCTACCCAAAATAAGCCCCATCTTACCTGTGAGGAAACCCAAGAACAGAGTGGTTAAATAATGGTAACCAGTTAACAGCTGGTCCCGGGCAGGCTTGAGACCCAGCACCTGGCCTCCAAAAGGCATGCTCTGAAGGCCTGGGCTTCTCTGGCCCTCCTTACAGGCAGTGCCTCATCACCACAGGTCAGGCTGTAGGAGAGAGAACTTGGAAGAGCTCTCTTTTGATTTAAAATACTACCTACCCATCCTTTATTGGAGTCATTTCAGATTTAAAAACACTTGGGTCCTCATTTTCAAATCTGAGACTATGAGTATCACTGTGAAGACCAACACGGGCACTAACTTTTTACCGGACAACGGTCACACTGTGCTGCAGAAGTGGAAGGGACCAATTTTAAAATAATATTTTTAGGTAACACAGTTGAAGCCGGTGCCCACCTGCACAGTGTGGCTAGAACACTGGTAAGAGGTATGCCTTGGGGCTTCCCTGGTGGCGCAGCGGTTGGGAATTCGCCTGCCAATGCAGGGGACACGGGTTCGAGCCCTGGCCTGGGAAGATCCCACATGCCGCGGAGCAGCTGGGCCCGTGCACCACAACTACTGAGCCTGCGCTCTAGAACCCGTGAGCCACAACTACTGAGCCCATGTGCCTAGAGCCCATGCTCCGCAACAAGAGAAGCCACCGCAATGAGAAGCCCACGCACCACAACAAAGAGTAGCCCCCGCTCAACACAACTAGAGAAAGCCCGTGTGCAGCAACGAAGACCCAATGCAGCCAAAAGTAAAAATAAAAAATAAATAAATTTACTAAAAAAAAAAAGAGGTACACCTTGATCCAAATGGATTGGCTGTGGGGACATAACTAATATTACTTCTGCTTTTTAAATTGACAACAGTACTGGGCAAGGAAGAGAAAAAGATTTTGTTTGTTCATTTGTTTTCTGTGTTTAATCAGTGAGTAGGACTATGAAGAAATGAAACTATGTGAAGGGTTTGTTGATTTTTTTTAATTTTGATAAAATGCATATGACATAAACTTTAATATCTTAACCATTTTTCAGGGTACAATTCAGAGGCATTAAGTCCATTCACACTGTTGTGCAGCCATCACCACCATCCATCCACAGAACTCTTTTCATCTTACCAAACTGAAACTACCTAACTTCCCATTCCCCCTCCCCCCAGGGCCTGGCAACCACCATTCTTTCTGTCTCTATGAGTGTAGCTACTCTAGTTACCTCATAAAAGTAGAATCATACAGTATTTGTCCTTTTTTTTTTTACCAGCTTATGTCACTTAGCATAATGTCACCAAGGCTCATCCAATGCTGTATCATGTGTTAGAATAGCCATCCTTTATAAAGGCTGAATAATATTCCATTACACATACGTGCTACATTTTATCTACTCAGCCATCTGTGGACAGTAGGATTGCCTCCACCTTTTGGCTACTATGAATCATGCTGCTATGAACATGTTATACAAATATCTCTTCAAGCTCCTGTTTTCAGTTCTTCAGGGTAGACGCCCAGAAGTGGAATTGCTGGATCATATGTAATTCTATATTCAATTTTTTGAGAAACCACCGTTCGGTTTCCATGATGGCTACATAATTTTGCATTACCAGCAACAGTGCACAAGGGTCCCAATTTCTCCACATCCTCACCGATACTTGTTATTTTCAGGTTTTTTGATAAGAGCCATTTTTTTTTAATTGAAGTATAGTTGGTTTACAATATCATGCTAGTTTCAGATGTAGTTAGGAGCTATCTTAATTAGTGTGAAGTATTATTTGTTGGAATTTTTTTGTATATATTTTTTTATATAAATGATTTATCTTATTTTATATTTTTTGGCTGTTTTGGGTCTTCATTGCTGCGCGCAGGCTTGCTCTTGTTGCGGCGAGCGGGGGCTACTCTTCGTTACGGCGTGCGGGCTTCTCATTGTGGTGGCTTCTCTTGCTGCAGAGCTCGGGCTCTAGGCACGCAGGCTTCAGTAGCTGTGGCTCGTGGGCTCCAGAGCACAGGCTCAGTAGTTGTGGCGCATGGGCCTAGTTGCTCCGCGGCATGTGGGATCTTCCCAGACCAGGGATCAAACCTGTGTCCCCTACATTGGCAGGTGGATTCTTAACCACTGCGCCACCAGGGAAGTCCCTGTTGGATTTTTTAAACACTATTATTTAAGATTGTATCTACGTCAACCAAGAGTAACTATCGTGAAGTTTAGCAATTCATTTTTTCTTTGGTCTTGAGAAGTCCTACAATCTGTGTTGATTAATATTACTACAATGTCACTAAGTAAGATTTTGGAGCATCCACCCAAGTGGGCTTATGAATTGAAAACTAACTGAAAAGGCTTATGAATAAGTTTCTAAACACAGTGTAAGCATTTTAACATCTGCAGCAGTATTACGTTCTGGAATCCCTGGACGTAACAGTAATTATTTTGATCAAGCTCAGACAGGGTCACCCAGTGTCTTCTTATGACACTGGGGAGTCACGTCTGCTTGCAGTCTGGGCAATGTTGTCTGGATACAACAGATGCAATATTGGGAGTGAAAGACTAAGCCAGCACCAGATAATATAAGTAAACACACTAAAAGTATTAAAATTATATTAATAAGATCAACCAGGCAAAAAATTTTATCTCAGGTAGTGTGTATTTGACCTGTAATACCATACAGCTCCTATTAAAGGTTTCAGTGTCTGATTTTTATTCTAATTATAATTTGCTGTTTTATCTCTCAAGCACAATAGTCTGAGAAGATATTAATTATGTACTAGCCATGCAGGTCACAGATTTTGGCTTTGTAAGAAAAAAAAAAGGATCCTCATCTAGACCCTGGTACAGTCTCAACTGGTGGTAATATTATGTAGAGAAACTTTAATTATTAAATAGCCTCTAAATAAATATGTATATTTATTATTTTAATGCTTTAGTAACCTACTTTTTAAAAGCCAATTAAGAATACCAGAAAATGTAACCTAAGTCATATTTGGAATTAACAGAACAAGCATCTTAAAACAGTTGACCGTTAAACCTTCACTACTAGACTAACAGGTCTCTATTTTTTAATATTTTATGATTGCTAGAAGAACTTATAAAACGTATCGACGTGTTTTGATGAAAACATTTTAGTTTCAGTTTTACTTTAAATCATATTTAGATGCTTTAACACCTTTATAAGGAATTTTTAGATAATTTTAATCCATTCCTAGTGATTATTAACACACAAAACAAATAGAATCCAATCAGTTTTACTAACAAAGTTTTAGTGTAAATCTCCAAATTTAGGTATGAATTTTGCAAACGTATTTACTTGGTGGCCTGTACAATTAAAAGACAAAAAACAAGGAGTGATTTTTGGGGGCAGTGATTTGGGGAATAGAAGCCAACAAGTTCCCTAAGTATGGGACACAGTTTTGTTAAAGTTACAACCTCTGTGAGCACATGTCAAGATCCCAAACTGTCCTAAACCAGATGAACTATTTCTTTTAAGACTTGAAACACTGACAAGACTACAGTACTTTTTATTTAGTCTATGAAGGCCATTTTTACCTCAATGAAACTTCATCTGAAGAAAAACTATTCAAAACTCTAGTTGTACCATTTCATTATATTTTAATTTAGTATATTTGGCACAGATCACACTTAAAATTATTAAACGTAGTTGTTACTTTTAAAAGCTAATTTAAATAGAGTTACTTGTTTTACCTGACCAGTTAAAATAGGGTTGACCTGTGCTTGTATGACACTCAGGCTAAGAACAGTTTTGACACTTTTAAGAGTAAAATGAATGGCTAGTGGGAAGCAGCCGCATAGCACAGGGAGATCAGCTCGATGCTTTGTGACCACCTAGAGGGGTGGGATAGGGAGGGTGGGAGGGAGGCTCAAGAGGGAGGAGATATGGGGATATACGTATACATATAAGCTGATTCACTTTGTTGTACAGCAGAAACTAACACAACACTGTAAAGCAATTATACTCCAATAAAGATTTTTTTTAAAAAAAAGTAAAATGAGACACCTGACATGGCTAGCAAATCCTAAAATATTAAATTAAAATATAAATCAAAGTTTTAAAAGGAATTGTCTCTTTTATGCTCCAATCAATAGCAATTTACATTACACACACACACACACACACACACACACACACACCCTCCCTAATCCGGAGAATACCTGATCTAAGTAGAGAATTGTTTCTTCCTCAGTCTCTAGTCAACAAAACACAAGCTCCCTCTTCTGTAGTACAAAGCTGTTCCCTGGGCAGGACCACATTCCCCAGCTTCCCTTTATGTGGGCGTAGTCACAGGGCTGTCCTCCCTGTGGGATGATAGCACCAGTGATGTGAGTCACTTCAAGCCAGGGCTTTTAAGAAGCAGTTATGCTTTCTCCATATTCTCTCTCCTTTCTCTGGCTGAATGCTGAGGGCGCTGAGTCCCTAAAGGATGCTAAAGCCATGATCAGCCAGGACCACCCACAGAAGACAATCCACCTCTTGTGTTAAGCCACTGAAATGTTTATTACAGTTAGTGAAGAAAAACACTGTAATGCTCAACATACACATTGTATATTTGCTGCCTTTCACATTTAACTAACTTCGACTTAATGTGGACATTCTCCGAATCCTAAAACAAAACAAAACAAAACAGCCCTATGAAGACAGACTGTTTATATGGCTGAAAGCCGTCTGTTTGTTCTACCCATCAGCTTTTTCCTTGACAACTGGCTACTGCTGCTTTTTTTCCACTTACTGTACACTCAGATGAATTTTACTTTAAAGCCTCACTATAACTACATTTCAAATGAGCCGAAATTTAAAGCCAGTCCTGCTCCACATATGTAGTTCAAGGGCTGATGTGGCATTGAGATATTAGCTCATTCCATCCAATGACTATGTTACAGAAGCAGAAATTTAAAAGTGGATTGAAACAGCCCCTCTTCACTTCTTTATTGTATATAAAGGCCAACAAAGCATGAGAAGAATAACTTTCACTTAACCTCGAAAATGCTGTACTATCTCCAAAAGTAGAACTTCGCAAAACAATAGAACCTTGACAACTCCAAGAGCTGCATCTTGACACCATCACAGATTCAAAAACATGTCAGTTATGCCACAATGCATGCTCCTGTAACATGGATTGTTTCACACATGACTGGCAAAATGAGAATGACAACAGTATAATGGGGAAATAGTTTTGGTTTTTAAGTGATTCTTCCCAGCATGTTAATGTTTTGAAGCTATCAAGGGCAAGATTTTTCACAAATAATAAAGACTTAGGAAAAAACAAGAATAAGAAAACCGGTGAGAATCTTACCAAAATACCTTCCTTCGGTACGAGCAGTGGTGGCTGGTTTAGTGTCTTCCATATTCCTTATGCTTTCCTCTACCTAGTGATGCCGGGGGCACACATGAAGGCTAAACCCTGGACCAGAGCTTTAATTTTGGTGAAAATGGCCTCCAGTAGAAGCTAATACCTACAAGGATCTACATATCAAAGAAGGAAAAACATGTCCCAGGATAAAATAAGGCCTTGAACCATCTGGATATGAAGCTGAGTGCAAATGTCCCCGATACTACGGTGCTAATATTTTTATTTGGATTGTCATTGTTTTTGTTAGTGTTCTGGTTACAAAGTCACATGGCTTTAAGTAGTCTAGCCTTAATCCTATTTTTCCCACAGCCCTGTTGTTTTTACTGTGTGATTTTACAGAATGAGAGGGTTTTCAGGAATATCACATTATGGTAGATATAGATTATACCACGAATTGAGAGAGTGAACTGCAGATGCCAAACAAATAGACAGAATGACACATTCCAATCTCACAGGGCCCTATTCAAAATCTTGTAACATGCCTGACAAATACCATCTCATTTAACCCTAGACTACATCTTGAAAACTACCGAAAAATTATGTGGTCCCTATCAAATAGTGGAAACCACAAATACGGTCCACAAATGCTATAAACATGTTGTAATTCTCTATTTTTCCAAATTTACAATGTAATTGCTTTTAACTTCAGCTTCGTTTTGATAACTTTTGTTTAATTTGTAAACAGAGTAAAAAGTCCTTCCTTCATGTAGCTTCTCTTTTCTTCCAACCCCAAAACGCGCCATCACGCACTAGGTCTAAGCAAAGCCATTTGAGATTGCTTAAATTTTGAATACATAATTCCTCTCTTGGAATGCATATCTTTTCCTTCAGAGTCAACTTTAATGAAAACTGCCTTACAGAAGGCAAAATGGCAGCATCCTAAACATACAGGGCTATTTATAACTACTATTATAACAGGGCTATTTATAACTACTATTTAGTTTACTACTCAAAAGCTGCGTTCCTTATAACCAAGCAAAATGACAGATATGGAGTTCTGTTCATTTTTATCCAGAATCACAGAGGAGCCAACCCAGTATACGGTGTGCCTGCCCATACATCCTGTGTCCCTCTCTGCCAGCTGTTATCTCTCCTAGAAGTTCTGACCTTGAGCTTCCCAGTTACAAGGAGCCTGGGTTTTCTCACCACTGCCACAGTACATTCCTAGATGGAGCTCAAAGGATGCTATTTTGGTGTGTGTAGATTTTAGGGGTCCCTGTTGATCCACTGTACTAAATATCTTACAGCAGGGAAGAGTAAAGACTGTAAAACCCCTTCCCAACCCCTCCCCTAGCTATTCCTCCCTGTGAATCCATCAAGCAAAATGCAGTTAGGTCATTTTTCTTCTCTGCTTCCTTCATTCCTGTCTCTAATGACACTTATTTAATACCTATTAGGACACTTCTCCCCTTTCATTCACCAGTTTCTTTTTAGGAATCCTATCCTTGGCACCAATTCTAACAAATATAACATTTCTGAAAATTTGAGACATGAAATTCACTCTGCACTGAATATCAATTTTCCCAACATAATGAAATGCCTCTAACCTGGCACTTTTAGAGCACCAACAGTGATCATTTGTGTTAATAATGACCTTGAAGTACTTCAAACTTCCAAAGAAGCTTCTGAATCAAAAGGAATATTCAATTATATGCGGTACAGTTTTAATGTAAAATGCCTTTACAGTATTCTAAACCTTAAGTATAAGCCATATGCCATAGTATATGGCAAATATAGCTGCCATTTGATTAATACACACTTTCACCAACTATTCCAGCTAAAAGTAAGGTCCGATCAGAGACTGTTTAAATACTGGTGTTCCATTAAAATCATCATCAGCGCTTCCTTTATTCATTCCACCCCTCTATATCTGATACGCCTAGTGCTCAAGTTCACACACACACACAAAAAAAAATTCCCAAGTGATTCTAATATAAACTCCTTCTCCCTGAGAACTACCGCTGTAAATACTGGTAGAAATCAGCCTATAGAAATGTGGTTCTCATCCCTGTCTGTGCACTGCTTGGGGATCTTTCTGAAAACACAGGCTTTTTAAAATAGATTCTAAGGCCCATCCCAGACCTACTGGATCATAATGTCTTATGGTAGAACCCAAATATCTGACTCCTCAGGTGACCCCAAAGCACAGTCAAGTTTGAAAACAACTGCTTTATAACCTTAAGGAAAGAGCTACTACTCTTGGTATTTCCAACAGGTAAACAGAGAATCAACATATGGGTGCATCTTGTCTGCAGAGTTTAATACACTAGAGTTGAAATCAGAGGTCTCAAAGAACCTCAGCGTGTACATCAAGAGGCCCCAGTGGTTCAAGAATATCATTCCTCCACTTTCAATAAGCCAAGACAGCAAAGTCCCAAAGTAAAGCAAAGTAATTAGTGAGAAGAGGCTCCGGATCCTTACAAGAGACAGAGAAAACTGCATGTATTTTGCCATCAGTGAGATCTGGCTTCAAAACTTTCCTCCACCAGTTACCAGTGACTTATCAGATTACTTAACCTCTCTAAACCCATTTCTTCATCTGAAAATGGGCACAAAAAAAACTTACAAAAATTTAAACGAGACATTTGTAAAAAAAAGAATTTCTAATATAGTTTCCTTTCCACCTTAGTAATTTCTATGCATCCTCCACTCTCCTTTGAGTCATACACTCTAACCTGTTATATTAGCCCTTATATCACGTTATTGCCGTTACATACAGAGAACACATGAGACATATTTCAAATTTGTTCCTCCAAAACTAACATGAAGTTTAAACTGTCTACTGACAACCAGCTGAAAACCCACCAGTGCCTAGATTCATAGTAACTTCTTCAGGACAGAATTTTTTTTCTTTAACTCTCAGGTCCTGATTCCAGTACAGCAACGTCTCTCCAACTTTAGAGACCTAAGAACGACTAGGGAGCTTGTTTAAAATACAAATCCTACCTCCCACCAGCAATTCATAATTGATTCAGGCAAGGATTCTCAATGGCCACTAAAACTATTAGGTAAAAGGTTGTCAGCAAATAGGCCTTGACACCTTGCCAAAAGTCTTACTCCACAAGTTACTTACTGACTGCAAAGGGGAAAATGTACCTTTATACAGAAGAATCTGGCAGTCAGAACCCTAACCAAGAGATAAAACTTAGCATCATGAACAGTGAGATGAATCAGGTTATAATGTGATATGATGCAAATATGAAGTGGAAAGCAGTACTTTTGACAACAGTATGTAGTCTGAATATAATCAAGCCCCTAGAAGCACCTTCAAGTTTACCCGGAATACAGAGGGCAGATGAAACTTGGAGGAAACAATCAGGCAATCCAAAATATGGAACATACAAGAGAAGTGGCCCAGACTCTGCAAAAGTTAACATCATGAAGAAAAGAAAAATTTAAGAATTGTTCTAGCGTTAAAGAAACATAAAAGCAATGCTGATTAAGCAATTTTGATTAATCCGTGTTGGGAGGGAGAAAACCTATAAAAGACATTGTTGGCGACAAATGAGCAAATCTGAACATGAAACAACTATTAGATGATTTTCTTGAATTATGGAATAATTATGGGATTACCATTAATTTTCTAAGATGGGATAATAGTATTATAGCTATGTAGAATTAGTCTAATTATTTAGTATTTGAGGCAAAGTATGGAGAGGTGCAACCTCATGATACATGTTAAACACACATAAAGCTATCTATGTTAATTACAGACTCCAGGTAGTTGGTAATGGGCGTTCAATATACTCCTCTATCTCCCTGTACGCTTAAAAGTTTCCATAATAAAGACGGCAAAAATACACATTCCCTGGTCCATCTCCCTGAGGTTCTGATTCTTTAAGCCCATAGTAGACCCACAAATCTGCATTCTAACAAGCCCCAGGCCTATCCTAATACAAGAGGTTCTCTGACCACTCTAAGAAACACAGCCAAAGAAAGAAAGCAGAAAGCGTCTGCTGTCTGGAAAGGCCTGGGTTCCTAATTTCCTGCCAGCTCTATTTTATCACCAGGCTTTCCAAGCCATGAATTTGGTGTCTTCCTCACCTTTGCCATCTTTCTTCATGTGTACAGTATGTTTAAGAGAGAATCAAAAAGCGGACATAATGGTGAAAGAGAAACTTTCTACTCCATGTACCTATGATTCTTTGAGAGCATCTGGCCAGGGTAAACAATAACTATCAACTCTTCCTCCCTTCCCAGGGTGCTGTGAAGAAAACTGTTATGTTTACCTTTCTGTGAACTGAATATTTAAATTTCTTCCTAGAAATGATTTGATGGACATATAATCCATGCTCTGTATATTAATGACCAATATAAAACAGAAATAGCTTTCTCACAGTTAAAAAGAAAAAAGACCAAAATATTGCATACAAAAGTTATTTTTAAAACCACTTGTTTGATATTTCAGGATAAAAGCAATATACACGTAAAGACACTTTTTGTTAGCAATATGCAAAATACCTTAGGATACTGTCATTTGTTTTAAAGTATATTAAAATACAGTAATGCAATATACCAAGATTTACCCACATTAGACATACAGAAAAGAAAAATCTAAAGCTCAATTTTATGTACAAATGTGTTCTTGTCATAATATTCACTGAATCCTTCAAGCAAATCACGTCTTTTCCCCAAATTCAACTTAAACCAAAAAAGTACCTATACCTTCATCTAATAAAATACAAAACGCAAAGAAAGCTCACTTAGAATCATTTCCTAAAACAGCTCACAACTGACAAGAAAGCTATCATTAAAAAAAAAAAATTTTACAAACATTAACTTTTCAAAGTTAGAGAATACATATCAAACGATAAATTGCAGTAGGAGATTTTGAGGTTCCTCCCCAATTAGAAATTAATCTAGGTAAACGACTCAGAAAAACCTCCAAAATATGTTAGATATATGCATTGCTTTAGCTTAACCTAACAGTAAAAAATTTTAAACATAGGATTATAAAAGGACACCTTAACGTAATTTTAGCTGAAATTGCAAGTTCCCAAAAGTAGCTAATAAACCAGGATAACAAGTTTCTCAGGAAGTCTTAGCTGCTATAAATTTTAACATTAGCTAACAATATATACATAATGCCTCTATAGGTAGCAAAGTGATTACAAGTAATGAACATTTTTTATATTAATAAGTCAAAATAATACATGATAGGACTTCAAAGCAGTTCCTGAGAAATCCACATTTTTAAATATGTTAATTGTTCAAACTAGAGTCTGAAATTCCTTGTTTAAAACTTCAGAATGCTAATACCTATAGCATAATAGACTTTCTAAAATTGAGGGGTCTGAAAGATCAATCAATTTAACACCTTATTTGATAAATACGAGGAAATGGAGGCCAGAGTTCTTTTGAACTTGCAGAATGATAAACCTGATTTCTTAACTCCAATGTTCCCTTTATACTATTGCTGTGTCCTGTGGTGTTTTTCTTTGTTTTTGTTTTGTTTTGTTCTGTTTTTTTGAGTATCTCCAGTAGTGGTAAATAGTGGATTGTCTTTCGGCAAAAAACAAAAGTCAGTGAACTTCTTAAACGAGGCTATATTTTCATGATTTTAAAAAAATTAATTCTTTGAAATGCACAATTTCTGACTGGAAACTAGGTAAACAGAGTATCACAAGGAGTAAAGTTTTAACCACAATCTTGTTTGCAGAAAGCACACTGTAAATCAAACCAACCCATGACAAAAATAGCAACAATTGAGACAGTTTATTTCTTTTTGTATCCCACCTAATCTTTCCAACTCTCCAGAATTTATCCATTACATAACGCTAACTAATTGGCCTTAGGGATAAAGTTTGTAAAAGCAAAGCGAATGATGTTAAAAGGCAGAAATGAATTGTTCATGATTTCTGACATGTGCCTACTAGGTTTCTGGAATGTTAGCCTTCTGCAATACAAATTTGGTGTTCTGTTTCTAGATCATTCTGGAAATACTATCCTTCAGCACTGTTTGCAATTTTACTCAAAGTGTGCCATTTTTTCATCACCTTCCCTTGAAAATTCACCATAGTTGTCAAGTTTTTACTGTTTCTGTTCACTCAAAAATGAGAAATAATCTTCAGAGATGCTTTCTTCATACTCGCTCTCCTTTAGGTAAGTAGCTCGTTGTCTAAATATAACTCTTCTACCCTTACAACTCATCATGTATTTCCACGATTTTTCAGGTAGGGGGAGGAGGAAGGGAGTAACTAGATGAGACTTTATGTTGTTAAATTTGTCCCTTTTTTCCTTGATGGTATCAAAGCATCTTGCCCTTTTCACGATTATAAAATTATTATCCTACCTTTTCTTCTAGTGTTTTTACAATTTAATATTTCATGTTTACACTTTTAATTCTTTTAGAATTTTTGTTTATGTAAGGTAGAGCTATTTTTCCCCCAATTGCGTAGTCAATCGCCTCAATACCATTTGATAAATAATCTTTTTTTCCTTCACTGGTTAGGAATGCCACCTTTACTGTCTACTAAATTCCCACAAACCTGTCAATCTCTCTCTTTACTCTGCGTCAACACCTATTTGCTTAATTCCTCTGCCAGTCGCACATTGATCTAATTACTGACACTATGGCACATTCACTTCTGACAGAGGAACATTTTTCTCAACATTTTTCTTTTGAATCTTGAAAGGTTTTGACTACTCAAACAAATTACTTTTCTCCGAACAATTTTCCTCAAGTTTCCCCTCAAAAAAATCCCACTGAGTTTCTTTTGAACCAGAATTCCATTAAACATACGGACCAAAATGGGAAAAAAAAAAAGATTTTTACAATATAGAGATTCCCATCCAGTAATAAGCCGATACTATATAAAGTCTCCTACACACACGGACACACACACACAAATACACATATACAATCTTTTATCGTGACTAGGACTGGTATCCTGGCCCCACGAGTGAATTTCCTTATTTGAAAGGTAACATTTCCATTCCTAAATCACAACATCTTAGAGCTAGAGGGACATTACAGATCACTTAGTCCAACACCTCTTGTAATCGCGTTGTTTACCTCAAGCCTACTTAAGAGAATCATTTCAAAATTAATTTCCCCTTTACATGCAACACAATCATAAACGTGCTGTTTGAATCACATAAAAGGCAGAGAAGTGAGCTACATTTATTGAAGAACGCTTTGAATTTAGGAATCCTTTTAGAATACGATCCATACTTAGGCTCAAAGAAAAAAACACTGAGTACTACAAGTGCATACACTTGAGACAGCCCCAAGTACTGTATTTAGACACTCATGTTTCCAAGGTAAAGTCATTTTGTTATGGTGTTGTCCAGGAACCAAGCTTCACAATACCAAAGCATTCCATTCCCAACTGTTCCATCCTATTTATTAAGAACACAAAGCCAATAACAATCTCTAAATGGAATAAGCCTGAAACCCAATTCTAAAAGTGCTTCTCAAGCCTGGCTGCCCATCTGATCACCTGTGGAGCTTCTAAAAATAAGACTGCTTGGGTCCCACCCTGGGATTCTTCCTCAGCAGGTCCAGCAATGCTCAGGCATTTTTTAAGCTGTAGTAGGTTCTATTCTCAGCCAGAGTTAAGAACAGCTATTCTAAAATATTCAATAAGAACAAAGCCCCATAATTTTCCAAGTATCCCTACACTGAGGGAGGGTGGGGGGGAGATAAGTTTAAAAAGCGTCTTCACCAGCCCAGCAACATTTGCTGCTGATTAGAGAGAGCTGTGTCCCCATATTACATCAAAGTGTTGAAATGGAAAGAATGCTAAAACAAAGCTTTAGATTGTTTACAGACTGATGACCCCATTATGGCAGGTGAAACACCGCTTCCTTCCTCTCACTTGAAGGCAACCCCCTCCTCCACCTCATCTCCCAAGATAAAGAACAGCTGACGTTCACTTTAAAAATGGCAATAAAATTCAGGTTTTAATCTTAATTAAAATTTTTAAATCTTTAAAACATACCCATAAATGTAAATACATAAAAAGGGAGATTAATGATTCGGTTGCAACATCAAGACATTACATGAAATTTTAGTCAAAGAACTTGCTTCTTGACTGCAGTGAGCTGCCAACACACTAAGCACCCCCTAAAAGTAGCAGAGAAGCAAAGAAAAGCCGATACACTTAAGGAAAAAACTTACACACAATAATGCAATATGCAAACCTGTTTCTAAGCTCTAATCCTCCAAGAAAATGATCTCACTTTCTAATAACAACACACTGTACTAAACTGAAGCCTGGTGCGACCCCTATTCCTGGTATGGGTGACTCATAAACCCGCTATCCCTGGGAAAAGCACCTGAAAAACAGAGCACATAAAGGTAGACAGTAAGTTCCACGTTAAGTAATTAATTAGGGAAGGTAAAGCATGCATTAAACAGACCTTAATCACACAGTAGTGCTCTGCAAAACAAGGTTCACGAAACCAAATCATCCTACAGGCAACTACTCTTCCATGCTCCAGTTCTGGCCCAGTCAAAACTATTTTCTTACATTCTGTGAAGTCATTTGGTGAAACAGATGTCAAGTATTTTCCATCTTGATAGGAAAGGCAACATGCATAGAAATTTACCACCTTAATGTCAAGAGAAACTAATTTTTCTTAAATAAGCACTGTGCTTTTGTTCACGTGAGTCAAATAATTTTACATTTAAAAAAAAAAGCATATGAAGAGACACGCTTCAGGGTTTAACGCCGTCAGTTTTGACAACATACTTCACCAACATCTTTTCTTAGAAGTGTGGCCCAAATCAAATTCTTAGACCTTAACCTTTATGTCACATGACCACATGAAATAAAATGTAAGTAGCAAATATGATTAAGGGAACAAACTGTAACCCCAAAAGATCTGCAGAAAAAACTGAGATGATGTATGTTTATACCCACTGACAAGTCTGCCAAGAGATTAAAACAAGAAAAGAATAAACACCTTTCTCCAAAGCTTTTACTTATGAATGGTTTCCATGCAAGCCACATGCCTAGCAGGTGTTAAAGAGCAGACCCTGCTCCTGGAGTATCTCCAGTAAAACAAGCTTACTGGAAAAAAATAAAATCCTTCCTCAGTAAATATTTCTTTTGAAGTATAGTATGTTGGAATAAATAACTTAGATGAATTAGCATGTCTTTTAATACCTTAACTTTATAAAATATTTAGACATATATTCTAATCTTGAAAAAGGACCAAAAAATTTAGACATAGTAAAATCACAAGCGTCTTTTCAAAATATATATATATTATATTTACCACTACAGACTCTGAAAGTTCAATAAAAATCTGGAAAAATAATACACTGCCCTGTTTTAAACAATTATAAAAGCTAAATTCATATTTAAAATGTACTTTTCAGTTTGTCCACAACTGGGACTTCTACTACTTTGCCAAATACAATTAAGGTTTAGGTCAATGGCGGGGGATTATTCTGCCTAAAAAATTTGTGAAACAGAACTCCAATTTCAGTATGTCCCAAAAGCTTACTACTAATAAATATCTAGGATGGATTACATTAGAAACAATTCTCTCAGGAATTTTAACCTGACACCAAGGTTTTGATTGCCCACATCTCGACGTCTAACATGGAGAGATAGGTGACTTTCGGTACAAGCCTACTTATTAATTAGATGCTGTTAAATTTTACTACTATTTCAAAATCTCTCCCCATACTTTTTGTCCCTCTCCCTTCATATCTTTGCATCTTACCAACCTGCAAGAAACCAAAAAAAGGTATCCCCCATGTTAAACACACTATCTTTGATTCAGTATGGATTGGGGAGTTTTTAGATTTAGATTTCAAATTCAAAACATATGTCAAAATTTTCCTTGACCCCATATTAGGCTCATAATCGCTAAAAGTTAATCAATCATCTTTTTTTCTATTTTATTCCCTCTCTTCTTATAAACCTATCAGCAGGAAATAAATTATCTGCAGACAAACAGAGCAAGGAAAAAAGGTTGCTTGGTTCAATCTAGGAACACCAGTAAACAACCCTGAGAGGACCAGGAAAATCAAGAACCACTCACATGTCCCCTATCCTGAATTTGCATGTAAATTCTGCAGGACAAAGTTCTTGCATGCTCTTTCGTGATTCGACTTAATTCATCCCCATGCTTTCTGAAATGTTTTTATTTAAAATTCTGAATAGAGACCTAGACAAACAATTCAAAACACGCTGAACTTTATTTCAGTTAACCTGAGTACATACCAGTAAACTGAAATTCTGAGCACCTAAAATCTCCTACTAGGAATAGGTGCCTGAGTGGTGTAGGCAAAATGTCTTCTCACAGAAGCAACGTACCTGAGGAGCTCTAAATAATTTCTCTTCAGTAAGATTTTTTTTCTTGCAAACGCTCACCCACAACTCACTGTTTGCAGAATACACTCAAGCTGATTTAAGTTGGAGGGCACAGATTTACCAACGTTTTAATGGAATCATTTCCTTAGTTTAGCCAGTTAAGCTATTAAAAAAAAAAAAAAATCTGCAAGTGGTTTTTGAGGGATTCACCTGGCACATGGGAAATTTACAAGAAGGGAAAGAGCCCCAGGGCTAAGCTTGGGGCTTGTGTAAACATAAATCACCTGCGCACTGGCCTGGCTACCAAAAACAACGTTCCTCCAGAAGAGATGTCCAGGTGGCTAAGTCATTTTCTGGAGGTGAGAGTTAAAAACAAACGCTTACACTTATCACATATTATACAATTTTACCTGTCACTAAGAAAAGGGCACGTCTAATCCAGCAAAAAAGTCATTTTTCCTTCAAGGAGAGCAGCGTTTTGGAGTCCTTTGCAGGGGATGGGGGTCGCAGGAAGGGGTGAGGGGGCGTGGAATAAAGGAGCGCTGAAAGGAGAGACAGCCAGGGGGGTTGCACAGAGCCCCACACAGGCCACTGCGGAGAGAAGACGGGGAAAGAGGGGAAGATGTCTCACCGGGGCACAAAACCGAGTGCAAACCGGCTGGAAGAAGGAAGGTTCCCCCAGGAGGCGAGCTAGGGTGCAGATAAAAAGCGCTAGCGGCTGGTTACCTTGGGATACAGGGGCAAGGGACCACGGGAATATAGAGATCTACAGAGACAGAGGGGAGGGAGGATGAGGCAGGGTCTCCGCTAAGTGCGAACCAGGGATGAAGACAAACAGCGGGACTTGGGCCTCCCCGGGCCAAAAGGCGTGGCCAGGGATCCAGACCGCACGATGGTCTTTTTGAGACGCCAGGGGAAGTGCGTGGCAAAGCCCTCCTTCAAGACCCCGTGCCAGGCCCGTCCGAGGGGCCCACCTGCGGGGCCCCTCGAGGGCGGAGCGCACTCCGGAGGGCTCCGGCCTCGCCCGCGGGGCCCTCTGCAGGGCCAGCTGGCCAGGCCCCCGCCCCCACCCCCGCAGTGCTCTTACCTCCACACCTGCCCCATCTGCAGCAGGTGGATGACCGACAGCCAGATCCACACGGAGAGGCGGCAGAGGCGCTGCGCCGCCGGCGTGGCCGGGACCCCTGCGCCATGGCCGTAGACGGCCCCCATCATGGGGGGGCCCCGGCTGCTGAGCCCCTCCACGGCGCCCAGCCCGCCGCCCGTGTAGTCCTGCACGAACCAGCGGAAGCTCAGGCTCTGCACCAACAGGGACGGCACCAGCACGAAGAAGAGGGTCAGCCCGAAGTAGCCGTAGTCCCCCTTGCGGTAGTAGTCGAGGGCGAGCCACAGGTCGGTGCCCACGTCCCCGAAGAAGACTAGCAGCGCCAGCACGATCCACAGGCAGTCGAGCCACGGCCGCTCCACCTGCGGCGGCTGCGGCCGCTCGGCCGAGGGCGTCGGGGGGTGGCGGCCGGCGGCCGGCTGCAGCGGCTGGTCCCCCCCGTCGGCGGCGGCGGCGCTGCGGCGCGGCGTCTTGCCCAGGAGGGAGCGCAGGCAGGCGGAGCGGCAGCCCCAGTAGCACGAGGAAGTGTTGCAGCAGTGGCAGATGTGCAGCGAGCTGCTCTCGCCGGGCTCGCTGCCGTCGCCGCCGCCGCCGCAGCCGCCTCCCCCGGGCTCCCCGTCCTCCTCGCCGCCGCTGCCCACCGCTTCGTCCAGGTTGTGCAGCTGGGCGAAGCCCACCCCCACGCCACCGCCATCGGATTTCGCCGCCATCTTGACTCTCTTCCCAGCTCCGGAGGTTGGGGGGGGAGGGACGGGTGGGGGGGGGGGAGAAGGCAGGGAAAGGGGGGGGAAACGAATGGAGAGGAAGGGGGGCGGGGAGGAAGCGGGGGAGCAAACGAACGAGGGGGGAGTGGGCCAGGGAACCCCCTCCGCTTCCGGGTAGTTGGCGTCACTTCCGGGCGAGCCCCCCAATCGCACGGCGCCCGCAGCTCCCCAGCCCTACCCTCCCGGCCAAGATGGCCGCCCTCCTGTGCCTCAGCTGCTGGGCGGGGGACCGGGGGGTTCACCCCGCCAGGGCTCCCCTTCCCCTCTTCCGTTGACCCCGAAACCCATCAGGTTGACCCCTCGGCGTTTCTGAATCCCGCTGGGCCGAGTGAGGCGGTCCAAAGTGATCCCTGGAGGGGGCAGTGCCAGACGTTTTGGGGTCCCCTTCCTCAGCGTCGCAGCTCACAGCTTTCCTCCTGGAGAAACGCCCCCTAACACCCTCCCGGCTGCTGGCGGAGGGGCGGGACCTGTGAGGGAAGGGGCGGAGTTAGTGCAAAGCAGGTGATTACGTGTCACTTCCGGGAGATAGGATGACCTCATTGTGTAGTTAGACGCCCCCCCCCGCCCCCCCATCAAAATGGCTGTGTCTCACCTCTTTGGCTGATTCTTTTCCTTTTTTGATTTTTTTCTTTTAAATTTGTCTCCTTTTCTTATTTTGAGGGTCTTTAGAAATTGTATAAGTCAGTTTAGATTCCCACACATAACTGATTCTCACTTCTATTTAGACAACTCCCTTCTCTTTTACCTCTGTTGACCCCCTGATTTTCTTGTCACTGATAACTTTACCATCTTTTGCAATAAAGTTTTCACCATTCCCTTAAGAAAAGTGCAGGCAAAAATCCAGTGATAACCAGCCTGATTGGGTCTTGAAAATTACAGCGAAGATTGAATTGGCATATTGTGACCTTGAGTGTATTTTCTTCACCATTAAAATGTATTTCTACCAACTTTTTTTTTAAGTATGCAGTTTTTCAATTCTGTGACCTTAATTTGGAAAATTCAGAACTAGCCAGGGTTTAAGCTGTGTCAGTTACTTCTTCAAGCTTTTGGATGTGTGAAAATTGCCTTTTAGAATTTTTTTGATGCTAAAGATCTGTCAGTAAACATGGCTTTAAATAAGTGAAAATGTTATCAATGTGCTATATCATTAAAATAGGTGCAGGGTACACTACTTAACTAACAATTTACAAAAGTGAAGCAGCACTGAATGGATTTGAATTACAATGATCTTCTAGTGAAAGTATATTTGAAGCCAGATAGAGAAAGCTACATGGTCACAATTGTTACTGATCAGGTGAATGGAACATTTTGGAGTTAAAAGAAAAAATTTTCTAACCCTGAATTTTCTCATTGACCTCTCTGGATTTTTGTGCTCATTTTTCTGATTCTGTCTACTTCTTCCTTCAGTAAAACCTTCTAATCATGCCAATAATTTTCCTTCAAATAGGACAAATTAGGTAATATTTGTATGGCATTGAGGTTTCGGGGAAGAAAGATGCCTTTGAAATTTTCAGTATCATTATTCTGAGATATAAAATATTTAACACTATAGCTCCTAGTTAAATTTGGGGGGTGGCAGGGCAAGGTGAGGATTCCATATTTTGGTACACAACTTTTCATGGGTATTTATGCCAAGCTAAAAGCTGTAAAGACTTTTACAGAAAGTACTCAAAGAGAATTTTTACCTTTGCCATTTGAGGGGGGAGGGGGGGAAGAAATAATCCAAAATCTACTTTTGGAAACTTGTCACATAAGGGTATCCTTTTACTTCACACTATAATTTAAGCTTCCTTGTTCCTATGGGCGTAAAACTTATAGCTAGCGGGTAAGGATTAGTCTGCATTTAGATGAGATTCTGCTTCTTTCTTTACTGAATTTGAGTTAATAACACCTTTAAAAGATGGCATAGCTGTAGAGTAGGACTGCTCAGGTTTGGATCCCAGTTCCACTAAAGTAACAACATGAATAATGTGAACAAGATAGTTAACCTCTTTAAACCCCAGTTTCCTCCATTATATAAATGGGAATATAACAGTGGCTTCTTTGAAAAGTTGTTCGGCAGGGCTTCCCTGGTTGCACAGTGGTTAAGAATCTGCCTGCCAATGCAGGGGACACGGGTTCAAGCCCTGGTCTGGGAAGATCCCACATGCCGCAGAGCAACTAAGCCTGTGCACCACAACTACTGAGCCTGCACTCTAGAGCCCGTGAGCCACAACTACTGAGCCCATGTGCCTAGAGCCCATGCTCCGCGACAAGAGAAGCCACCGCAATGAGAAGCCTGCCACCACAACAGAGAGTAGCCTCTGCTCACCGCAACAAGAGAAAGCCCGCTAGCCACAACGAAGACCCAATGCAGCCAAAAATAAATACATAAAACAAATAAATTTTTTTTAAAGTTGTTGGACAGATTAAAGATCGTAGTCTATTCAAAGCTCTCAACACATGCCTGATAGGTAGTAAGCACTGGATTAATGATAACTATTATTATTATTGCTATTATTGTTATTGCTATGTTCACATATGCCAACGTAGTTACTTAAATTCTATCATCCAGTAGATTTGGTATCTCTAATAAATGAAAGCATTTTCAAATACTTCTAGGAAATAGATGCAATTAATTTGTTTTTAAATACATTTTCTCTATTTGAGCCTGTGAGCCTGTGAAATGAGATAAAAAAGCAAGCAGCAATGACATATTTACGATTTTCTGTTTCTCTGCCCTGAAAGAACATAATCTACTAGTGAAATTAGCTAAGTAAATTACAGTCACTATATAAGGCAGACAAATGAGGCTAAGTCAAAAGGGTTTATCACAATTGAAGTTTAAAGTAGATATATAAGATTCACAGACTGTCAAGTGATTTCAACTTTACATTTGCTGTTTCAACAATTTTACCATTCTGCCTTCTAAGGAAGGGATACTTTCTTATCCCAGGAGCTTCTAAAATTGAAATCAATGATAATAAACCTCTCATGAAGACTCATTGAAAGGTTAACATAAATTTGGACTGTGCTATGAATGGTACTTTTTTTTTTAACCTAGAATTTTGGGGCAATTAGATGTCCAAGCCAGTCCAGCATTTAGCACAGTCCTGAACACATAGTGAGCACTCTATAGATATTGGTTAAATGAGTGAATTAATTAATCTTTCAGGTAACTTAAATTTACCCTTTGAAGTGACTTTCATTGCATTACTTTACATTTTGTGACTTAAATCTTCACAAAACTCAGTTGATATGTTACAGAGATATCTCAATTCTTTAGTAAACCGGGGGTGGGGAAGGGAATAAAAGAAATGCATTGCCCACTGGTCTGCTTTCTTACCAGCTCACCAATTAACCCTTTCTTGATGATTTGCCCTTAAGGTAGCCTTATGCTAAGAGGCTCTGACTGTCTATGGGCCTGCTAAAGAGGCCCCCAGGCCTACTGGTCACTTTTGTTGTTATTGTTGTTTCTAAATAACAATTTTTTTATGCTCTGCTTTTCATCATTCAGTCAGTTAACAACTTTGGCCCCTGTTATTTCCACTTGGATATAGGCTGGGAAGCCAAACCACAAAAGATGTTGTAATAACATGTAAAATAATAGTAAATAGATTTTTAGAGCCTTTTCTATGAGTAAAGTGAGACAGATTTAATATATGGAAATTGTGGCGTACATTTTGCTTGTTTAGAGAGAACTTTGGGGTTTTTTGTCCCAATTCTCTGTTATTTTCAGAAAGGTAAAGAGGGAAAGTTAGTGTCGAATGCCGTTTTGTGTTAGTCACTATCCCAAACATTATTCCATTTAATCTTACAACAGTCCAAAAAGGCATGGGCATTAGTGTCCCCATTCTAATGGTCTAGAAAACAGGTTTGAATCAGCCTCATGACACCCAGAGTCTCACCCTTAGGAGGTAGGGTAGGCATGGATTAGACTCTAAAGCCTAAACCACTTACTCTACCCTTGCCCTGGGCCAGACAGCTATTGGCCCCTCGAAATGAAGTCAGTGTTACTGGTTTAGTCACTGGAGAGACCCTATTATGTAAGATGCTGATACACATCTGAGAGACAGGACACTTGAATTCCAACATGAGGATTTGCCCCAGCAAAAGCATTGTAAAGGGGCTTACTACATTCTTCACAAGATTTTCCTAATTTGAGCCTAGGTAAAGCCTCACAACCAGTTGGTGGATGTCATCCTTATTGATTCTATTCCTTGTATCCAATCGTCTTCTCTAGAAATAGGACTTCTTTGAGCACTGCAGAGTAAACACAGAGAACCCATTATCCTGAGAAGCTCTATTTCTATATTTGATGTTAAGAACTGAAATTTTAACAAGCCCTCTCACACATTCCTGCTGGTGTTACAAAATGGTACAACCTCTATGGAAGGGAATTTGGCACTATCTATCAAAATTGCAAATGCAATCACCCTCTGAGACAGCAGTCCCTCTTACAGGAATTTATCCTACAGATATGCATGCACATGCCAGAAATTACATGTGGCCAAGGTTATTCATTTAACATTGTTTATAATAGCAAGAAAAAAGATGGGAGAGAAAACAAATGAAGTGTCAATCCAAAAGAAGACTAGTTAAATTAGTTAGATTGCGGCATATCTACACTACAGAATACATGCAGTGATACTGTAAATTTACACTTTTCTTTTTTAGTGATATAGAAAGAGTTGCAGTATACTTTGTTCTCCAAAAAGAGTAAGGTGCAAAACAATACAGCTTGCTATGTTTTCTGTAAGAAAGGGGAAGGGATAAGATTATCTATTCTTATTTGCTTGTATTTTCATAAAGCAGCTCAGGAAGGATACCACACACACACCCAAAAAAATTAAAGTGATACCTATAGGATGGTGGTAGTGGTAGGAAGAAATGGGAGGGATGGGAGAAAGGCAATAAATGTTTGAGGGAGGGTTTTGTTTTTGAGGGCTGCAGAGTGAGCACACACATGCAGGGTTGCAGAGACAGGTAGGAATGAAGGGGTAGGCACATCTGTATTTTTGGGCAGCAGCTCCACTGAGGAGTATTTTGTAAATGTTTCTGTCTCTTAAGAACTCTGTCATCTGTGAATTGACTTAAACCCTTCTTGAATTTTCTTATATTTCTATAAGGATTAGAGGAAGTGGAGGAGAAGAGCTGGAAGAGTTAAAGAAGGCATTGTGGGGGAAGGGAGAATTAACCCCAAAAGTTGGAGCAATGGGCAAGGAGGATCTAGATACTGGTTGGTGTGAGGCAGGGATTCCATTGGCTCTAGTCAGGGCATCAGGCAGTCCAGAGACAAGGATTTGCGTAGACAAGAGATCAGGCTGGAGAGCAAGGATGAGAGAGAGGGATGGGGAGACTAGAAAGTTGGGTTGATACAGGAGGCAGGGGGCGCTGTTGCCATCAGTGCAGCAGGATGAAGTGCAAAACTGAGTGATCAAGTGCCCAAGCACTTGGGGCAATCAGGAAGGAGGAAGAGGAAATCAATGATGGATGGAGGCACAGAGAAAAGCTTTAAGGGGGAGCGGGGACTCTGCTACATTTGGGTTCCATCAGATCTCAACCTTCATCCTTCCAGCCTTCGGGGTTCCAGTCTTTTCAGTCATCCTTATACAGAATCCCCTCTATCCCGCTGACAGATTCCATCTAGTGAGTGTACATTGGGTGCCTACAATCTACTCAAGACTGTTTTAAGCACCCTGGGGAGCAAATAACGATATAAACATCTGTGACCTCAAGCCAATTACAATCTTCTGTGTGAGTTTGGCGTGGGGGGTGTGTGTGTGTCATATATTTTCAAGTGATAATTAAATTATGCCTTTCTCTGGCTCTTCCTTTTTTTTTAATTTATTTTTTTATTTTATTTTTGGCTGCATTGGGTCTTCGTTGCTGCGTGTGGGCTTTCTCTAGTTGTGGCAAGCGGGGGCTGCTCTTCGTTGCGGTGCGCGGGCTTCTCATTGCAGTGGCTTCTCTTGTTGCAGAGCACGGGCTCTAGGCACGGGGGCTCAGTAGTTGTGGAGCACGGGCTTAGTAGCTCCGCGGCATGTGGGGTCTTCCTGGACCAGGGCTCGAACCCGTATCCCCTGCATTGGCAGGCAGATTCTTAACCACTGCACCACCAGGGAAGCCCCTCATTTTTTTTTAAATAAAAGTTTCTGGGTTTTTTGTTTTGTTTTCTTTTGTTTTGTTAGTCAAAAAGGTGAGCTTTGTATTTAAATCCCAGCTCTGTCATTAGCTATAGGATTTTGGGCAAAGTAGTTTCTTATTTAAGCCTCAGTTCCTCAGCCATAAAAACAGGGAGAATAAAATGTACCTCATAGCGTGGTTTGTGATGGTTTATTGAAATAGTGTAAAATGTACCTGCCACTGACTTAGTGTTGATGCTGGCCCGTCCCTGCCTCATGTTGCTAGATCTTAATGTTGCTAGGATCATCGCCGTTCCCAAGCTCCTAGTTCATTGATTTTTACCATATTTCCTCTGGTTTTCCAGCACTGTGAGATTAAGCAATGGTGCAGGTTTCTTGTGGACTTTGCCTTTCATACCGGAAATTGGATGATGGAACTGTCAGTCACACAGCCCAGAGTCTGAATTCCCACTCTTACTGTGTCACCTGGGCAAGTTACTTCCGCTCTCAGGTTTACTTTCCTGATGGATAAAACAGTGAGCACACTGATTCCCCCACAAGCTTATTGTGATATCAACGCCTGGGATACAGTAGGTGGCAGTGAATATTAGTCCTCCCTCCCTAGTCACTCCCTGTACTTGTTTCCTGAGGCTGCTGTAAGAAATTATCACAAACTTAGTGGCTTAAACCGGCACAGATTTATTGCCTCACAGTTCTGGAGGTCATAATTCCGGGGCGGGGGTGGGGAGGGACTTCCCTGGTGGTCCAGTGGTAAAGAATCCACCTTGCAATGCAGGGGACGTGGGTTCGATCCTTGGTCAGGGAACTGAGATCCCACATGCCGCGGGGCAACTAAGCCGGCGCACCACAGCTACTGAGCTCGTGCACCTCAACTAGAGCCCGCGTGCCGCAAACTACAGAGCCCACGCACCACAGCTACAGAGCCCATGCGCCCTGGAGCCTGTGCGCCACAACTAGAGAGAAGCCCGTGCGTGGCAAGGAAATATCTCACATGCCTCAACAAAGATCCCGCGTGCCGCAACTAAGACCCGAGACAGCCAAAAATAAATTAAATAAATAATAAACCTTAAAAAAAAAAAAAGTCCAGAGGGGGTCTCAGCGAGTGTCAAGGTGTCAGCAGGGCTGTGGTCCTTCTGGAGGCCCTAGGGGAGAGGCCATGTCCTTGCTTCTTCTAGATCTAGAGGCTGCCTGCGTTCCTCAGCTCATATCCCTCCTCCATCTTCAAAGCCAGCAATTACTTCACGTCTGCGTCTGTCATTAAATCTTCTTTTCTAACTCTGACTCTCCTTCCTCCCTCTTCCCACCGAGATAATCCAGGATAATCTCCCTATCTCAAAAAAATACTTATTTGAATTACATCTGCAATTTCTCTTGCATGTAAGGTAACATGTTCACAGATTCCAGGGATAAGGACGTGGCCATATCTGGAGGATTGTTATTCTGCCAGCCACTCCCTTAAACTTTTTCCTGATGTGCACACCTGAGCTCATCATTCCTGGCCCTCAAATTGACGCTGTCCTCCAATTTTCATACTGCCGTGATACCAGCCTCACTTGGTCCTCCAGACCTCTAGCTGATGACTCACTCACAAACTCCAAGACCATTGAGCCAGAATGAATTTAAAGAGCATTTTGTGTACAACTCTCATGTTACAGATGAGGAAGAGGAAGCTGGCCGTAGAAGACATTTATTTAAGGTCACACTAGATCACATTAACTCAAGGATTAGGACTTATATTTCCTGATATTCAGGCCACAACTTACTGCTACATAATGTGAATTATACCTTATAAAGTTGCATATTTTCAGTTTTTGATATCTCCTCTTTCATTTCTATTTCTTAACGACAGGAATACTGGTCTTAGAGATTTAAAAGGCACAAAGTAGATTTGAGTTCCAGGGACACTATTTGCCAGTTCTGTGACTTTGGACAAATCCAGATTGAATCTCAATTCTATATAGGATAAGAATATTAATATCTGCCCTACCTTCCTCTGTGGCTTGTTGTGAGAAGTTCCCTTATAGGCTTATTGGATGCTTTCTAAATCATAAAGAGATGTAAAAAATATAAGGAATGACTTTTATCCAAGTTGAGGCTTCCATGACTTTATTCTCTTGTTTTCCCACCCAGCCTGCTTACCATCACCAGGCTAGCAAACCTAAAATTCTATCATGCTATTGTGAAAACATGTAATAGCTCACTATTTACTACAGGACAAAATTCAGTCTGCACCCTTTAGTTTTCAGATCTTCCATAATCTTGTTCCCAACCTGCATAGTCAAAATTAATCTTCACTGTTGAAAAGAACACACCCTTATCAGGAAAATTTTCTCATTGTCCACACATATCTGGCTCATTCCTGCACTAGAGCTTCTGATCTCGTTGTTTTTTTCATTCACAAAGTCTATTTAACTCCCCTTTGTCTACCATTCAATTCAAAAATTCAAATCAATAAATGTAATGAAGGCCTACTATGAAGAAGGTATCATGCTAGCAATGGCTCGAAATCACTCTCATCTTTCAACACCTGTTTCAAATCCTGCCTTCTTCAGCAAAAAATGTCTTTGGTTATTCCAACACAGAATGGATACCTCCTTCCTCTGAAATCCTGTAGCATTTAGAATCTCATTCACAAATTTTAATTTATTTATATGTACTCTTACATTGTCTAAGTTCGTGTAATTATTTTAAAAAGAGAGCCATAAGGAACCATCATTTCATCCAATCTCTCATTTTAAATAAGAATAAACTGAGACTCATTTATTCAAGCAATATGTATTGAGTACTTACTAAGTATTAAGCACTTTGCCCAAGGAATCTAGTAGAACAAAGCAAAGTCTCTAGAACTCCCAGAGAAGGGGATGGACGTATGCCAAGTTGAGGACATAACAGAAGCAGAGGCAGCACCATGAATGAGCTCTGGGGTTCTTGAAACTGTTCAGTGTGCCTACAGCATCAGATGCAGGGAGAAGTGTGAAAGAAGAGGAAGACGGTTAAGTGTAGACTGGGGTCATTTTTGAAGATACATAAAAGTCAGGTTTAAGACTTTAAAGTTGATTGTATAGGCAGTGGAAAATCATCAGAGGCTTTGATTCAGAGAAATGACAAAATTAAGTTTTTGTTTTAGACAAACAGCTTTGATGAAAGTGTAGAAGTTAGAGCAAAGGCTGACAACATGCAGGTATCCTAAGCTGACGAATTAATTGACATCTCTATAAACCAGTATTTTTTGGCTCAACCTTTATTAGTGCAGACAGGGAGAAACTGATATTCTTTTTGATAAAAATCATATTCATAAACAGATGAAATTTTCCTAGCCCAAACAGAATCAATTGTCCTTCAAAAAATTGGCAAAATAGTTCCTTCTGTATATAGTTCTCTTGCATTTATCAGTTCTATTTTATGACTTTCTAAACTAAAGAACTTTTGGGGGAGCACATTAAAGGATTTAAATTTATTTATTTATTTATTTTTGGCTGTGTTGGGTCTTCGTTTCTGTGTGAGGGCTTTCTCCAGTTGCGGCGAGCGGGGGCCACTCTTCATCGCGGTGCGCGGGCCTCTCACTGTCGCGGCCTCTCCCGTTGCGGAGCACGGGCTCCAGACGCGCAGGCTCAGTAGTTGTGGCGCACGGGCTTACTTGCTCCGCGGCATGTGGGATCTTTCACGGACCAGGGCTCAAACCCGTGTCCCCTGCATTGGCAGGCAGACTCTCAACCACTGCGCCACCAGGGAAGCCCCACATTAAAGGATTTAAATTTTAGATACTAAAATAAGTCACTCCTTCCAAACAGTCAGCACTATGCAATGCATTCTTTGGTTTTAAAATTTCCGTGGAACGCCAACTTTCAGTTAATTATAATCACACATAATCTTTGGGAAGAGACTTTAAAAATATATATATGCCTGACTAGGATTTTTTTTTCCTACTCCAAATCACTGTCTACTTAGGCATATGTAGTGGACAGACCCTAAAAGATGACCTTCAAGGATTTGTCTCCTGGTGTTCACACTTTTGTGCAATCCCATCCCTTTGAATGTGGAAAGAACTGTGGCTTGCTTCTAACCCATGGAATGTGGCAGAGGTGACATGATGTCACTCTTCTGGATTACATTACATTATATAAGACTCCGTCTCAGCAGGCTGAAGCTGGAGACTCCCCATGTGGGCTGGATGTGGCAAGGTGACTTCTAGGATGGGACAGCAGCCTCATACTAACAGACAGCAAGAAGCTAGGGCCTTCAGTGATAAAACCACAAGGAAACAAATTCTGCCAGCAACCTGAGCTAGGCAGCAGATCCTTCCCTGGATGAGCCTCCAGATGAGAATGCAGCCCAGCCAATGTCTTGATCACAGCCATGTGAGAGCTGAGCAGAGGAGCCAGACAAGCTGTGCCTGAAATCCTGCCCCAAGAAACTGTGGGAGAGTAACTGTGTGTTGTTTTAAACTGCTCGGTTTGTAGTAATTTGTTACAGAACAATAGAAAACTAATATAGCAGGTAGATAGAATCAATTCACACTTCGCTTGTTATTTAGAGTTGTATAAAAATTCAGTTAATTGGCACCATATTTCTAATTGGTTCAAATATGTTCGTGTCTCTAATAGACTGAATCTCCCCATCCACAACTGCCCTACTGGCTTACCCCATCATCCAGCTGCATTTTCAACCCTGGGTGAAGACAGGGACAGAGAGAGAAGTAAAGGGGCTGGTGTCGTGGTCTAGATGAATGTCTCCAGCCTGGGCCTCAGCAATGGTGTCTGGAAGGAGAAGAGGAGACAGATGCAAGAAACAACTCAGACTCTTATTTCATAAATATATATAAATATACATATATAAAAAATATATATAATATATATTATATATATAACATATATGTAATATATAACATATATATAATATATACGTGTGTGTGTGTATATATATATATATATTATATATATATATATTTTTTGGCTGTGCCCACAGCTTGTGGAATCTTAGTTCCCTGACCAGGGATTGAACCCATACCCCCTGCATTGGACACGTGGAGTCTTAACCACTGGACTGCCAGGGAAGTCCTTATTTTATATTTTGACAAAAGCATTACTCTGTGCATCCAGAGTATCATACAGTTGTAACTGATGCTCATAGTAATGGTCCCAAGGCAGGATTGGTAAGCTCCAAAGAAACACTAGGTAAAATACAAAAGCTTTAACTGTATTTTTAACATTCTAGTTCTTGAGAGGTGAGTTCATAGCTATTCATTTATTATTATGCTTTATAATTTACATATATATGTCATAGGTTTTTTGTATATATCAGTGAATGTCAAAAAAATATAAATAAACATTAAGATCAGCTTAATGGGGCTTCCCTGGTGGCGCAGTGGTTGAGAATCTGCCTGCCAATGCAGGGGACACGGGTTCGAGCCCTGGTCTGGGAAGATCCCACATGCTGCGGAGCAACTGGGCCCGTGAGCCACAATTACTGAGCCTGCGTGTCTGGAGCCTGTGCTCCGCAACAAGAGAGGCCGCGATAGTGAGAGGCCCGCGCACCGCGATGAAGAGTGGCCCCCGCTCGCCGCAACTGGAGAAAGCCCTCACACAGAAACGAAGACCCAACACAGCCATAAATAAATTAAAAATAAATAAATAAAAATTAAAAAAAAAAGATCAGCCTAATGTACTTCTTAATTGTTAACCTATTTCTCTTACCTACCATAAAAGGACTGTGCCATTTGAAAGAGTAGAATATCAGTTAAACACAAACTCTGCTAACCAGAATATCACACTCCCTGAGGACATAATTCATTGAGATGGTTTTTGTTTCCCATCTTTTGTAGCATAGGTATAATGAGAAAAAGGAAAGAGTACAAAGCAAAACAAAACAGGATGAGAAGACAGAAAAGGAAAAACCAACTGAGAAATTCCTTTTTATGTTGCTAAAAAAGGAAAGGGGAAAATCTGGGATGAAGGAAGCCCTAGCCAAGTGGGAGGAGCTGACAGAAGAGAGAAAACGCAGTATTATACATAACAGAGACAGAAATAATTTACACACTGCATGCAAATCAGGTACTGTGAGGCTGAGCCAGGCACAGAGTGGGCTTTCAGGCCCACTCACAAGCTCTTTTAGACACGCAACTTCAGACACAGCAGCCAGTGAGGAACAGACGCAGCAATTGTCAGCAGCATTTTCTGCTATGTATGGCATAGAGCTGCTTCTTCGCTGCAACACTTTCAACCAATCTTCATGGGGCAAAGTACTATGCTTAATGCAGTGCAGGATACAAGACTGAGTAAGACACAGCCCTATCCTCCAGGGACCTTCGGATTAGGGAGGAGGTGTGCTCGCATAGGTGAATCTAAAAGCCTTTAAGCACCCTCCATTCTGACCCAGTCCCCAGCTTTCCCTGAAGTCTTAGCATGACAACTCACACATTTACTCACCTGCTTGGTCCTTGGAGGTATTTGAGTTCATGTCCCTCTTATGTAAATGAATACGTTTGATTCTTGAGTTTTTATTCTTCTTCTGTCACCTTCTTGCATCCTAATGGCTAACATGGTGAGATTCCTGACTAGATCAAAGTCCTTTTCAAACTAACAGTTGCCACCTCCAGTTTCTGTGCGTTCTCTTTGCTAACACTGTGTTTGCTTTTGTTCCCAGAACTATGCACTAGACTGAGAGTTTCAATGATTTTTTAAGAATAATTCCTAAATCCTTTTCTTGATCTCTGTGTTAGAGGATTATTTTCTACCTAGGCACATCACTGGACTGGCCTCCTTGCTCCCCAATTAATTATTAGTTTGTCTACATTAAAGTACACTTGCCATCTGCTGATAAAATCACAAAAGTCTCCAAGCCTTTTCCATTGCTCACTATTTATTGGTGGTTTATTCTGCCTTCCATCAGCTGAATCAGCTGCAAACTGGGGGATCTGGTTTCCAATTCCTTCTCCCAAGTCTTGTCTCTATAGTGGAATTTCTTTGTGAAGATTTCCTATGGAGAATATATATATATATATATATATATATATATGTGGATATATATGTATATATACATACATATATATATACACATATATATATACAGTTTGGAACAACTAACACAAATTTTACTATAACCAAGCTTCCTGGAAAAAAAGAAAGTGAGAAATGTGCTAGGTGATTTCAAACAACTTCACAATGGGTCATAAAATAATGAGTTCTAAGAGAGACACATTAAAAAGAATGAATAATAAATAGTAGAAATAAAATCAGATCCCTCAAATATAATGCAGCAAAATCAACATGAAACAAAATAGTGTGAGTAATAAGTTTGAATCATAGAGCTCAAGTTCTGGTGTAGAAGAAATAAGGTTTTATTCTCCATTAAACAATTGAGTTTCTATTCCAAGCCCTAATCCTATAAGACTGGCAGGTTTCCTGCCTGGTCATCCTGGAGTGGTCCTCCCAGGGATGTGATAAGGTTCTGAGATCACATGTAGAGTCAGTGTGTATTCGTTTGCTCAGGCTGTCATAACAAAGTGCCACAGACTGTGTGGCTTAAACAACAAAAATTTATTTCTCACAGTTCTGGAGGCTAGAAGTCTGAGACTAAAGTGTCAAGAGGGTTGGCTTCTCCTGAGGACCTCTCTCCTGGGCTTGTAGATGGTTGTCTCCCTGCTATGTCTTCACAAGTCTTCCCTCTGTGCATGTCTGTGTCCTAATCTCTTCGTATAGGGACACCAGTAGGATTGGATTAAGGCTCACCACTATGACCTTGTTCTACCTTAATTACCTCTTTAATACCTTCTCTCCAAATACAATTGTACTCTGAGGTACTGGGGGTTAAGTTTACATATAAATGTGGGTGTGGGACACAGCTTAGCCCATAACAGCCTAGAATGGGGTAACTCCTTCTGACCATCAGCCAGTCTTCCATGCAGAGGTAAAAGCCTTATCTCGGGCCAAGAAGGGCTGGGTACATTCAGGCCAACTGTTTTCAAGCCGTGTTGGGGTATCAGGATGGGTCCCTAAGGCTATGATCCCTTCGTGCCCATGGTCCCATGTCCCGAGCACATCTTGCCCCGCCCCCCCACCAGGGTTATGACAGAGAGGACTCTGCTATTCCAACACTCCAGTCCTCAATTCTGTCATCCAAATGGGAATTTTTTCTTTTTGGTTTTGGGAAGGCCCTCTCTACCTCAGACTCTATCATCCTTAATGAATTAGACTTTTTGAAACACAAGCCTGGAGATTTGATAGACTCTTTCTACTTCCTGCCTGCCTCTGCCTTTCCCTAAGGTGACGAAGGATGGGCTTGAATTGAAAGATACAAAAAATGTAGAAAAAATTAGGATTTCAGACTACTGTTTAGTTACATATAATTAATACACGTGTCTGTGAGCGTTTGTACTTTTTCTAATTCCAGTGTTCTAAGAGTTCCATTTAGTATTTTCTAATTGTATGATTTTTTTCAATCAAGAATGACTGGGTCTTATAGAAATGGAATATATTATTAATAAATATCATGACAACAAGTACTTGTTGAGGACCTATATTAAACTTTACACTGGGGACACATGAAATATTTCAGGCCTCGGGGTATAAAGCACAAAGATGAAACAAAACCCAACACATAATCATTATTGCATCTGAATGTCCCTCTTTTAAAACATACTTTTTTTCTGATTTAAAAAAAGGGATACACGTTCTTGGTTAAAAACCTGAAAACATAAGAGTGAAAATCATCTGTAATCCTACCACTCAGAAGTGGGCCATTAAGTTTTAGATCCCTGTTATACATTTAGACAGTCTTTATAACTATTTGTTGCTCATTTGTTTATTCATCAGTCGTGTATTAGATGTTTACTATGTGTAAGGAAATCCTTGTGCTTCTAACAACTCCCTAAATGCAGAATTTCTTACAACAGAGTTGGCTAATGCCATTTGGATCCCAGCTTAGGTTGTTCCAACAAGCCCCAGATGATAGTGATTAAACACATACTTGAGCCCATGACCCACCATGGGCAGGTAATGGCCACAGGTCTAAAACAATGTTCCTTCCCCAAGAGGAGTCCAGTGATCCCTTGGGGCTGGAGAAGCACTCCTGTGAAGCACGGTATCCTGCATCCTATCATAAAAAATCATGTGCCATGGGCAGGAAGAGCAAGGACTCTGAAGCAAGGCTGCCTGGATTTGAATACTGACTCTACACCCATTTTACCTGTGTGACCTTGGACAAGTTACTTAGCCTCTCTTAGCCACAGTATCTTCAACTATACAATGGGGATGACAACAGCTACCTGGATGTAGGATGTTGTAAGAATTAAATGAGTTGCTACATGTAAACTCTTAAAACAATGCACGTAAGCGCATAGTAAGTACTCGCTATCATTTCATTTTAATCATGAAGCCCCTTGCTCCAGATGTCCTAGGACACACACATGAACACACACTTTTTGTCTTCTGATCCTCACCAAAAATGATTTTATTATCAAAGGTATGGGTCAATTAGTTGATGAAAAGGAGGCAGACAACTCAGTAAACAGTTGATTGCAGGCTCTAGCCTGCAAACTTTAAAATAATAACCTGTGGTGATTGCTGCATTGTTATGAGTAGATGGATTTAAAACCAACTACCAGGGGGGAAAGTGGCGGGGGGGGGGGGGGGGGCAGGGTGGTGGTGGGATGAATTGGGAGATTGGGATTGACATGTATAAAATAGATAATTAATAAGAACCTGCTGTGTACAAAAAATAAAATAAAATTCAAAAATTCAATAAATAAAACCAACTACCTCCAGAGAAGATTTTCTCAAAGGAGAGAAGACTTAGTTTCCCTTCCTCCTTTTTTCCTCTCCCACCTCCACAATCAAAATACTTTATCTTGGGAATAAAGAAAAGCAGATCCCCAAGGATGGCTAACTGGAGGATTACAAGTTCACTTGGCAAAGGGTGTAGCAACTGGTGCCCAAGACATCCAAGATCTTTCATCCCTATTTGTTTTACCAGATTTATCCAAGTGGTGGGAAATATGTCCACTGTGATTCTCAAGTTTCACATCTTATAGTTTGTGTCAGTAGAGAAATGCTAATTGACCTCCTTTGTTTTGAGGCCAAAAATCCTAGAAAACAGACTCATTGGCTCTGCTTCTGGGTGCCCTCTCCTGGGCCAATCAATCATGGTTGGGGCAGAAGGCAGAGTAAGTCAGGGAAGAACATTACAGGGTAAACCACAGAAAGGTTGGGTTCCCAAGAGAAGGGAAAATCCCATAAAAGTCCAGAATAAACAGATTTACCATTTATACCCATGGCTGGTTTCCCAACTGATAAGAGCATCCATCTTTAGTATTCACTATTATAGAAAGAAGTAATAAAATATATTTTTAACTTACTTAACTGTGCTTAAAATTGCAACCCAACTGACTTTTCAAATGTTTAATCCAACCTCCTAAGGTTCTGATTTATGAAGTGAAAGCTAGCATTTCCCAAAGGAGAAGAGAGTTAATACAGCTGCTCTTTCTCTAGAGAAATAGAAATAAGAACCCAGCTTTCATGGCATGTGCATTTGAAAATGTCTGATTCAGGATGAAGAGCCTGTGAATGTGATTTGTGGCTTAAAACCAAAAGGAGTTAGCTCCTAGCCCTAGCTCCTTACCCAGTGTCCAGGGTAAGAAGGGTTTTGTGTGTCTTTTTGTTTATCTGCTTACCAGAAGCAGAGACAGGGAAACTCACCTCAGTTAAGCACTTGCTCTGTACCAGGCATTGGGCCAGGGGTTTAACATGCATTATTATTTAATTTTTACCACCCTCCTGAAGACAAGAAATTATCCCCATTTTGCCCAAGAGGAAACTCAGATGCAGAGAAGTTAAGTGATTTCCCCAAGTTAACAGCCAATAAGTGCTGAAGCTGGGATTTTGAGTTCGTCTGAAAGTTGCCTGCAAGAGTTCATGCTCTTTGCATTATACCCAGCAAGCAAAGTGGAATAACAAGAGAATTGGTCTGAGTTGGGGTAAGAAATGGGGTGGAGTCCTTAGCACCACACGGGTAAACTTTCTTTCTTTTTTTAAAAAATTAATTAATTAATTATTTTAAAATTTTTGGCTGCATTGGGTCTTCGTTGCTGCGCGCGGGCTTTCTCTAGTTTCGGTGAGTGGGGGCTACTCTTGGTTGCGGTGCACGGGCTTCTCATTACGGTGGCTTCTCTTGTTGCAGAGCACGGGCTGTAGGCGCATGGGCTTCACTAGTTGTGGCATGCGGACTCAGTAGTTGTGGCTCGTGGAATCTGGAGTGCAGGCTCAATAGTTGTAGCGCACGGGCTTAGTTGCTCTGCGGCATGTAGGATCTTCCTGAACCAGGGATCGAACCTGTGTCCCCTGCATTGGCAGGCGGATTCTTAACCACTGCGCCACCAGGGAAGCCCCACATGGGTGACCTTTCAACTTTGAAAACATAAAATATGAAGTTAATGAATTACACTTTAGCTACCACAGTTTATTTAAGGAAATTATCAGAATCACCTCTATTACTCAATGGAAAAAAGGAAGACATTGCATGGTGAAGGAACAGAACATAGCAGTGAGTAAAAGGGAAAGTGTAACTATTTGTGTGTCAATTCAATAGCTCAGAAATTTTGCTGTTGCTTTTTTTTAAAATGAAGCTCAGGAGTGAGTTGAGATATAAAGAATTACAGGATCCCTTAGGATATGGTAAAAAACAAAAAAAAATTTTTTTTAAGGTATAAAACACTGGTATGGGTTAAGCCAGAAAGATTCCTTGTAGTCTAGAATTTTCATATTTTAGCGTCTAACGATTTCAAGGTACTTCAAAGTTCTAAGATAGTTATATGATAATACAAAATCATCCTTATTGTTATCAGTGCTCTTACTTAAAATTTAAAAAATATAAATACAAACTATATGGAATTTAATAGTCCTTGGATCAATTAATACTTTTTAAGGGTTTGTAATTATGAAAGGATTTGTGAGGAAAATGTTCTATTAAAACATTAAATTTAAAAAATATATTTATTGGGCTTCCCTGGTGGCGCAGTGGTTGAGAATCTGCCTGCCAATGCAGGGGACACGGGTTCGAGCCCTGGTCTGGGAAGATCCCACATGCCGCGGAGCAACTGGGCCCGTGAGCCACAACTACTGAGCCTGCGCGTCTGGAGCCTGTGCTCCGCAACAAGAGAGGCCGCGATAGTGAGAGGCCCGCGCACCGCGATGAAGAGTGGCCCCCGCTCGCCGCAACTGGAGAAAGCCCTCGCACAGAAACGAAGACCCAACACAGCCATAAATAAATTAAAAAAAAAAAATCAGATCCTGCCGCCGTTCTACTAAAACCCTTTGTAGCCTCCACAAGATTTAAAAAAAATATATATTTATTTATTTATTTATTTATTTATTTATTTATTTATTAAAGTGTCTTATTAAAACATTTTGTTCTTTTCCAACAGGCAACAGTTAGGGATGAAGTATTTAATTCCCTGTGTTAAATAATTGCTTTACCAGGTTCTATCATTGTTTTCAGTCCATGTTTTAAAATCTCAAAACAATAATACATAATAGAAATGTCACTTTTTCCATTATAGTAACGTAAATTATTAGTTGCCACTACCTCCGCAGTAACTCAGGTGCTATTGAAACATGTCACGTGATGTAAGGATTTGCTTTGAGCACCACTCCAAAGATAGAATGATCTGGGATCCACATTTGTTTAGCCTCCATCTGTGCCCTCAACCCTTCTGGGCCCCAGTTTCATTATGTAAAAATAATCTCGTCCCCTACGTATATCTTAAAGTTATTAGGAAGATGAGATGGGACCAAGGACTGACTGTGTCCCCCACCCCAACCCAGGGGCCCTGATCTACGGTGGGTATTCAGTGGGTGTTCAACGAACACTTGAAGGGTGCACTGAAGAAGGAAATCCATCTGAGTCTAAAAATAAAATCAAGCATCTGCAAACCTCAGGTCCTCAGTGTTCCCACCCACCATTACACTTTTACTACCATCTGGAAATTGTTTGTGTTTGTGTACTTCGCATTAACGGCTAGGATTCACAGGAGAGGAAAGAAGAAAAGCACACGATCCAAGAACATACACGTAAAAATCAACTTAATTGAAAGGTTTTAAAAAGGGTTAAATATGAACTTTTATTCATCAACTTTTAATTTCAAAACAGAAATAAAATTATTCAGTAAAAGCTAATATTAAGTGTAATATTAAGGCCACTTAGAAAGACGAGGAAAGAAAGGGAAAGACAGAGAACAGGGAAGACTCAAAGGCCACTCCCCTGACCCTGGGGCAAAGATCTGCCTCATTGTCTAAGACTGCCTTTGAAATGCCTGCCTTTAAGTGTGTGGGATATGAATGCACTGCGTGAAATTGTTACCAAGAGTTGGGGCAGAGGGGTTAAATTCCTCTTTTTAAATTTGAAAGGACTGGCAATCTTGAAATCACTTCTAATCTTCAGAGGAGGGGGAAGGGAGAAAAACCTCACACTTTGGTACTTTGGTAGGGACGTGGGCCCTGACACTTTTCATTCTACTAAAAAATTAACTTAATGGAGAATGAAGACATTCATCTTTGTGACTATCAAGCATATTACTTTCCAAGACTCACTGACCATTGCTTTATCACAACTGTAGTACAGGCAAAAATGGCTCCCCTGGCCCAAAGAAATTAAGAAAAAGTTAGATATCCTTACGTCCCTTTTTGTCCATCTTCACCCTCTAGAGTTGTTATAAAATGGGTCTCTCTTATCACTCTTTTGAAAAACATGCTGTCAACACTTTGAGGATGATCTTCTTCCTCTTCCCCCTCCCTCTTTGTCTCCTTCTCCTCCTCTTCCACTACTGCCAGCATCTTCATGATGCAGCCCCAGCTTACCTTTCCAGTATCTCCTCCACATCACCAAAGTGCCACACTAGACTCTTCTCCATTCTCCAAACATGCTCCTTCAATATCTCTGTGCCTTTAGCAATTCCACTACTCTTTTTGCCTAGAAAACATCTACTCCTTGTACAAAGGCTGGGATAACTTTGATTGATCTCGAACAACTATTTTCAACCCCAGTTGCACTAGAATCACCCGAGGAGCTTTTAAAATATACTACTGTCCAAGTCCCACCCCACAGAGAGCCTGATTTAACTGGTGTTTTGAAATGTGCAGCCAGGGATGAAAACGACTCATCTATACCTTTTGTGACCCTTCTCTTCTCTATGTGGGATGAATCATTCCTTCACGTGACTTTCCAGAGCCTTCTCTGCATACCTCCATCATACCACATGGCACAGCATCGTGCAGTTCTGGTTCACTATCTAGCTACTCACGTGTTAGACCTCAACTCTCCTGGGACTGGGGTCTTATTTTTCATCCTTTTTTGTATCCCATGTCAGAATCACCTGGAGTGCCTTTTCCAATACACACCCAACCCCTAGAAAGTCTGTCTGGAATCTTGGTGATATGCATGAAAGCAGGGGAGTAGAGCATGAGGTTTCTGTCATTCAAGTGGGTTCATAGGTGACTCTGACTGTCAGTCTCCAATACGGTTTCCTCCACCTCAGGTACCTCTCTAAAGACCAGTGCAACTCCTGTCTGTCTTCCTGGGAGTGCATTCTGTCACCTCTCTCTCCACGACATCTCCCAATTACACACCTGTTTCCTCCTGTTGCATGGCTTGATGTGTTGTCAGAATCATCTCCCTCAAGCGTTTTGCTCCTGTCACAACCCTTCTTAGAAACTTACGCAGGTTTCTAATGGTTCCTTGAGTCAAATTTAAACTAATCATGCACTTTGAGGTTTTTCCACTACAGTAAGTCCCCTATATACGAACAAGTTCCATTCCAAGAGTGCGTAAGTCCAATCTGTTCGTAAGTCCAACAATGTTAGCCAGGTACCCAACTAACACAGTCAGCTATATAATACTGTATTGTAATAGGTTTATAATACTTGTCACACAAATAATACATACAAAACAAACACAAATAATAAAGACAACATTTTTAATCTTACAGTACAGTACCTTGAAAAATACAGTCATACAGTACAACAGCTGGCATACAGGGACTGGCATGGAGTGAACAGTTAAGAGTTACTGACTGGAAGAGGGAGAAGAGGTGGGAGATGGTAGAGCTGAAGGATGGTCAGCAATAGGAGACGGTGGGCAGGCTGCAATTTCACTCATGCCTGACGTTGATGGAACGCACGTTGGCATCTTTGAAAGTTTGCAACTTGAAGGTTCATATGTAGGGGACTTACTGTAATTTATCCAAGTGCCCTCTCTTGGCACCAAGAGAGGTTTCATTGTATCTTCAGATTAGCAAAGCACTAGCTTCTCTCCTGCCTCTAGAGACCCCATGTTCTCTTCTTCCACATGAAAAAAGGCTGCAATCCCTTCTCTTCCACCAAAATATACCAGTTTCCTTATGCAAAAAAACAAACAAAATTTGTTTAAAAATCACGTCTTAAACCTCTATAAAGCCTCTCCCCATCACTCCTAACATTGTTTCTCTTTTAAATCATTGAGTATGTGTCTTTGTTATTCTTTCTGGTGTATTTTGCTTTTTATTTTGGTATATTTCTTTTTTTGTTTGGTAGGACAAAAAAGAGGGGGGGAGGGGATTTGAAACCAGAAGACTTTACTAGCTATTTTGCTCAGACTTTTCACTTTGCAGAGTGTGGCTGTTCCCACCTATGACACAGAGGCAATCACGATCAGGTTCACCTGCTTACCTGAATTCAGTGTGGTAGGATTGCAACAGATAAAGTTCATGGAGTGTGCTTTGTGAGCTCTAAACTGCTTTGCAAAGAAAAGACATTTATTATTACTGTGATTATTTTCTGCCACCCAACTTCACAATGAAACCTCTCTTGGTGCCAAGAGAGGGCACTTGGATAAATTACAGTAAGTCCCCTACATATGAACCTTCAAGTAGTGTATAACTACTTATACACACAGCTCTCCACCAATGAAATCCTCCCTTGGAAGCATTTTAAGCTGTTTGGCAAGGAAGAGGATGCAAAATTTTTATGCTTTATCTTCATTTCATTACTATGCTAATGGTATTTATTTAGTTACATGTTTCCAACAAGCTTTTGCAAGTTCTGAATGTGTCCCTCCAAAGCTGTCTAAAAGCCAGCCGCTGAAGCCACGTGAAGTCACAGCAAGGCACCGTATGGAGACCAGGGTCCCCCAGAAAGGCAAGCGCATTGTGGGAAAAAGAATCCAGAATATGTGCTCCATTCTCCTTGGGCTTTTTCTCAGTGGTCGTTCTGCTTCTGAAGTGACTTGGGAGCCCCAGAAGAAAAACACCACATGTAATAGCCAGCCTCCCACCCCCATCATTCCTTCAGCTCTGCCTAAGCAAGTCACAGTAATATTTGAAACTGGCAAAGCAGCTTCTTTCCAGGGTGATCACAGCACTGAGACGTTCCCTCATTAATGCTCACAGCCCTCCTGTGGAGGAGGTGGGTGGCAAGCAATTTCAAATCCTTTTCTTCTTTACTTACCAAAGAGTCTTTGCTTTCAATAACTGACACAAATGAGTGAACCGTTTTAGTTATAAGATTATGATTTGCCCGTCACCCCTCATTAACGCTATTAAAACAACCTTTGTCTTTCTTAAAATCTGTGCAGCCAAGTGTGTGGCAGAGTATAAAGAGAACATGAAGACTGCCCTGGATGTCTGTATGTGACCGGGCATTAGATACGAAGTCCTTTGTCTGGCTTGGGAAAATTCCCACAGGACAAATAGGATTAAACGTGACACTTTTCTTTCTCCGGCAGCCTCCTAAGCCTCACCTCTTTTCACAACCTCTTAACCCCAGACACAGCCCCCTAGCTCTCTGCCCTGTCCATCACACTGGACACCAAGAAATGCTTCTGTCTGCCTCGCCCTCTTGCCCCACCCGGGCAAGGATTCATTGTTTCCATGATGTAAGAGAGGGCAAACAAGCCAGAAGTCAAAATACCAAACTGGGGGCACCCATGGGTTCCCCACTTCCACATCCATGCTGGAGGCTCAGAGCTTTCACGCTGGTCCTCCTGGAGTTTCCTCCGAGACCACTCGTCCGGGCCACACTTAGAGCAGGTGCAACACCACGTGTTCTGGGCTCCATCGCAACTTCCACTCTGCTAAATAACTGGATCTACTAATGGAAAGTTTAAAGGTCACCACATGGGAGAATATGCAAAGCACTGTGTCAGGTTCTGTGCCATCATTTCATGGTCGCAATAGACTCTACAGGAGGTATTGACATCTTTGTTTTGTGTTTTGCTCAAAATCCCAGTGGCTTAACACAACAAAGCTTTAGTTCTCATTTTTGAAACCTATCCATCATCCCTCTGCTGCACGTGGGTCACTCAGGCATCCAGGTGATGGAGGCACTGCCATTTGGTAGCTGTACTGTCTGAACCCCACGGCCATGTGAGTCACCACAGCAGCAGAGGAAAGCCTGGCAGGATCACACGTGGGCTTTTCATTGCTTTAGTAGAATCACTTGTGGTCATATCCCATTGGCTAAATACGCGCATGCGCATGGTCCCAGCTAACCCACGGCAAGGAGACAGGGAGATGTGTGAAAGCAAACGGAACGTCCTGTGAGTAGCTGTGGTCATGCCAGGGTAGCACAAATGCAAATGCCAATAGCTATACTTCTGTATCTTTTAAAGGCATGACCCCACTGCATGACTGATCCATACCCGATTCATCTGGGCCTCTATTGAAATCATTTCCCATCAATTAACATTCTTTGAACACTTATAATGTTCGGGGCCTTGTAGGTGGGGGACCAAGAGGGTGTTTACAGATTCAGAGGGAAAGTCAGACATGTTCACGAATAAATGTCATTTTAATAAAAGGCAGATTTCGATGAATGGAACAAGAAAACTACCAAGTGCTTTGGAGCTGCAGGGGAAGCAATCATTCCCTGCCAAGGTGTTGAGAAAGGACTTAGAGAGGATTTAGCTATTTCAATTGGGCTTTAAAGATTGATTAGCATTTCCCAGCAGGTAAAGAAGGGGAGGGGCAAAGACCCTCAGGCAGCAAAGCTCAGAAAGTGTTCGGGGCACAGTAAGCCCTCTGCTGTGTGACTTAGGAGAGGGTGCAAGAGAAGAAGGTGGAAGAGAAAATATTTTGGATTCAGATAGGAGGGTCGTGAGTGCCATGCATGGGAGCATGGGTATTCTGGGGAAATGGGGAGCCATCCACAGAGGGTCTCCGGGCACAGGGGTGCCATGGTGAGATCTATCTAGAGTCTCCTAAAGACGGCTGACAGCAGGATATTAACTAATGATTTTTTCCTTTTCCTCCCTTTGGGAACTCCTAGTCTTCATGAACATATTTATTTTCCTTCTACCCTGGGGTTTGTTATCAAACATGAATTTAATCTGCCTAAACACACATACCACAAAAGCAAAGTTTCTTTTTTATCCAAAGAAGACTGTAATCAGGCATTCACACTCCTTCAGCTCTTTGGGTGTTTCTTTTAATCCTCTTTGAAATAAACATTCTTGTAAAATAGTGCAGCCTCAGAATGAAGATCAAGGGACAGAGCCTCACACTGTAGTTTTGTTCTCTCATGTTGAATTCAGCTGTGCTGAATTTGGATGCCTCTTAGGTCTAAAGCCAGCTTACTCTCTACTTACTGTGTGCTTTTGCCAACTTACTTAGCCTCTCTGTGCTTTTGGTTTTTTGATTTAGTAGGAAACAATTATTCGTTCCTTCCTGGAGCCGGTAGGGACTTTCCACATACCTTCCACGGGCTAGGAAATGTATCAATCACAGATGACCTTAGTAAAAGCATTTAATCCTCTTCTGAAGAAAGGAGGCCAGGAAGGAAATGAATGGATATTAACTGCATACCTACATCTGCTTGTGGTTGCACATGTGCTATGTCAGTTACTTCCAACATGATTCCCATGAGGGAGGTATTTCCCCTGTTCTGCAAGGAAGATGCCAAGGGACACGCATGGTAACTTACACAATGACATCTGGCTGATGAGTGGAGACCCAGGTTGGGAGCCCTGTGAACTGCTGGATCCCAAGGTCCACACCAGCTTGACCCACCAAGGCTTGAGGCACTGGGAGGCACTTGTGTTTCTCCCACAGCGTTTTTCTTCTCAAAGCTGCCACGGGCCTCTTGGCGTCCATGTTAGGCCTCTTGGCTCTCCTGACCTGCTTTTCTGGATCATATTCAGCTGTGATGGATCAATCCACAATTTGGGGCTCCATGCTGCCTCTCTAGCCCTCAGGTGCCCCTCACCCACCCAGCCAGACTTGCTGTTTCCATGGGCTTCCTTGTCTCTGGAGGATTCCTCTGAATCACCATTTGGTCACTCCCTCTTAATTGCTCACAATTACCCAAGTTCCTAGTCCTACAATAAGCAAGGGAAAGGGTAACATTTTCTAAGATATATGTGTTTAGTGTTGCTGGCAGATTTGTAAACTTATTACTGTCTCTGCATATCATATAATTAAGATTGAATTATCCAAGACTTTAAAATAGTGCCTGCTGCTATTGTGCTGCTGAAAATGTTAAGGCAAAGATATCTGCCTTTTTTTATTTTTAACACATGCAACTCACCTCTCCCCTGTCTTCTCTGAAATCCCCATTCTCATTAGGGCCACAGGACTGAGTTTAGCTGGCCCGATGGAGAGGGCTCACTAAGCTGAAATGCTTTGCTTTCGGAAATGCTGCCACATCAGAAGCATAGGGACGCATTCTAAGATATCTGCTGTGGCTTCTAGAAGGGACCTGCAGTGCCAGGCAGGTGAACTGACAGCAGGCTGGGAGGGGAATTCACACAAAGGCAGAGGCTCAGACACTGGGTCCGTTCTCGCTGAGACTAGACCAAAAATGGTTCAGGGCTGATACTTCAGAAGGAGAGTGGCGCACAGCTCTGTAGGTTCTGATACTTGGTGCCCTGGATAAACAGATAAACACAAGAGTACATGCACCGTGGGAGCCCGGAGAGAAAGATGGGACAGAAAAGGACCAATCTGGGCACATGTATGAAGTGCCCACTCCAAGACACTCTTCTGGGCTCGTCCTGATCTTAGAGAGGCAGCAGTGAGTGGTGGCGTGAAGCGAGATCTTACTTCCCTGCCCAGGAACTGAACCCGGGTAGCCTGGATGAAAACCAGGACTCCTAGCCACCACACCCCCTGGCTCTTGCTCCCAGTGAAAAATGCATTTCTCACGGAGGCAAAAACTGTAAAAACAGGTACCAAATTTATTATTAGAGACATAGCACAGCAACAAGTGGGAGAGCACATAGAGAAACAGTTTGTTTAGTTAAAATAGAAGCAAGGCAGAGATGTACACCCGGAGAGAAAGGGTGTGGGCGTCCTCCCTAATGAGGGGGAGCTCAGTAAAGAGCCGGTTAGGTCATTTATACAGGGCAGTTCTTCTGGGTCTTTGTTTACCTTTGGCCAATTACTTGGTTTCTTTTTCCACACCTGACCTGCCCTAGGACCCTCTCCAACATGCGTGTGCAACTTTTTTTCCAAGATGGATTTTAGCCCGAGGCCTATGGGGCGGCCTTAGCATCACATATTATGGGGTGGTGCCCCCTCCTTTTTGACCCCCAAGGAGCCTTTCTGCACATGTGCAATGTTTCCCTTGCCCCTAGGATGGGAGGTGGATGACCTCTTGATCTTTTAACAGGTTTACCCCCTCTCTGTCCCTGCCGTATAAGTGTCCCATGTCCGGTTATCTACCCCATTCCTGTTGTTGTTTTCTTATATCGAAGTGCGGATCTTGAAATACAGACAGGAGTCCGGTCATACATATGCAGTCCGGAGCCCGTTTGTCTCTTGCCTCAGGAAATGTAAACAGGGGGCTGGTGATGAATGTCTGGCTTGGAGGCCGTCTTCTTCTCACCCCAGGAAGTGTGAACAGGAGGCCAGTTGTAAATGTCTAGCTTGGAGCCCGTCTGTCTCCTGCCTCAGTCCCTGTACTTGGAGAGCTGGAAGTCTAGTGGGAGAGGCAGACGGAAAGGCAAAGAAGACACTCCAGAGTGATACGTGATGGATGCCTGAAACCAGAGGGTGCTGGGATGCGTGGGGGGAGGGGGATGGGGGGAAGGGCTGCAGGGAGAGCTAAAAGGAGCCTTGAAGACTGCTAGGAGGTGGCCAGAGAGTGAGGAAGGGCATGCCAGGGAGCAGGAACAGCATGAGCCAAGCCTCAGAGGCCCAGAAGCAGCAGGGAGCAGATTGGCAAGTGGTTCTGCTAGGGAAGACAGAAGATTCTCTAAGTGGGGTGCTTGGGTGGCAACAGCAGGTCACCTGGAACTTGTTGGAAATGCCAGTTCTCAGGCCCCAACCCAGACCTGGTGGATCAGAAACCCCGGAGATGGGGCCCCACTCTCGTGCTTCAGCAAGCCCTCCAGGTGGTGCTGGTGCACGCAGGTCTAAAGGAGGCCCCTGCAGTGAACCAGGTGAACAAGGATCCAGGTAAACAAAAGACCAAGGCAGTGGTGGTAAGAATGTAGAAAAGGCAACAGATCGAGAAGGCATTTGGGTGGAATCCCTTTGTATCTCTTTTGTAACATTTTCCCACTTTCTTTAATGTCTCATCCTCCCCCTCTGGGTTTTGGTATCTTGGGGGCAGAGACCTCATTTCCCCTCGGGCTCTCATAGCCCCCTGCGTGGTCCCTGAACCCAAATGGAGCTCAGGTGAGAGATGGCTGAGCAATTTCACACTGTCTCCTGTCACGACCGGTCCTGGGGTCCAGGAGTGGGACCGAATCTGTAAGCGTCCTCCCAGAGAAGGGGAGCTCCCGGGAGACACGTTCCCAGGAACCCAGACCTCCTGGAACACCTAGCAAGAGAGCCAGAGGAGAGGAGATCAAAGGAGAAATGGAAAAGGGAAGGTGTGGCTGAAGAAGGAAGAAGAGAGTGGACATGGAAGGGGGCAGGGAAGAGCCAGGACAGGAGAAGAGAGGAAGGAAGAGGAAGAGGAATTCCGGGAAGGTGGACAGGTTTGAACAGGGACTCCCGTCTCTCCTCAATCCCAGTTCTCCCAGCTCTGGTGGGAGTTGTTCCTGCAGCTCCTGGTGTTACCATCCTGGAGGATTGGAGGGGCCCCTCCTCATGCCTCCACACCCACGGATGCCCCCTGCAGGCCCACAAGTCCCCACAGGCACTAGCCCAGTGCAATGAAGCCTCCTTCCTACCTGCATCCTCTGCCGTATCACTGTACACAGCCTCCACGGTCTGTAAGCTGTCTGAACAATGTTTAGGAAGAAATAATGTCATTGTGGTGAAGAACATGGGCCCAGAGTTGAGTTCATATTCTTGCTCTGTCACCTGCTGGCACCTAGAACAGTGCGGAGTGTACGGTGGTGCAGAAATGAATGAGTGAGTCAATGAATGGCTGAGTACTAGCTGTGAAACCTGGAGCAAGTGAGTGATTCCGAGCCTCAGTTTCCTCACCTGTGAAATGGGGATAGTAATAGTACCTATTACATAGGGTTGTTGGGAGAGTGATCCACTATGTCTAGCGCTTACCCAAGGCCAGTTGTTCTTGGGCAGTGGAAACAGGCTGGCTGCCTTGTGGGTGGAGTACCAGAACATTTCCACACCCACCAAAGCCTTGCTTCTGAGCGAGGTGCCGGAACCACCTTTCTCAAAACTGTCTGGGATAAGGGCTGAGTATAAGATGCCAGAAAGGGAGATTTTGGGGCCTTACTTCAAACCTACTAAAGTACTCTTGAAGAGTGAAGCCTTAAACCCTGCATTTCTCTGAGCTCCCCAAGTGATTGTCAACTCACGCTAATGTTTAAGAGCTCTGTATTTAGGTTTCGGTTTTTAAATTAAGATACAGAGTCAACACATGAATATAACCGTTCATAGTTGAGGACATCAGGCCCCAGGGTGGACCTCTCTAGAGTCGAATTTATATATAATGAAAGACCAGATGTTCTGTAATGGAATAACAAACGTGGGCTCCTAACACCTGGCACCAGAATTCCTCTTGAAGAGGAAACTGTTTTTGATAAGCCTGTTGACACTGGACGCTGATATCCAGGGGGAATCATAAACAAGAAAAAGAAATTCCCTGGCGGTCCAGTGGTTAGGACTTCATGCTTTCACTGTCAGGGCCAGGGCTCAATCCCTGATCAGGGAACTAAGATCCTGCAAGCTGCGTGGCACAGCCAAAAAAAACAAAACAAAACAAAAAAACAAAAACAAAACCCAGAAAACAGAACAAACAAACAAACAAAAAACAGTTGCTGAACTGTTCTGCATTTAAATCGAATAAGGGAGAAAGGAAAATGAGAAGGAATGAAGGATGGGGCTACAGAGAAATAGAGAGGGAGGTTGGAGCCATGGCTTAGAAATAACTTAGGGACTTTTGGGGAACTGGACTACATAAACTTGAACTTCGAGTCGTTTTCATTGTTGTAACTTAAAACCCCTGTCTTCCCAAGCCCACTGCAAGGGCTCCTACACCTACAAAGCTAAGCATAGGTACATTTGTGTCCTTTCCCCAGCAAAGTGCTGTGTAAGAAAACAGTACAATCTTCAGGCAGGGTTTAGTCATTGGCCTCCTTTTCTTCCTCCTACTCTCACCCGTCACTCGACTCAGTGAATTGCCAAATCTTGTGCTCAGAGTTCATTGATGTCGGTCAAATCCACACCTTCTTCTCTATTCCCGTTGCTGTTTGCTCTGTTTCAGAAATTTGCCACTGATGTTTCTTAAGTCATCTCTCTGTCTGAATTTTCTCCCATCACAGGCTCAAACCGCCCTCCTACTGCTGCCAAAGTTAACTTTCAAATGAAGATTTAATATTGAGAAGCAGCATATCACAGAAATAAAAATAGAGTCTATATAGACTCAAGGGCCAGACTTGTTGAGATCAGATTCTAAGACTCTCTTCCTATGAGCTGTGTCTTTGGTTTGGGTAAATCACTTAACATCTCTTTGCCTTAGATTCCCCATCTGTTAAAATGGAATGATAACAGAACTTTCTTCCCCGTTGCCTTATTGCATGGTCTACAGCAGCCAGGATAATGCGGAGTGGAAGTGATGATCGTGGATAATCTCGCCTTGTTCCTCATTTGTCGTGGGGGGTGGGGGGGTGGGGGGGGGAGAGAAGTTTCAAAAAAAAACCTGGAGGGCTTACACTGCCAGTATTAAGACCTGTTGAAATCTGTAGTAATTAAGACAAATATGGTATTGGTGCAAGAATAGACAAGTAGACCCCTGGGACAGAATAGAGAGTCCAGAGATAGGCTTGTACATATATGGTCACCTGAAATACAATAAAGGTGACATTGAAGTGGAGTGGGGAAAGGTGATCTTTTCTTTTTTTAAAAAAATTAATTTATTTATTTTAATTGAAGTATAGTTGATTTACAATGTCATGTTACTTTCAGATGTACAGCACAGTGATGCAGTTATACATACATACATATATGTATGTATATATGTATATGTGAGTGTATATATATATATTCTTTTTCAGATTCTTTTCCCTTATAGCTTATTACAAAACATTGAGTATAGTTCCCTGTGCTATATAGTAGGTCCTTGTTGGTTATCTATTTTATATATAGCAGTGTGTATATGTTAATCCCGTCCTCCCAATTTATCCCTCCCCTCCTCCTTCCCCTTTGGTAACCATAAGTTTGTTTTCTATGTCTGTGTATCTATTTCTGTTTTGTAGATAAGTTCATTTGTATCGGTTTTTTTTTTTCAGATTCCACATATAAGCAATATCATATAATATTTGTCTTTCTGTCTGGCTTACTTCACTTAGTATGATAATCTCTAGGTCCATCCATGTTGCTGCAAATGGCATTAGTTCATTCTTTTTTTTAATGACTGAGTAATATTCCATTATATACATATATATATATATATATATATATATATATATATATATATATATATATGTATGCCATAACTTCTTTATCCATTCATCTATCAATGGACATTTAGATCACTTCCATGTCTTGGCTATTGTAAATAGTGCTGCAATGAACACTGGGGTGCATGTACCTTTTCTTATTATACTTTTCTCCGGATATATGCCCAGGAGTGGGGTTGAGGAATCATGTGGTAACTATTATTAGTGTTTTAAGGAACCTCCATACGGTTCTCCATAGTGGCTGTACCAATTTACATTCCCACCAACATTGTAGGAGGTTTCATTTTCTCCACACCCTTTCTAGCATTTATTATTTGTAGACTTTTTGGTGATGGCCATTCTGATTGGAGTGAGGTGATACTTCATTGTAATTTTGATTTGTATTTCTCTAATCATTAGGTGAGCTTTTCAATAGGTGGTGCTAGATCAATTGGATCTCCATATGAGAGAAAATTAATCATGATCCTTATCTCACACCAAACAAAACAACCATTCCCAATGGATTGCATATCTAAACATGAAAAGTAAAACAACACAGATTTTAGGAAAAAATGGGAGAACATTTTCATGACCTTGAAGTAGATAAAGATTTTTAAAACAGGATGCAAAAAGCAGTAGCCATAAAGGAAAAAAATAGATAAATTAGATTACTTTAAAATTAAGAACTTCTGTTCATCAAACATCACCGTAAGAGAGTCAAATGTGACTCACAGAATGGGCAAAGACATTTGTAATATGTATACAAAACAAAAATCCTTATCTAGAATACATAGAAAAAAATCCTACAAATCTATAATAAATAGGAATATCACTCAATAGAAAAAAATGCAGAAAAGACATGAACATTCACTTCAAAAAAGGACATCCAAATGGCCAATAAACCCATGAAAAGGGGCTAAAATTCATTTGCCATCAGGGAAATGCAAATTAAAACCAAAATGAGATGCCACCTTATCCCAACCAGAATGGCTGAAATGAAAAAGACACAACACATTAAGTACTGGAGAAGATGTGGAACTGAAACTCTCATAGACTGTCAATAGGAGTGTATATTGGTACAGCCACTTTGAAAAAAACCATTTCACATTATCTATAAAGCTGAACATGTACATAATTCTATAACCCAGCATTTCTACTGCTAGGTGTATACTCTACATAAAAATGTACATGTATTCACCAAAAGACACAAGAATGTTCATAGCAGCACGAGTCATAGTAGCCAAACACTGGAACACAGTAGAATGAGTGTTTTACTCTAGGGACTACTTTATGGTGATGAGAATGAACAAATACCACCACATAGCAACATGGAAAACTCTCTTGAGCATAAAGTTGAATAAAAAGAAGCCACACAGAAATGAGTACAAATTGTATGATTTCAATTATAGGTACAACATATATCGGATCTCTAGAGCTAACTTATCTTGCATAATTGAAATTTTATACATGTTGACTAGCAACTTATTTCCTCTTCCCCCAGGCAACTACCTTTACATTTTTTGCTTCTATGTGTTTGACTTATTTTATTTTATTTTTATTTATTTATTTTTTTGGCCACGCCACATGGCTTGTGGGATCTTAGTTCCCTGACCGGGGATCGAACCTGGGCCCTCAGCAGTGAGAGCGTGGAGCACCAACCACTGGACCACCAGGGAATTCCTGGGATTGACTACTTTAGATACTTAATATAACTGGAATCATGCATATTTTTTTAAAACTCCCTAGAGTTGGCTGTATAGCCATGTTGAGGACCTTTGGCATTGTATTTTGCTCCTACCCCTGGTACGGTAACAATCATTTTGTATTAGGAATATTCCTTGCTGGTTTGCCTTCATCAGCTCTAGGCTCATTAATTGAAGGAATGATATTCTGTTCACTTGGGTATCTTCAGTGCCCAGAAGAACACCTGGCACAGAGTGAATAGTCCATATATGTTTGTTGAATTGGAGTGACCCTTCCAATAATCATAGAGGGTAGGATTTACCATTGCCACCAGCCAGCCAAACTTCTTCAACATAGCTCTTCAATTCAACATACATTTTTAAAGAGTCTACTTTGAGTCAAACACTGGACTGGTGTGCTGGAGTTGTGAAGAAGAGGAAGGTCAGTCCTTGTAGCCAGAGAGTCAGGCAGGGGCGACATCGGAGGCTCCCGGGGGCGGGTCCATGCTTGGTGGAGGAGCCTGAGATGAAGTGATCAGCTCTGCTTGGGTGGACCTGAGACATTTCCAAGAGTGAGTGATGCCTGAGCCACATCCCAACGGGCGACTAGGAGTTTGCCAGGGGGGCAAGGAAGGCAAAAGCATTTCGGGAAGATAGAAAAGCCATGTCCATGAGTAGAACAGCTTGACACCAGGTGGAGAGATGGAGGAGGGTGAAGGGTGAGAGGTGAATGGCTTGGTAAGGAGGTTGGATGCATCCTGCAACAATGGGAAGTCAGTGAAGGGTGAAACAGGAGAGTAGCAGGACCCAGTGTGCAGTTTTAGAGCGATCACTCTGGTTGCAGTGGGGAGGATGGATTATAAAGCAAAACTGAAGACCGAGGGACCAGTAGGAGAGGGTGGGGATATGGTAATGATCCAGGAGTGAGAAGACAAACGCTTGAGTTGGGCAAAGCCCGTGGGGATGGAGAGGTGGGGACAGGTAAGGACTTGAGTAGGAAGATTCTCCACCTTCCCCTGTAAAAAGTTTGGGGAAAGGGAGGTGAGTAAGAGGTATAATATACAGGTAATATTCTCTTTTCAAATTTTCCTCCTTTGCGCCAGAAAAAGACAGAAAAGCAGAAAGGAAAGAGGGGATGGGATTCTGGAGGAAAGGCAGTCCATATACTAATGCCACTGGGGAATGTGACCAGCTCACAACGTCCATCTATTACGTTAAGTGAAGATACATTTTCAGCTGAAAAGAATTATTTTAAAACATGGGCGTGAAACAAATGAGCACGTGAAATCATGTTGTCCGCAAGGCCTCAGCAGAACGTTTTCCTTAGATAGCAGCCTCCGGCTAACACTGCCAGCATTCCGCAGTCCCAGAAAGAATCTGTGCTTTTGTTTTTTGTTTTTTTTTTTAGTTTTAACCCCATTCATTTTTTTCTCTGGATGGTTTCAGTTGAGCCTAACTTTATTTTATTATTATTATTTTTTAAAATTTATTTATTTATTTATTTTTGGCTGTGTTGGGTCTTCGTTTCTGTGCGAGGGATTTCTCTAGTTGCGGCGAGCGGGGGCCACTCTTCATCGCGGTGCGCGGGCCTCTCACTAACGCGGCCTCTCTTGTTGCGGAGCACAGGCTCCAGACGCACAGGCTCAGTAGTTGTGGCTCACGGGCCCAGTTGCTCCGCGGCATGTGGGATCTTCCCAGACCAGGGCTCGAACCCGTGTCCCCTGCATTGGCAGGCAGACTCTCAACCACTGCGCCACCAGGGAAGCCCAGAATCTGTGTTTTTGTCACTCAGTGATTTGTAACAGGAATAAAAAAACCCCTCTGCTTATATAAGAAACGCATCTGAAACTCCGTGGCTGGCAGGTGCTTGAGGTCGTTGAGCAGATGTCTGTGTGAAGCACCCAAAGTCCTATATGTACGTTGGAAAGCACACATACGCCAGCTCCCTGCAGCTGTCCTGGAGAAGATATTCCAGACATGCAGCAAGGGGCTCTGTGCCTTTCCTCCCTGACTTCTCTCCTGCGGAGTATGAGCCCAGGGTAGTGCCTACTCAGAATCCTCTGTCCGTTGGCGTTTGGAAAGGTCTTAACTGACTCCATCTATTTGGTACCTCCAAGCAAGACTGAACCCAGCTAACCAAGGATTTCTGTGCAGCTTCTGGAGTTGTCACCGAGTCTCACAAGCCTTCCTGGTGTTAATCCTGCATCCTAGATGCCCTTCTCCCCAGACTCCCCCTCGTAGGTTTTGGGGCAGCTACCTGTCGCCTCTCCCTGTCTACCAAGCTCCCCCCTCCCCCCATAGTGATGGGATCCTTACATTCTTTCTCAAGCTGACTACCACCTGCTCCCTTTTCCCTTTGACAGGTGGATGGTGCCCCTCCCTCCAGGGGAAAAGGAAAGCACAGGTGCACATTCCTGCTTTGCACGGGGTGGTGCGCAGGGCAGCCTGGTGCCCTTGGAGGGGGGTTGGGAGCCAGGAAAATGTGGGGCTCCAATGACAGCTCTTTTTCTCCTCATTTCGGGGATCCTGGGCAGGTCATATATCCTCTCTACCCCTCTGTTTCTTCCTGTGGAAAACAAGGGCAAACCCGCCCTTAAGTAAGACAAACCTTTCCAGGGATCCAAACATGGAGGAGGGCACAAGGCAAATGCTCAGCAAATGTGGGTTCCCTTCTGTGGGACACACACAGTGATCCTAGCAAAGGGCATCACTAACTATATTTCACATCGGAGGAAGCTGGGGGAGAGAATGACGTGGATTACTCAAAAATCATGCAGCAGAAATGCCAGAATTTGAACCCAGATCTGCTTGGCTCCAAAGCGAACCTTCCCTCTGCCCTGCCCTGCCTTCCTCCAAGACCCTCACCTTTCTCATCTTCTGTCTTTCTTTACTGTCTTCTTTTCTTCTGCCTATAATATATGCAGGGCTGCACCGTTATTAGAAATAAAAACCCAGTCTTAAAAAAGAGGGAAATTCTGATACAGGCTACAACATAAGTGAAACTCGAGGATGTTATGATAAGTGAAAGCAGCCAGTCACAAAAGGACAAATACTGTATGTGCCCCTTACATGAGGTCCTACAGAAGTCAGATTCACAGAGACTGAGAGGAGGGTAGAGTTGCCAGGAGTTGGGCAGAGGAGGAGATGGGGAGCTAGTTTTAAGGGGTGCGCGGTTTTAGTTTGGGAAGATGAAAAGAGTTCTGTGGATGGATGGCGTTGATGGTTGTACAACAAGGTGAATGTGCTTAATGACATTTGAACTGGACACTTAAAAATGACTAAAATGGTAAATTTTAGGTTATGTCTATTTAAGCACAATTTAAAAATGAAATAAAGACAAATACAGTAAAATATCTATGGCCTTTTTTACCTTTTGCTCTTCCTCCCCCAGGTAGACGGTTTAAGATGCTTGGTCATGTTTTAAGATGAGTGTAAATGAATTACCTCACAGCTGTTTGGTGGCTACTATGGACTGAATTGCCTCCCCCCTCCCCAATTCATATGTTGAAGCCCTAACCCCCAATGTGACTATATTTGGAGGTGAGGCCTTTAGGAAGGTAATTAAGGTGAAATGAGGTCATAAGGATGGGGCCCTCATCCAGTAGGGCTGGTATTCTTATAAAAATAGGAAGAGGGACTTCCCTGGCAGTCCAGCGGTTGAGACTCAGCGCTTCCACTGCAGGGGGCGCGGATTCCATTCCTGGTCGGGGAACTAAGATCCCACATGCCGGGTGGTGCAGCCAAAAACTAAAAAAAAAATTAAAAAATAGAAAATAAATAAAAATAAAAAGAGGAAGAGACCCTGGCGCACTCTCTCTGTCTCTCCCTGCGCGCACACAGAGGAAAGGCTGTATGAAGACAGGTCAGGAAGGTGGCCGTCTGCAAACCAGGAAGAGGGCTCTCATCAGGATCCGAAGTGGGCAACACCTTGGCCCGGGACTTCCAGGCTCCAGAACCGAGAAAATATATTTCTGAAGTTTAAACCACGCAGTCTGTGGCATTTTGTGATGGGAACTCTAATAGCGGGGCTTGCCCCAAGGGAGTTTCTTCTGTCACCTGGCTTGCTGGTGGGCGGGTTCTGTGGCCCAGTGGTCAGTGACCCTTCCTTTGGGTCAGCACAGCCAGCCCAGCTCTGACCCCTCCTGACGCCTGTCCCTTCAGAGTTGGACACAGAGCCATTCCTCAAGGAGACCATCCTCACTGACAGTGACAGAGGGAGGAGCAAGACCCCTTCCCCCTGGCCCAGGAGACTGGTATTGGGTAGGGAGGGCCCACAACTGGGCGGGGGAGCGTCTAAGATTTACCCTCCTCACAAGCTAGTGAGTTAGCCTGCCAGTTTTCTGCTTGCTGGGAGGAGACATGAGACTTCCGGGTCAGAGACAAAGGATCCTACTACCCAGAGCAACAGGAGAACCCCGGGTATCCGCATCTGTGCTCGTCTCCCCCCACCCCGTCCCCAGAGGGTGCTGTGATGGGGCCACTGCTGCCTGCACAGAACAGGTGGCTCAACGGGAAGGGGCTTCGTGAGCCCAAGTCGTTTCCCAAGGGCAGGAAGCTGGTCTGAATTTTGCTCCAGGGGGCGAAATGAGACTCTCTCTTACATTACACAGCAAACACACCTGCCCTTGGCTGCAGACGGCCACACCCCTCTCTCTCCGGGCAATCTGCCTTACCAGCACCCTGGTAGGATACACAGTGAGATGTAGAATCTAGCGGCTCTGCTGCACTGATTGAACCCTGCCTGGGACTGCCCCACACACAGCCTCAAGTAGCTGCACTATTTCTGATCCACAGGAGATACTCAGTCTACGTAGTGGACTGCCCCACACACAGCTTCAAGAAGCTGCACTATTTCTGATCCACAGGAGATACTCAGTCTACGTAGTGGACTGCCCCACACACAGCTTCAAGTAGCTGCACTATTTCTGATCGACAGGAGATACTCAGTCTACGTAGTGGACTGCCCCACACACAGCTTCAAGAAGCTGCACTATTTCTGATCCACAGGAGATACTCAGTCTACGTAGTGGAAGCTGTCCTGAACATGCGTGGGTCTGATATCCTGCAACTTCACAATACGTCTGCTTCTAAAATGCGGGTTTTATTAGGATTCGGGTATGGTCAGGCTAACAGGTCAGGAGAAGACTCAGCACTGACACGGTAGTTTACGACTCACAGTTCTCAAGAGGAGGGGGCTATACCCACCGAACCGTGAGGAGCCACAGGGGGAAGCACCAGGGTCTGTCCGGAGGCAGAAGGAGTGAGGGGCAATCATGGTTTCCCCAGGGAGGAGCAGGCAAGGCAGGGGAAGCAGGCTTAGGATAGCCTAGTCTGAATAATTTCAGCGGGCTCTGGGACCCAAAGCTGTCCCTACTTGTCTGGTACCTGGGCCTCCGGTGATTAGGACAGGGGGACAGTGGCTCAGAGTGTGGGAGCTGGTTAAAGGAGGTGGTTGGGGAAGGGGGCTGAAATTGGTTGGCTTGCATGCGAAAGGTGAACACCTACCCAATTCCTTTACTTTGCCCAAGAACTGGCTGGTGCTGGGGGCAGGAGAGGGTCCTTCCTGGGTCAGCAAGGCCCCAGATGTCAACGCATCGGAATAAAAAGACATACTTAATTCAAAGTCCCATAAAAGCAATACGTAACTCTGAAGGCGACTCCAGAAGAATGTGGAAATCAGGAGGCGTATCAGCTAAGGCACTTCTAGAACTAAAAAGCATTTCACCCTCAAGTTGGTCCATCAGTCATAAGTATTCTCTGAGTAGCTGCCACGAACCAGGCACTGTGCTGGGTGCTGGGCAGACGGGGTGAACCAAACAGGCCCTGCCTCGTGGAGCCTGGGGTCAAGCCCTCGCAGGGACCGGCTGCATGAAGTCCTCAGCAGCTCCCTGGGGAGCATAATGACCACCACCCCAACCCCCCCTCCCACCCGCCGAGAACACTCAATTTGTTACCGAGTCCAAGCTTGCTCTACTCCCCGCACAACAGGCCAATAAATCGGAGACGGGGTGTCAAGGCAAGGAAGACGACTTTATTCGGAAAGCCAGCATACCAAGAGGATGGCAGACTAAAGTCTCCAAATAATCATCTTATCGGGGTCTGGATGCCAGTTTCTTTTATAGAATCAGAGAGGGAGAGGGGGTGAGTAAGTAAAGTAAAAAGGGCCCTCAGTCTTGCAAAACATCTCCTGGAATGGCCAGCCTCAGGGCAGGGATGTGTTGATTTCAGCCATTTACAGGTGGGCAGGGTCAGGTCTCCCTGTGAGCGGAACAAAGGCACTTTAACAGTCAGGCAGAGGGGCAGGGTTCCGAGTCAGGCCATTCTGTATGATTATAATAACAAAAGCAACAAAAAGCAAAGGTTAAAGTCAAAGAAACAGATCTAACATGGAGTCCAATTTAGCTCTTCCCTGTTACAATTTGTCATCTGAAATTGGAGATGCATCTCTCTGGGGCACATTTGGGCCCAAAGACATCGTGCACCTCTCACTATACAGCGTGTTGGGCGGGAAGAAAGACCCTGCCTTTTGGAGCTCCTAGTCTCCACCGGAGGCATTTCCAAAGTTTTCTCAGCTGCCCGAGGACCTGCCTGGATCCTCCCATCCGGGCCTCAGCGTTATGTCTTTGTCAGACTCTGTAAGCTCTGTCTGCAGCAGGCACAGTCCATCACTGCGGTTCTCTACTGTGCTCTTTTGGAAAAGAAATTTAAGTGTTTCTGTAGCTCAGAGGGGCATTTGTCTTAGTCCATTCGGGCTGCTGTAATAAAGTACCACAGTCGGGGTGACTTATAAACAACAGAAATTTATTTCTCACAGTTCTGGAGTCTGGGAAGTCCAAGATCAAGGTGCCAGCAGATTCGGTGTCTGGTGAGAGCCCGCTTCCTGGTTAATGGATGGCCAACTTCTCTGTGTCCCCACATCGGGAGGGAAAAGGGCTCCACCCTCCTGATCTAATCACCTCCCCAGAGGGCCCATCTCCAAATACATTGGGAGTTAGGCTTTCAACATATGAATTTTAGGGGAACACAAACATTCAGTCTACAGCAGCATTCTTTTTTTTTTTTTTTAATTAGAGTATAGTTGATTTACAATGTTGTGTTAGTTTCTGCTGTACAACAAAGTGAATCAGTTATATATATATATACCCAGTCTTTTTTTACATTTCCTTCCCATTTAGGTCACCACAGAGCATTGAGTAGAGTATAGCAGCATTCTTATTTGGGGGGTTTTCTCCACTGTTCTTCTCCCTCCCACCCTCTTCCACCTTCTCTGGAGGTGGGGAAGAGACTGTTTGAAGAATTTCCCTCTGTGATGGATGAAAACTAAATTTTTGGTGGTGCACACGCTGTAGTGTACACGGAAGTAGAAGTATAATGTTTTACACACGAAACTTATAGAATGTTATAAACCAGTGTGTCCTCAATAAAAAAGAAATTAAAAAAAAAAAGAATCTATCAGATGTCCTTTTAGCCAACTAAGACATCCAGCACGGGGGCCAATGAAGAGATTCCAGAACTAAGTGAGGGATGGCACTTGCTGACATAAACTTTTCTCCAACTCTGATTCTAAAATGTCTTTTTTTCCCCACATTAGCCCATGGGTCACAAACTCCTTTGATAATATTTAATAAATGTTTGCAAATATTTTAGGCTTTGCTGGCTGTGGAGTCTCTGTCCCAGCTACATAGCTCTGCCAGTACAGTGCGGAAGCTGCCAGAGAGCCATATAAAAAGCCACTGACATGAGCTACAAGGATGAGCCTTGAAAACACGATGCTAAGTGGAAAAAAGCCAGGCACAAAAGTGTGTATATTGTATGGTTACATTTATGTGAAATGTCCAGAATAAGCAAATCAATAGAGACAGAAAATAGATAAGCGGCTTCCAGGGGCTGGTGGGAGGGGAGAATGTATCAGCAAGCATACTCAGGATCTGAATGCACTAAAAACCACCGAATTGTACACTGTAAAAGGGTGAATCTTATGGTATGTGAACTATATTTCAACAAAGCTAGTTTTTTAAAACAGCCATAGACAACAGGTAGATAAGTGGGTGTGGCTTTGTTCCGATGAAACTTTATTTACAAAATGAGGGTGGATGTGGCCCCTGGGCTGTAGTTTGCTGAGCCCTGTGCTAGACTGTAAGAGTCACGTAGTCAGGGCTGTGCCTCGTTTATCATTAACTTCCAGGACCTAGTATAATAGTGGTCAAATAAGTAAGAACCCAATAAATGTTTGCTGAATGAAAAAATAAAAGCATTTCCCTCTGTAAGATTGGGCCCGATGCCAGGGCTACTTCAAGCCTTTAACTAAGACACAGAGATGGACTTAAGAAATTGCAGGCCGGGCTTCCCTGGTGACGCAGTGGTTAAGAATCCGCCTGCCAATGCAGGGGACACAGGTTCGAGCCCTGGTCTGGGAAGATCCCACATGCTGCGGAGCAACTAAGCCCGTGCGCCACAGCTACTGAGCCTGTGCTCTAGAGCCCGTGAGCCACAACTACTGAGCCCGTGTGCCACAACTACTGGGGCCCACGCGCCTAGAGCCTGTGCTCTGCCACCACAGTGAGAAGCCTGCACATCACAACGAAGAGTAGCCCCCGCTCGCCGCAACTAGAGAAAGCCTGTGCGCAGCAGCGAAGACCCAACGCAGCCAAAAATAAATAAAAAATAAATAAAATAAAATATATTAAAAAAAAAGAAATTGCAGGCCACTCATAATTATGCAAATATGAGCGTCTGGTGAAATATACATCAATGCCCTAGTTTTTAAATTCTAATGCAGTAAAATGTTTCAATTTGGGTTCTGGCAACTACTGTGATCATCTTAAGAGATGTATAAATACATGTAAATAAGGTATTAACGTCACAAGACTGTTTTAGATCATTTCCGCATCTGGATTGGTCCTGTAATTGTGTGGGAAGGTACAGTTCTTGGAATCTGGCCTGAAAAAAACATCACTATCACTCTAGGTTCTCAGCAGCCTGCAAGGTGCTTACTTCCAAAGCCAATTTCAGATTAAGTTATAAGGTCTGTGTAGTACCCATAAACATTAGGTCAACATTTTATGGTGGTTGTTATAGGGAGACGGTTTTTCTGAACTTGGTTAGTTATCAGAGTGATCTGGAGAGTTTCTAAAAATTCATATTCTAGGCTCTGCCCTTAGAGGTTACGACGATACAGCTTTGCAGTGGGGCTGGGAAGCTGTATTTTTCAAAAGTTGCTCAGATGCCTGAGATGATAAACCACAGATCTCGCCTGAGAGTCCTGCTGGCCGGGGTGTGCTCTCCTTGCCAGGGCCCTCACCAGGGAGCTTGTTAGAAACACCCACTCTGCATTTTCACAGGCTCCCCAGACGATTGGCAGGAAAACGTGGGAAGCACTGGTGTAGGGTGTCCGCAGGCCTGGGAAGTCTTTGGGAGACCATGATGGTCTCACTGTTAGCTGGTCAGGAAAGACCTTATGGAGAAGTTGGGCTGTTAAGAGGGTCAAAAAGGCAGAGTGAACCACTGCTTCTATTTGACCAACACAGAAGCAGAGGAAGCAAGAGAAAGCAGAGAGGATGCAGCAAATGGAACACAGGTGCTCTGTCTCCCCAGTATTACCAAAAGACGAAACGCAGACTCGATTTTCTTGGCACGTTTTCGCTGTAATTCATCATTTACACTTGGCCTTCACACTAGAGTGTTATCTTAGGTATTTACTGAGGGTATTTGCAGAGCACGTTAATACTGTCTTTTTAGAGCTTTTTCTCAACTGAGGCTGCTTACTACTGCCAAAGAAAGCCCTGGGGAACCAAGAGATTGTGCCTGGAACCAGCCCTTCCTGTAACCCACTGTGCACCCTAGCAGAGCCACTTGGGATCCCCGGGCCTCAGCGTCCTCATCTGTAAAACAGCTGTGGCTCCCAGCCTCATCGATCCTATGTCCTGTTTTGTTTTTTGGTTTTGTTTTTTATAATATTTATTTATTTAGGCTGCGCTGGGTCTTCGTTGAGACATGCAGGATCTTCGTCGTGGCCTGCGGACTTCTTAGTTGCGGCATGCATGTGGGATCTAGTTCCCTGACCAGGGATTGAACCTGGGCCCCCAGGGAAGTCCCCTATGTCCTGCTTTGAAATAAACATTTGTAACATCTTCTTTGCTGTTCTAAAATGAAAATTGTAGCTATAACCACCTATAGACATAATTTTTAAAAACCACTCTGATGCCCTAACTGTAATTTAAGTGGAAAATTCAAGTGAATAGGTTGTAACCAATAATACGTATTTTAATCTGTAAAGGCTTGGGCAGTGTACCAAACCTGTCTCTATTGTCTGTATTCTGAGGCTTTGACATCTGAGGCCTTGCTGCTCCTGGAGAGACTGCACCTCCCAGGGCTGCTAGCCTGTCCCTAGAGACAGTAAGCAACTTGCCCCAGAGCAGGAGTCCTAACCACTGGACCGCCAGGGAATTCCCAAGAGCAGGACTTTAAAATTCAAACCAACCAGTTCAGAGCCCACAACCCAGCCACCTCCTTTCTCAGGCTCTCACGTTCCCAGTAGGCCACTATCCCCCTGTCCTAATCATCCCAGAGCCGGGTACCAGACCACTGGGGACAGTCCCGATGCCCCAGAGCCCACTGAAATTATCCCGACTAGCCAGTCCTAAGCCTGCTTCCCCTGCCTCACTTGTTCGTTCCCATAGAAACCACAGTGAAGACTCTTGCCCACATTTCCCCCCTAGCTCCCTCTGCCTCCTGACCCACCCTGGTGCTTCCCTGTGTGTCCCACCCCCATGGCGTGGTGTACCCCCTCTTGGGAACTGTGGGTAACAAACTATCATTTCAATGGCAGTCATCTCTTGGCCTGTTGGCCTTACTATACTTCAAATTTTATATTAATACACTATATTTTTAACAGAACTAGACTGCAAGACATTAGGAAATGGTTTATTGCCCCTACTTATAATGAATAAGTTTAGATTTAAGAAAAGTCAGGGACTTCCCTGGCGGTCCAGTGGTTAAGACCCCGCACTTCCACTGCAGGGGACGTGGGTTCGATCCCTGGTCTGGGAACTAAGATCCTGCATGCTGCACGGCACAGCCAAAAAGAAAAGAAAAGTCAAAGATGGGAATTCCCTGGCAGTCCAGTGTTTAGGACTCGGCACTCTCACTGTCGGGGTCTGGGTTCCATCCGTGGTCAGGGAACTAAGATCCCACAAGCCTCACAGCACGGCCAAAAAAAAAAAAAAAAAGTCAAAGATCAGGAGTCATTTCCTAGAAGGACAGCAAATGAGAAAGTCAAAGAACAGCTAGACAAAGGGATAAAAGTTAGTGCTAAGTATTAACAGAGCTGACTGATTTGTACATGGCAGGAGAAAGAGGAAAATACCTGAAGTTAAATAGAGATAAGATGCCGAGCTAAGTTATAGATTGCAGAGCAAAATAAGAAAGGATGACTTCTTTGCAAATCATCCAGGCCATATGTGTAAGTGCAGTGTCAAAATAATTCCTTGTGATGACATGGGATGTGGGAGGGATGAAATATCACAGAAAACATTGCAGCACTATTTACAATAGCCAGGACATGGAAGAAACCTAAATGTCCATCAACAGAGGAATGGATAAAGAAGATGTGGTGCATATATGCAGTGGAATATTACTCAGCCATAAAAAAGGATGAAATAATGCCATTTGCTGCAACATGGATGGACCTAGAGATTGTCATACTGAGTGAAGTAAGTCAGACAGGGAAAGAAAAATATCATATGATATCCCTTACATGTGGTATCTAAAAAAAATGGTATAAATGAACTTATTTATAAAACAGAAATAGAGTTACTGATGTAGAAAACAAACTTGTGGTTACCCAGGGGGAAAAGGGGGGGGAGGGACTGTGGGTGGGGAAAAAAAAAAAAGGGGGGGGGGAGGGATAAATTGGGAGATTGGGACTGACATATACACACTACTATATATAAAATAGATAACTAATAAGATCTACTGTGTAGTACAGGGAACTCTACTCAATACTCTGTAATGACCTATATGGGAAAAGAATCTAAAAAAGAGTGGATATATGTATACGTATAACAGATTCACTTTGCTGTACAGCAGAAACTAACACAACATTTTAAATCAACTAGACTCCAATAAAAAATTTTTTAAATGTCACAGAAAAGATACCCCAGATCTTGAACTCCCATCACAGTTGAAGCAGATGTTCTAGCTCAGAATGTCTGGCAGGATGTTGGAAAGTCTTAAGAGACCTGGGTAAACTCCTTGTGTGACCTGTTCTGGGCATTGCAGGACATCCAGTGTCTCTCCCACTAAACATCAGCAGCCCCCTGCAAACATGTGACAACCAAAACTTCCTCCACAGGTTTTCAAGATGCCCACCTTGTGAAACCACTAAACTGGATAACCCCAGTCTGCTCCCAGGACCAGCTTGCTTCAATTCTATGGTTCTGAGATTGCTGAGGCTTCACAGATGAGGTATATTGCTAATGTTCTTTGAAGTCTGAGAGTTACTATTGCTGGACACCAAAGTCCATTGCCATGAACTGGCCAGAACATGTTAAGACACAAAGGCAACAAGAATATATGAAGAAAGGAGTGACAAACCAAGCCACAGTGATTTCTTGAGAGCAAATCACAACCTTTAAGTGAACATCAAAAACTCCCACAATTGTGCAAGTAACTATAGTTCTGGAAGCACAGTTTGGGGTAGGCACTCCTCAAGCCCCCAGGCTCTGAGATGTGGAGCTGGTAGCAAGTCAGTCCATGGTGGTTAACAGCTCGGGCTCTGGAATGAGACAAAACTGGATTCAATCCCAGCTTTGCCACTTGTTAGCTGGGTAGCTGTAGTTAATTTACTTGGCCACTCTTAGTTCTATAATTGGTAAAATTGGAATCAGATGCCTAATTATAGTCATTTGTAAGGATGAGATAATGCCCGCAAAAGGCCTAGCCAGAAGCAGAGCACTTAATAAACAATGTAAACGTAAGCTGTTATTAATTTATATAGTTATCTGAGCTTTCTATTTTCAAACTGTCCACCAGAGGGCGCGCCAAACACCGTCCTGGAACTTGATATAGCTGTTGTCCAGCGTTGCTCCCAAATTCTCAATTTATAAAACATGCTCTAAAAATCCTAAGCACTGGTTATCTGAGAAAAGGGATTCAGCGACTTTCCATTCGTTTTCCCCTTCCCCGCTGAGAGGTCCTATACCTAAAATAAAAGCGCTCAACTTCGAGACTGTTCGTTTCAATGAAGTCAGATGCGTAACCTTGCAGCACTGAGGCTGCCTCTCTAAATCAGCTGCAAACAAAAGGCAGAGCTGGGGAAGCCGCCTGTCCTGGTGCAGGCAGTAAGGGACACATCGTTTGTAATTCAACACAATAATACCGACCAGAAGTCACTTTATATTTTTAGATCACCACGTGCCAGCAATTCTGAATAATGTCAGTGGTAAAATACTCCACACACACACACACAAAATAAATAATAAATCTCTCATTGTTTGAAGTTCTAAACAACTTCTGGCAGGTATGCTTGTGTTTTATTAATACATATGTAAGCTTCAACTTGGTACATTTCCTTATTTATCCGTTAATAATTGTATTCTATCTGGAAGTTAATCCAGAGAACTCCCCATTGTGCCGAAGTTCCTGCTCCGTGGACTCCGCTTCATGCATTTTCCTTCCAGGGTAAGTTCCATTTGATTCAGAAACATTGAGAGCTTGGGGTTTAATTCTTGAGCAGCAACTGTCTCCAACACCTGTTTAAACAGCAGGTTCAAAATGAACCATGATAACGCAGTGATTGCAAAGACAAAGGAACAGGCCTTGAGTTACTTCACTTTTGTCATTCTACGTGGTACAAACTTGGAGGAGGTTTTGTTTGTGTTTCAAATTAAAAACAGTTCCAGCTATAGAATAAAAATGTCCTGGGCATGTAAAGTACAGCATGGTGACTAGAGTTCACAATACTGTTTTGTATATTTGAAAGATGCTAAGAGAGTAGATCTTAAAAGTTCTCAGCACAAGAAAAAAAGAATTGTAACTGTGGGTGGTGATGGTTGTTAACTAGCCTTACTGTGGTGATCATTTCTTAATACACACATATATCAAATTGTTATGTTGTACACCTAAAGCTAATACAATGTTACATTCAATTATATCTCAATAAAAATTTTTTTAAACAGTAAAATAGAGTGAGAACTGTGATATCTAATATTTTCCATTGGCAAGTGCGAATTTTGTTCATATGTGAAATATGTTCTAAACTTGAATAGCTACTGAATATTATTATATTGTTACTAAAAGGAATTTTGTTGTATATGGAAGGGGAAGTGTTAAAAACCATCCGCTCCAGGTGTTAATTATGCTAGGTCCGCCTTGGTCTTAAATCCCAAATAATTTCCTTTCCACCTCCCTTTCTGGGAGGTGTCCAGCTGCTGACAGCCATTCAAAAAAGGAAGGAAGGCTTTTCTATCAGGAAACTGGATCCTGCTTTAGAGAAGCTGGGAGAGCAGTGCTGGGCTGGGAGGAGCATCTCAGAGAAGGAGAGAAGGGTGGGCAGCTCCAGCTAAGGCAGCGCGCTCCTTCCCGCCCCCCTCGCCCCCTCAGGCCAGAGGAGACCACGGTCCAGTTTCCTAACCACGTCCGAGGTCAAGCCCATCCCCCTCCTGAGCCTTCCCTTCATTTAAGGAGGCCGTATTTGGAAAGATCTCAGAGCACCTGACAAATAGCAGCTTAGGCCTGGAGCCGGAGGGGCAGGCTCGGAGGGAAGACCCGTTGAAAGCCCGGCCGTGACTGTGTTCTGGCCGCGACCGCACGGGATACACGCGTCTTGGTAAATCTGCACACGTGCTTCAAAAATAAGTAATAATTTCATACCCCGTGCTCTGTGGAACCTGGTCAGGTTTTACCGTTGAGAGAAACTGACCACATTTCTGTCTTCTTGTTGGCATTGCTGCAATGTTTCTGCCCCTCTGGTTTGCTCTGGAAGCCGTGTTCCCGCCCCCGAATGAGGGGCTGTCTGGATACCACCCCTGCAGGTCTGCGGTGCGGGTCACTGGCGGCTGAGTCAACCCCGTTCCCAGATAGATTCCAGGCTAGTCACGACTATTACCGTTTATTAAGGCTGGGACTACAGTCTAACCGTTGTCTCTGCTTTATTTCTAATTCTCACAGTGACTTCAGTTTATGGGTGAGGAAACTGAAGCCCAGAGGGCAAGCAGAGTTGCTGACCCTCACCAGATAATGATGTGAACACGAGTCCCGGCAGAGGGCAAAGGGTGCAGGGGTGCCAGGTAGAAATGAGCTCCTTATTCCTCCTCCCAATTTTTTTTGTTTGTTTGTTTGTTTTTAGTTTTTATAAATTATTTTCAATTGTGGTAAAATACACATAACATAGAATTTGCCAAGTGAGCCATTTTAACTCTTGTCATCTTGCAAAACTGAAACTCCGTACCCATTAACTAACTCCCCCTCCTTTCCTCTCTTCCTGCCCCAAATCTTATAAAGCAGATATAGTTATTACCACCAGCTCCACTTTACAGATGAGGAAACCGAGGTCATGGGCTATTCTGACTGGCGTGGGGTGATAGAGAGAGTGGGGGAGAACTGTGCCTTATTCACCTTTTTGTTGTGTTGAGGCCTTCAACTGATTGGATGAGACCCACCCACTTTAGAAAGGGCAGTCTGCTTTACTCAGTCTATAGACTCAAATGCTAATCTCGTCCAGAAACACCCTCATAGACACACCAAAATAATGTTTAACTGAATATCTGGGCATCTTGTGGCCCAGTCAAGCTGACATATAAAATTAACCATTACAGACAACAAGCATAAACTGGGGCTGTCCTGGGAAAACAAGGATGTATGGTTACCCCGAGTAGAGTCCTCTAAAGAGGATATAATCCTAAAATGCAGAGGCCGTGCAGGAGCAATTCATAAGGATTCAGTATTTTTCTCGTGCAGAGGAATGAACTCTCCTGATCACGAAAGACGAAAGACCCGCCCGAGACATGTCAGCTTCACAAACTGGATTAGCCAATTTGGTTTTGACAGTTCTATCAATCCGGATCACTTTTTCCAAGTTTGGAAATGTGGATATAGATATGGATAGTAAAATTGTTCAGTGGCCCCAGTAGCTTGCCTGACAGCTGAAAAGAACTTGTTCCATAAAGAGAGCCGTGTCTGTGGGATGCACTGAAGGTATTCTCCAGGCTGGAATGAACGACATACTGTACTAATGTCTTTGAAACAGGGTAAAGGGGTGCTCTGCGACAAGGAAGTGCCTTCACCCAGTGAAAATAACACCCTCTTGGAAGGACATAGTCCATAAGTACAGGGGATCCGATTCACATGGCCCTAAGCAGTGCTGCTTGATGTCTTTGCCACACCTTTATAGATATTCTAGGGTTATGCTGGTTGCAGGTGAGACAACTATTTATATAAATGAAGATTTAATACAATTTCCACACCAGTTTGTTTGTACCCAGGTGTTAATTCTTGCCTTTCTAGCCTGTGTATGTGCCCAGAGTCAAGGATATGTGTACTAATAGTCTAGGCGCCACCTAGTGGCCACTTTGGGAAAAAATAAAAGATGGTGGGAATTCCAAAAAAACTCGACAGGTTCTCAATTTGGGGCTAAATCTTGGAAAGGGCAATTAAAACTAAACTAAAAAGTAGAGGAAGGGAGTTTTTAGGGCAACAAAACTATTCTGTATTATACAATAATGATGGACATATGTCGTATGTTGTGTTGTACGCATAGACGGTCCAACACAAAGAGTGACCTCTAATGTAAACTGTGGACTTTATTTTTTATTTTTTAAATAAATTTATTTATTTTTATTTATTTATTATTTTTGGCTGCACTGGGTCTTCGTCGCTGCGCGCGGTCTTTCTCTAGTTGCGGCGAGCGGGGGCTACTCTTTGTTGCAGAGTGCGGGCTTCTCTTGTCGCGGAGCACGGGCTCTAGGCGCACAGGCTTCAGCAGTTGTGGCACGTGGGCTCAGCAGTTGTGGCTCGCGGGCTCTAGAGCGCAGGCTCAGTAGTTGTGGCACACGGGCTTAGTTGCTCTGCGGCATGTAGGATCTTCCAGGACCCGTGTCCCCTGCATTGTCAGGCAGATTCTTAACCACTGCACCACCGGGGGAAGCCCTAGCCTAATAGATGTCTGAAGGTAATATTACCACCACCATTAGGAATTTGCATAAAGTGGGGAGTATCCAAGAGCTGAATTCGAGTCTGTACAAACGTTAGCAGACCTTTCGAGAAGCCCGAGCACACCCCAGGGTATGCAATAGGCACAGCGCACAGCGCGTCACGTGTCACCGCGGGGCGCAGGAGCCAGCGCGCGGCTGGGAGCGCGCAGTCCTCGGCTGGATCAGCCGCGTGCCGCTAACTCATTCATTGCGACGAAGTGGGTACCGAGCTCCAGGTGGGCACCGCGCTCCCCTGAGAGGCCCCAGGGCTAGACCAGTACAGGTGCTGCGCCACTGCCACTGCAGCGGCGGGGACCCTCCCCTGCAGGCTCTGAGGGGCCATCACATCTTACTCCCCAGGGTTTCTCCATGCCTTGCTCCTAATGGCCTTGTACCCAAACAATGTTTAAAGGCCAACATTATTTAACCCTTTGAAACTCTAATTTTATACACATAATCCATCTTACCTAGCATATTATTAGGCAATGTTTATAATCGATTTTTACTATCTTCACGAGTGTCACAAAGATATATGTGTTTATATGACAAGAATACATAAGCCAAAACCACATGAGCATGTACTTTACTTTCTCTTTACTTATACATTTAAAATTCTTTCTTTGGAAAATTTCCAGATACGCAGAGATTACTCCCCAGTTTCCTCAGTTGGCACTTAAATGTCTCAGGTCAATTAGGGATCTTAGGAAATGTATTTTAGTTGACATTTTAAAAATGTAATCACTGTTATTATTAAAAATTTGTCAGAGAAATACAACACTTGAAAACTTACCCAGGCAGAAATGGAGTGATTCCAAAGGTTCACATAATTTGCAGGGTTTTACATGAAGCCATTAGTTGTTGTAACTCTCATTAAATACTCATGCTTATATTTACAGTCTTAAATATTTCCTGTAAGTAATGATAACCTGATAACTATAAGGAATTTAGGATATTCTATTTAGTTAAGCTTGTGGTAGGATAATAATTTCAAAGTCTTGCATAAACTGTTATCTTTAAATTATATTGCACACTGTGATAAAATCAGAGAGAAGATGTATAACTTTTTTAAATGAAAATTCATAATTGATTAGGAGTACTAAGTGAACTCGAAATGTAGATTTTTATATAATTTTCTTGTACTTACTTTTACTAAGTAATGTTAAAACTCTTATTTTACTTAAAATGTGAACACAGAAAGGAGATTGTGGAATCATTATCTGATGAGTAATCGTTGACCAAATGCTGATTTGCATTTATTTATTCCTTGTAATTTATCAACAGGAACTGCTATGTTATTAAACTAATCTGGCATTTTTCCTTTTCTGATCCAAACACTTTTTAGAGAGAAATGGTTTAGTATTAGAAAACAGGAATATTTTTTACACTTTTATTAATGACTTACTTAGACATTATTTAAAAAATTTTAAAAATTTTTACTAGTTAGGGTAATATATACCTTTTTAAAAACCATGTTAACGATTTTTAAGTGTACAGCTATAGATGTTAAGTATATTCACATTGCTTTGAAAAAATATACCTTTTGATCCATGTTTTAATAACTATGTTAACTTTTTAAGTCTTCTTATTGGAGATTTCCCTTTCCAAAAAGGAAACTATTGGATGCTTCAGTTTCTAGAAGACTGATTTCTTTAAACTATTTGAAATACACATATAGGTGGTTACAGTACATAATTTGCAGCTTGACTCTCTCCCGGAAATTGCACATTTTATTTCTCACGGCTGAAGAGTCTTTCTTAAAGGGCCAGCATGTTTAAAGCATTAGGTGTTTTGACATAATTTCTTAAACTTTTTTGCTGTTTGGGGAGTCTTTGAGAGTCTTTATCTTGTTTATTTATGTTCTTTGTAACTCCCAGAAACCATCAAAATAGGACCTGTATTGAATTTGAAAGACTTTCCAACTGCACTTGCTAACGCTCTGGGGAGACAGGCTATCCAGGTGATTCCCACGTGCATTTCTGAACCATTCTGGGAGCTGTATTAGGGGTGTAATTTGGAATTTGTTCACACATCTGGTACAGCATGGATTGGCTAGTATTGTAGGTTTGATAAATTTAATACAAACTTTTTTTTTTTACTTTAAGGGCTCTTAATTAGATTTAAAAATAGCTCCAATCTCTGCTCATGACCAAGGCTTATATATTACAACTTGTTCTTTCACTGAAGGTGGGCTTCCAACGGGTATGTGTTGGTTAACAGCAGAAACCAATCTGTGTAAGAGATTTTTGAGAAAGGGTGCTGTTGGATCAGAGCCTGATTTCCTGTCTCAACTCTAGAGGTTGTTGAGGGGAATTTCCTTTGTGGGGTATCTTAGTCCGTTCAGGCTGCTATAACAAGGTCCCACAGACTGGGTGGCTTATAAACAACAGACACTTATTGCACACATTTCTGGAAGCTGGAAGTCCAAGATCAGGGTGGCAACCTGGTCAGGTGAGGGCCCTCCTTCTGGTTCATGGCCAGTGCCTTTTTGCTGTGACCTGATGTGGTGGAAGAAACCTGGGGGCTCTCTGGGGTCTCTGTTATAAGAGCACTAATCCCATTCTTGAAGGCTTCACCCTCACGACCTAATCATCTTCCAAAGGCCCACCTTCTAATACCATCACACTGGGCATTAGAACACAACATGGGAATTTGGGCGACACATTCAGTCCATAGCAGGAGGCATGGAAAGGGGGACGGGAGTAGCTGTATTTGGAACACTAGTTCCTGATGTGACTTAAGGCAACTTCTGGACTTTGGGCATTTTCACACCTTTAAATTTAAATGCCTCTTGGCATTCAATAACTTTGGTCTTATGAAGTTATCCCTATGAAGCCCATGGCCTTCTGTGTGGGCTAACTGGTACACTGGTTCCATTTTTCTGGTTAGTTGTAAGAATCTCTCCCATAATGTACGAGCATGTAAAAATCAGGAGTTTCTTTGGTGAAAGATTTGTTTCCTTAGAACAGAACAACCCATAGTGCCAACATATACAGATTTGAAAATTCGGTTCCTTAGTCTCTCTAGACACATTTCAGTTGCTCAGTAGTCATGTGTGGTTAGTGGAGAGCACAGAATATTACCATCATCTCTGAAATTTCTACCACACATGCAGGTTTAGACCATATTCTCTGAAACATGGCTTAATGCAGATTAAGCATTAACCCTACATTAATTTGCTCCTCTGCCCTTACCAGAAGCTTTTCCCTCTCTCTCCCTCTCCTCATAACAGTTTTGTTGAGATATAATTCACATGCCACACAAATCACTCATTTAAACTGTACAGTTCACTGGGTTTTAGTATATTCACAGAGCTGAGCAACCATCACCATGATCGATTTTAGAACATTTTTACCACCTCAAAAAAGAAATTCCACATCCTTTAGGTATCGCCTCCAAGTCCTCCTATACCCCCGGCTCTAAGCAATCACCAAAATTATTTTCTGTCTCTATAGATTTCTCTATTCTGGACATTTTGTTACCGAATCGGGCCCCGCTGCTTGCTGCTTACAAAATCAATACTCACAGATGTTGGTAGAAAGGAAAGGTGCTTTTAATGAGAATGCTGGCAATCTGGGGAGATGGTGGACTCAACATCCCCCCCAAACCACCTCTCAAGATTCTGCTCAGCCATGAAAGCTTTTAAAGGGAAATAGGGAAGTAATCTCAGTTAATCATTGAGATGGGGCTCAGAGTCCTCTTCATCCCCCACTGTGTGCAGGCTTCAGTGCAGGCTTGTCAACTCCTCATGATCTTTCTTTAGATGCTGTCTTGTTCACACAGTTTCTTTGCGAGATTACCGAATGGGAAGCTAGAGAAGAGATCTGGTCATCTGTTACATACTTATTCTTCATTTCTACTTCTTTGATCTACGGAGATAACCAACAAATTAGACGAAGTATTGTGTAATCCACAGATTTGAAAGCTGTGCTAGGGCCAGAGATGAGTAGGGCATGGGGGCGCCTGGTTTAAGATTAGTGACAAGACAAAGGGGTGCCTCCTGCAGAGACCTCTTTCCTGCCAAAAGCTTTTTCCTGCCAAAAGCTGCTTGCAAATTATGAATGGAATCACATAATATGTGGTCTTTTGTGACTGGCTTCTTTCACTTAGTATGGTGTTTTGAAGGCTTATCCATGTTGTAGCGTGTTATCAGTACTTCATTCCTTTTTATGGCTAAACAATATCCTATCCTACCCTATGTGTGGACTAAGAATGCGCCTGCCATATCAGCAAACAAAAGATGTTGCAGCCATCAAGCCATCAGCCACTAAAGCTGCCTGCTACGGTGAGCCCTGAGGGGACTCAGGGTAGGAAAGAACAGGAGACTTGCCCTAGATAGTTAAGGTGCATATCAAAGGAATGATTTCAGTGAGCCCAGACTCTTGCATCTTCCCATACAATTCATTAACTTGGGATGTCTGGTTTTCTTTAATTAACTGTAATCTTTTGATGTTCCGACCACCTGGTTTTTGTTGCAAAAACCCCTATATGTCCTGGCTCCCCCCTTACCTCTTTGGAACAGTCCCTCAGAGCCGTATGAGAGGCTGCCTCCTGGGCTTGAGTCCTCAGAAAGTCCGCCAAATAAAACATAATTCTCAACTTTTAGGTTGTGCATTTTTTTTCAGTCGACATATGGATGTACCACATTTTGTTTATCCATTCATTAGTTGATGGACATTTGGGTTTCCACCTTTTTGGCTAGTATGAATATTGCTGCTATAAACACTCTTATACAAGTTTTTGTGTGGATATATGTTTTCATTTCTGTAGGAGTGGATTGTAGGGTCAAATGGTAACTCTGTGTTTAGCTTTCTGAGGAACTGCGAGGATGTTTTCCAAAGTGGTTGTACCACTTTACGTTCCAACCAGAAACATATGAAGATTCTAATTTCTCTATATCCTCACACTTATTATCTGACTTTTTGACTCTAGCCATCTTAAGTATTATCTCATTGTGGTTTTGATTTACATTTATTTGATTTCAAGCATATTTTTATGTGCTTCTTGGCCATTTCTGTATCTTCTTCAGAGAAGTGATATTTTTCAGATCCTTGATCATTTTAAATTGGATTGTCTTTTTATTCTTTATTTGTAAAAGTTTTTAAAAAATATATTCCACATATAATCCCTTATCAAATACATGGTTTGCTAATATTTTCTTCCATTCTGTGGCTTGTCTGTTAAATTTCTTGATAGTGTCCCTTATAGCACAAAAGTATTTAATTCTGATGAGGTCCAATTGATCTCGGGTGGCCTCAGCCTGCAGTGGCTTGAAGCAGGGTTTTGTTTCCCGGCCAGAGATTGAGGTCGGGCCACGGCGGTGAAAGCACTGCATCTTAGCCACTAGACCACTGGCCAGGGACAAGGCCCTGGCCCTTCAGCTTTGCAGAAAAGAATTCCCACAAAGACGGAAAGTAGTGAAACAAGTAAAGTGTTTATTAGGAGGAAAAAGAGTACAGTATGTGTGGATAGACACACGGGCGGACTCAGAGAGTTGCGCCCTTGTGGTAGTTTAAGTCACTTATATGGGCATTTCTTCCAGGTTTCCTTTGGCCAATCATTTTGATTTGACAGGCTCTGAGTCCGTATTTGGTATATTTCAGGACCTTCCCATGTGTGCACGTGCATCTCTCACCCAAGATGGATTCCAGCGAAGAGGCCTATGGGTAGCTTGACCTCACTCCCCTTTTGACCTCCAAGGACCTTTATAGACGGAAAGGTCTCCTTGACTTTGAGAATGAGAAATATTTGGTCCCTTATCTTTTATCTGGGCAAGGCCCAGCCTCCTCTCTCAATTATCCTGTTGTTATGGAGTTTCTGTCCACAGGGGACAAACTCCAGCTGTTCGGCCTGGGGCCCATCTATCTCCTGCCTCGTAATTTACCTATATTTCATTGTTGTTGCTCATGTTCTTCATGTCATATCTAAGAATCCATTTCCAGATCCAACATCATGAAGTTCTGCTTCTATATTTTCTTCTAAGCGTTTTATAATTTTAGTTTTTTCCATTCAGGTCTGAGATTCATTTTGAGTTAATTTTTGTATATGGTGTGAGGTCAGGGTCCAACTTCATTCTTTTGCATTTGTCTATCCAGTTGTTCTAGCACTGTTTGTTTAAAAGAATATTCTTGGGCACTTCCCTGGTGGTCCAGTGGTTAAAACTCCATGCTTCCAATGCAGGGGGCGCAGGTTCGATCCCTGGTCAGGGAATGAAGATTCCACATGCCATGCATGGCCATAAATAAATAAATAAATAAATGTATATTTTTCCCTACTGAATGGTCTTGGCACCCTCGTTGAAAATCAGTTCACCAGAGACACATAAGTTAAGTTTTGGAATCTCAATTCTATTCTATTGATCTGTATTTTTATCCTTGTGCCAATATCACACTATCTTGATAACCATTGCTTTGCAGTAACATTTGAATTTAGGAAGTGTGAACCTCCAACTTTGTTCTTGTTTTTCAAGATTGTTTTCATTATTCTGAGTCCCTTGCATTTCCATATAAATTTTATAACCAGATTGGCAATTTCTACGAAGAAGCTAGCTGAGATTTCAATAGGGATTACGTTGAACCTGATCACTTTGGGGAATGTTGCCTTTTTAACAATATTAAAGCTCTCAATCCATGAACATGAGATTCTTTCTATTTGTTTAGATCTTTAAAAATTTCTTTCAACAATGTTTTATAGCTTTCAGAATATAAATTTTATACTTCTTTTGTTCAATTTATTCCTAAGTATTTTTTTTGATGCTATTGTAAATGGAATTGTTTATTTTATTTTCAGATTGTTCATGGCAAGCATATAGAAATACAAAAGATTTTTGTGTGTTTGATCTTGTATCCTACAATCCTGGTGAACTCGTTTATTAGTTCTAATAGTTGTGAGGTTTTGTGTGTGTGTGTGTGTGTGTGTGTGAATTCTCTAGGATTTTCTCTATACGAGATTATGTCAAGTATAAATAGATGTAATTTTATTTCTTCCTTTCTAATCTGGATGATTTTATTTTGTTTTATTGCCTAATTGCCTTACTAGAACCTTTCGTTGAACAATGTTGAATAGAAGTGGCAAGAGCACTTTATATTATTCCTGATCTGTTGGAGCCATTGAGTATGATGTTAGCTGTGGGTTTTTCACAGATGCCCTTTATCAGGTTGAGGAAGTTTCTTTGTGTAGTTTGTTGAGTGGTTTTGTTTGTTTGTTTTTTGTCGTGGTTTTTATTTTAATCAAGAAAGGGTGTTGGGGCTTCCCTGATGGCACAGTGGTTAAGAATCCACCTGCCAATGCAGGGGACATGGGTTTGAGCCCTGGTCCAGGAAGATCCCACATGCCGCAGAGCAACAAAGCCTGTGCGCCACAACTACTGAACCTGCACTCTAGAGCCCGTGAGCTACAACTACTGAGCCCATGTGTCACAACTACTGAAGCCCACATGCATATAGCCTGTGCTCCACAAGAGAAACCACCGCAATGAGAAGCCTGTGCACTGCAACGAAGAGTAGCCCCTGCTCGCTGCAACCAGAGAAAAGCCTGCGTGCAGCAACAAAGACCCAACACAGCCAAAAATAAAATAAATAAAATAAAATAAATAAATTTATTAAAAAATAAGAAAGAAAAGAAAGGGTGTTGGATCTTGTCAAAAACTTTTTCTGCATCTATTGAGATAATCATGTGGGTTTTGTTTTTTATTCTATTGACATTGTGTATTACATTAATTGACTTCCAGGTGTCAAACCAACCTTGCATTCCTCAGATAAATCCTACCTGGTCATGGTGTGTAATTCTTTTTATATGTTGCTAGATTTGGTTTGCTAGCATTTTGTTGAGGGTGCATTTTTGCATTGATATTCACAAAGGAATTTAGTCTGTAGTTTTCTGTTCTTGCGATGTCTTTGTTTGATTTTGGTATCAGGGTAATGCTGGCCTCACAGAGTGAGTTGGAAAGTATTCTGTTGTATTTTTTGGAAGAGTTTGTGAAGAATTGGTATAAATTCTTTCTTAAATGTTTGGTAGAATTGACCAGTGAAACTATCTGGGCTTTAGTAATTTTGATTACTAATCATTTTGATTACTAATCATTTTGATTACTAATTTAATCTCTTTATTTGATATGGGTCTATTCAAATTTTAAAATTTTCTCTTGAGTCATTTTCAGCAGTCTGTGTCTTTCTAAGAACTTGCCTAATTTTAGCAATTTGAATATTCTCTCTATTTTTCTTTGTCAATCTTTGTTAATTTTGTTGATCTTTTCAAATAACCAACTTTCGGGTTTTTTTTTTTTTTTTAATTTTATTTATTTATTTATTTATTTATTTATGGCTGTGTTGGGTCTTCGTTTCTGTGTGAGGGCTTTCTCTAGTTGCGGCGAGTGGGAGCCACTCTTCATCGCGGTGCGCGGGCCTCTCACTATCGCGGCCTCTCCCGTTGCGGAGCACAGGCTCCAGACGCGCAGGCTCAGCAATTGTGGCTCACGGGCTTAGTCGCTCCGCGGCATGTGGGATCTTCCCAGACCAGGGCTTGAACCTGTGTCCCCTGCATTGGCAGGCAGATTCTCAACCACTGCGCCACCAGGGAAGCCCGCAACTTTCGGTTTTATTGATTTTTCTCTATTGTTTCCATCTTCTTGATTTCTTTAATTTCTGCTCTAATATTTATTATTTCCTTCCTTCTTCCTGCTTCAGTTTTAGTTTGCTCTTTTCCTCCAGTGTCTTAGGATGGAAGGTTAGGTTATTGATTTGAGATCTGTTCTTTTTTCATATAGACATTTATAGCTATATATTTTCCTACAGACACTGCCTTAGCTGTATCTCCATTTTCATTCATATCAAGATATTTTAAAATTTTCATTTTTGTTTATATTTTGATTGATTGATTATTTAGGATTATGTTATTTAATTTTCACATATTGTGAGTTTCCCAAATTACTTTCTGTTATTGATTTCTAATTTAATTCCATTATGGTCAGAGAACATACTTGTTTATTTTAATCATTTTAAATTTATTAAAGCCTGTTTTATGTTATAACATACAGTATATCCTGAGAATATTCCATGTGCATTTGTGAAGAATGTACAGTTTGTTGTTGTTGAGAGAAGTGTTCTATAGATGCAGCAGAATCTATTTTTTCAGTCTTTATGGAAGATGTCAAATGCATACAAAAGTAGAAACAGCATATGATGAACAGTCATCTACTCACCATTCAGCTTCAACAATCTCACGGCCACTTGTAAGAGTTTTGACAAGTGATATAACTCAGTGGTTTCCAGTCACTGCAACAACTTGGACTCTCCAGTTAGTAATGGTCTCTCAGGTGAGAAGGTTAAGAGGCACAGAGACCTTTTCTCATGCTGCCAAAATGTCCACTGGTCCAGAATTGAGGGGCAAGCTCTGGGTGATCTCTGTTGGACCTCCAAAAATGTTTAAAACAAAGGGGCAACAGAATTGAGCCTTGTCAAAATTTTATGGTATGTATAGCAGACAGTCAAATAACAGATTCCATGAGGATCTTGGGAGAAGGATTTTTAATGCAGAATTCGGTTGTTTACATGAGGTTGTTTGCTAAGGTGAGTGCATATAAAATGTTATATTGGTCTAAGCATTAACTAAGACTTTGTGGCCAGATCTTAGCATATCTTTGTAGCCAATTGAGTAGATACTCTGTAGTTATCTGGGCACTAATTGTTAAGTACAGATTACAACAGATCTAAGTTATTGCTTGTAAAGCTTGCAAAATTCATTCTTATTTGATATTCTAAGGTCATACTTCTAACGCCTCCTTTTATTTCTATAAGCATATTAAAATATTTACTTTACTTTCTTTTCCAATATCTGCAGTCTTTTGTGAATGTTTCTACTGCTTCCTCTTTCTCCTAACTCCTGCTATTGTGACTTGTTTCCTCTTGTGTCTTATAAATTGTCATTGTGTGGGCTTCCCTGGTGGCACAGTGGTTGAGAATCTGCCTGCTAATGCAGGGGACATGGGTTTGAGCCCTGGCCTGGGAAGATCCCACATGCCGCGGAGCAACTAGGCCTGTGAGCCACAACTACTGAGCCTGCGCGTCTGGAGCCTGTGCTCCACAACAAGAGAGGCCACGATAGTGAGAGGCCCGCACACCATGATGAAGAGTGGACCCCGCTTGCCACAACTAGAGAAAGCCCTCGCACAGAAACGAAGACTCAACACAGCCAAAAATAAGTAAATAAATTTTAAAAAATATATATATATTAAAAAAAAGAAAAAAGAAATTAAGCCCTGCATTAAAAAAAAAAATTGTCATTGTGAGATTGTGTCCCATGGAACCCATCTGTGACATTTCTTTGACTTGAGTCTGAGGTGTATTCTTTGAGCAAATATTTACATTTGCTTTTTCAGGCACCTGATATATGAGCAATCCAGGATGTCTTAAAACTAAATTATCCGTTTGGTGTTCCCAGGATTCTCAGACAGTATACCTTCTGGCCCTAAACCTGTGTGAGGGTGAAGTGCAAATTCTTAAATATATTTGTCTCCCCATCACTCAGAGGTAAGGTCAAGAGAGACAAGTTTCCGGGCTTCCCTGGTGGCACAGTGGTTAAGAATCTGCCTGCCAATGCAGGGGACACGGGTTCGAACCATGGTCCGGGAAGATCCCACATGCCGCGGAGCAACTAAGCCCGCGAGCCACACTACTGAAGCCTGCACGCCTAGGGCCCGTGCTCTGCAACAAGAGAAGCCACCACAATGAGAAGCCCGCGCATCGCAATGAAGAGTAGCCCCTGCTCGCCGCAACTGGAGAAAGACCAGGCGCAGCAACAAAGACCAAAGCCAAAAATAAATAAATAAACAAATTAATTAATTAATTAATTAAAAAAAAAAGAGAGAGAGAGACAAGTTTCCTTACTATCTCCTTTAAGAGAAGAAGGATTTCTTTCCTGGATTACTCAATGAAATGTGGCTTTCAGGGTCCCAAATAATGAAGATCTCCAGATGGTAGACTTATCACCTGTGTAGGCACTAGACTTTGTCTCCTTTCCCCTCAACCAAATTATTAAATGGAAACTCCAGGCCCCCAGATGTTCCTTGAACAGTAACTGCTTCTGATCCTTGCTCACATCGCTGAATTCATGATTTCCATTATTTTTGGCCTTTGAGAATTTTCTTTTACTTTTTTGCTAGGCCAGCTATACATTTAATAATATGTTGGGTTTTTAAAAAAATATTTTAAAATAGCTGTTTTTTTAAAAACAGTTAGACAATTACAGGTGTTTTACACAAAGTGTTATTAGGGTTTGTAGTCTGCCATATTGCTAAAAATGGAAGGCAATAATTTTGTGGGGTTTTTTTTTTTTACACTTAGAGCTTTATTTCAGCTAGAACTCATTTTTGTGATTAGTTTGAGATAGGGTTAAATCTTTTTTCTGTAGATTCAAACAGCATAAAAGGAAGGTACAATGGAAAATGGGCACTAAATGAGTGTGTTAGGAGCTCTGGTGAGTTCAACTTTAGGGGCAAAGCAAATATCGAGTAATTAACAGATTGCTTTCATACCTTTGGTTAATGTCTGCTACCCACCCCAGCCCTGACTCCTTTTGATACAAAAGGTTCAAAATGACCTTTATTCTTTTTTATAGTGCTTTATTCACTGCATTTCCTCTGCTCTCATTCACCAGCTTTTCCCCAGTGAGTTTCATCACTGAGGATCTACTATTTACCGTTCACTCTTTTATACCTGACTCTTCCAGGGTGGTGGGACCTAAATAAAGATGGGTGATGAGGATGGTGGGTGGATTTTAGGATTCGGGTCCAGATAAAAGTAATCTGAGACTGCTAGTAAGAGACTAAGTGTTAATAGTTGATTTGTAAATGCAACCCCATCTAAATACAGAAACTCAGAACCCAGGATGAATCCCATTCCTACCAACTGTGAGGAACTGTTCCAACTCTTGGAAATATCAGATGCATAAAATATAATATATGTAAATATATAAATGAATAAGCCATTTTCTAGAACTTAAAGATTGTTTTGTTATAGAAAGATTTAAATTACAATGCACAGCCTTTTTAGAAATGAGAAAACACTAAATGAAGACTACGTTCTGTTTAACAATTAAAACATCCAGCTTTGGAAGACCTTCCTTACCTTTGATTGGAATAGAAAAGTTTGCTTTCTCTCCTTTTTTAGGACACTATTTATTACAATGTAAATATTATAATTAAGTTACATCTTTGTGATGGAAGTTCCAATGTTCTATTTTCTCTTTTTTCCTGCAGTGAAGCCTGGGTATCCCTTTTCTTATTTTCTGCTTCTCTACTCAGAAGATCCCTGTGTTTATTTATCTCCACCTTGCTGATATTGTAAAGCATTTGTCTTTTTAAAACATTTATCTCCACCTTGCTTATATCATACAGCATTTGTCTTTTTGAAACATTTTAAATTTATATTGGAGTATAGTTGATTTACAATGTTGTGTTAGTTTCAGGTATATAGCAGAGTGATTCAGTTATACATATACATACACCTATTGTTTTCCAGATTCTTTTCCCATTTAGGATATTACAGAATATTGAATAGAGTTCCCTGTGCTATACAGTAGGTCCTTGTTGATTATCTATTTTATACATAGTAGTGTGTATATGTTAATCCCAAACTCCTAATTTATTCCTCCCCCCCTCCCCTTTGGTAACCATAAATTTGTTTTCTATGTCTGTGAGTCTGTCTCTGTTTTGTAAGTAAGTTCATTTGTATCATTTTTTTTAGATTCCACATGTAAGTGATATCGTATATTTGTCTTTCTCTGTCTGATTTACTTCACTTAGTATGGTAATCTCTAGGTCCATCCATGTTGCTGCAGATGGCATTATTTCATTCTTTTTTAAGGCTGAGTAATATTCCATTGTATATATATACTGCATTGGAAGATCTAGAAATTGATTTGGTTTTTGTGCTCATACCCTAGTTGGACAAAAGTATAGAAAAAGAAGCAAGCGTAAAACCTCATAGCAGAGGATGGTTTTAATCCATCAACCTCTGGGTTATGGGCCCAGCATGCTTCCACTGCACCACTGTGCTGCCTTAAATGTGTGTTGTTTTAAGCCACTAAGTGTGTGGCAATGCGTTACAGCAGCCATAGGAAACATATACAGTATACAAGGGGTGGGCACATAGTAAATGTTCAGTGACTACCTTCACCCCACCTTCACTGTTCGAGGAGTAGAAAAAAGTAGCTTTATTACTTTGCCAGGCAAAGGGGGCCACAGCAGGCCAGCACCCTCAAGACTGTGCCCCCCTTCCTGGGAAATAGGAAAGGGTCTTATAGTTTCAGGGTGAAAAATAAAGCTGTAGATAAGGATTGGGGCTGATGTAGTCTTGCATTCTTCTTTCCTCCTGGAGACACTGAGATCATTAGGGCTGGTGTCAGGTGGTTCCAGAACAGGTTCTGGTGGTCCTCGAGGTTATCGTTCCATGACCTTCTTTCTGGAATGAAGGATGCTCACGAAGGAAAGGAGTGTTAGGGAGTGTTGTCTTAGAGAAGCAAACATCAGGTGCATAATACAACTTTAGCTAGAGGGCAATCATTTTCAGAGTGCAATTAAGCAAGAAAGAGAGGGGGGTAAAAACATCTGTAGGAGACCGGTTGAATGAGCAGAAAGAATAAGGGCTGAATGAGGGTTAACATAATGCGGGTACCTCAACTAGTTTCTGCTATAGCATCACCTAAAGAACGACGATGGAGGAGTGAGGGAGACCAGAGTTGTCTGGGTTGACCGTGCCAATTCTTTCTTTCTTCTTCTTTTTTATAAAATAAATTTATTTATTTATTTATTTATTTATGGCTGCGTTGGGTCTTCGTTGCTGAGCGCAGGCTTTTCTGTAGTTGCGGCAAGCGGGGCTACTCTTTGCCGCAGTGCGTGGGTTTCTCATTGTGGTGGCTTCTCTTGTTGTGGAGCACGGGCCCTAGGCGCGTAGGCTCAGTAGTTGTGGCTCGCGGGCTCTAGAGCGCAGGCTCAGTAGTTGTGGTGCACAGGCTTAGTTGCTCCGTGGCATGTGGGATCTTCCCGGACCAGGGCTTGAACCCGTGTCCCCTGCATTGGCAAGCGGATTCTCAACCACTGTGCCACCAGGGAAGCCCCCGTGTCAATTATTTCTTAATCTTTGGTTTCATACAGGTTTTTAAAAAAAATAAATAGAAGACCATCTACATTAATTTGCTAGGGCTGCCATAACAAGGTACCACAGACAGAGAGACTTAAACAACAGAAACTTATTTTCTCACAGCTCTGGAGGCTGGAAGTCCAAGATCAAGGTGTCAGAGGGTTGGTTTCTCCTGAGACCTCTCTCTGGGGCTTGTAGACGGCTGTCTTCTCCCCATGTCTTCACATGGCCTCCCCTCTGTGTGTCTGTGTCCTAATATTCTCTCTCTCTTTATTTAAAAAATTTTTCAGCTTTGCTGCACAGCATGTGGGATCTTACCTCCCCGACCGGGGATCGAACCCGTGCCCCTTGCATTGGAAGCGTGGAGTCTGAACCACTGGATGGCCAGGGAAGTCCCTAATATTCTCTTCTTATAAAGGCTTTAGACATATTGGATTAGGGCCACCCTAAGGGCCTCATTTAACTTTAATCATCTCTTAAAAGACCCTGTCTCTACAGACAGTCACATTCTGAAGTCCTGGGGGTTAGAACTTCAAAATATGAATTTTGGGGGACACAGTTCAGCCATCAGGCCACTGTGTCTGTTAGATGGCAATTACTATCAAGTTAGGATTGTATCCTCCCGCAGACTGGCAGACAGGGGCCCTATCCTTCCTGAGGATTGCATTTCAAAGGAATGGCTTTCAGGTCCTTGACAAAGACACTCCTGAGTTGTAGGAGATACATATATATCTCAAAGGGACAGAGGAAGGGTTCACAGTTGTAGGCCCTTTTTAGTAAATGTTCTGTAAAGTCTGGTCAGGGCCTATCGTCAGGTGTTGGGTGGAACAAATAGTAAATTCTTTTGGTAGGTTTGAGGTTTTTCAGGCAACTGCTTCAAGGTGGCTAGGTTCATCCTAGGGCTATGGCCTTGAGCTGTTAGAGATCATGTTAGTGTTATTCAAGGTTTTTAATGTGTGGGGGGTAAGGAGAGGCGAGTGGATGAAGTCACTTATGCTAAAAGTTTGCAGTTTTTAGAGGCCAAGGCTGAGGCCTAGTGAAGAACGCAGCTCAGAGGGCCTGATTAGAATTGGAAAGGAAGAAGTAACACTGTCACTGTTTGCAGATGACATGATACTACACATAGAAAATCCTAAAGATGCTACCAGAAAACTACTAGAGCTCATCAATGAATTTGGTAAAGTTGCAGAATACAAAACTAGTATAGAGAAATCTGTTGCATTTCTGTACACTAACAATGAAATATTAGAAAGAGAAATTAAAGAAAAAATCTCATTTTCCCTTTAAAACACCCAGTCACCTTTGAACAAATCGAAGTTCAATTCACTCTGGACCCTCTTCCCTATTGCAATACTATATTCCTGATTAAAATCTGCCCTTACCACTTTAACTAGTATCTGGTTTTGTTTATCTTTGATACTGATGATGACAGAATGTCCTCTTTTTTTTTTAAATTAATTAATTAATTAATTTTATTTTTGGCCGTGTTGGGTCTTCGTTTCTGTGCGAGGGCTTTCTCTAGTTGCGTCAAGCGGGGGCCACTCTTCATCGTGGTGCGTGGGCCTCCCACTATCGCGCCTCTCTTGTTGTGGAGCACAGGCTCCAGACATGCAGGCTCAGTAGTTGTGGCTCACAGGCTTAGTTGCTCCACGGCATGTGGGATCTTCCCAGACCAGGGCTCGAACCTGTGTCCCCTGCATTGGCAGGCAGATACTCAACCACTGCGCCACCAGGGAAGCCCCAGAATGTCCTCTTAAGTCTTAGGACAGGAGATGTTCTCAAATTGAGAGTTGAGAAAAATAGATGTTCATTGCTCCTTGAAAACGAAAACCTGAGGGACACACACACACACACACACTGAAACCAAGGAGAAAAAGTCAAAGTGAATCAAGGGACAAGAGTCTTTTTGTCAGGGAGGAACTGATTAAAAATGCAGCAGAAAACCAGAAGAGGAGAGAACTTCTTTCCTGTGTGTAGTCACATATACCTCTACTCCCCTGGGGATGAGGAATTGGAGGAAACACAGACCCGGAGGCCAGACTGTGGGAGACATATCCTGGGCCATTATTTGGTATTTTTAGACAAATTGGTTCTTCATTCTTTCCCTGTTCCTCATTTATCTTATCTCAAAAAATAGCAACTAAACTAGACTAAATAAGTGATGGCAAAGAAAGCATTGGCAGTAGAGAGAACATTGACCAGAAAGTTAAAAGAAAATGGATTTTGCAGCATTATTTACAATTGCCAAGACACAGAGGCAACCTAAGTGTCCATCAACAGATGAATGGATAAAGAAGATGTGGTATATCTATACAATGGAATATTACTCAGCTGTAAAAAAGAATGAAATTCTGCCATTTGCAATAACATGGATGGACCTAAAGTGTATTATGCTAAGTGAAATAAGTCAGACAGAGAAAGACAAATACTGTATGATTTCACTTATATGTGGAATCTAAAAAACAAAGCAAATGAACAAACATAACAAAACAGAAACAGAGTTATAGATACAGAGAACAAACAGGTGGCTGCCAGAGGGGAGGGGAGTAGGGGAGGAAAGAAATAAGTGAGGGAGGTTAGGAAGTACAAACTTCCAGTTGCAAAATAGATGAGTCATGGATATGAAACATACAGGGTGGGGAATATAGTCAATAACCATGCAATATCTTTGTATGGTGACATAGAGTAACAGGACTTATCAAGGTGATCATCTTGAAATGTATAGAAATATCGAATCACTATGTTGTGTAACTGGAACTGATGTAGTGCTGTAGACCAATTATACTTCAAAACAAAAGAAACAAACTCACAGAAAAAGAAATCCGATTTGTGGTTATCAGAGGTGGGGGTGGGGGGAGGAGGAATTGGATGAAGGTGGTCAGAAGGTACAAACTCCCAGTTATAAGATAAGTAAGTACTAGGAATATAATTATATCATGATAAATATAATTAACACTGCTATATGTGACATATGAAAGTTAAGAGAATAAGTCCTAAGAGTTCTCATCACAAGGGAAAATATTTCTTTATTTCTTTTATTTTGTATCTGTATGACATGATGGATGTTCACTAAACTTATTGTGGTACTTATTTCATGATGTATGTAAGTCAAATCATTATGCTGCACAACTAAACTTCTATAGTGCTGTAAATCAATTACATCTCAATAAAACTGGAAGAAAAAATGAAAATGGGTTTTAGTCCCCAATCTGCCACTAACTAGCCATGTGATCTTAGATCAGTGATTTCAAATCTCTGAGCCTAATTTCCTTATCTGTGAAATGAGAGGGTTGGATTAGAAAATTCAATTTCATTCAGATGTATTTGTCAAATATTTATTGCATGCCCATCGCTGGAGCTACAAGGATAAAGGAAACGCAGTCCTTTCCTTCACACAGGTGGAGTTAAGGCTGCTGGAGAGTGTGGTGGAAATTATTGATCAGTGGATGGGGCCTGGACAGGGAAGGAAGTGACACTAAGTAAGGCTAATAGAGACTTGAAGTCAACCTGAGCAGGGCACATTTAGTGTGAGTGAAAGTCATGTAAAGGAAACTGTGGTCAGAAGTTGGATTTGGGGATTTGAAATTGTCAGATGTAGAGAAGTTCTGACTGATGAAGAGATTACATTGTGTGGGCTTTAAATTATGAATGTATGATTTAACAACTCATATTTGAATTCCTACAAGTAACCCCTTACAATGAAACAATAAAGCTCACAGCAGTAGTTAACTATTGCCAAGTCTTTTGGTCTTTGGTGAGCTTTAGGAATCTAGACCTCCTCAGAAAGATCAGCAATTATGTTTCCCTGGGTCAGGGCACATTAAAATTGAATCCCCAATCCAGGCCACTCCAGACCACACACGATGCTAAACCACAGTTCCAAGTGCATTCTTGTGTTTAGCTGTCAAATGCCAGAACTTGCCTTACCACACATTCTATTTCAGCGTGTCATAATTGGTGGGTTTTTTTTTTATTTTGATTTTTTTCAATCTTAACTTTGAAAAAATTTCCAGGTATAGAAAAGTTGGAAAAACGGTATACTACACATCCTTAAACCCTTCACCCACATTAACCAATTATCAATAATAAATAAATGCCACATTTTCGTACTGTGTGTGTGTGTACATACTTCATGTGTATGTATATATGTATATGTATATATATACATGTATGTATATGTACACTTCGTCTTTAAATATTTCAGCATGCGTTTCTTGAGAAAAAGGACATTTTCATCCTGTGTGTGTGTACATACTTCATGTGTATGTATATATGTATCTATATGTATATATACACATGTATGTATACGTACACTTCGTCTTTAAGTATTTCAGCATACGTTTCTTGAGAAAAAGGACATTTTCATCCTGTGTGTGTGTGTACATACTTCACGTGTATGTATATATGTATCTATATGTATATATACACATGTATGTATACGTACACTTCGTCTTTAAATATTTCAGCATACGTTTCTTGAGAAAAAGGACATTTTCATCCTGTGTGTGTGTGTACATACTTCACGTGTATGTATATATGTATCTATATGTATATATACACATGTATGTATACGTACACTTCGTCTTTAAATATTTCAGCATACGTTTCTTGAGAAAAAGGACATTTTCATCCTGTGTGTGTGTGTACATACTTCACGTGTATGTATATATGTATATGTATCTATATACATATATGTACATGTACACTTTGTCTTTAAATATTTCAGCATGCGTTTCTTGAGAAAAAGGACATTTTCATCCTGTGTGTGTGTACATACTTCATGTGTATGTATATATGTATCTATATGTATATATACACATGTATGTATACGTACACTTCATCATTAAATATTTCAGCATGCGTTTCTTGAGAAAAAGGACATTTTCATCCTGTGTGTGTGTACATACTTCATGTGTATGTATATATGTATCTATATGTATATATACACATGTATGTATACATACACTTCGTCTTTAAATATTTCAGCACGCGTTTCTTGAGAAAAAGGACATTTTCATCCTCTGTGTGTGTGTGTACATACTTCATGTGTATGTACATATGTATCTATATACATGTATGTATACGTACACTTCGTCTTTAACTATTTCAGCACGCGTTTCTTGAGAAAAAGGACATTTTCCTGCACAACCACATGATAATTATCCCACCTAAGAAAACTAACATTAACTCAATAATATCATGTAGTATAAATTCCATATTCACATTCCCCCCAAAATGCCTTTCGCAGTAATTTTTTCTTTGGATCGGGAACTTAATCAAGTTTCCTGCCTTGCATTTGGTTGTTATATCCCTTTCACCTCTGAATCTGGGATGGTTCTCTTGCCTTTTGCTTTTGTTTTCCGTGGCACTGAATTTTTAGGAGAATCCAGGGCAATTGCCTTGTAGAATATTCCACCCTGGGGATGTGTCTGATGTTTTCCTTTAGATTTGAGTTAAGTGTGTCTGGCAAGAACATGTCCCAGGTGATGCTGTGAACCTGACCTTGCCTCTCATCAGGAGGCACTGAATGTCTGGGTGTCGCACTGTTGACGCTTGGTCATGGTGATGATCACCAGATCTCTCCAGTATAAAGACATGCTGTTCTTTTTGTAATTACTGAGTCATCTTTGGGGTGATACTTGCAGGTCTTCTTAAGGTGGTCATCTCTGAGAAGAAAGATTGGGGAGAGAAAAGCAGAATAAGATGAGAAAGGAAAGGACAGTGGAGTAAAGGCAAAGGAAGGAAAGTTAGGGACAACAGGAAGGGATATTGGAACAGGTATCATAGTCTATTAAACAAATTAAAGGGTTGAAAACAAAACTATATGTCACACTTAAACTTGTATACAAAGCTTCCCCTAAATCGTGTGGGGAAAGAAGGAATGGGAGGCTAGGGAAGTGCGACTTAAAGAGCTGAGAGCAGACTTGCTTCCCTACTTTATTGGACATTGATCCTGATTTAGGTTCAGTGACAATAAAATAAACCCCAACAGTATTCACTGAATTTGCATTGTTGACATTCCCACCTAGTAAATTTTTCTACTTCTTAATTATGCCTTTATTTTAGACGTGTCTCTTTCTTTTAATTATATCCAATTATATGTAATTGTAGATTCTTAGTTCACTTCATTATGGCTATGAGCAGAAAAGCACTTTACTGGAGTGTTCTCTCTTTCCAAATATTCTCTTTATTCCTCCTTCCAGCTGCCTGTGTGCACAGGGGAAGTTGAGTTCATACATATATGTTTCCCACTATCAACTGCACCCCTGTGGCAGACGTTTTCTGACACCGCTCCTATTGAGAGATGGGATCCGTGTTCTCTCCCTTCGAAACTGAGTGGGTTTTGTGACTGTTTAAGATCCACAGAGTGCAGTGGAAATGACATTATGTGACATCCGAGTCTGGGTCATAAAAGTTGATGCAGCTCTGATTTGCTCTTGGGAATATTCACTCTTGACCTTCAGCTGCCATGTATGCAGCCCACCTGTGCTAAGGCCGCTGTGTTACCGAGTCCAAGCTCATATCGATGGCCTCATGACAGGCCAATAAATCGAGAGACGAGGTGTTGGGGCAAGGAATATCAACTTTATTAGAAAAGCCAGCAGACCAAGATGATGGTGGACTAGTGTCCCAAAGAACCATCTTTCCCCAGTTAAAATTCGGGCTTCTCTTATACTCAAAGGGGAGGGGGTATGGTTGATTGCTGCAAACTTCTTGGTGTGGGAATCCTCTGTTCTTGGAGCTGTCCCTGTAGGTCTGATCACCACGTTCCTGTGAACCTCGACAAGACAACCGTTACTCTCTGTTCTACAACTTTTTATCTCTATACGAATAGAAAAGTGTACACCTTTAAAGATCAGAGCCTTGAGAACGGGCTATCCTGTATATTTCAGGGTATAGGCAACATTCTTAACTTGTGGCAAAAGCAACAGAATACAAAGATTAAAGTAAAAGAAACAGAGTTAATATGGAGTCAGATTTATTCTTCCCTATTATAACTGTACTAGCAGGAATACAGAATTAACTCCCAAGAAGACCACAGGGAAGAGAACCTGAGACCATAGAAACAGATGACTGGGCAGCTCTCACTCCCTGTCCCATTCCCCTTCCCACTACTCCAGCTCTAGCTATCAACTACTGGATGTTGTTTCAAGCAATTCTGTTTGGGCTGATTTATTTTATGTGCAATAAAATAAATCAGCTCCTCTTCCCTCCAGTTTGCCACTTTTTTCTAAAGCGCTGGGTTCCTGTGCTTCTGACTGGTCTAAAAAAATGAAGCAGCTCAGTGACTGAGACACAGGAATGTGGCTATTAGAATGTAGTATCTGAACACAGACCTATGGACCATATTACTGTCACCAGAGGCTTCCTTTTGTTGCTGTGTGCAGTGAAACCTCAGCCCTCCTTTTCTTACTTAAGAATGGCTGTCTTCTCCCAACACCCACATTTCAGAATCTTAACAGATAAAAGCAATGCCAAGTGAGTCTAATTTAATTTAGCAAAGGCCTGGGTTTGGGACTCAGAATTGTTGCCCTTGGGTTTCTGCTTCTCCGCTTAGTTTGTCATTGAAAGGACATCGGCATCCTTTGAGCCTCCATTCTTCTCTGAGCTGGGACCAATACCTCTCCTATCTGCTTCGCCAGGGTACTGAGAGCTATATGTGACAGAATATTAGAAAACATGTAAATTGTAAAACAGTGACTAAACATAAGAGATGATAGATATCATCATCACTGGGAAGTTATTCATCTGCTTTAATTTCCTCATCTGCAAGGTGGGAACAATATAACACCACCTTCCTCCTGCTCGCCTCAAAATACTGCTTTAAGCATCCACAATAATATCTAAAGTCACTCAGATTGGGGGGTGGAGGAGAGGTCAGGGTGGAATATGTTAAGTAAAATACAGAGTATGTATTCAACAAATATACATTGAGTGGCTACTATGTATTGGCACTAAGCTAGATGCTGGGCATATCGCAATCAAGAAATGGTCCCGGGAATTCCCTGGTGGCGCAGTGGTTAAGAATCCGCCTGCCAATGCAGGAGACATGGGTTTGAGCCCTGGTCCAGGAAGATCCCACATGCCACGGAGCAACTAAGCCCGTGCGCCACAACTACTGAGCCTGTGCTCTAGAGCTCGCGAGCCACAACTACTGAGCCCACGAGCCACAACTACTGAAGCCTGCGCGCCCAGAGCCCTTGCTGCACAACAAGAGAAGCCACCGCAATGAGAAGCCTGCGCACCGCAACGAAGAGTAGCCCCCGCTCGCCGCAACTAGAGAAAGCCTGCGAGCAGCAACGAAGACCCAATACAGCCAAAAATAAAAATAAATAAAATAATTAAATTTATTAAAAAAAAAAAAAGAAATGGTCCTTCCTCTCAAGGAGCTTACTGTCTAGTGGAATGCTGTTATGGACACATAAGGAGTCTATTTCAAGACAGTTGAAGAGGTGAAATCAGAGAGAGTAACCAAGGTGGGCTCAGATCTCCTGGGTGGCCATGTAGCATGGTGATGAAGAGCACAGAGTCTGCACTTGACTACTTGGTTCCGAATCCTGCTTCCACCACTTATTGCTGTCTGACCTTGGAAACATTATTAAGATCTCTGGGCCCCAGTTTCCTCATCAGTAAAAGGAGAATACTAACCAACCTCAAAGAATTGTGGAAGGACTACATGAGCCAATGCTTGTAAAGCATTTATCACAATGTCTGGAACACAGAGTAAACACTCAAAAATGTGAACTGTTATTACTATTATTATTACCTAGTGCTGTGGAACCTTTATAACATGGAGCCCATAGTTTTGGAGGGGAAGTCAGAGAAGGCTTCCCAGAAGTAGTGACATCTGAGATGAAATCTGAAGGATGATAGGCATTAGCAGGTCAGGGGACAAGGTACTGGGAGTGAGATGAGTATATACCAGGCAGAAAGAACAGTCAGATTTGAGTGCTTTCTCAAACTCTCATGTGCACAAAAATCATCTAGGAGTCTTGTTGAAGTGCAGATTCTGATTCAGTAGCTCTGGAACAGAACATTTCCAATGAAGTTCCCAGGGAATGCTGATGATGAATCCCTGTTCTACACTTCCACTTGGTAGCAAGGTTCTAAACGGGTGCAAAATCTCAAAAGGATACAGCGAGCTATTTAAGGATGGCTGGCATGAAAATGGGGGTTGGGGACTGTTGTGTTGAGTAGAAAGAAGTAGGAGAGATGAGGTCTAGGATGCTGATCACAAAGGGACTTACAAGTTACGAGGAGAAAAAAGCAATTTGGAACAGCAAAGAGGGTTTTAACTGCCAAGTGGAAAGTGGGTTGGAGGAGAACCTCTCCAGAAGAAAGGTGACCAACTGAGAGGCTTCTCCTGTCAAGTAACAGTAGGTGAGAAATGATGGTACAAGCTATGGCAGTGGCCCTGGGGATGGAGAGAAGTGGAGGAATTCAAGAGCTGTTAGAAGATATGATCAACAATTTAGCGATTGATTTGCATGGAGGATGAAGGGGATGGAGAACACAAGAAAGGCACAGCACAAGGTTATCAGTTCGTCTCAGCTGCCGACGGTCAACACATAATTACAAAGCACATGGAGAATAGCTGCTCGTCAATGGCACACAGAGGCACTATCTTCTCCACCTGAGATGCTCCTGCTACTTTTGGCAATTGTTGACCTACTGTTTTCAAAATACCTTCATTTCTACTAACTCCTCAAGGCCTAATGGAGAAACACAAAACCAGGAACGTAAATCTGTACTTCATAATTTAGCACTTACTCTCTTATTTTGTTCATTCGTTATGTGGGGTGTGTTGTCCTCCCCAAATTAGCTGTTACTCTTTGCGGGCAAGGGCCGTGGATCTATTGTTCCCATTCCCCACAGTGGCGATGACCAGGTAGGCAGTTAATACATGCTAGCTGACTAGTTGATAGAATAACATCTAGATGTTTACATGTCAGTGCCATTTATTACGCATGAAATGATGACAATATCTGTCAGGTGTTGAGTGTTTTATATACATTATAAATGACATCATCTTATTTGGTTTATCAGAATCCTCTGAGACCCTTATATCTGGGCAGCTTGGGTAATAACTTGTTTGACTACAGCTTCACTTAATTATTTTAATAGAATGAAAGCCTATCCCATTACTGTTGAACTCTACTGCCATCTACTGTTCATGTGGTAAGTTAAGCTATTGTGCTTCCCACCTCCTTTCTTCTTTACTATTGAATGTATGTTTTCTTCAGATCTCTAGGGCTTTCTATGCTTGGAGTTTCAATCCAGAGAAGATGCAATTTTCTAATAGTTTCTGGCATTTCATTACAACAACCCAACATGATATTGACAATTTTTCTCTCATTGGCAAAAAAGAGTTTATGCCTTTATGGAATATTAACCATTTAAAAATGTAATGACACAATGGTCTTTTCATAGGCTTTTTTTTTTTCCAGTAAAATTAAAAGAAAAAGGTCATGACATTTCTGAAGAATTTTTCTCTACCTTTAGAAGACATCATTAAACTGGACAGCTATCTAGGCTACACTTCATTCAGGGTGTAAATCTTAACTCATCCTTCAAGGTCCTCCTCTCAAATGATACCTTCTCCATAAAACCTTGTCTAATTCTTCATTCTAGGAGTCAATTCTCCCCTCCACAATTGGTAATTGTTATAATGAACCACATGGTGGAAGGACAACAAAAATTCCAAAATTAAAAACAAAACTTTAGGGCTTCCCTGGTGGTGCAGTGGTTGAGAGTCTGCCTGCCAATGCAGGGGACACGGGTTCGAGCCCTGGTCTGGGAGGATCCCACATGCCGCGGAGTGGCTGGGCCCGTGAGCCACAACTGCTGAGCCTGCGCGTCTGGAGCCTTTGCTCCGCAACAAGAGAGGCCGCGATAGTGAGAGGCCCGCGCACCGCGATGAAGAGTGGCCCTCGCTTGCCGCAACTAGAGAAAGCCCTCGCACAGAAACGAAGACCTAACACAGCCATAAATAAATAAATAAATAAATAAATAATTTTAAAAAAAAAACAAAAAACACAAAACTTTATAAATCGTTTCCTCTCATTCTTTCTTCTCTGATGGTTCTTGTTTTTCTATTGTAGACAATCAACATAAAACTGGACTCTCAGCTGTAACAATCTCATAAAGGGCTTTGTTTTAAGAAAGAGAACCTTTTAGGAAGGACAAGGACAGAAGCAGAGACACGTGTTGGGTGATCTGATGAGAATTCAGGCAATTTATTTTGTCTTTGCTCTGAGACTTAAGGCAACTCGCTGTTCTTAGGTACTAGATGGTGAAGATTTCAAAGGTTAATGAAGTGACAGTAGACCGGGACTTAAACCCTTGCATATTTCCCCTCTCATGCCCTATTTTAGTATGAAAATGTTAGTTTAAAAGGGGAGGGAGACACCAGGTAAATTTCTGGCATAGTTTAGGTGTCTGGAAGTAGTTCAGTTGGATTGTATTTAATGGGGAGGCCGTGCGGTGGTGACCAAGGCCCAATTCCTTGAATTTCATAGACCTAGACTGAAGCCAGTTCTGCTACAGATTAACTGTGTTTCAGCGCGTCACTTGAGTTTCCTTAAAGTATAGGATTGGTCACTTCCTCTTCAGTGTACTGTACGTATTTCTACCTAGGTCCCTCTCATAGGTGATTGTATGCTTTCCTCTTTCTTGTTCAAGGTCACAGCACCTTGGCGCTCGCCCTCTGGGCGTCTGCGGTGTCCGGCCGTGTCCCTCCCTTACACCTGGCGCTTCTGTGGGGTCACAATCACCTACTCAATCCCACGTGTCATCTCTTTACGGCCAATGGATGAAAATCGCCAAAATTTACGGCAGCCCCATGCTCTGAAGAGGGATTACTGCTCAAGTGGAGGGAGGCAGGTCAGGGACCTCTTCTCGTCGTCCCTTTTTCCCCAGCCTTTTCTCAAACGGAATGTTTGTAGGGATGGCGGGTGCGACGGTTGACTTGCAGGCAGAGCTTTTTCCTGCTAGGAACACAAATCTTCGATTCCCGCTGTGTTTCCGGAAGCATTCTCATCGGACCTAGGCGGGGACTGACTTCCGGATCGGACTTCCCAGACTTCCGAGTTTCGAGTCTGCCGCTTCCGCCCGGAGTTGCTTTAGGCTCCGCCGCTAGTAGCTACTTTCGCCAGGAGTCTGTAGCGTCTCGGATGTGGAAAGTGGCCCTGGGGCGGCCTCCTTCTTGTCCCCTCAGCTTGCCCACCCGAGGCCGGGTCCCCAGGTGCCGGCGGCGGCGGCTGGGCCTGTCGCGGAGCGTTCTCTTTGCCCGAGTCCTGGGCCTGGGGGAACCGAGCGGTGAGGGAGCGGCGCCCGGCCTGGCCCAGCCTGGGTCCAGCCCCGGCTTTCCCGGGGCTTGTGACGGTGGCCACAGGCCTCGCCGCGCCCATCCCAGCCTGGGGCGGGGCGCGACCTCCCCGCCCGGGTCCCCGCCCCTCCTGCCTGCCCAGCGCCTGGTCATTCCCGTCAGCCCAGCGGCGGCGTAACCTTCTCGCCCCTTCGGGACTCGGCAGTTCCCTGGCTCCGGCCGCTGGGGAACATGGAGTTTGCGGAGCTGATTAAGACCCCACGGGTGGACAATGTGGTGCTGCACCGGCCTTTCTACCCGGCCGTCGAGGGGACCTTGTGTCTTACTGGCCACCACCTGATCCTGTCTTCCCGGCAGGACAACACGGAGGAGCTGTGGCTCCTCCATTCAAACATCGACGCCATCGACAAGCGGTGAGTGCCCATCCCACCCCCTGTTACGCGGGGAACCTGGGGTCCTCAGGTGCAGGTCTGCGGAAACGCGTCCCATCGCCCAACCAGCCAGCAGATCGAGCCCCCTCTGGCCTAGATTGAGGATTTGAGTTTTAGTAAGCAGAAAACCATCCAAATGAGATACCAGGTTTCCATTCAGTCTGGCTGGGTTATCACGTGGTTGTTATCGTGATTATCATTTTTGGTACATAACACCATGTGGGGGGATATGCAACGTTTTCTTTTAAAATTTCTTTTCCTTGCACCGTCATATTCCTTGAATGTTAATTGTCCATCATAGTTCATGAAGTTGTGATTGAATGTGATTTAGGTAAAGTGTTTACTTGCCACTTGCGAGTATGTAGACTTCAGTATTGTAGTGTCTAAATTCCACAAAACCTTTTCCCCTCCTCTCAAAAATGTTCAGTTTATCATATGTCTCCTTATTTCTTACCTTCTGGGTCATCAATTTAAGATTTCCCACTATGGGAGATTATAATGTCTTTTATTTATTTTTACTCTGGCTTTTGGAAAGAACAGAGTAGGCTCTTAAACAAAGGTATTAATTAATTAACCTCTTATTTTGCACCCCAGACTCTTTCTTTCCAGGGTAGTGCCTCAGAGTTGAAAAGTTACACTTCCTTTGCAGTCAAAATTATCATTTCCCCAATGGCTTTGTACTTACTCTAGCCAGAAGAAGGTAAATTGGTTATCCAGTGAACACTAAAGTATAAATGAATGACAACAGCTTTTTCTATTACCTCTCAGGAGAATTTGGATACAGTATTAAGAAGATTCCTAGAGAGGTTATGCCTTAAAAGAAAATACTTTCTAATAGTAGAAGTTAATACCGGTGAAGTGGTGATAAATTTTTTTCAAGCAGAGGGCTCTTGTTAGATTCCTGAGATCACCTTCTCCTGTGTAAAAGTTTTCAGCTGTTACTCATCTATCAATATTCAGTTTAACCATTTCAATCTGCCACCCCTTTCACAGGTTCTTCTGTTAATCCCACAAGGAGAAATAATTCCCCTCACCTTGAAATCCTATAGCTCTTTAATTATACCTCTTTCGTAAGTATATTTTACAATCTGTATTTTGATAGTTACATATATGTTAGCTCCTTGAAGCCAGGACGCGAATTTGGTTAATTTTTATCTCCTTCAAAACTGTGGCATGGGCAGATAGGCACATAGGAAATAAAAGGATTAACCGCTGAATGGTCAGTGGTGCCATAGAATACAAATTAGAGTTTCTCCATGCCACCAACTCTTTTCTTTCTTCCTTACCTCTTTCTGTGGTTGCTTTTCACTCTCTCATTTCATCGTATTTACCTAGCAGTTACTACACGCTGGGCCTGGTTGGGCTAAACCAAGTATTTAAGATAAGGACTTTTTAATCTGTTAGGGGAGAAATGACAAACTGTACACATTTATCTTTTTCCTGGGAAGCAGCATGATGTAATGGAAAGAGCTCGCTGGTCAGATCAGAGTTTGTTGAATTGTTGCTTTCAAAAAAGAGTTACTTTCATGTGTCTTCTATATGCTGAGCTCTGTCTGGGCTGTGCAGATGCAATCGTGACTAAGACAGATGAGGAGCTTATGTACTAGGGGAGGAGATGGACATTCACATAAATCAACAAATAAATATATAACAACATCAGGTAATAAATGCCAGAAAGGAAAATAAAGGAAGATGTTAGGATAGAGAATGCCTGGAGTCAGTGTATTTAGAAAGAATGTTCGAGAAGACAAGTGACATTTGAATTAATGAAGGGAGGAAGCCTGCAGTGTGACTACTGGAGGAAGGAGCGTTCCAGCCAAAGGGAATGCAAAGGCAGAGACTTGAGACAAGACCATGCCTGGCATGTAGGAGGAAGAACAAAGAGGCAGGTGTGGCAGGAGGGCAGTGAGCACGGGGTAGAAGCTAGGTGGACTAAGGAGACGGCAGAAACGTGGTTGGAGGGATAAGCAGGGGCCAGATGGTGTAGAGCCTGTTGCGCCATGGGGATGGTTTTCATGGGAAGCCTTGGAGAGTTGAAAGTGTGGAAGTAGCAATCGGTAGACTTCTAGATGATGATTCTGGTGGCTGGCAGAAAATGGATTGTAGAAGGGCAATGATTTGTTAGCAAATCATTAAAATTTTTTTCCCTTTCTGTGGATTGCCTGTGAATTTCCTTGGTGTTTCTTTTTCTGGGTTTTTTTTTTTTTTTGGCACCAGTTCCTTATATACTCTAGGTATTCATTCTTCGCTTAGACATTGCAGATATCTTCTCCATATCTCTCACCCATTTGTTAACTCTTGTGTGGTGCCCTTTGTGGAACAGAAGTCCTAATTTTAGTACAAAATTCATCGATACTTTATGGTTTGTGCTTTTTAAGTCTTAAGAAGTCCTTCCTTATCCCAAAATTACTAGGATATTCTACATTTTCTTCTGTATTAGCTTTATAGTTTTACCCTTCATTTTTAGGTCTTTAATTCATTTGGATTCTACCTTTGTTTCAAGTGTGATAAGAATCCAACCTTGTTTTTCTTCATGTAGCAAGCCAGTTTTCCTAAAACCATCATCTAACAACCCATCCTTGACTGATTTATCATATATCAGGTGATTTTATATATATGTATATATAATATATACAGCTTTTGCTGTGCCCTATAAGTTTTGTAATGTCAAGTTTTTGTTTTCATTTTTTTGTCTGTGTTTTATAATTTCCCTTGTGATTTCTTCTTTGATCCATTGGTTGTTTAAAAGTGTATTAATTTCCATAATTTGGTGAATTTCTCAATTTTACTTTTGTTACTGATTTCTAATTTCATCCCATGTGGTCAGAGAAGATACTTTGTATGGTATCTTTTTTTTTTTTTGGCTGCATCTAGCGGTATGCGGGATCTTAGTTCCCACACCAGGGATCGAACCCATACCCCCTGCAGTGGAAGCTCAGAGTCTTAACCACTGGACTGCCAGGGAGGTCTCTATATCTGTCTTTTAAAATCTGTTGAGACTTGATTTGTGGCCTAACATACGGTCTATCCTGAAAATTGTTCCATGCGCACTTGAGAAGAACGTGTATCCTATTGTTGTTGGGTAGAGTGTTTATGTCTGTTAGGTCTAGTTAGTTTATTGTATTAAGTCCTCTGTTTCCATATGTATATCTATCTGGTGGGGTATTAAAGTCTCCGACTATTATTGTAGAACTGTCTATTTCTCCTTTCACTTCTGTCAGATTTTGCTTCAAATATTTTGATTGTCATTAGATGTGTAAATGTTTATAATTGTTACACCTTCTTGCTGTGTTGAAGCTTTTATTAATAGATAATGTCCTTTGTCTCTCATAACCATTTTTTATTTATAGACTATTTTGTCTAATACTAGTAAAGACTTCCTTGCTGTCTTTTGGTTACTATTTGCTTGGAATATCTTTTTCCTCCATCCCTTCAATTTCAACTTGTTTGTGTCTTTGGATCTCAAGTGAGTCTCTTGTGAGACAGACTATAGTTGGATCATATGTTTTTATCCATTCTGCCAGTGTCTATCCTTTGACAGTTTAATCCGTTTACATTTAAAGTAATTATTGGTAAGGAGGGACTTACTTCTGTCATTGTGCTGTTTGTTCTCTATATGCCTTAAAGCTTTTCTGTCTCTCATTTCCTTCATTATTGTCTTCTTTTGCACATAGTTGATTTTATTATAATGAAATGTTTAAAATTTTTTCTCATTTACTGTTGTGTATATTCTGTAGCTGTTTTCTTTGTGGTTACCATGGGGATTAAATTTAACATCCTAAAGTTATAATACTCTAATTTGAATTTATACCAGCTTAACTTCAAAAACATACAAAAACTCTACTCCTTTATAGCTTTGTCCCCACTGCTTTCCATTGATGTCATAAAATTACATTTTTATGTATTTGGGCCTGAAAACATAATCTAATAATTCTTTTAAATGTGTTAGTCTCTTAAATCATGTAGAAAATAAAATGTGCGTTTACAAACCATTGTTACAATAATACTAGCTTTTTTAAAAAACTATTTATTTATTTATTTTTGGCTGTGTTGGGTCTTCGTTGCTGCATGTGGGCTTTATCTAGTTGTGGCGAGTGGGGGCTACTCTTCATTGCGTTGTGTGGGCTTTTCATTGCGGTGGTTTCTCTTTGTTGCAGAGCATGGGCCCTAGGTGTGTGGGCTTCAGTAGTTGTGGCACGCGGGCTCAGTAGTTGTGGCTCGCAAGCTCTAGAGCACAGGCTCAGTAGTTGTGGCACACGGGCCTAGTTGCTCCGTGGCATGTGGGATCTTCCCAGACCAGGGTTCGAACCCATGTCCCCTGCATTGGCAGGTGGATTCTTACCACTGCACCACCAGGGAAGTCCCAATACTAGCTTTTATAATTGCCTTTTTTTTACCTTTTTGAGATCTTTATTTCTTCATTCAGCTTCAAATTACTGTCTAGTGTCCTTTCATTTCACCTTGCAGGATTCCCATGAGTATTTCTTGCAGAGCACATCTAGTGCTCACAAGCTCCCACAGCTTTTGTTTATCTGGGAATGTTCTAATTTCTCCCTCACTTTTGAAGGACAGTTTTGCTTGATAACAGATTTTTTAATAAATTTATTTATTTATTTATTTATTATTTATTTTTGGCTGTGTTGGGTCTTCGTTTCTGTGCGAGGGCTTTCTCCAGTTGTGGCGAGTGGGGGCCACTCTTCATCACGGCGCGTGGGCCTCTCACTGTCGCGGCCTCTCCCGTTGCGGAGCACAGGCTCCAGACACGCAGGCTCAGTAATTGTGGCACACGGGCTTAATTGCTCCACGGCATGTGGGATCTTCCCAGACCAGGGCTCGAACCTGTGTCCCCCGCACTGGCAGGCAGACTCTTAACCACTGCGCCACCAGGGAAGCCCTTGATACCAGATTTTTAGTTGACAGTTTTTCCTTTTAGCACTTTGAATGTATCAGCCCACTGTCTTCTAGCTCCAAAGTTTTTGAGTTCCTGGTGTGGGTCTCTTTGAGTTAATCTTACTCGGAGTTCATTGAGGTTTTTGGATGTTTATAGTCACGTCTTTCATCAAATTTGGGAAATTTTCAGCCATTATTTTCTCAAATATCCTCTCTGCCCTTTTCTTTCTCTCTTCTGGTTCTGGGACTCCCACTGTGTGTGTGTTGGTCTGCTTGTTGGTGCCTCACAGGTCACTTTTCTTTAATCTTTTTTTCTTTCTGTTTCTCAGACTTGATCATTTCCATTGTCCTGTCTTCAAGTTTGCTGATTCTTTCTTCTGCTTGCTGAGAATCTGCTTTTGAATCCCTCTTGTGAATTTTTGATTCCAGTTCTTATACTTTTCAGCTCCAGAATTTCTTTTTTTTTTTTTTTTTAGGTTTTCTATCTCTTTATTGATATTTCTGTTTTGTTCACACATTATATTCTTGACTTTCTCCATATCTTCCTTTAGTTCTTTGAGCATCTTTAAGACTGTTAAAGACTTTGTCTAAGATATCATCTTCCATCAAATCTTTTTCAGGGACAGTTTCTGTTTATTTATTTTTTACCTTTTGAATGGGCCATGCTTTCCTGATAATTTCTCTGCCTTGTGATTTTTTTTTTTTTCCTTTGCTCAACACTGGATGTTTAGATCTAATAATGTGGTAACTCTGGAAAACAGATTCTCCCTCCTCCCCAGGGTTTGCTGTTTTGGGGTGTTTCTTTTGTTTATTATTTTTGTTTTTTTGACTGCTGTAGGATGTCTATGCCAAGGATCAGCCTGAGGTGTAAACTTAAGGCTTTCTTAGGTCTTTTCTGAGCCTGGGTATGTGCAGCCACAGTCACCTCCTAATTTTCCTAGATATACAGTTGTTTTCAGATGTCCTCATCTTTAATGTCTGGTTCCTGAAAGGGGAAAAGTGAAAAATGAAGGGGAGTGGGAAGAGAGCTGACCCTCTAAATCCACTGAAAGTCACTGATTGGGGGCTGGGGGCAGCTTGCAACAGTGGGAGGAATTGCAGCAATGGCTGCCTGCCTCTTTGCACCTCTGTGATCGGAATCAGCAATCAACAATCACAGCACAGATCCCTGATATTTGGAGGACAGGGTCCCTTCTGCCCACCCTGGCTCCTGTAAGCTGTGTGCAAGCTGCTCTAAGAACATATACAGAGCTGCCTGCCACTTGGGTTGGGGTGGGGAATGGGTAGCTGCTGTTTTGCTAAGAGCTGAATTTATCCAAAATTAACTGCAATTTATTATCCAAGTCTTTCCCTAGAAGTTGCAAGCCTTTAATAGACATCAGAGTTCCAAAATAGGTACAGCAAAGAGATTCTGCCAGTGCAATTGTTATCTAGGTGGGAAGACAGATTCCTAATGCTTCTGATTCCACTATCTTCCAGAATCCTTTCCCTTATTGAGTTTTGAGGGTTTTTTTTTTCTAAGTATATTCTGATACAAGTCTTTTATCAAATATAAGATTTGCGAGTGTTTTCTCTCAGTCTGTGGCTTGTCTTTTTATTCTCTTTAACTGTGTCTTTCAGAGAGCAAACATTTAAAATTCTGAAGACATACAGTTTATTAGCTCTTTTATAGACTGGGGTTGTGATATCTAAGAAATCTTTGCCTAACCAAAGGTCACAAAGATTTCCTCCCATGTTTTCTTCTAGAAGTTTTATAGTTTTAGGTTTAGATATATGATCCATTTTTAGTTGGTTTTGTATATGGTTCATGTATAGATACAAATTCTTTTTTTCATATAGACATCTGATCATTGTAGCACCATTTCTTGAAAAGTCTGCCCTTTCTTCAATGAATTGTCTTTGCACACCTTTGTCCATATGTAAGTGAATGTATTTCTAGACTTTCTTCTCTATTCCATTGATCTATTTGATGCCATTGCTGCCACAGTCTTTATTTTTATATTAAGTCTTTAAATTATATAGTGTTAGCTGTCTGATTTTGTTATTATTCCAAGTTGTTTTGGTTATTTGAGGTCATATGCATTTCCATATGAATTTTAAAAATTCATTTTTGGCCATACCATGCAGCTTGCAAGATCTTCCCCGACCAGGGATTGAACCCGCACCCTCGTCCGTGAAAGTACAGCGTCCTAACTACTGGACCGCCAGGGAATTCCTCCATATGAATTTTAGAATCAGCTTGTCAATTTCTTTTTGAGAAAGGCCTGTCGTGAGAATTGTGGTGAACCTGCTGATAAATGAACTTGATGAGAATTAACATAGGATATCATAATATTGAGTCTTCTGACTTATGAACAAATCTCTCTCTCCATTTATCTTATTTGGGTCTCAAATTTCTTTCAGCAGTGTGTTATAGTTTTCACTCACAGGTCTTTCACATCTTTTGTCAGAATTTCCTCTATGTATTTCATAGTTTTTTATGCTATTTCAAGTGATATTTTTCAAATTTCAGTTTCCAATTACCTGTTTGTATTAATCATTTAAAAAATTTTTTTATTTATTTTATTTTTGGCCGCATTCTGTCTTCGTTGCTGTGCATGGGTTTTCTCTAGTTGCGGCAAGTGGGGGCTACTCTTCGTTGCGGTGCGCGGGCTTCTCATTGTGGTGGCTTCTCTCGTTGCGGAGCATGGGTTCTAGGCACGTGGGCTTCGGTAGTTGTGGTGCACGGGCTTAGTAGTTGTGGCTCACGGGCTCTAGAGCGCAGGCTCAGTAGTTGTGGCGCATGGGCTGAGTTGCTCTGCAGCATGTGGGATCTTCCTGGACCAGGGCTCGAACCCATTTCCCCTGCATTGGCAGGCAGATTCTTAACCACTGCGCCACCAGGGAAGTCCAGTACAATGTTGAACAGAAGTGGTGAGAGGGAACATCCTTGTATTATTCCTGATCTTAGTGAGAAAGCATTCAGTCTTTCTCATTAAGTATGCTATTAGTGGTAGAGTTTTTTGGTTTTTTTGTTTTTGTTAATGCTCTTATCAGGTGGAAGAAGTTCACTTCTGTTCCTAGTTTGCTGAGAGTTGGGTTGTTTTGTTTCATTTTAAAATCATGAATAGCTGTTGGATTTTGTCAAATGCTTTTTCTATGTCTCTTGAGATGAGCATATTGTTTTTCTTTTTCAGCTTGTTAATATGGTAAATTACTTTGTTAAACCACCCTTGCATTTTTGGGATAAACCCCATTTGCTCGTGGTACATTATCCTTTTTATATATTGTTGGATTTAATATGCTAACGTTTTGTTTAGAAATTTTACATCTGTGTCTATGAGGGATATTCGTCTGTAGTTTTCTTGTGATATTTTTGGGTTTTGTATTTGGGAAATGCTGGACTTTAGGTGTGAATTGAGAAGTAATTGCCTCTTCTCAGTTTTTTGGAAGAGTGTGTCTTGACTTGATAGTATTTTTTCCTTAAATGTTTTATAGAATTCATCAGTGAAGCCACCCAGGACTGGAGTTTTCTTTGTGGGGAAGATTTTATTGAAAATTTCAGTTTATTTAGTAAATATAGATCTAACCAGGTTATTTATTCTTGAATGATCTTTACTAGTTTGTGTCTTCTGAGGAATTTGTCCATATCATTTACCTTGTTGAATTTATTGGGATAAAATTGTTTCTAATATTCCCTTATTATTTTTTAATGTCTGTGGAGTCTGTAGTGATTGTAACCTCTCTCATTTCTGACATTGGTAAATTGTGACTTTCTTTATTCCTGATCAGTCTGCCTAGAATTTTATCACTTCTATTGATCTTTTGAAACAATCATTTTTGCTTTCATTTTTCCCTAGAATCTTCTCTTATTTCATTATTTTTTTTTCTTTTTATCTTTATTATTTAATTTTCTCTGCTTTGGATTTAACTTGCTGTTCTATTTCTAGTATAGTGGAATCTGAGGTCACTAGTTTGAGACCCAAATTTTCTTCATTAATTTCCTTCTTTCCTAATATAGGTGGTCTCCTCAGACTATCAACCCCACCCAGTTTTCCTCTCCCTTCACTATAACTTGGAAAATCTCAAAACAGTAAATTGGGGCAGTCACTGGACTCACCCATCTCCCAGAGAGCTCTGTTCTTTGTTGTCTGATGTTCAGTGTCTTGAAAACAGTCTTTCCTTATATTTTGCCCAGTTATTTTGGTTGTTTCAGGTAGGAGGGTAAATCTGGTCCCTGTTATTCCACCTTTGCCAGAAGTGGAAGTGCCAAGAGTATGAGTTTTCAAAATACATTTCATAAGAGGCATTCCACTGTGTTGTTTAGTAGTGGATATCTGGTGGAATTTTCTTTGCTAGGATTTGACCCATGTTGATAATTTTTGCTTATCCAAATTCACAGTGCAGTGATGTTGGGCATGGGGGTATTTACAGTTGAAGTAGAATTTGGGAAGAGTAGCTGTAGGAGTTGTTTTCCTAAGCTAGGCACAGTATAAATAAAATTATCTGCTTTAGATCAATATAAGAATTCTTAATTTAGGGAATACTCAGAAGTATTAATGGGAAAGAATTGGGGCAGTCAGTGGCAAAGCAAAAGAAAAATCAGAACTATCAACAAGTGCAGACAAAAAAAAAAAACAAGAAAAGGAAGACAAAAATCCCAACTAAGGTAAAATTAAATTTGTTCAAAACTTACTGATACGAAATTTATGATTACACGTGGCATTTACTCTGAAGTTTTCCTTGACTTAGAATAGATATTGCAAGTTAATAAGTTTTAAAGACTGAAAAAAAGATACTTATTTTTCAAATCAACTGCTGTAAGTTTGGAAGTAAGTAAAATCTGAAATGAACTGTTTTTCTATGCTTTGGAAATATCTCTACACAAACACTTAATACATTAATTACAGATCTGTTGTTCCTATTATTTGAAGTAAGGCCCCTAATAATCTCCATTAAATGAATTGGCCAGCATGAATTACTTTATATATTTGAAAAAAATTTTAAATACATATATTTAAAATTATTTGTGGCTCACATTTTAATGATGCAGACTTGATTCTTCCTTAATTAGATTACTAGGGGAGAAGAAAGTTGAATACAGGCACAAGGCGGAGGTATTGCAGGTTTAGTTCCAGACCGCCTCAGTAAAGCTGATATGACAATAAAGCAAGTCACATGAATTTTTTGGTTTCCCAATGCATGTAAAAGTTATTATACACTATACTGTAGTTTATTAAATGTGCAGTAGCATTATATCTAAAAAAGCAGTGTACATACCTTAATTTAAAAATACTTTATTGCTAAAAAATGCTAATCATCATCTGAGCCTTCAGTGAGTTGTAATCTTTTTGCTGGTGGAGGGTCTTGCCTCAGTGCTGATGAATGCTGACTGATCAGGGTGATGGGTGCTGAAGGTTGAGGTGGCTGTGAAAATTTCTTAAAATAAGACAGCAGTGAAGTTTGCCACATTGATTCTTTCCTTTCAAGAACAGTTTCTCTGTAGCATGCAATGCTGTTGATAGCATTTTTCCCACAGTAGGACTTTTTTCAAAATCAGAGTGAATCCTTTCAAACCCTCTTGCTGCTTTATCAACTAAGTTTATGTAATAGTCTAAATCCTTTGATGTCATTTCAACAGTCTTCATCAGGTGTAGATTCCATTTCAAGAAAACACTTTGTTCAACTCCTTATCCATTAAAGTTTTATCATGAGACTACAGCAGTTCATTCACACCTTCAGGCTCCACTTCTAATTCTAGTTCTCTTGCTATTTCCACCACATCTGCAGTGACTTCCTCCACTGAAGTCTTGAACCCCTCAACATTATCCTTGAGGGTTGGAATCAACTTCTTCCAAACTCCTGTTAATGTTAATATTTTGACCTCTTCCCATGAATCAGAGATATTCTTAATGGCATCTAGAATGGTGAATCCTTTGCAGAAAGTTTTCAATTTACTTTGCCCCGTTCTATCAGAAGAATCACTATGTATTGCAGCTATAGCCTTATGAAATCTATTTCTTTTTTAAAAAAATTAATTAATAATTTTTGGCTGCGTTGGGTCTTTGTTGCTGCTCGTGGGCTTTCTCTAGTTGTGGCGAGTGGGGGCTACTCTTTGTTGTGGTGCGTGGGCTTCTCATTGCAGTGGCTTCTCGTTGCGGAGCACGGGCTCTAGGCATGTGGGCTTCAGTAGTTGTGGCTCGTGGGCTCTAGAGCGCAGGCTCAGTAGTTGTGGCGCATGAGCTTAGTTGCTCCGCAGCATGTGGGATCTTCCCAGACCAGGGCTTGAACCCATGTCCCCTGCATTGGCAGGCGGATTCTTAACCACCGTGCCACCAGGGAAGTCCCTGAAATATATTTATTAAATAATAAGATTTGAAAGTCAAAATTACTCCTTGATCCATGGTCTGCAGAATGGGCATTGTGTTAACAGGCATGAAAACAAATATTAATGTCATTCATTGTACGTCTCCATCAGATAATGGGTGATCAGGTGCATTGTCAATGAGCAGTAATATTTTGAAAGGAATCTTTCTGAACAATAGGTCTCAACAGTGAGCTTAAAATACTTAGTAAACCACGTTGTAAACAGATGTGCTGTCATCCAGGCTTTGTTGTTCCATTTATAGAGCACAGGCAGAGTATATTTAACATAATTCTTAAGGGCCCTAGGAGTTTGGGAATGGTATATGAGCACTGGTTTCAACCTAAAGTCACCAGCCACACTATCCCCTAACAAGAGGGTCCGTCTGTCCTTAGAATCTTTGAAGCCAGGCACTGACTTCTCCTCTCTAGCTACGGAAGTCCTCAGATGGCCTCTCCTTCCAGTATAAGGCTTTGTCTACCTTGAAAATCTGTTGTTTAGTGCAGCTACCTTCATGAATTATCTTAGCTAGATCTCCTGGATAACTTGCTGCTTCTTCTACATCAGCTCTTGCTGCTTTGCTTTTACTTTTATGTTATGGAGATGCCTTCTTTCCTTAAATCTCATGAACCGACTTCTGCTAGCTTCAGACTTTTCTTTTATAGCTTCCTTGCCTCTCTCTGCCTTCAGAGAATTAGAGTTAGGGCCTTGCTCTGGATTAGGCTTTGATTTACGGGAATGTTGTGGCTGGTTGATCTTCTATCCAGACCACTAAAACTTTCTTCATATCAGCAATTAGGCTGTTCTGCTTTCTTATCATTCATGTGTTCACTGGAGTAGCACTTTTAATTTCCTTCAAGGACTTTTCCTTTGCATTCACACCTTGCTACCTATTTGTCATAAGAGGTATAACTTTTGGCCTGTCTCGACTTCTGACATGCCTTCCTCACTAAGCTTAATCCTTTCTAGCTTTTGATGTTAAAGTAAGATGTGTGACTCTTCCTTTTACTTGAGCTCTTAGAGGGCATTATAGAGTTATTAATTGGCTTAATTTAAATATTTTTGTGTCTAAGGGAATAGGGAGGCCTGAGGAGAGGGAGAGAGATGGGGAAACGGCAGTTGGTGGGGCAGTCAGAGGACACACATTTATCAATTAAGTTCACTGTAGTATATGGGCATGGTTACTGGTGCCCCAAAACAATTAAAATAGCAACATCAAAGATCATTGATCACAGATCACCATAACAAATATAATAACAATAACAACAATAATAATAATAAAGTTTGAAATATTGTAAGAATTACCAAAATGTGATGCAGAGAGATGAAGTGAGCAAATGCTGTTGGAAAAATGGCGCCGATAGACTTGCTGGACACAGGGTTGCCACAAACATTCAACCTTTAAAAAACGCAATATCTGCGATGCTCAATAAAGTGAAGTGCAATAAAAGAAGGTCTGCCTGTATAGAAGGTGATTATAACTAACCTCCTCTTTTTAAAGAAATAATCATATACTTTGAGTTGGGAGTATATAGGTCCCTAAGCATAATTTATAATTTTTTTTATAGGTTTGTGGGACCACTGGGTACCATCATCATAAAATGTAAGGATTTTCGAATTATTCAGTTGGATATTCCTGGAATGGAGGAATGTTTGAATATAGCCAGTTCCATTGAGGTAAGTATTTTGGAAGCAAAATGTGATGAAAATAAATAATCATTAAAAGGAACCTTATTTTCTGCTTCACTGTAGCTCTTATGGTTTTTTTTTTTTAACATCTTTATTGCAGTATAATTGCTTTACAATGGTGTCTTAGTTTCTGCTTTATAACAAAGTGAATCAGCTATACATATACAACTGTATACATATACATATACAACTCCTCCCTCTTGCGTCTCCCTCCCACCCTCCCTATCCCACCCCTCAGGTGGTCGGTCACATAGCACCGAGCTGATCTCCCTGTGCTATGCGGCTGCTTCCCACTAGCTATCTATTTTACATTTGGTAGTATATATAAGTCCATGCCACTCTCTCACTTCGTCCCGGCTTACTCTTCCCCCTTCCCGTGTCCTCAAGTCCATTCTCTACGTCTGAGTCTTTATTCCTGTCCTGCCCCTATATGTTTTTTTTAGATACTTAGTCATGTTGTGTGACTCAAATATTGAAGACTGAGTGGAAGAGCCTCACCCTGAGTCATTGTTACAGGAATGTAAAAAGATTTCATTGACTTAACAGCAGTTTTTAATGCTGCTTATTCTTCTGGGTTTATCGATGTTGTAGCATGTGACAGGAATTCCTTCCCTTTTAAGGCTGAATAATATTCCATTGTGTGTATATAAATGCTGATACTTCTTAAAAACGTTATTTCTTTTGTAAAGCAAGTAATTATCAACAATGATTGTAGTCTTTTGTTTTTAGTAAATCTGAATTTCCATATATTATGTTTGCTTAAGACAGGATGTATTTGTTTTATATTTACAGAAATGATATTGAATATCTGTTCAGATTACAAATAATAGAAATTTTACTTGGATAATTTAATCTTTTTTAAAAATTATTTATTTATTTATTTATTTATTTATGGCTGTGTTGGGTCTTCGTTTCTGTGCGAGGGCTTTCTCTAGTTGTGGCAAGTGGGGGCTGCTCTTCATCGCGGTGCGTGGGCCTCTCACTATCGCGGCCTCTCTTTTTGCGGAGCACAGGCTCCAGACGCGCAGGCTCAGTAGTTGTGGCTCGCAGGCCTAGTTGCTCCGCGGCATGTGGGATCTTCCCAGACCAGGGCTCGAACCCGTGTCTCCTGCATTGGCAGGCAGACTCTCAACCACTGCGCCACCAGGGAAGCCCAAATAATTTAATCTTTAAATTGAAGAGCTCACAGTGTTTTCTTTCCCATTTTAACCAACTATTTTGCTATACCCTCAGATTTTAAGTTGCTTTATTTTAAATCATTGCCACTAAATTATAGCAATTAACTTTATGTTTACAGTATTTTCTAGGTAATTATAGAGACACACTGATTTTTTTTTCCTTCTGTCTTTGAGTGACTGATCTGGGCTTTGTATGCAAAATAAATGCTATTGGCTTAACTGTTAAAGGGAGCAGAAAGGCTTAAATCTGTAGGATCTCATTTGGCTTTTAAACAAAAATAGAGAAATAGAGGAACCACCGTTGTGGTACTGAGAAAATGGCATGTAGCATTTTTCTTTCTGCTTTTGCTAAATTTTACTTAAGGAAATGAGAAGATGAGCTGAACTGTTTGTCTTACATTTTCATCATTTGGAAATAACACAGTAATGTTGATTTGGCTGAATTTGCTGACATGAGTGAGAAACGCACTGTGGCTTCTAGGCTGTTAAAGGGAAATGCTGTCCTGCTATTTGGGCTGGGGAATGCCACTCACCCACTTCAGTTGAGCATGTGTTTTTTTTTTCCGTTGTGGGGTTGGATTTTCACTGTCCCGTCCACATTTTTTTTTCTTATCCCTTTTATAACTTGTAAGATAGCTGGTGGGTGTTAGTGAAGTTGCCTGCGGTGAAGAAACAGGGCAAAAAGCCTATTACCCCACTTGCTGATTGCATTTACTTAACTTCTTGGCATCTGACACTAATCAGTTGTTTATTTAGCTACACATATTACCTAAAGCTCTGTAGAAACTGACTGATTATGTAGAAACTGACTGATTATGTAGAAGCCCTTAAGGCTGAAAAGAAGCGGTAAGTAATTTGACCTTAGAAAATGAATGCTCTGTTGATTGTTTTAACAGCATAGTAAATACACATCGTGTACTTGGCCTCTAGCCTTTTCCTGGCATCCAGTTTCGCTCCCTTATTCTATACTTCCTGACATAATTTGGTAGTAATAAGTGCATTTCTTATAAAGCACAGTTGAACTATTCTTTGTTATCAAAATCCATATACCCAAATATATTCTGTTGCCATAAATAGAATCCCATTGGAAGAATAACTGGCAAGTGCTTGGTTTTCTAAATTGTAGCAGGAAGTCAGATGAATCTTATTTTCTGTATAGTTTCAGTGGCCTTTTAGGGTTGAAATGACTTCAGTTCTTTGAGCATTAATGTGTTTAAAGGAAAAGTTCTGTCTCTAGTGACATGAAATGTAATCACGACAAGTCTGAGCCTGAGTGCTTATTGCCTGCCAGAGTGGTTGCTGACGTGCATTTAAAATAATGGTTGTACCAATCACTATGGAATACAGTATGGAGGTTCCTCAAGAAATTAAAAATAGAACTACCATATGATCCAGCAATCCCACTTCTCGGTATATATCCAAAGGAAATAAAATCATTGTCTTAAAGAGATATCCGTACTCCCATGTTCACTGCAGCATTATTCATAATAGCCAAGGTATAGAAACAACCCAAGTGTCTGTTGATGGATGAATGAATAAGGAAAATCAGACACACACACACACACACACACACACACAATGGAATATTATTCAGCCTTAAAAAAGAAAGCAGTCCTGCCATTTGCAACAACATGGATGAAACTGGAGGGCGTTGTGTTAAGTGAAGTAAGCCAGACAGAGGAAGACAAATACTGCATGGTATCACTTATATGTGGAATCTAAAAAATAAAAAAAAGCAAACATAGAAACAGGGAGTAGAAAAGTGGTTTCCAGGGGCTGGAGGTAGGTGAAATAGGGAGAGGTTGGTAAAAGTTACAGATGTTTATTTATGACATAAGGTTTGAGAATCTAATGCATAACATGGACTATAGTTGATAACACTGTATTATGTAAGTGAAGTTTGCTAAGAGAGTAGAACTTAGATGTTTTCATAAACAACAACAGAAGGTAAATATGTGAGGTGATGGATGTGTTAATTAACTCGATGGGGGAAAACCCTTTCGCGATGTGCATGTGTATCACATCATCACTTTGTACATTTGAAATATCTTACAGTTTAATAAAACTGCCAATTTATACCGCAGTAAAGCTGGAAAAAAATTTTTTTTAATATTGCGAAGAATATCTTTTAAATAATAAAATTTAAAAATTAAATAAATAAAATAAAATAAAGGTTCTACTGACCTGATCTTTCTGTGACCTAAAAGGAGGTAGCTATATTCTGAGAGCTAGGGGATGTTAGCATGATGTTGGGCCCTCTTCCCCCCTCCAGCTGAGTGTCTCCAAAATTACTGCAGTTTGAATTATGCTAATTGATTTTGGTGCCTTTTTTTTCCACTCATAGAAATGCTTCTAAAACTCCCCTGTCAGAAGGATGAAACTGCCAGGTGATCCGTTTCTCAGTTCCTCCATCTAGTCAGGTTTTCCTGGTGTTGTCACCAGAATTCAAGTGCTTCAGATGGCAATATGCTCATTTTGGGACCACGAGTTATTGCCCCGGTTTTGGGTCAGTGTAGCATAAAGGTATGAGGATACCTGACCATATCACTCTAGGAAGGGAGGAAATTTCACATCGATGGAAGCTATGTGGAGCATGTAACAGGTAAAATTATTTTAGAGTTTATTATGTGCCAGGCACTGTTCTAGCCCTGTTACATACATTTTCTCTCTTAATGCTCCCATCAGCCCTAAGAGGTAGGTACTGTGAGGTAGACCTATGAGGTTATTTCTTCTATTTTACAGCTAAGGAAAGTGAGGTGTAGAGTGGTTACATTACTTAAACACTCTTGCATTGGCATCTGGAATTTGAGTCCAGCAGTCTGACTCCCTTTGGACTCTTTGGCTACTAAGGTTTTTTACAATTGCTAACACACACTGATTTTAAATAATTTACATATGTTTATATATAGTTCATAACTGGATTTTGAGCCAAGGCCTTACTGACTAACCAAAACCTGTTCTCTGGTCCCCAGAAATATTTGGACCTTTTTATTAGGGCTTATTAAATGGTCTCAAGAAGGAGTTTTTTCATTTTTCTCCTGAGTAGGTGTGCACATTGTTTTGTTCTTTTGTTCATTCAGCAAATGCTAATTGAGTGTATGTTATGTGCCAGAAACTTTGTTAGAGGCTGAAAGCATGGTAATTAGCCTCAGTAAGGTATAATTGTGTCTAGTGATAAATACCATGTTAGAGAAATATATTGGGTGTCCATCATTATTAGGCCATATTTAATACCAATTTGGCAATTAGGAAGTGTTTAAAATTGTGATATGTTCCAATTTTCTTTCTTTATTTCTTTTTTCCTCTAGGCATTATCTACCCTGGACTCCATCACTCTGATGTACCCTTTCTTTTACCGGCCCATGTTTGAAGTGATAGAAGATGGCTGGCATTCTTTCCTTCCTGAGCAAGAGTTTGAACTCTACTCTTCAGCTGTGAGTAACTTTTGAGAGAGCTATGGGTAATGAGAAATAACCCAGCACTTTACTTGTGAAAATGATCACTTCCTTTTGACGAGTAATAAGGTGCAGTTGACTTATCCATGCCTAAAAGAAGTATCTATTAGCTATTAGTGCTGCAGCCTTTGCCATTCAGAGATTTGTATAATTTGTTCCCAGTGCTGCAGCTTAAGTAATTTTTCTTCTAGTGGATTTACTGATAAAACATTAAGATCTTCATAAAGATAGTCCTGACATGTTTTAATTTGGGGGTGTTTTAAAAGTGTCTTCCTAGAAACAGCTTTATATACAGTAATTAGGTTCTGAGCCATCTCCCAAAAGTCTGTTGAACCCACTGTGTATCTAGGAGAGCACTAGAGAACCATGTATCGATTTGTTTTTGTGGCAAGATTTTTGTGATTTTATAATTTGGGTTACTAAGACCAGTGTACTAGATCCACGTGTTCTTTCTGGAAGATTGGAAGATTGGCAGGACCTTCCTGCACACTTTCTGCTTCTACTGCTGCCCACCCTCCTGAAGCCATTTTTTTCTTAGCTTTTGTTAATACTTTTTCCATCCTGATACTTGCTTTTACTGTTAAGTATTCTGCCAGTGGATGGTAATAGTACCCAAATAAACTGTACATATGAAATGAGAAGATATACATAAATGCCAGATTAAAAACAATCAAGTTTTTTCTATCCCACTTTTACTTATGAGTGGGATGTTGTTTATAAAGGTTTTTTGCTTTCACCAAAAAAGAAACATCTGTGTCTGTCATTGAGTGTTCCGTTCCCTTCTCCCCTAACTGGCTGAAATGTACAAATACCCGAAAAAAGGAATGGGCTGTATCTCATTAGGAAAGAAGCTGCAATTGTCCAATAAATAGATGCTGTTGGTCTTCAAAAAAATTTTTTTTTTTTTTTTTTTTTTTTTTTTTAACTACTTTTCTTTTTCCAACATACCTCTGTAAATGGGTCCTAGGAAGATCAAGAAGTAGGGACCAGGGTGCCATGTAATTTAAAGAACAAAGATGTCCATAGCAGCAAAGTGAGAAAGGAAGGGGAATTTTACATTCTTGTGTATGGAGCATTTTTATATAGTTTGTGGATAACTACCTGTATTTATATTTATATTCAGGGTCTTTATAGCATTAAAAACTGCATCGTAAACATTCTCAAATGCATGATGCTTTTCTTTCGTATCCATTAACTACTAAGCTAACAGCTACCTTAGAGGAATCCTTAGTTACTTCCTAGGTGGAAAATGGCACTCAGAATTTGATCTGTAAGGGAGATGTCTGGATGATTTTCTTTGGTTATCCAAAAACGTCTGTATAAATGACTTGCTCATGATTTATGTTGTAGTTAGGTGCCATAAGTGAACCAGTCTAAGTCTACATTCAACAAGCCAACATTCAGATCAGTCTCCGATTCTGTGCAGAAATCCTCTGTGCTAACACATCCATGATGTGGTTGTTCAGCTTCTGCTTGAAATCTCTAGTGCAAGAGAATTTGCAAAATCACACAGTAACGTCCCAGATGGGAACAGTCCTAATACCAAGCTGAAGTTCCCCTGTTCTTAGACCCCATGTTTCTGATGTTGCCTTGTGTTTTTCAGGTTGTCTTATTCCTCTACTATGAATTGTTCTTCAAGTTAATAACTTTTATGTCCCCATTAAGTTTTCTCTTCTACAGATTAAATATCAGTATTTATTTCAGCCTTTTCCCATAATACTGAACTCAGGGCCCCACCCTGTCTTGGCTGCTTTCCTCAGCAAGGCCTTCAGTTTGTCATTGATTCTCTTAAAATGTGGTACCCATAACATTTAGCGTAGATTGGAACTATTACTGATACTTTACTGTAGCCCAAAGTTGCATTGGCCTTTTTCAGAATTAAATTACTAACGAAATAAACTAAAATTCCTTCATCCTTATACATGTGTTATTAAGGGATCCTCCTTGCCTTTTTGTTTGTTTGTCCATTCATTCTTTCTTATATTCAACACTGTTTTCCTCGTAGGCATTTCCTTTTGGGGTTAGCTAATTATTTAAGTAATTTGTATATTTGAATTTCTGTTTTATATTCCTGCAAATTTTGTAATCCACAAATTTAATGAGAACATCTTTAATGCCTTGATTTGAGGTATTTACTTACTATTGCTAGATTATGGAAATTTTAGATAAGCAAAGCATGGTCTCTTCCTTCTAATTGTTCAAAGTCTAATAATTATCTACGTAATTGAATACAATAAAATAAGTGCTGACAAAATTTCCACAAGGCCCAGGGGAAATGAAATTATTAGATCTGTGTTATAGAAAGTCATTTCTGTTGCAAAATGCTGAGAAACTGCTTAAGAGGATGCTGTAATCATGTAAAGAAGATGGTTGGACCAGTAGCAGAGAGGTTATAGTGCAGAAGGAGTCAGCAAGTGGAATTAAAAGGAGTTGGTGACCCACTCCCTGGATGTGAGAGGTAGAACAGGCAATGGCATCTAGGTTTTACCATTGACATGGGAAAGACAGAAAGAGAAATGTGTTTGACAGGGAATGAGCTGAGTTCAGTTTTGGGGATGGCAAATTCAAAGGGCCTGTGTGGCACATGTCATTGAATATGTACAAGAGATAGTTTAGAGCTTATATGAGAGATCTGTGTTAAAAATGAAATATTGAGCGTAATCAATGTATACATTGTGGGAACCATGGGGAGAAGTTGATATTACTGAGGGAAAGCATCTAAAGTAAGTAGGGGGCCAAGGATGAACCATGTAAGGGATGAGTGGAGGAAAAAGCCAAGGGAAGAGCGAGCTTCAAGTAGGAGGGGGTCACTAATGTGAAAGCTTCTTATTCATTGTTTGTTTATTCTCTTTCTTCTGGTCTAGGATACAAGCTGCTAGAATATAAACTTTAGGATGGTGGGAAACATACATGTCATTCTTATTCTCTACTGTATTCTTTTTTTTTAACATCTTTATTGGAGTATAATTGCTTTACAATGGTGTGTTAGTTTTTGCTTTATAACAAAGTGAATCAACTGTACATATACGTGTATCCCCATATCTCCTCCCTCTTGCATCTCCCTCCTACCCCTCCCTATCCCACCCCTCTAGGTGGTCACAAAGCACTGAGCTGATCTCCCTGTGCTATGCGGCTGCTTCCCACTAGCTATCTAGTTTACATTTGGTAGTATATATAAGTCCATGCCACTCTCTCACTTCGTCCCAGCTTACCCTTCCCCCTCCCTGTGTCCTCAAGTCCATTCTCTACGTCTGAGTCTTTATTCCTGTCCTGCCCCTAGGTTCCTCAGAACCATTTTTTTTTTTAGATTCCATATATATGTGTTAGCACACAGTATTTGTTTTTCTCTTTCTGACTTACTTCACTCTGTATGACAGACTCTAAGTCCATCCACCTCACTACAAATAACTCAATTTCGTTTCTTTTTATGGCTGAGTAATATTCCATTGTATATATGTGCCACATCTTCTTTATCCATTCATCTGTCAGTGGACACTTAGGTTGCTTCCATGTCCTGGCTATTGTAAATAGAGCTGCAATGAACATTGTGGTACATGACTCTTTTTGAATTATGGTTTTCTCAGGGTATCTACTGTATTCTTAGCACATGATTGGCAAGCAGTAGATATTTGATGAGTGAATGAATATAGGAATGTGTGCATTTATGCAGGATAGGACAAAAGGACAATAAGGCCTTCTATATATCATTGGAATCCTCTGCCAGGTAGACATATATCACTTAATCAGTATTCGTTGAGTAAGGTTCTTTGACCATCTAAAAAACTTACTAAATAGTATTAGCCAGTCCCTTTTTCTCTATTATATCCAAAAGAGATGTATGGTATTGAGAAGACAGAGAACTAAAACTAGCTATCAAGATATCTTATGTTGCATACCAGATATGTTGGCTGATTGACTTTCTGGGACTCAGTTTCCAAGTCTACACGGTGAAAGTATTGGACAAATGATCTTTAAGAGTTCCTCCCCTTTTAACAAGCTTTTATTCTAGGATATCATGAAATATTATTTCAGATACTTTGCTGAAATACACGTATATAATATATCTGTACTCCCTCAATCTTACTACTTCAGAAATTATATACAACAAAGATGATGATAAGGTAATGGTTGAGTATCTTCTATCTGACAAGACCTCCTGCAGATATACAATGACAAACTATAAATAAAATACAGAAAACTATTACTTGGAGGCTCTGGTAAGTGAACAGAAATCAGCATATTTTAGAGGGGAGTCAAAATTAGAGGAAGTGAATGACAGAGTGCATTTCCTATTTTGCAGGCCTTGTCCTGAGGTCAGTGAAGTTATGGCATTGATGGTATAGGACAGCTAACATTCTGGTGAAAAGCCCACTTTCTCTCTGGTGGGAGGAACCAGGGGAAGGGCTTGGGGAACCAGAGAGCCAGAGGAGGGGAACCTTGATTCTGTAAATAACCCTGAATCTCTGGCTGACACTTTATTTTATTTTTTTAACATCTTTATTGGAGTATAATTGCTTTACAATGGTGTGTTAGTTTCTGCTTTACAACAAAGTGAATCGGTTATACATATACATATGTTCCCATATCTCTTCCCTCTTGCATCTCCCTCCCTCCCACCCTCCCTATCCCACCCATCTAGGTGGTCACAAAGCACTGAGCTCATCTCCCTGTGCTATGTGGCTGCTTCCCACTAGCTATCTAGTTTACCTTTGGTAGTGTATATATGTCCATGCCACTCTCTCACTTTGTCACAGCTTACCCTTCCCCCTCCCTGCATCCTCAAGTCCATTCTCTAGTAGTCTGTGTCTTTATTCCCATCTTGCCCCTAGGTTCCTCGTGACCTTTTTTTTTTTTTTTTTTAGATTCCATATATATGTGTTAGCATATGGTATTTGTTTTTCTCTTTCTGACTTACTTCACTCTGTATGACAGACTCTAAGTCCATCCACCTCACTACAAATAACTCAATTTCGTTTCTTTTTATGGCTGAGTAATATTCCATTGTATATATGTGCCACATCTTCTTTATCCATTCATCTGTCAGTGGACACTTTGGTTGCTTCCATGTCCTGCCTATTGTAAATAGAGCTGCAATGAACATTGTGGTACATGACTCTTTTTGAATTATGGTTTTCTCAGGGTATATGCCCAGTAGTAGGATTGCTGGGTCATATGGTAGTTCTATTTTTAGTTTTTTAAGGAACCTCCATACTGTTCTCCATAGTCGCTGTATCGATTTACATTCCCACCAGCAGTGCAAGAGGGTTCCCTTTTCTCCGCACCCTCTCCAGCATTTATTGTGTCATGTGTTTGTTGGCAATCTGTATATCTTCTTTGGAGAAATGTCTGTTTAGGTCTTCTGCCCATTTTTGGATTGGGTTGTTTGTTTTTTTGATATTGAGCTGCATGAGCTGCTTGTAAATTTTGGAGAGTAATCCTTTGTCAGTTGCTTCATTTGCAAATATTTTCTCCCATTCTGAGGGTTGTCTTTTTGTCTTGTTTATGGTTTCCTTTGCTGTGCAAAAGCTTTGAAGTTTCATTAGGTCCCATTTGTTTATTTTTGTTTTTATTTCCATTTCTCTAGGAATTGGGTCAAAAAGGATCTTGCTGTGATTTATGTCATAGAGTGTTCTGCCTATGTTTTCCTCTAAGAGTTTGGTAGTGTCTGGCCTTACATTTAGGTCTTTAATCCATTTTGAGTTTATTTTTGTGTGTGGTGTTAGGGAGTGTTCTAATTTCATACTTTTACATGTACCTGTCCAGTTTTCCCAGCACCACTTATTGAAGAGGCTGTCTTTTCTCCACTGTATATGCTTGCCTCCTTTATCAAAGATAAGGTGACCATATGTGTGTGGGTTTATCTCTGGGCTTTCCATCCTGTTCCATTGATCTATATTTCTGTTTTTGTGCCAGTACCATACTGTCTTGATTACTGTAGCTTTGTAGTATAGTCTGAAGTCAGGGAGCCTGATTGCTCCAGCTCCGTTTTTCTTTCTCAAGATTGCTTCGGCTATTTGGGGTCTTTTGTGTTTCCATACAAATTGTGAAATTTTTTGTTCTAGTTCTGTGAAAAATGCCAGTGGTAGTTTGATAGGGATTGCATTGAATCTGTCGATTGCTTTGGGTAGTAGAGTCATTTTCACAATGTTGATTCTTCCAATCCAAGAACATGGTATATCTCTCCATCTATTTGTATCATCTTTAATTTCTTTCATCAGTGTCTTAAAATTTTCTGCATACAGGTCTTTTGGCTCCTTAGGTATGTTTATTCCTAGAAATTTTATTCTTTTTGTTGCAATGGTAAATGGGAGTGTTTTCTTCATTTCACTTTCAGATTTTTCATCATTAGTGTATAGGAATGCTAGAGATTTCTGTGCATTAATTTTGTATCCTGCTACTTTACCAAATTCATTGATTAGCTCTAGTAGTTTTCTGGTAGCATCTTTAGGATTCTCTATGTATAGTATCATGTCATCTGCAAACAGTGACAGCTTTACTTCTTCTTTTCCAATTTGGATTCCTTTTATTTCTTTTTCTTCTCTGATTGCCGTGGCTAAAACTTCCAAAACTATGTTGAATAATAGTGGTGAGAGTGGGCAACCTTGTCTTGTTCCTGATCTTAGTGGAAATGGTTTCAGTTTTTCACCATTGAAGACGATGTTGGCTGTGGGTTTGTCATATATGGCCTTTATTATGTTGAGGAAAGTTCCCTCTATGCCTACTTTCTGCAGGGCTTTTATCATAAGTGGGTGTTGAATTTTGTTGAAGGCTTTCTCTGCATTGATTGAGATGATCATGTGGTTTTTCTCCTTCAATTTGTTAATATGGTGTATCACATTGATTGATTTGTGTATATTGAAGAATCCTTGCATTCCTGGGGTAAACCCCACTTGATCATGGTGTATGATCCTTTTAATGTGCTGTTGGATTCTGTTTGCTAGTATTTTGTTGAGGATTTTTGCATCTATGTTCATTAGTGATATTGGCCTGTAGTTTTCTTTCTTTGTGACATCTTTGTCTGGTTTTGGTATCAGGGTGATGGTGGCCTCATGGAATCAGTTTGGGAGTGTTCCTCCCTCTGCTATATTTTGGAAGTGTTTGAGAAGGATAGGTGTTAGCTCTTCTCTAAATGTTTGATAGAATTCGCCTGTGAAGCCATCTGGTCCTGGGCTTTTGTTTGTTGGAAGATTTTTGATCACAGTTTCAATTTCAGTGCTTGTGATTGGTCTGTTCATATTTTCTCTTTCTTCCTGGTTCAGCCTCGGCAGTTTGTGCATTTCTAAGAATCTGTCCATTTTTTCCAGGTTGTCCATTTTATTGGCATAGAGTTGCTTGTAGTAATCTCTCATGATCGTTTGTATTTCTGCAGTGTCAGTGGTTACTTCTCCTTTTTCATTTCTAATTCTACTGATTTGAGTCTTCTCCCTTTTTTTCTTGATGAGTCTGGCTAATGGTTTATCAATTTTGTTTATCTTCTCAAAGAACCAGCTTTTAGTTTTATTGATCTTTGCTATTGTTTCCTTCATTTCTTTTTCATTTATTTCTGATCTGATCTTTTTGATTTCTTTCCTTCTGCTAACTTTGGGGTTTTTTTGTTCTTCTTTCTCTAATTGCTTTAGGTGTAAGGTTAGATTGTTTATTTGAGATGTTTCTTGTTTCTTAAGGTAGGATTGTATTGCTATAAACTTCCCTCTTAGAACTGCTTTTGCTGCATCCCATAGGTTTTGGGTCGTTGTGTTTTCATTGTCATTTGTGTCTAGGTAATTTTTGATTTCCTCTTTAATTTCTTCAGTGATCTCTTGTTTATTAAGTAGTGTATTGTTTAGCCTCCATGTGCTTGTATTTTTTTACAGATTTTTTCCTGTAATTGATATCTAGTCTCATAGCGTTGTGGTCGGAAAAGATACTTGATAGGATATCAATTTTCTTAAATTTACCAAGGCTTGATTTGTGACCCAAGATATGATCTATCCTGGAGAATGTTCCATGAGCACTTGAGAAGAAAGTGCATTCTGTTGTTTTTGGATGGAATGTCCTATAAATATCAAATAAGTCCATCTTGTTTAATGTATCATTTAAAGCTTGTGTTTCCTTATTTATTTTCATTTTGGATGATCTGTCCATTGGTGAAAGTGGAGTGTTAAAGTCCCCTACTATGATTGTGTTACTGTTGATTTCCCCTTTTATGGCTGTTACTATTTGCCTTATGTATTGAGGTGCTCCTATGTTGGGTGCATAAGTATTTACAATTGTTATATCTTCTTCTTGGATCGATCTCTTGATCATTATGTAGTGTCCTTCTTTGTCTCTTGTAATAGTCTTTATTTTAAAGTCTATTTTGTCTGATATGAGAATTGCTACTCCAGCTTTCTTTTGATTTCCATTTGCATGGAGTATCTTTTTCCATCCCCTCACTTTCAGTCTGTATGTGTCCCTAGGTCTGTAGTGGGTCTCTTGTTGACAGCATATATACAGGTCTTGTTTTTGTATCCATTCAGCCAGTCTATGTCTTTTGGTTAGAGCATTTAATCCATTCACGTTTAAGGTAATTATCGATATGTATGTTCCTATTCCCATTTTCTTAATTGTTTTGGGTTTGTTATTGTAGGTCTTTTCCTTCTCTTGTGTTTCCTGCCTAGAGAAGTTCCTTTAGCATTTGTTGTAAAGCTGGTTTGGTGGTGCTGAATTCTCTTAGCTTTTGCTTGTCTGTAAAGGTTTTAATTTCTCCGTCAAATCTGAATGAGATCCTTGCTGGGTAGAGTAATCTTCATTGTAGGTTTTTCTCCTTCATCACTTTAAATATGTCCTGCCACTCCCTTCTGGCTTGCACAGTTTCTGCTGAAAGGTCAGCTGTTAACCTTATGGGGATTCCCTTGTGTGTTATTTGTTGTTTTTCCCTTGCTGCTTTTAATATTTTTTCTTTGTGTTTAAGTTTTGATAGTTTGATTAATATGTGTCTTGGCGTGTTTCTCCTTGGATTTATCCTCTATGGGACTCTCTGTGCTTCCAGGACTTGATTAACTATTTCCTTTCCCATATTAGGGAAGTTTTCAACTATAATCTCTTCAAATATTTTCTCAGTCCCTTTCTTTTTCTCTTCTTCTTCTGGGACCCCTATAATTCGAATGTTGGTGTGTTTCATGTTGTCCCAGAGGTCTCTGAGACTGTCCTCAATTCTTTTCATTCTTTTTTCTTTATTCTGCTCTGCAGTAGTTATTTCCACTATTTTATCTTCCAGGTCACTTATCCATTCTTCTGCCTCAGTTATTCTGCTATTGATCCCTTCTAGAGAATTTTTAATTTCATTTATTGTGTTGTTCATCATTGTTTGTTTGCTCTTTAGTTCTTCTAGGTCCTTGTTAAACGTTTCTTGTATTTTCTCTATTCTATTTCCAAGATTTTGGATCATCTTTACTATCATTATTCTGAATTCTTTTTCAGGTAGACTGCCTATTTCCTCTTCATTTGTTAGGTCTGGTGGGTTTTTACTTTGCTCCTTCATCTGCTGTGTGTTTTTTTGTCTTCTCATTTTGCTTAATGTGTTTGGGGTCTCCTTTTCGCAGGCTGCAGGTTTGTAGTTCCCATTGTTTTTGGTGTCTGCCCCCAGTGGCTAAGGTTGATTCAGTGGGTTGTGTAGGCTTCCTGGTGGAGGGGACTAGTGCCTGTGTTCTGGTGGATGAGGCTGGATCTTGTCTTTCTGGTGGGCAGGTCCACGTCTGGTGGTGTGTTTTGGGGTGTCTGTGGCCTTATTATGATTTTAGGCAGCCTCTCTGCTAATGGATGGGGTTGTGTTCCTGTCTTGCTAGTTGTTTGGCATAGGGTGTCCAGCACTGTAGCTTGCTGGTCGTTGAGTGAAGCTGGGTCTTGGCGTTGAGATGGAGATCTCTGGGAGATTTTCACCGTTTGATATTACGTGGAGCTGGGAGGTCTCTTGTGGACCAGTGTCCTGAAGTTGGCTCTCCCACCTCAGAGGCACAGCCCTGACGCCTGGGTGGAGCACCAAGAGCCTTTCATCCACACGGCTCTTGGGCCACCAGGAGGTCTCACTGCACACTCTGCAAAAGGCTGTCTTGGGGTGCAGGGGAAGTTAAAAAACCCTTCTCTCTACCCTCTTCAGTTCAATACCTGGGTCATTTGAATCAAACCCCAAGCGACACCGAAAGTGAACTGTAGCTTAGGTCGTCCCTTGGCTCCAAACAGACTTGGGCTGAGGCGGCCAGCGCCTGCCACGGAGAGTCCCTCTGAGTTCCCCAGAGCAAAATGAGCTCTGGCAGCTCCTGGGGATTCGGGGAAAGGGCTGCTCCTGGCCAGGGTCGACTTGCCATAGGCATGAACTCCTGGACTGGCTCACCAAAACTATTACCAAATGCAGGTTTGTGTGACCACCACACAGTGAGGCCAAACAAACTGAAACGTTGGAATTTGGAGCAGAGAAAGGTTTATTGCAGGGCCAAGCAAGGAGAACAGGTGGCTTATGCTAAAAACCTTGCACTCTCTGGCTTGAACCGTGATTGCATGGGACAGACTGGGAGCAGTCAGAACTAAGGTCTGAGCTGCCCTGCACCTCAAATGTTACAGAGTTTGCAGTTTAAGTCTGAACAAGTTAGTTCCTTGTAAAACAGAACCATAACACTCTTCAAAGGTGTGTAATAGAATGCAGTTTCCACAACATAACATTCACAATGTCCAGGATACAGTCCACAGATGAGCCAGGATATTATGACCCGTTCTCAAGAAAAAAGACAATCAGCTTCCTTTCCTCAGCTGCCGCTAAGGTGCTTGGTCCTTCCGAGAAAGCTAAGGCTGCGTTGGGGTGCGGCCCTCACTTCATCCGGTGACTAGCATCGCTCCTGGCAGCACCTGCCTAGCACTCACCTGCACCATGGCCTCCATCTCGGAGCTTGCCTGCATCTACTCGGCCCTCATCCTGCACGATGATGAGGTGATGGTCACGGAGGATAAGATCAATGCCCTCATTAAAGCAGCCGGTGTAAATGTTGAACCTTTCTGGCCAGGCTTGTTTGCAAAGGCTTTGGCCAGTGTCAACATTGGGAGCCTCATCTGCAACGTGGGGGCTGGAAGACCTGCCCCAGCAGCTGGTGCTGCCCCAGCAGGAGGTCCTGCCCCCTCCACCAGTGCTGTCCCAGCTGAGGAGAAGAAAGTGGAAGCAAAGAAAGAAGAATCTGAAGAGTCTGATGATGACATGGGCTTTGGTTTTTTTGACTAAACTAAACCTCCTTAGTAACACAAAAAGCTGGGCTCTTTGCAAAAAAAAAAAAAAAAGACAATCAGCAATTGCCAACCCCAAGATGACTCAGATGTTCAAATGATCATACAAGGTCTTCCGAGCAGCTGTTTAAACTGCCCAATTTTCCATAAAGGAAACTATGCTTAAAATGAGAGAAAAGAAACCTCAGCAGAGAAATAGAAAACATTAAGAAGAGTCAAATGGAACTCAGCATTTTTTGAAAAATTTGTATCTGAAATAAAATATTCACTAGGCTAAATGACAGAGGACAGAAACAGTAAAATCGAAATTAGAGCAATAGAAATTATTTGGAGAAATAGAGAAGAGAAATTATGGAAAAATAAACAGAGCCTCAGGAACATGTGGAACAATATCAAAATGTCTGGTATATGTGTAATTACAGATCCAGGAGAGAATAGAATAGGTAGAAAAAATATTTAAAGAAGTAATGTTCAGAAACTAAAAATTTGGTGAATTTTCTGAATTCAAAAAATTCAGCAAGCCCCAAACAGGATAAGTATGAAGAAAATCATGCTAGGCACATCATAGTCAAACTGTCAATGAACCATGATAACATGAAGATCTTGAAAGCTGCCAGATAAAAACAACACATTACAAACACAGAGACAATTCAAATGACCGTGGACTATTCATCAGAAATCATGGTGACTAGAAGACAAAACTTTTAAAGTGTTGAAAGGAGTAAAACCTACCAACCCTGAATTCTGTATCTGGTGAAAGTATCTTTCAAGGAGGAAGGTGAGACAACGTTTTCAAATAAAAAGAAACTAAGAATTTGTCACCAAGAGACCTTCACTATAAGAAATGTTAAAGGTAGTTCTTTAGACTGAAGGGAAATAATACCAGAGGGAATCCTGAATATTCAAAATGATTGAAGAATATTGGAAATGGTAAATTCTAGGTAAATATAACAAGCTATTTTTTTTTTCTTTTTAGTGTCTTTAAAATATGTATGACTACTTAAAGCAAAAACTATGGCAATGGGGGCTTCCCTGGTGGCACAGTGGTTAAGAATCTGCCTACCAATGCAGGGGACACGGGTTCGAGCCCTGGTCTGGGAAGATCCCACATGCCACAGAGCAACTAAGCCCGTGCACCACAACTACTGAACCTGCGCTCTAGAGCCTGCGAGCCACAACTACTGAGCCCGCGTGCCACAACTACGGAAGCCTGTGCTCTGCAACAAGAGAAGCCACCACAATGAGGAGCCCACACACAGCAACGAAGACCCAATGCAGCCAAAAATAAATAAATAAATAAATAAATTTATTAAAAAAACAAAAAGTATGGTATTGCCTTTGTGGTGTTTATAGTGTATGTAGACATATTATATATGGAAACTATGTCATTAAAAATGACTGGGTGTGGTGTGGCTGAATGGATATAGACCAATACAGCGTAAAGGTTTTTACATATTATGTAATGTGGGCTAATATTTAAATTAACAACATATATTATAATCCCTAGAGCAGAGTTTCTCAAACTTGGCACTGTTGACATTTGGGCTAGGTAATTCTTTGTTGTGAGAAGCTGTCCTGTGCATTGTAGGATGTTTGGCAGTATCCCTGGCCTGCCACTAGATGCCAGTAGCATTCTTCTCCTCCAACCCCAGTAGTCTTCAGTCATTGACAGATGTTCTCTTGGGGCAAAATCACCCCTAGCTGAGAACCATTGTCCTCAGCAGTCACTTCTTAAAAATGTTAAGAGGTATAATTAAAAGATTAATACATTAAAGTACAATTCTAAAAAGTATTTAAATAATTCAAAAGAAAGTGGGAAAGAAGAAACAGCAGTAAAAACTGAAGGGGCAAACAGAAAATAAATGCTAGACTAAAATCCAGCTGTATCGATATTTAATATTGATGAGCTAAATGCTCCAATTAAAAGGCAGAGATTGTCAGAATGAATTAAAGAAAAAAAGCAAGGGAGTTCCCTGGTGGCCTAGTGGTTAGGATTCCAAGGTTTTCACTGCTGAGGGCTCGGGTTCAGTCCCTGGTCGGGGAACTGAGATCCCTCAAGCTGCGTGGTGTGGCCAAAAAAAGAAGAAGAAGAAGAAGAAAAAGCAAGATCCAAATACTGCTGTGTACAAGAGATGCATTTTGAATATAAAGAGACAGATTGAAAATAAATGCGTGGGGAAAATGTGCCATGAAAATAATAAGTATAAAAAAGAAGTAGCTTTATTAATTCCAGATTTAAAAAAAACACTTCAAGACACAGAATATTATCAAATAAAGAGGGTCATTCCATAATAATAAAATTCATCAGGACAACATAATGATTTATATATAAAAATAAATATTTATGCCTGATAGCCAAAATTGATGGAAATGCAGAAATAAGCCACTCTGTGATGATTGTAGATTGTTTAAACTGCCCTCTCAGCAAGTAATAGAACAACTAAACTAAAACAAAACAACAACAAAACAAGTAGAGACAGAGAATCTGAACAGCACTCTCTGATATTCATTGACTACTACTTCCCAACTTCTGCAGAATAAACAACATGCAAGAGCACATGGTATGTTTTCTAAGACAGAACATATGCTGGGCTATTAAATAAATATCAGTAAATTTAAAAGGATTGAAACCATACAGAATATAATCCCTGATCACAAAGTAATTATATTAGAAATCAGTTAACACTAAGGTATCAAGGAATACCCAGAGTATTTCTAAATTAAACAAAATGCTTGTAAATAACCTGTAACTCAAAGATGAAATCAGAAAGGAAATTAGGAAATATTTTGAGCTGAATGTTAATATCAAAATTTGTAGAGTATAGCTAAAGCAGTGTTTAGAGAGAAACTTATAATGTTAAAGTGCTAACATAAAACAAGAAGGAAGGTCTAAAATCACCAACGTAAGCTCCAACTTAAGAAACTGGGGAAAAAAATGAGCAAAGTAACTTGAAAGAATGAAATGATAAAAATAAGAGCAGAAATGAATAAAATAACTAGAACTAATAAGTTTAGCAAGGTTGCTCTATACAAGTGTACAAAAACTGACTGGCAATAAGCAATCTTAAAATGAATAAAATACTTAGTAATAAGTTTAACAAAAGGGCAGGATCTATACACTGAAAAATACAAAACATTGCTGAGAGAAACTGAAGGACATCTAAATAAAAGGAGAAACACATGTTCATGGATTGGAAGACAGTATTGTCAAGATCAGTAATGGGCTGAGTTATGTAAAGGACCCAATAGTAAATATTTTCGGCTTTGTGGGTCATGAAATCTTTGTTGCAGCTGCTCCACTCTGCTGTTACAGCATGAAAACAGCAACAGAGAATATATCAATGAATGGGTGGTGCTGTGTTCCAATAATATCTTACAGGCATACCTCATTTTATTGCGTTTTCATCTTACTGTGCTTTTCAGATACTGCGTTTTTTACAAATTGAAGGTTTTTGGCAATCCTACGTCAAGCAAGTCTTTCAGTGCCATTTTTCCAGCAGCGTTTGCTTACTTCATGTCTCTGTTGCATTTTGGTAATTCTGAAAATATTTCAAATCCTCCACCAGCAGAAAGATTATGACTTACTAAAGGCTCAGATGATGGTTAGCATTTTTTAGCAACAAAATATTTTAAAATTAAGGTATGCGCATTTTACTTTTTTAAGACATATTGATGTTGCACACTTAATAGACTACAGTATAGTGTAAACATAACTTATACATGCGTTGGGAAAGCAAAAAATTTGTGACTCGCTTTGTTGCAATATTCACTTCATTGCAGTGGTCTGGAACCAAACCTGCAATGTCTCTGAGGTATGCCTGCCTTTACAAAAACAAGCAGGGGACTGGATTTGGCTTGTGGACTATAGTTTGCTGACCTCTCATTAAGATGCTAATTCTCTCCAAATTGATTTATTGATTCAATGCAACTCCTATCAAAATTCCAATAGATGTTTTTGTAGAAATTGCCAAGATTATCCTGAAATTTGTATGGAACTTCAGAGTTACTAGAATAGCCAAAACAACTTTGAAAAAAAAATAGCTAAATTATTTACATTACTTGATTTCAAAATTTACTATCAGGTTACAGTAATCAAGAGAATGTGGTATATTGGCTTAAGGATAGATATATAAATCCATGGAACAGGATAGAGGGTCTAGAAATAAACTCTCCCATTTGTGGTCAATTTTTGCCAAAGGTGCCTAGACAATTCTATAGGTAAAGGAGAGTTTTTTTCAGCTAATGGCATTGGAACAATTGGACTGATAAAAGATCTAGACCTTTACTTCCATCCACAAAAATTAACTCAAAATATATTATAGACCAAAACATAAGAGCTAAAGGTATACAATTTCTTGAAGAAAACACAGGAGAAAATCTTTATGACCATCGATTAGGCAAAGATTTCTTAGATAAGACACTAAAAGTGACCGAAAGCAGATTAGTGATTTCCTAGTATTGGGTGTGGAGGGGAAGGTATGGACTGCAAAGATGCACAAGGGTATCCCAGCAAACACCATGTAGGATAATCAAAAGGAAGTTTTTACTTAGATGTATTGAGTTCAGCTATCCAACAGTAAGGCAAAGAGAATATCACAAAATTAACCAAAGAGAAAAGACAAATTACATACATGGTGAAACAAAATTAGAAGAGGGAAAAAAAACAATTTGATAAAATTAAACATCTATTTATGATAAAAAGCTCTTAGCAGAGTTGGATTTGAAAGGAATTTATTTAATCTGATACAGGGTAGCTACAAAAACAAAAATATACAAAAAGCAAATCTTTCATTAGTCCCTTTAAGTTCAAGAGTGAGACAAAGACGCCGGCCATCACTACTCCTAGCTGGCTCAGGAAGACAAGAAGGAAAAATAAAAGGTATTAGGATTGAAATGAAAGAAGCAAAATTGCTATTAGTTGGGTTTTTTTGTTGTTTTTTTGGCCATGCAGTACGTGGGATCTTAGTTCCCCGATCAGGGGTTGAACCTGCCCCCCTGCATTGGGAGCGCAAAGTCTTAACCATTGGACCACCAGGGAAGTCCCTGCTCTTAGTTGTTGATTATATGCTTCTCTACATAGGAAACTGAAAGAATCTTGAAATTGTAGGCATTTCTCTACACCAAACACAATTTTGAAGACGTACAACTAAAATGCCATAAAAATATAAGGTTCCTAGGAGTATATCTAAGAAAAGATATGAAAGATGTTTATTGAGAGAATTTTAAAACTTTATTGAAAAATTAAGAAAGCTTTGAAAAGTGGAGGGACAGACACTATGCTCATAGATAAGGATATTAAATATTATAAAGAGGTCTCCAAATCAATCTATAAAGTCAGTGCCATCTTATTAAAACACCAGTGGGTTTTTAAGTGGAATTTGATAAAAGTTACATGAAAGAGCAAAGGATCAAGGGGAACCAAGTTTCTTCTGAAGAACAAGAAGGAGGGAAGAGGATTCTAGGAGACTTAGCCTACTAAATACAAGGCTTATTCTAAAAGCCATGGACTTGCTGCAGCTAGACAAGTGGGACAGAATAGAGAGGCCAACATGTGTGGAAAGTTCATATTTGACAGAAGTGGCATTGCAGGTCGATGAAGAATCATAGCATTCTCTGGAGTAGGAAATCAGTAAGTAATACCTAATTGTGAAAAACAGCCAAAAATTAAAAAAAAACAAAAAAAAGCTGAAAGAGTTGAAAATGGTTGCTTCTGGGGAAAGGGAATTAGATGATGAGTGAGCAGGAAACAGGTAACTTCCTTTTTTAAAAATAATTTTTTAGAAACTGTCTTTTAAATTAGTAATGTGAATAACTTTGAACAGTGAAAAAATTTAATTAAAAAGTATGATATTGTATCTTGTAAAAGGACTTTTTTTTTTTTTTTTAAATACACTTATCAAACATGCTTTGGTTTATCCTCCTGATACTACAAGCCATGGCCAGCATGTTAGGGCAACTCTGATTTATAGGAACATATTGAAATTTACATACACATAATTTTGTTTGTTTTTTGCTGTGCAAAGCTTTTTACAGTCTTTAAGTGATTTTCATTTTTGATGTTAGAAATAAGTTGTCATTTGATAGTTTTATATTGTGTACTTTTGGTTCTTAGCATATACTGAGTTTGAAATTATTTCATTGACTTATAAGTATAATCTTTCTTAGTATTAAGTTGTTATTGCTTTAAGAAAGATGTTAACTGTCTTTCCTCATTTTTCTCCTTTCTTAAATAACAGAAATGAGCAAGGGGTTTGATGTAGGTAGTAGCAATGTTCTCTTCTGTTCTGGTTAAGCATCATCTGGAGTTTTAGTCTTCCTGTTGCTGTACTTTAAGAGTACCGTTAACAAAGTAAATGGTACCAAGACAAGAATGAATGAGATGATGTTGGCCCTGATATTCATGAATATACTTAATATATTTAACTTGGAGAATAGAAGACTAAGGGAGAAACAACTGTCTTTCATGTATTCCATAAGATGTCATGTGAAATGGGGAACTTGTACTGAAATCACAGTAAAAAACAATAGAGGAAGTTACAGAGCAATAAGTTTTGCTCAATAGGAGGAAGAACTTTCTAGGAACTAGGGATACCTAGCACTGTAGGAAGCTGGCTCTGAAGAGAGGAGCTCCTTTTCTGTGGAAGTATTTGAGTATGGGCTAGGTATCCTTCTAGTACATTCCTGTGAGATGGCTTCTTCACTGTATGAAAATTGATCTCTAAGCTCCTTTAAAAGTTTTCAGATTACTTTGTGACATTGAGATACTTGCTTAGCTTTGAAGTATTTTGTGTTTTTCAGACCAGTGAATGGAGGTTAAGCTATGTCAATAAGGAATTTGCTGTTTGCCCCTCTTACCCACCAATCGTCATAGTGCCCAAAGCCATCGATGATGAAGCGCTTCGGAAGGTAGCTACGTTTCGGCACGGAGGACGCTTCCCAGTACTCAGCTATTATCATAAGAAAAATGGAATGGTAAGTGAACAATAAATACTGCTGCTTAATCGACTGGAAGACTTGGTTTGAGGTTCTTAGAAATGTTCCCCTTTTCTTTGTGCCTGTTCATTGAAGTGATTAGTCTCTCCTGCTGGGACTTCCTGTTATTTAAGCTTTAGGGAATCCGGAGTAGAGTGTTTTCTGCGATCAGGATATGACTTTGAATTCTTTCCATGATGCTGCTTAACCTTAGAAAAGCCAAGAGAAGTTTATCTTTAGGACTCAGTACAAAGGGAGCTAATGTTTAGTTGATACTTAAAATTAACACTCTTAGGTAGAAAAATAAATTTCTCTGACCAGAATAATGGTATGATACTTTATTTTAATTATTCTCACCAGATTTTCCTGTGAAAGGTAAATTGAACAGACGTTTTTATTTTCAAAAGGGAAAAGAGTGACACATGTCATTAGTCACAACTTAAGTAAACACAGGAGTCAGGAATTGAATAGGCAAGTGCTCACTGTGTGTTCGTTTCCTAAATATTTTCGAAGTTTATTTCTCTCCTCTTATTTTCTCTTTGTCAGTAAACTCTGCTTCTCATTTTGAATCCAATAGTAAATGAGTGGGTAAGTTACAGCTATCTTCCATTTTCCTTTTTCCCCTGGTAGTAAGTCAAATGTAGATATTTAGGATAAAGGGATTTCTAGAAATCAGGTCACCTATCTTGCCTGCTCAGCAGTATTTCTCTTCACTAGGGTTCACCATAAAGCATTTTAACAACTCATAAAATATATTATTGTGTCCAGTTACATGGTAAGTGCAGTCTGAGAGTTAGCCATTGTCATCCTCTGGATGACCTTCCTTATGTTAAATTTCAAGGTAGTTAAGATAACAGCATGTATTATGGCACTGGTCCCCAACCTTTTTGGCACCAGGGACTCTTCATGGAAGACAGTTTTTCCACGGAAGGGGTGGGGGCATGGTTCAGGTGGTAATGCGGGCGATGGGTAGTGGCAGATGAAGCTTCGCTCGCTCACCCCCCGCTCACCTCCTTCTCTGCGGCCCGGTTCCTAACAGGCTGTGGGCTGGTACCGGTCTGCGGCCTGGGAGTTGGGGACCCCTGTACTATGGGATGAGCTTGAAATAATTCTAAACCATTCGCCAGGGAATAGATCAGTATAACAGATACTGATTTCTTGAGAAAAGTTTCAAAAGCAGACTTCGAAGTATGTAGTTTTTGGTCTTTGGAGACAAGTGGTTAAGTCCTGGAATACTGGAAGAAGGCCACTGGAGAATAAAGAATAAATAAGTAGCTTTCAAGATATTGAAAGTGATTCCCAAAACAAGAATAATAGTGCATAAATTTTTTTTATTTTACCATTGGTGCCTTTTCTCTTTATAATTCTTGATAAAACCTGCCAACCCTAAGTTTATGTAGTTGAAGCCAAAGTTTCCTGGTGTGTAGGCTGTTATCATTATCCTAATTACAGGCCCAGATCTGCTGGATAATTAATTCACTGACTAAATGAATTGTAATATTTGATCTTAAAGAGGAACTATAATTTATTATGTGAAAGTATTTTGAGATAGTAGGAAGAAAAATCATGTAAAAGTGCAAGTCTTGTTTTTGTTTTACAATGATTAACTATTGTCAGTACATAGAAACATTTCTTTGTTTTAGGATCAAATTCATCTCCGAAGTGACACACAATTTTTTTTTTTTAATATCTTTATTGGAGTATAATTGCTTTACAATGGTGTGTTAGTTTCTGCTATATAACAAAGTGAATCAGCTATACATATACATATATCCCCATATCTCCTCCCTCTTGCATCTCCCTCCCACCCCTCCCTATCCCACCCCTCTAGGTGGTCACAAAGCACCAAGCTGATCTCCCTGTGCTATGCGGCTGCTTCCCACTAGCTATTGGTTTTACATTTGGTAGTGTACATATGTCCATGCCACTCTCTCACTTCATCCCAGCTTACCCTTCCCCCTCCCTGCATCCTCAAGTCCATTCTCTAGTAGGTCTGTGTCTTTATTCCCGTCGTGCCCCTAGGTTCTTCATGACCATTTTCTTTAGATTCCATATATATGTGTTAGTATACGGTATTTGTTTTTCTCTTTCTGACTTACTTCACTCTGTATGACAGACTATAGGTCCATCCACCTCACTACAAATAACTCAATTTCGTTTCCTTTTATGGCTGAGTAATATTCCATTGTATATATGTGCCACATCTTCTTTATCCATTCATCTGTCGATGGACACTTAGGTTGCTTCCATGTCCTGGCTATTGTAAATAGAGCTGCAATGAACATTGTGGTACATGACTCTTCACAGAATTGTTTTTTGAGATACTCTTAATCTAGCTAATTCATTTCTGTTTTCAGAAACTTTAAAAAGCAGCTACTGTTAAATTTTAGACTCTATTGTCCTTGTAGGTTATTATGCGAAGCGGTCAGCCACTCACTGGCACAAATGGGAGACGGTGCAAAGAAGATGAGAAGCTGATAAATGCTACCCTCAGGGCAGGAAAGCGTGGCTACATCATTGACACCCGACCTCTAAACGTAGCTCAGCAAGCTAGAGCCAAAGGAGGTGGCTTTGAGCAAGAAGCTCATTATCCCCAGTGGAGGCGGATTCATAAGTCCATTGAGAGGTAAAAGATTCGGGAGACAGTACTGGACTCTTATTTGCAGATATTTAGAGTGGGTGAGCCCTTAGCTGTTCAAAAATCACAAATTTTCAAACGAACCTTCATATTAACTTGAGTCAAAAATTGGCTGGATATCCTGTCCTTGTGTTTTATAAGATAAGCAGAAAACTTATGGTGGATGCTCAGAAGTGAGTTTTGATCAGATAGCATTTTTTCTCTGTTCTGTAATTTCATCACCATGAGGTATGCTCCTCTACTTGTAGATCAGCGGTCACCAAACTTACTGAAAAGATATGCTACGCATAATTATATTTTCCTGTGTCAAAAAGACTTAGACATTTAATTTCCCTGATATCCACTTATTTTCACACCTTGTTTCCTCTACCTATATCATCTCCTTTATGCTTGCAATTAGTGGTTTATAATTGCTTCTGGGTGGGTGAGTGGGTGGGAGTTGGAGCTAATAAAACAATGGGATCTGAGCTGGCCTTGGGCATCCCTGCTGGCAGTACAGGTGTCCAGAGTTGAGTCTGTGGGAAGAGGACGCAGATGTTAGTGGTGCTGTCTTGTGACCTGTCACAAAAGCAGTGCTGTGGCCCTCTCCTCAGTCAGATAGATAATTCAGTTATGCAAACTGGGTTTAATCTGTTCAGATGAGGAAGACTTTACCATTGCAGGCATTTTAAGCATTTCACAATCATGTTTAAATATTAGTTTTTCAGTCTTTAACCCTATAAGTTATTATATAGCAAGGTAAATATTTTTATAGTATTTTGAGCTGCTTTTGCCCTTGGATATATATTGGAGGCTGAGTTTTTGATTTGGTTTCTTCCTTCATTGTTCTATGTTCTGTTTTCTTTCTTTCTTCTTTTTAACTTTTTCTTGTTTTTGAAAGGTATCACATTCTTCAGGAGAGTTTAATCAAACTCGTGGAAGCTTGTAATGACCAAACACATAACATGGACCGATGGCTCAGTAGATTGGAGGCCTCCAACTGGCTGACTCACATCAAAGAGATTCTGACAACTGCCTGTCTGGCAGCTCAGTGTCTCGACAGGTAAAGTGCGTCGCAGGGTTCTGGAGCGGGGCACTCACACCAACTAGACTTTGCTTCCATCCAGACCTGTGGTTGTGTATTGTGTTACTGTTCATGCCTGTCTGTATCTTATGTTCACATCATTTTATAAATAACTATAGAAGATAGTGCCATTCAGTGTCAGTGAAGTGTGTGTGTAGAGTCTGGCATTTAATTGATAATGTTTGTTGAATGAATGTGAACCATGTACATATACATGTCTTCCATGACAAAAATTTTTTAAGTACTAAAGGACCTATTTTTTTCTATAAAAATCCTTAAAATGTGAATCTACCAATTTTCCTTTTCTTAGACTGAAAAAGAATGAAAAGAAGTTTTCTTATTTCTCCTCAGAGGGCCAAACTTGGCCTTCAAGGAACTTTTGAAATAGCAATGGAAGGAAACATGTAATTTTGTTACACAGTAAATGATCCTTTCTAATGTCTCAGCTATCTTGTCACAAACTACTTGATATGTGCAGTTATATCTGGATCTCAAGTTGAGAAAACCGGATGGTAGTGATGTGAAGTATATGAAGTGATTTTAGTTTATTCACTCAGTTGAAAGTTGCTAATCCTTGAGACTTGAGGCAGAAGACTTGAACAGGGGCAGAAGGATTGTTATAAGTTGTTGCAGAAGCTTAGAATGCCCTTTTATTTTATTTTTCATTTTAAACCTGTTTTTTTTTTTTTTTAAATAAATGTATTTATTTATTTAGGGCCGCATTGGGTCTTCGTTGCTGCATGCGGGCTTTCTCTAACTGCCGCAAGCGGGGGCTTCTCTTCATTGTGGTGTGCGGGCTTCTCATTGTGGTGGCTTCTCTTGTTGCGGAGTACAGGCTCTAGGCGTGTGGGCTTCAGTAGTTGTGGCACGCAGGCTCAGTAGTTGTGGCGCACGGGCTTAGTTGCTCCGCAGCATGTGGGATCTTCCAGGACCAGGGCTCAAACCCGTGTCCCCTGCATTGGCAGGCAGATTCTTAACGACTGCACCACCAGGGGAAGTCGTTTTAAAATCTTATACACTTGCAAAGATGGGGTGGAGGAGGGTGCTGAGCTTCCTAGCAGCCAATTCAAAGACAGAGAACACTTTGCTTAAAAATGAACCCACATAAACATGAATTTCAATTAGAACACCGATCTGCATTCACACAGGATGCTGCAACAGGCCCTAGAAGAGCTGGCTAAGTCCTTGTCTTGGTCCATATCTACTCTAATGTCTTCATTAGCTTCCACAGAGAATAGATGTCTCCTTGATAAGGCATCAGTTACTCCACTTGAAAGCAGACAGGACAAAGACTGAAAGGAGGTTTTCTGCAAACCAGATTTTTAAAAGAATGCCTTAAATTTAATTTCTTTCCCATCTTGTTTCCATTGTCTCTTTTATTCCTTCCTGTTTTCTAAATGACTGTTACCGTCACGTTCAATTGGTATTGAAGCCCTGCCAGGAGTAATGGCCAGAGCAGTCCAAGGAGCACTGAGCTGTTTCTCCTGGATTTTGTCCTTCTGTATCTCAAGTAGAACAAAAGCCTTGTCTTCAAAGAACAGTTTAAACATCAACAGGCACGTTGCTTTTCATAAACCACATGTCCACCTCAGTCACCTTTTTTCTTTCTTTCCTGGATTGAACTTCTGAGTCTACCTGCATTATTCTTTGTTGATTTGCCTCAGTCATGTCTCAAATTCCTATACATATATAATTTCATTTAAGCTTCCAAACAACCTTGTTATGTATTATTACCCTACCTCTATAGATAAGGAAAAATAAAATCAGAGTAGGTTGCCTGAGTTGTACTGATTACAGCCCAAGTGGCAGTGCTGAGATTCCAACCTTTTTGTAAGAAATAATTAAGGAATAACACAGATAGACCCCTGAGTGTATGTCTCTGGATCTTTTCCTGGATCTTTAAATGGCTGTTGTTCTGCTCTGGTATTTTCTATGCTATTTTGTTTGTTTGTGGTTGTTGTTCTTTTTGGTTTAAGTAACATCAGGGATGGTTAACATACAAACTTCTAGCTGGGAGAGCAAATCTATTTCAGAGTACCCAGTAAGGATGTGAGGGAAAAATGCCCATCCCTTGGTTGTTTCAGAAGGGACTCCTTGTTTGCTTCAGAAAGCTGAAGGAAGACTCTGGGAGCACATTAATATATGCTAACAACTTTTTCTATAGGAAAGCGTGAAAACTTGCCCCACTCTTGTGCAAGATGGAACACGAAATATTTTGATACATTATCCTTCTATATTAAAAGAAAAATCTAGGCTGCTGTTTTAAAATAGGGCAGATGTGACCCCAGTTGCCTTTTGGGGGGTTAATTTTTAAATGTTTGCACACCAGCAATTTCATCAACAAAAACATACGTCTCTGAATAAAATGAGAAATACTTACAACCAAGAAGAACAACAGATAATGTCACTGGTAGTTACTGATTTTATAATGTTTTTCAGTTTATCAGAGGGATTTTTCTTTTTGTGCAAGCATTTTGCATGCTTATTTTGGGTCAAATTCTAAACCTAGCCCTGACACCAGTATTTAATTCCCAGGGGCTAGTATATGTACACAAGGAAAGCTTCCAAAGATATCTTCCTATCAACTGAGTTATTTAAAATAATAATCTATTTGTCTGCCAGAAAAAACATATTGATATCATATTAAAGCTAGACCTTTGGAGGGGGAAAACATATTTTGTTATTCATTTCTAAACAACTTAAAAAAGAAATATGAAAATAATTACAAAATAAAACTTTCTAGAGTCATAAAATTATTTTATACTCCTAAGTAGTTAATTCCTTTCTTTAATTAATTGAAGTATATTTGATTTACAGTGTTGTATTAGTTTCAGGTGTACAGCAAAGTGATTTAGTTATACATATACATATATCTATTCTTTTTCAGATCCTTTTCCCATATAGATTATTACAGAGTACTGAGTAGAGTTCCCTGTGCTCTACAGTAGGTGCTTGCTGATTATCTATTTTATATATAGTAGTGTGTATATGTTAATCCCAACCTCCTAATTTATCCCTTCCCCTCCTTTCCCTTTGGTAACCATAAGTCTGTTTTCTAAGTCTGTGAGTCAGTTTCTGTTTTGTAAATAAGTTCATTTGTATCATCTTTTTTAGATTCCACATATAAGTGATAAGATTTGATATTTGTCTTTCTCTGTCTAACTTCACTTAGTATGATCATCTCTAGGTCCATCCATGTTGCTGCAAAAGGCATTATTTCATTCTTTTTTCATTCATTTTATACACATCAGTGTATACATGTCAATCCCAATTTCCCAACTCTCATCACACCCCCACCCCCACCCCCACCACTTTACCCCCTTGGCGTCCGTACGTTTGTTCTCTACATCTGTGTCTCAATTTCTGCCCTGCAAACGAGTTCATCTGTACCATTTTTCTAGGATCCACATATATGCATTAATATACTATATTTGTTTTTCTCTTTCTGCCTTACTTCACTCTGTATGACAGTCTCTAGATCCATCCACGTCTCTACAAATGACCCAATTTCGTTCCTTTTCATGGCCGAGTAGTATTCCATTGTGCATATGGGCCACATCTTCTTTATCCATTCACCTATCGATGGACCTTTAGGTTGCTTCCATGTCTTGGCTATTGTAAACAGTGCTGCAATGAACACTGAGGTGCATGTATCTTTTCGAAGTATGGTTTTCTCCAGATATATGCCCAGGAGTGGGATTGCTGGATCATATGGTAGCTCTATTTTTAGTTTTTTGAGGAACCTCCGTACTGTTTTCCATAGTGGCTATATCAATTTACATTCCCACCAATAGTGTAGGAAGGTTCCCTTTTCTCCACACCCTCTCCAGCATTTATTGTTTGTAGACTTTTTGATGATGGCCATTCTGACCGGTGTGAGGGGATACCTCAGTAGTTTTGATTTGCATTTCTCTAATAATTAGCGATGTTGAGCATCTTTTCATGTGCTTTTTGGCCATCTGTATGTCTTCTTTGGAGAAATGTCTATTTATATCTTCTGCCCATTTTTTGATTGGGTTATTTGTTTTCTGCATCATCTGTTTGTATATTTTGGAGATTAATCCCTTGTCAGTTGCTTCATTTGCAAATATTTTCTCCCATTCTGTGGGTTTTCTTTTCATTTTGTTTATGGTTTCCTTTGCTGTGCAAAAGCTTTTAAGTTTTTTTTTTTCTGGCTGCATTGGGTCTGTGTTGCTGCACACAGGCTTTCTCTAGTTGCGGCGAGCAGGGGCTACTCTTCGTTGAGGTGTGCGGGCTTCTCATTGCGGTGGCTTCTCTTGTTGTGGACCACAGGCTCTAGGTGCACGGGCTTCAGTAGTTGTGGCTCGCAGGCTGTAGAGCGCAGGCTCAGTAGTTGTTGCGCACGGGCTTAGTTGCTCTGTAGCATGTGGGATCTTCCCGGACCAGGGATCGAACCCGTGTCCCCTGCATTGGCAGGCAGATCCCTAACAACTGTGCCACCAGGGAAGTCCCACTTTTAAGTTTATTCGGTCCCATTTGTTTATTTTTGTTTTTCTTTTTTTTTTTTATTGGAATATAGTTGCTTTACACTGCTGTGTCACTTTGTTTTTTTTTTTAAACATCTTTATTGAAGTATAATTGCCTTACAATGGTGTGTTAGCTTGTGCTTTATAACAAAGTGAATCAGTTATACATATACAATATGTTCCCATTTCTCTTCCCTCTTGCATCTCCCTCCCTCCCACCCTCCCCATCCCACCCCTCTAGGTGGTCACAAAGCACCGAGCTGATCTCCCTGTGCTGTGCGGCTGCTTCCCACTAGTTATCTATTTTACATTTGGTAGTGTATATATGTCCATGACACTCTCTTACCCTGTCACATCTCACCCCACCCCCTCCCCATATCCTCAAGTCCATTCTCTAGTAGGTCTGTGTCTTTATTCCCGTCTTGCCACTAGGTTCTTCATGGCCTTTTTTTTTTTTTTTTTCCCTTAGATTCCATATATATGTGTTAGCATACTGTATTTGTTTTTCTCTTTCTGACTTACTTCACTCTGTATGACAGACTCTAACTCCATCCACCTCATTACAAATACCTCCATTTCATTTCTTTTTATGGCTGAGTAATATTCCATTGTATATATGTGCCACATCTTCTTTATCCATTCATCTGTCGATGGACATTTAGGTTGCTTCCATGTCCTGGCTATTGTAAATAGAGCTGCAATGAACATTTTGGTACATGCCTCTTTTTGACCTATGGTTTTCTCAGGGTATATGCCCAGTATTGGGATTGCTGGGTCGTATGGTAGTTCTATTTGTAGTTTTTTAAGGAACCTCCATACTGTTCTCCATAGTGGCTGTATCAATTTACATTCCCACCAACAGTGCAAGAGTGTTCCCTTTCCTCCACACCCTCTCCAGCACTTATTGTTTCTAGATTTTTTGATGATGGCCATTCTGACCGGTGTGAGATGATATCTCATTGTAGTTTTGATTTGCATTTCTCTAATGATTAATGATGTTGAGCATTCTTTCATGTGTCTGTAGGCCATCTGTATATCTTCTTTGGAGAAATGTCTATTTAGGTCTTCTGCCCATTTTTGGATTGGGTTGTTGGTTTTTTTGTTATTGAGCTGCATGAGCTGCTTGTAAATCTTGGAGATTAATCCTTTGTCAGTTGCTTCATTTGCAAATATTTTCTCCCATTCTGATGGTTGTCTTTTGGTCTTGTTTATGGTTTCCTTTGCTGTGCAAAAGCTTTTAAGTTTCATTAGGTCCCATTTGTTTATTTGTGTTCTTATTTCCATTTCTCTGGGAGCTGGGTCAAAAAGAATCTTGCTGTGATGTATGTCATAGAGTGTTCTGCCTATGTTTTCCTCTAAGAGTTTGATAGTGTCTGCCCTTACACTTAGGTCTTTAATCCATTTTGAGTTTATTTTTGTGCATGGTGTCAGGGAGTGTTCTAATTTCATACTTTTACATGTACCTGTCCAATTTTCCCAGCACCACTTATTGAAGAGGCTGTCTTTTCTCCACTGTATATGCTTGCCTCCTTTATCAAAGATAAGGTGACCATATGTGTGTGGGTTTATCTCTGGGCTTTCTATCCTGTTCCATTGATCTATATTTCTGTTTTTGTGCCAGTACCAAACTGTCTTGATTACTGAAGCTTTGTAATATAGTCTGAAGTCAGGGAGCCTGATTCCCCCAGCTCCATTTTTCGTTCTCAAGATTGCTTTGGCTATTCGGGGTCTTTTGTGTTTCCATACAAATTGTGAAATTTTTTGTTCTAGTTCTGTGAAAAATGCCAGTGGTAGTTTGATAGGGATTGCATTGAATCTGTAGATTGCTTTGGGTAGTAGAGTCATTTTCACAGTGTTGATTCTTCCAATCCAGGAACATGGTATATCTCTCCATCTATTTGTATCATCTTTAATTTCTTTCATCAGTGTCTTATAATTTTCTGCATACAGGTCTTTTGTCTCCTTAGGTAGGTTTATTCCTAGATATTTTATTCTTTTTGTTGCAATGGTAAATGGGAGTGTTTTCTTCATTTCACTTTCAGATTTTTCGTCATTAGTGTATAGAAATGCAAGAGATTTCTGTGCATTTATTTTGTATCCTGCTACTTTACCAAATTCATTGATTAGCTCTAGGAGTTTTCTGGTAGCATCTTTACGATTCTCTATGTATAGTATCATGTCATCTGCAAATAGTGACAGCTTTACTTCTTCTCTTCCGATTTGGATTCCTTTTATTTCCTTGTCTTCTCTGATTGCTGTGGCTAACACTTCCAAAACTATGTTGAACAGTAGTGGTGAGAGTGGGCAACCTTGTCTTGTTCCTGATCTTAGTGGAAATGGTTTCAGTTTTTCACCATTGAGGACAATGTTGGCTGTGGGTTTGTCATATATGGCCTTTATTATGTTGAGGAAAGTTCCCTCTATACCTACTTTCTGCAGGGCTTTTATCATAAATGGGTGTTGAATTTTGTCAAAAGCTTTCTCTGCATCTATTGAGATGATCATGTGGTTTTTCTCCTTCAATTTGTTAATATGGTGTATCACATTGATTGATTTGCGTATACTGAAGAATCCTTGCATTCCTGGGATAAACCCCACTTGATCATGGTGTATGATCCTTTTAATGTGCTGTTGGATTCTGCTTGCTAGTATTTTGTTGAGGATTTTTGCATCTATGTTCATCAGTGATATTGGCCTGTAGTTTTCTTTCTTTGTGACATCTTTGTCTGGTTTTGGTATCAGGGTGATGGTGGCCTCGTAGAATGAGTTTGGGAGTGTTCCTCCCTCTGCAATATTTTGGAAGAGTTTGAGAAGGATAGGTGTTAGCTCTTCTCTAAATGTTTGATAGAATTCGCCTGTGAAGCCATCTGGTCCTGGGCTTTTGTTTGTTGGAAGGTTTTTAATCACAGTTTCAATTTCAGTGCTTGTGATTGGTCTGTTCATATTTTCTATTTCTTCCTGGTTCAGTCTCGGCAGTTTGTGCATTTCTAAGAATCTGTCCATTTCTTCCAGGTTGTCCATTTTATTGGCATAGAGTTGCTTGTAGTAATCTCTCATGATCTTTTGTATTTCTGCAGTGTCAGTGGTTACTTCTCCTTTTTCATTTCTAATTCTACTGATTTGAGTCTTCTCCCTTTTTCTCTTGATGAGTCTGGCTAATGGTTTATCAATTTTGTTTATCTTCTCAAAGAACCAGCTTTTAGTTTCATTGATTTTTGCTATTGTTTCCTTCATTTCTTTTTCATTTATTTCTGACCTGATCTTTATAATTTCTTTCCTTCTGCTGGCTTTGGGGTTTTTTTGTTCTTCTTTCTCTAATTGCTTCAGGTGCAAGGTTAGGTTGTTTATTCGAGATGTTTCCTGTTTCTTGAGGTAGGCTTGTATTGCTATAAACTTCCCTCTTAGCACTGCTTTTGCTGCGTCCCATAGGTTTTGGGTCGTCGTATCTCCATTGTCATTTGTTTCTAGGTATTTTTTGATTTCCCCTTTGATTTCTTCAGTAATCACTTTGTTATTAAGTAATGTATTGTGTAGCCTCCATGTGTTTGTATTTTTTACAGATCTTTTCCTGTAATTGATATCTAGTCTCATAGCGTTGTGGTCGGAAAAGATACTTGATACGATTTCAATTTTCTTAAATTTACCAAGGCTTGATTTGTGACCCAAGATATGATCTATCCTGGAGAATGTTCCATGAGCACTTGAGAAAAATGTGTATTCTGTTGTTTTTGGGTGGAATGTCCTATAAATATCAATTAAGTCCATCTTGTTTAATGTATCATTTAAAGCTTGTGTTTCCTTATTTATTTTCATTTTGGATGATCTGTCCATTGGTGAAAGTGGGGTGTTAAAGTCCCCTACTATGATTGTGTTGCTGTCGATTTCCCCTTTTATGGCTGTTAGTATTTGCCTTATGTATTGAGGTGCTCCTATGTTGGGTGCATAAATATTTACAATTGTTATAGCTTCCTCTTGGATCGATCCCTTGATCATTATATAGTGTCCTTCTTTGTCTCTTGTAATAGTCTTTATTTTAAAGTCTATTTTGTCTGATATGAGAATTGCTACTCCAGCTTTCTTTTGATTTCCATTTGCATGGAATATCTTTTTCCAGCCCCTCACTTTCAGTCTGTATGTGTCTCTAGGTCTGAAGTGGGTCTCTTGTAGACAGCATATATATGGGTCTTGTTTTTGTATCCATTCAGCCAGCCTGTGTCTTTTGGTGGGAGCATTTAATCCATTTACATTCAAGGTAATTATCGATATGTATGTTCCTATTCCCATTTTCTTAAATGTTTTGGGTTTGTTATTGTAGGTGTTTTCCTGCTCTTGTGTTTCTTGCCTAGAGAAGTTCCTTTAGCATTTGTTGTTAAGGTGGTTTGGTGGTGCTGAACTCTCTCAGCTTTTGCTTGTCTGTAAAGGTTGTAATTTCTCCATCGAATCTGAATGAGATCCTTGCTGGGTAGAGTAATCTTGGTTGTAGGTTTTTTTCCTTCATCACTTTAAGTATATCCTGCCACTCCCTTCTGGCTTGCAGAGTTTCTGCTGAAAGATCAGATGTTAACCTTATGGGGATTCCCTTGTGTGTTATTTGTTTTTTTTCCCTTGCTGCCTTTAATATGTTTTCCTTATATTTAATTTTTGACAGTTTGATTAATATGTGTCTTGGCGTGTTTCTCCTTGGGCTTATCCTGTATGGGACTCTCTGTGCTTCCAGGACTTGATTAACTCTTTCCTTTCCCATATTAGGGAAGTTTTCAACTATAATCTCTTCAAATATTTTCGCAGTCCCTTTCTTTTTCTCTTCTTCTTCTGGGACCCCTATAATTCGAATGTTGGTGCGTTTAATGTTGTCCCAGAGGTCTCTGAGACTGTCCTCAGTTCTTTTCATTCTTTTTTCTTTATCCTGCTCTGTAGTAGTTATTTCCACCATTTTATCTTCCAGGTCACTTATCCTTTCTTCTGCCTCAGTTATTCTGCTATTGATCCCATCTAGAGTATTTTTAATTTCATTTATTGTGTTTTTCATCATTGCTTGGTTCCTCTTTAGTTCTTCTACGTCCTTGTTAAATGTTTCTTGCGTTTTCTCTATTCTATTTCCAAGATTTTGGATCATCCTTACTATCATTATTCTGAATTCTTTTTCAGGTAGACTACCTATTTCCTCTTCATTTGTTAAGTCTGGTGTGTTTTGACCCTGCTCCTTCATCTGCTGTGTGTTTTTCTGTCTTCTCATTTTGCTTATCTTACTGTGTTTGGGGTCTCCTTTTCACAGACTGCAGGTTTGTAGTTCCCGTTGTTTTTGGTATCTGTCCCCAGTGGCTAAGGTTGGTTCAGTGGGTTGTGTAGGCTTCCTGGTGTAGGGAACTAGTGCCTGAGCTCTGGTGGATGAGGCTGGATCTTGTCTTTCTGGTGGGCACATCCACATCTGGTGGTGTATTTTGGGGTGTCTGTAGCCTTATTATGACTCTAGGCAGCCTCTCTGCTAATGGATGGGGCTGTGTTCCTGTCTTGCTAGTTGTTTGGCATAGGGTGTTCAGCACTGTAGCTTGCTGGTCATTGAGTGAAGCTGGGTCTTGGTGTTGAGATGGAGATCTCTGAGAGATTTTTGCCGTTTGGTATTACGTGGAGCTGGGAGGTCTCTTGTGGACCAGTGTCCTGAAGTTGGCTCTCCCACCTCAGAGGCACGGCCCTGATGCCTGGCTGGAGCACCAAGAGCCTTTCGTCCACACGGCTCAGAGTAAAAGGGAGAAAAAATAGAAAGAAAGAAAGAAAGAAAGAGGCTATAATATAGTGAAGTAAAATAAAGCTATTGTAAAGCAAAGCTATACAGACAAAATCTCACCCAGAAGCATATACATATACACTCACAAAAAAAAGGAAAAGGGGAAAAATTAATATATCCTGCTCCCAAAGTCCACCTCCTGAATTTGGGATGATTTGTTGTCTATTCAGGTATTCAACAGATGCAGGCACATCAAGTTGTTTGCGGAGTTTTAATCCGCTGGTTCTGAGGCTGCTGGGAGAGATTTCCCCTTCTCTTCCCTGTTCGCATAGCTCCTGGGGTTCAGCTTTGGATTTGGACCCGCCTCTGCGTGTAGGTCGCCTGAGGGCGTCTATTCCCCGCCCAGACAGAACGGGGTTAAAGGAGCCGCTGCTTCGGGGGCGCTGGCTCACTCAGGCGGGGGGAGGGAGGGGTACGGAGGAGGCGGGGCGAGCCTGCGGCGGCAGAGGCCGGCGTGACGTTGCACCAGCCTGAGGCGCGCAGTGCGTTCTCCCGGGGAATTTGTCCCTGGATCATGGGACCCTGGCAGTGGCGGGCTGCACCGGCTCCCGGGAGGGGCGGTGTGGAGAGTGACCTGTGCTCACACACAGGCTTCTTGGTGGCGGCAGCAGCAGCCCCAGCGTCTCACGCCCGTCTCTGGGGTCCGCGCTGATCGCCGCCGCTCGCGCCCTTCTCTGGAGTTCGTTTAGGCGGCGCTCTGAATCCCCTCTCCTTGCGCGCAGCGAAACAAAGAGGCAAGAAAAAGTCTCTTGCCTCTTCGGAAGCTGCAGACTTTTTCCCGGTCTCCCTCCCAGCCAGCTGTGGTGCGCTAACCCCTTCAGGCTGTGTTCACGCCGCCAGCCCCAGTCCTCTCCCTGCGATCCGACCGAAGCCCGAGCCTCAGCTCCCAGCCCTGCCCGCCCCGGCGGGGGAGCAGACAAGCCTCTCGGGCTGGTGAGCGCTGCTCGGCGCCGAGCCTCTGTGCGGGAGTCTCTCCGCTTTTTCCTCTGCGCCCCTGTTGCTGTGGGATCCGCGCTGTTAGCTGCGGCTCGCACCCGTCTCTGAAGCTCGTTTAGGCGGCGCTCTGAATCCCCTCTCCTCGCGCACCAGGAAACAAAGAGGGAAGAAAAAGTCTCTTGCCTCTTCGGCAGCTGCAGACCTTTTCCCTCCCGGCTAGCTGTGGTGCACTAACCCCTTCAGGCTGTGTTCACGCCGCCAACCCCAGTCCTCTCCCTGCGATCCGACCGAAGCCCGAGCCTCAGCTCCCAGCCCCGCCCGCCCCGGCGGCTGAGCAGACAAGCCTCTCGGGCTGGTGAGTGCTGCTCGGCACCGAGCCTCTGTGCGGGAGTCTCTCCGCTTTGCCCTCCGCACCCCTGTGGCTGCGCTCTCCTCCGTGGCTCCGAAGCTCCCCCCTCCGCCACCCGCAGTCTCTGCCCGCGAAGGGGCTTCCTAGTGCGTGGAGACCTTTCCTCCTTCACAGCTCCCTCCCACTGGTGCAGGTGCCGTCCCTATTCTTTTGTCTCTGTTATTTCTTTTTTCTTTTGCCCTACCCAAGTACAGGGGGAGTTTCTTGCCTTTTTGGAGGTCGGACGTCTTCTGCCAGCGTTCAGTGGGTGTTCTGTAGGAGCAGTTCCACGTGTAGATGTATTTCTACTGTATCTGTGGGAAGGAAGGTGATGTCCGCGTCTTACTCTTCCGCCATCTTCTCTCCTCCCCCCTGTCACTTTGTTTTTATCTTCATTACTCTAGGAGGTGGATTCAAAAAGATATTGCTGTGATTTATGTCAAAGAGTGTTCTGCCTATGTTTTCCTCCAAGAGTTTTATAGTATCTGGTCTTACATTTAGTTCTTTAATCCATTTTGAGTTTATTTTTGTGTATGGTGTTAGAGAATGTTCTAATTTCATTCTTTTACATGTAGCTGTCCAGTTTTCCCAGCACACTGAGGGGTTAATTCTAATATTTCCACAAAGACAGGTCATAAGTGACAAGCCAGAAGCCGTGACTTGGGCTTGAGGTAGACGTTTTAGTACTATATGTAGCTCTGTGATTAAGTAAAAATTTTAGGTTCAACATTAATTAGACAGTATAATCAGACAGTATAATCAGGACAGCAATTGTTAATGTGCCGACCACACATACACAGATACTGGCGAGAGAACTGGCTAAATTATCAAACCCGAAAAGAAAATGCCTACTTTTGTTTTTTCCTAAGTCATCAAGAAGATTCAGTTGTTCTCAGCTTTGAAAAAAGGATATTGACTACAAAAAATTTACATAGACAGTAGCATGCATTCTTAGATATGATGGAACAATTTAATTGATGATGTTAGGATTCCGTTTTCATACATGCATTGTTTTGGTTTTTTTTTTATGACGTCTCTTTCCATTTATTCATCCGATCTGTCCATTAATTTGTCTTACTTTTTGATGCTTCCAAGCACATTACAGATCATTTACCTTTGTTTTTTTTTATTAACATTTTTTTTTATTCAAACAAAGTCACAAAAATTATAATCATCCTCATCAGTTCACTCAGTCCCATGTAATTAATTTTTTTTTCATCTTGATCTTTTGTTAGCACTTTTATGGATTCATCAGTTTTCCATTAGCGTTCTGAAAATGCTTATTCATTCAATTCAGCAGTATAGTCATTACCAGAAACCTGTACTTGTCAGAGTCTTTTCCATGAATTTCTTGAAGATGAAACCCTTTTATAGGAACATTTTTGCAAAAGCATCACAGTACACCCAGAACTGCCTGTAAATGACAAAAGACATAAAAATGACCACGGTTAAAGATCTGATGAAAGTTCATAATAATGCAATTGACAAGGAAATTTAGTTATTTCTGAGATACACATTTTAAAGTAATAACTAGAATTATGACTTATTATACCAGAACATATAAGATTTTTAGGAATTTCATGTAATGTCTGAAGCATTTATATTAACATATTTCCATACAAATAACCCAAAGAAAGTTTAGTATTAGTTTTTTGTTTTGTTTTTTTTATACAGCAGGTTCTTATTAGTCATCAGTTTTATACACATCAGTGTATACATGTCAATCCCAATCGCCCAATTCAGCACACCATCCCCAACCCCCCACGGTTTTCCCCCCTTGGTGTCCATACGTTTGTTCTCTACATCTGTATCTCAACTTCTGCCCTGCAAACTGGCTCATCTGTACCATTTTTCTAGGTTCCACATACATGCATTAATATACGATATTTGTTTTTCTCTTTCTGACTTACTTCACTCTGTATGACAGTCTCTAGATCCATCCACGTCTCAACAAATGACTCAATTTCGTTCCTTTTTATGGCTGAGTAATATTCCATTGTATATATGTACCACAACTTCTTTATCCATTCATCTGTCGATGGGCATTTAGGTTGCTTCCATGACCTGGCTATTGTAAACAGTGCTGCAATGAATATTGGGGTGCATGTGTCTTTTTGAATTATGGTTTTCTCTGCGTATATGCCCAGTAGTGGGATTGCTGGATCATATGGTAATTCTATGTTTAGTTTTTTAAGGAACCTCCATACTGTTCTCCATAGTGGCTGTATCAATTTACATTCCCACCGACAGTGCAAGAGGGTTCCCTTTTCTCCACACCCTCTCCAGCATTTGTTGTTCATAGATTTTCTGATGATACCCATTCTGACCGCTGTGAGGTGATACCTCATTGTAGTTTTGATTTGCATTTCTCTAATAATTAGTGATGTTGAGCAGCTTTTCATGTGCTTCTTGGCCATCTGTATGTCTTCTTTGGAGAAATGTCTACTTAGGTCTTCTGCCCATTTTTGGATTTGGTTGTTTGTTTGTTTAATATTGAGCTGCATGAGCTGTTTATGTATTTTGGAGATTAATCCTTTGTCCGATGATTCGTTTGCAAATATGTTCTCCTATTCTGAGGGTTGTCTTTTCGTCTTGTTTATGGTTTCCTTTGCTGTGCAAAAGCTTTTAAATTTCATTAGGTCCCATTTGTTTATTTTTATTTCCATTACTCTAGGAGGTGGATCAAAAAAGATCTTGCTGTGATTTATGTCAAAGAGTGTTCTGCCTATGTTTTCCTCTAAGAGTTTTATAGTGTCCGGTCTTACATTTAGGTCTTGAATCTATTTTGAGTTTATTTTTGTGTATGGTGTTAGGGAGTGTCCTAATTTCATTCTTTTACATGTAGCTGTCCAGTTTTCCCAGCACCACTCATTGAAGAGACTGTCTTTTCTCCACTGTATATCTTTGCCTCCTCTGTCATAGATTAGTTGACCATAGGTGCGTGGGTTTATCTCTGGGCTTTCTATCTTGTTCCATTGATCTATGTTTCTGTTTTTGTGCCAGTACCATATTGTCTTGATTACTGTAGCTTTGTAGTACAGTGTGAAGTCAGGGAGTCTGCTTCCTCCAGCTCCGTTTTCTTCCCTCAAGACTGCTTTGGCTATTCGGGGCCTTTTGTGTCTCCATACAAATTTTAAAATTATTTGTTCTAGTTCCGTAAAAAATGCCATTGGTAATTTGATAGGGATTGCATTGAATCTGTAGATTGCTTTGGGTAGTATAGTAATGTTCACAATATTGATTCTTCCAATCCAAGAACATGGTATATCTCTCCATCTGTTGGTATCATCTTTAATTTCTTTCATCAGTGTCTTATAGTTTTCTGCATACAGGTCTTTTGTCTCCCTAGGAAGGTTTATTCCTAGGTATTTTATTCTTTTTGTTGCAGTGGTAAATGGGAGTGTTTCCTTAATTTCTCTTTCAGATTTTTCATCATTAGTGTATAGGAATGCAAGAGATTTCTGTGCATTAATTTTGTATCCTGCAATTTTACCAGATTCATTGATTAGCTCTAGTAGTTTTCTGGTAGCATCTTTAGGATTCTCTATGTATAGTATCATGTCATCTGCAAACAGTGACAGCTTTACTTCTTCTTTTCCAATTTGGATTCCTTTTATTTCTTTTTCTTCTCTGATTGCCGTGGCTAACACTTCCAAAACTATGTTGAATAATAGTGGTGAGAGTGGGCAACCTTGTCTTGTTCCTGATCTTAGTGGAAATGGTTTCAGTTTTTCACCATTGAAGACGATGTTGGCTGTGGGTTTGTCATATATGGCCTTTATTATGTTGAGGAAAGTTCCCTCTATGCCTCCTTTTTCATTTCTCATTTTATTGATTTGAGCCCTCTCCCTCCTTTTCTTGATGAGTTTGGCTAATGTTTTATCAATTTTGTTTATCTTCTAAAAGAACCAGCTTTTAGTTTTATTGATCTTTGCCTATTGTTTTGTTTGTTTCTATTTCATTTATTTCTGCTCTGATCTTTATGATTTCTTTCCTTCTGCTAACTTTGGGTTTTGTTTGTTCTTTCTCTAGTTCCTTTAGGTGTAAGGTTAGATTGTTTATTTGAGATTTTTCTTGTTTCTTGAGGTAGGCTTGTATAGCTATAAACGTCCCTCTTAGAACTGCTTTTGCTGCATCTCGTAGGTTTTGGATGGTCGTGTTTTCATTGTCATTTGTCTCTAGGTGTTTTTTTTGATTTCCTCTTTGATTTCTTCGGTGATCTCTTGGTTATTTAGTAACGTATTGTTTAGCCTCCATGTTTTTGTGTTTTTTACGTTTTTTTCCCCTGTAATTCATTTCTAATCTCATAGCGTTGTGGTCAGAAAAGATGCTTGATATGATTTCAGTTTTCTTAAATTTACTGAGGCTTGATTTATGACCCAAGATGTGATCTATCCGGGAGAATGTTCTGTGCGCACTTGAGAAGAAAGTGTGATCTGCTGTTTTTGGATGGAATGTCCTATAAATATAAATTAAATCTATCCGGTCCATTGTGTCATTTAAAGCTTCTGTTTCCTTATTTATTTTCATTTTGGATGATCTGTCCATTCGTGTAAGTGAGGTGTTAAAGTCCCCCATTATTATTGTGTTACTGTCGATTTCCTCTTTTATAGCTGTTAGCAGTTGCCTTATGTATTGAGGTGCTCCTCTGTTGGGTGCATATAGATTTATAATTGTTATATCTTCTTCTTGGATTGATCCCTTGATCATTATGTGGCGTCCTTCCTTGTCTCTTGTAACATTCTTTATTTTACAGTCTGTTTTATCTGATATAAGTATAGCTGTTCCAGCTTTCTTTTGATTTCCATTTGCATGGAATATCTTTTTCCATCCCCTCACTTTCATTCTGTATGTGTCCCTAGGTCTGAAGTGGGTCTCTTGTAGACAGCATATATATGGGTCTTGTTTTTGTATCCATTCAGCAAGCCTGTGTCTTTTGGTTGGAGCAATCCATTCACGTTTAAGGTAATTATCGATATGTATGTTCCTATGACCATTTTCTTAATTGTTTTGGGTTCGTGTTTGTAGATCCTTTTCTTCTCTTGTGTTTCCCACTTAGAGAAGTTCCTTTAGCATTTGTTGTAGAGCTGGTTTGGTGGTGCTGAATTCTCTTAGCTTTTGCTTGTCTGTAAAGCTTTTGATTTCTCCATCGAATCTGAATGAGATCCTTGCTGGGTAGAGTAATCTTGGTTGTAGGTTCTTCCCTTTCATCTCTTTAAGTGTATCATGCCACTCCCTTCTGGCTTGTAGAGTTTCTGCTGAGAAATCAGCTGTTAACCTTATGGGAGTTCCCTTGTATGTTATTTGTCGTTTTTCCCTTGCTGCTTTCAATAATTTTTCTTTGTGTTTAATTTTTGCCACTTTGATTACTATGTGTCTCGGCGTGTTTCTCCTTGGGTTTATCCTGTATGGGACTCTCTGCGCTTCCCGGACTTGGGTGGCTATTTCCTTTCCCATGTTAGGGAAGTTTTCGACTATAATCTCTTCAAATATTTTCTCTGGTCCTTTCTCTCTCTCTTCTCCTTCTGGGACCCCTATAATGCGAATGTTGTTGCGTTTAATGTTGTCCCAGAGGTCTCTTAGGCTGTCTTCATTTCTTTTCATTCTTTTTTCTTTAGTCTGTTCCGCAGCAGTGAATTCCACCATTCTGTCTTCCAGGTCACTTATCCGTTCTTCTGCCTCAGTTATTCTGCTATTGATTCCTTCTAGTGTAGTTTTCATTTCAGTTATTGTATTGGTCATCTCTGTTTGTTTGTTCTTTAATTCTTCTAGGTCTTTGTTAAACATTTCTTGCATCTTCTCGACCTTTGCCTCCATTCTTATTCCGAGGTCCTGGATCATCTTCACTATCATTATTCTGAATTCTTTTTCTGGAAGGTTGCCTATCTCCACTTCATTTAGTTGTTTTTCTGGGGTTTTATCTTGTTCCTTCATCTGATACATAGCCCTCTGCCTTTTCATCTTTTTTTTTTTTAAAGAGGTGTTTTTTCCTGATTGATGCTTTTTTTTTTAAAAAATATATTTATTTATTTATTTATTTTATTTTTGGCTGTGTTGGGTCTTCGTTTCTGTGTGAGGGCTTTCTCTAGTTGCAGCAAGCGGGGGCCACTCTTCATCGCGGTGCGCGGGCCTCTCACTATCGCGGCCTCTCTTGTTGCGGAGTACAGGCTCCAGACCTGCACGCTCAGTAGTTGTGGCTCACGGGCCCAGTTGCTGCACGGCATGTGGGATCTTCCCAGACCAGGGCTTGAACCCGTGTCCCCTGCATTGGCAGGCAGATTCTCAACCGCTGCGCCACCAGGGAAGCCCCTGCCTTTTCATCTTGTCTATCTTTCTGTGAATGTGGTTTTTGTTCCACAGGCTGCAGGATTGTAGTTCTTCTTGCTTCTGCTGTCTGCCCTCTGTTAGAATACCCTTTTTAAGAAGGGGATTCCCACGGAAACAGTAGGTAGGTAGAAGTGTTGTCACGACCATAGTTGGATGGCACTTTTCTTTGAGACTTTAATTTGTTTTATTTTATTTTATTTTATTTTTAAATTTATGTATTTATTTATTCATTTCTGGCTGTGTTGGGTCTTCGTTTCTGTGCGAGGGCTTTCTCTAGTTGCGGTGAGCGGGGGCCACTCTTCATCGCGGTGCGCGGGCCTCTCACTATCGCGGCCTCTCTTGTTGCGGAGCACAGCCTCCAGACGCGCAGGCTCAGTAATTGTGGCTCACGGGCCCAGTTACTCCGCAGCATGTGGGATCTTCCCAGACCAGGGCTTGAACCCGTGTCCCCTGCATTGGCAGGCAGATTCTCAACCACTGTGCCACCAGGGAAGCCCTAATTTGTTTTATTGATGCTTCCAAATTAGGGAAATATGTATGTAATTTTAAAAGTAATTAATGAGAAATTGATAATAGAACAGGTTGCTTAAGATCGTGTGGTGAGTTAGCAACTTACCACAGGGTCACCAAGTGCCATGAATCAGGATTCCCCGGGATTCCTGGTGTAGGGACTTCCCTGGTGGTCCAGTGGTAAAGAATCCACCTTCCTATGCAGGGGACACGGTTTTGATCCCTGGTCGAGGAACTAAGATCCCACGTGCTGCGGGGCAACTAAGCCCACACGCCACAACTACTGAACTCGCGCGCCTCAATGAGAGAGCCCATGTGCCGCGAACTACAGAGCCCACACACTCTGGAGCCCGCGCGCCACAACTAGAGAGAGAAAACCAACACGCCACAACTAGAGAGAAGCCCGCAGCGCAACGAAAAGATCCTGCATGCCGCAACCAAGACCCAATGCAGCCAAAAAAATAAAGAAGGAAAAACAAAGGGAAGCCCATTTATCTTATAAAATGTGGGAGTTAAAGACCAAGTTTCTGTGGCAGAGAAATAAATAATACAGAATGCTGAGATGTATATATTAAGGGTTTGGGGTTTTTTAACCTAAGTTAAAAATATTTCCCCTTACATGATGAGTACAGAGGCTTTGTTTGCTTATGAAACATGAATTGTCATAAACGCTTATAACCATGTTGTCTAAGTTTTCAGCCATAATAAGAGGTGATGCAGGTGAAAGTAATCCTAGGGGCAGAACAGTGTTTGCTATCTCCACCTTTGTTTAGTTTGGGCTACCTTAAACAAACAGGAACTTCCACACTCCTAGGAGACTTGAAGGTTTTGGTTTATTTTGCCATGTTTGAGTTCCCTTTTTTGATGTATATTAGCTCATTAGTTATATCTCCATAACAATCTGCCCTTACAACACTCAAAATGTAAAAATAGACCTTAAGTTAATTGAATTAAATTTAGAGTATACCACAGATAACTAGGATATGTATCTAATATATATCAAAAGCCTGAAAACATTTGCTCATACCCTTCAGTCTAGTCATTAGATTTCATCCTGAGAATGGGGTTGTTAACCTAATCATAGGTGAACATCAGGGAGTCTTATTTTCAAATTAAGAACTCTAGAATAATTCAGCCAAAGACAAAAAGCTAAGTACACCATCTAAAGTGTAACAAAAATTGGCAGTGACCTGAATGTCCAACTATAGGATTAAGTAAATTGTAGTTCATCACTTAATAGAATATTATGTATACAATACTTCTACAGATGACATAGAAACATGGGAAAATGTTTATAATAAAAGTAGAAATAATAAGTTACCTTTTGTTACAGCTATGTAAAGTACATCTGTACATGAGGAAAGAATTAACAGTAGCCAAACATAAAACTTTTATGGGAAAGTGGTGAGCTCATTTTCCTTTTTTCCACAATTTCCTTCACTGTCATTTCAATAAAAAGAGGTAGAAGAAGGGGAGGGGAGAAAATGTAGTTTAGTTTCTGGTGTTTCCTCCCACTCTTTAGAGTAATGGGGTCCTAGGCACCACCTACAGAGTGTATAGTGGTATCATTGCCACTGACTTTCTAGATTGACACTTTTTTTTTCCCCTAAGGAATTTATTTATTTTATTTGGTTGCACTGGGTCTGTTTGGTTGCGCCAGGTCTTATTTGCGGCAGGCGGACTCCTTAGTTGTGGCTTGCGGGCTCCTTAGTTATGGCTTGCCGGCTCCTTTGTTGCAGCACATGGGCTCCTTAATTGCGGCTCATGGGCTCCTTAGTTGCGGGTCGCTGGCTCCTTAGTTGTGGCACGTGGGCTCCTTAGTTGTGGCATGTGAACTCTTAGTTGTGGCACGCAAACTCTTAGTTGTGGCATGCATGTGGGATCTAGTTCCCTGACCAGGGATCGAACCTGGGCCCCCTGCATTGGGAGCATGGAGTCTTAACCACTGTGCCACCAGGGCAGTCCCTAGATTGACACTTTTATATATATATATTTTAAAAATTTTCTTCCTGTTTTCATGTTTCTCAAAGTGTGGTTTAGGACTTGTTTTCCAGATTCATTATGGTTTATGAAGGCATCCTTACAGTAAACTGATGGTGGAAAGGTAGAATCAAGGTCAGAGAGATACAGAAAAATAACTTTAAGTGTGTGTTTCTAGGCTTGATGAGAAAAGGCTTTAGTTAACTATTAAAGCAGAAAAGGTCAGCATTTAATGAATGTGATGAGGTCTGCTTTCTGGTTTTGTAAAGGAAGAAAACATTCAGGAAACAGTTTTATGAAATTTGTTATAATGTAAATGGGTTCTTGCCCTATGAAATCTGGGACTTATAGTTTTATATTTTCCCCAAGGGAAGCTGTCTTCATGTACCTCATTTAGACTCTACACCTACTGGACAGAGCAGAATGCAAAAGACTTTCAACTGTTATACTCAAGAAATGTTTATTATTAACAGAGTTGGTTGACCATGTCAGGAGTGTCCCATTTGTCCTCTGAATTTTCCTACCAGGGAAGGAGCCTCCATACTGATTCATGGAACAGAAGGAACTGATTCCACACTCCAGGTTACCTCCCTGGCCCAGATCATCTTGGAACCAAGAAGCAGGACCATCCAGGGCTTTGAGGCCTTGATAGAGAGAGAGTGGCTTCAGGTGAGAAAAGCTATTTTGTCCACAGAGGAACTGCTCCTAATTGATGTTTGATCCTGGTTTGTGGGAATGGATATAATATATGAAATTTTGATTGATTCAGATGTTTAATTTTCTGGGGGACAGTTAATCTCTTTTCCTCTTAATAAATGCCTGTGATCTTCACTGCCTCTCGATTTCTGTCTCCCTCTTTGCTTATATTGCTCATTTGGCACTTCATTCCCCTGACAAACGTTATTAGTTGTACCTTGTTACCTATAGGGGAGACACAGAGAATGTGTAAAACGTGGTCTTGTCTCACAGAACTTAGTCTTGCTAGAGATAAAAGACATAAACAAGGGGGGAAGGAGGAGTGGGGACTTGTAAGTACAAGGCATGTGATTCAGTGCTTTCTCCCTTCTGCTCCCCTGGCTCTGTCCTGTCGTCTTCCCCAGCCAGGTGAAATCCTTCTCATCCTGTAAGATCCAGCTAAATATCTCTACTTTCATGAAGACTCTGGGACCTTAACTTCCTTCACAGATAAAATTGATCCATTTTCCTCACACCTTGTTTCCTGAACTAGGCTCAGATACAGTGACTTCTTTTGAGTTCAGGGAACCTTGCCCAATTCAGCTGTTTATCCCTAGGACACAACACAGTGCCGTCCTATATAATGCTGAAGGACAGCTAAAATAAAGGTCTCATAAAATAGATGGAAATCCTTCAGGCCAGAGGTTAATTTAAATATATATACACCGTGTAACTTAGTAGATAATTGTGATTGAAAACAAATGTTTAGATATATCTTGAAAGGAAGTATCTGGAGAAGAATCACCTCTGGCCCTTCTAGTTACAATTCAGATTTATTATGTGTTAACGCTGTTCTGTTGACCATGTGTACCCACCCTGACAGCTGACCTTTATCTCTGTTTAAGTCAGACCATCCTAAATATTTGGTGCAGATCTTATTCAACTACATTCCTTGTGATGCATAGCAAACAAACAAATGAGTCTGACTGATTTATTTATATATTACCATGTTCCTGGCATTATCTTTGTCAGATAAAGTAGCACGAGAACCCAAAGATAAAGCATGTCTATGAAATACCTAGAAGGGTGTGATTTGGGGGGGATAAGGTTAGTACTCAGGTTCTGGGTGGGCCAGAGAGCCAAATGATTCTTAAATTTCCTTTGGTCAGTAGATGACAGACTCTTCTAGTTCTTTTTGGGGGGAGGGGGAGACTAGAGACAGCTTTGTCTCTAATAGAAAAGTATTCATACAGATGTCTTCAAGACAGTAACTTTTTTTCGTATGTAATTAAAGACTTACTATCAGGAGTAACCTGATAAAATGTGTCTATGAGAAGCCCATATCTATCTGCATTTAGTGGTGAGGCTTCTGTAGCTTGCAGTAGTCTACAGTGCTTTGGATGGATAGAAGGGGATAGCTGTCCTTTGTTTTATACCTGAAGAGCTTTATGTTCTTTGACTTTGCTCCAGATTTTACAGACCTAGAAAGACTTATTTTATGCTTATTATTACTGAAGTTCATTATTCTTCTATTTGATATTCCAAGACCAACTGCAGACATTATGGCTAACTGTATATATGCCCTTGTTAAGTATTTGGAAATCTTGTCTTTTTCCTTAGTTGCTGAAGATTGTCTTAAACCAAGAAATCATTAAAGAGCAGCCACCCAAATTATATGATGTTCCATTTAATAGTTTTGTTGCAACTGTGTGAAATTTGTTAATAATGCACTACAGTGTGCTCTCACTAGGATATGATTGCTGCATTTCCATCTTTTCTCTTAGGCTGGTCACCCATTCCAACAGCGCTGTGCACAGTCGGCCTATTGTAATAGTAAGCAGAAGTGGGAGTCGCCTGTATTTCTTCTCTTCTTGGACTGTGTGTGGCAGATACTTCGTCAGTTCCCTTGTTCGTTTGAATTTAATGAGAATCTCCTCATCATGCTCTTTGAGCATGCATATGCCTCACAGTTTGGAACATTTCTGGGCAACAATGAAAGTGAAAGGTGGGTACACTGCTCACGGGGGGGGGGGGGGGGGCATTTTATTTTTAGCTGTTTTGGTCATTTCCTAAAAGATACCAGGATTTGGTTCTACATTAATGTTATTTATAAGATGGTAGAGGTTACAGTTAGTATAAATTAAATTACGTAATTTATTGTGAGCCTATCACATGCTAGGTGAGAGCATATCCTGGATTTTGTTCTATTTGATTAAAATTAGTCCATACACTGATTACAAAGCTTTGAATAATTGAGCAGCCATTAAAATGTTACTTTCCTTATATAGGAGCATAGTATCTTACATCTGGAAGAAGCTTTAACATATAATTCAATTCTACCCTCCATCCAATTTTATAGATTAGGAAGGTAATATCCAGAGAAGTGAATGACTTGTCCAGGGACACACAGCCTGTTGGTCACCAAAAGTATGGCTGTAGTACAGGTCTTCCTACTCCTGCTCTAGATTTTTCTCTCTTATACCGAGAAACTGTCCTCAGGCCCAGAGTGACAATACAATCTTACTTCATAACCCAGACACCATCAAGTTTATAGGTTTAATTAGAAGATTCATATCAGAATGATCATTAAAGATGCTTAACTGGTAATCTTCTCATTTGGGTACAATCTAAAGGCTTCCTCTGGGTGGGAGGCAGGGTTTGTCCCTTGGCTGGTACCTGGCATCATTTAGTTGAATAATAAATTTAAACAATTAACAGTTTTCATAAAAGAATAGAATTATTGCATCTTTACCTGTTTGAAATTCAAGCACATAGAGCAATACATGTTTTTTTTACTTAAAGCTGAATTGGCCAATATTTCAACTTTAGAGTTTCTTACAGATTCTTGTCTTCAGAAGTAGGGAAAAATTTAGAACTATTTGCTCTAGAAAGTTCTGTGTCACCACAGTTTTCTCACTGTGCTTTGGCTGTAGTTACTGCAGCCACACGTGATTCATATGATCAGTTTGACTGATTTAATGGGTGTGTTTATAATTTGCACTGTTTCTTCTGTATCCCAAGGGCATTTGCTCTAAGTGTTTTCTCTGATAATATACGGAGTTGGGACAGGACTGACTTGCTCAAGATAAAATGTCTTATTGGTACCAAGTCCAAGCTTGTACTGCTTGCTGCACGACAAGCCAGTAAATCAAGAGACGAGATGCTGGGGCAAGGAATAGCAACTTTATTCAGAAAGCCAGCAGACTGGGAAGATGGTGGACTAGTGTCTCAAAGAACCATCTTGCCTGGGTTTGGGTGCTAGTTTCTTTTACAAAACAAAGAGGGGGAGGTAAGGAGGTAAAATTAAAAAAGAAAAAGAAAAAAAAACAAGGTGATAAGTTGTTGCAAATGTTTCCTGGTTCCTGCCAGACTCTGGAGGGGATGCGTTCATTTCTTCCTCCCTGCAGTCCTTCACAGGTGGGCCTCGTCAGGATGTTTCCTGGGAGCTAAACAAAGGTGTTTTAGCTTACTGCTCAGGATGGGAGACAGGGTTCCCCAGATGGGCCATTATGTATTCTTTAAGCTATAAGCAACATTCCTTTAGTGATTAACTTGTAGCAAAAGCAGTAGAATACAAAGGTTAAAGTAAAAGAAACAGATCCAGTATGGAGCCAGATTTGTTCTTCCCTATTACATTATGTTGGCATTGCAAAAGCAAACCTCTGTGAAAACCTTCAGATAGGTTGGTGGTTGGGATTGTCCCTGAGCTGTTCATTCATGATTTAGGCTTAAATGAATCTTTCAACGTCGTACCTCAGTTTTTTCAATTAATGAAATTTACTTTGGGTATTTTAGTATCATTTTAAGTTGACTTTCTAGAAATGATTATACTTACATTATTATATTTGAATTCATTACTTATGCCAAAAGAACAGGCCTACTTCCAAAAAGTAGGATTTGGATTGATTTGTGATGGAGATGCCATTAATATTTCCCTTCCCACCCCAGAAACTATTCTGTAACACTGTAGTTAATCCAAATAGAACGTAAATTATTAATTTTTCCCTATTTTTTTCCTTATTAACAATAGATGAAAAGTTTAATGCTTCCTGACTTCAGGGTTCTATTCATCTCTGTTCTAGAATTCTGCTAGTCAGAATAGAGTTTAATCAGAAGAGATGACCTAAGAGAAAGCAATGACCATCCTTTTTTTTCCCTTTTAAATATTACATACTAAAGAATAAGAACTTTTAAGATTTGTTATGAATACAAAGTCTGAAATTACTTGAACCCTGTGACTTTGGGAGATTGGAGTATTAACTAGCCTAATAAGATTTTTAAAAAATCTTTAAAAACCACTGAAACTTCTTGGTAAAAGATGACTTCAGTTAAAAGGGAAGATGTAACATTTTTTAAAAACAGCTTTATTGAGATATAATGCATTTACCATAATATTCAGCCATTTAAAGTGTATTTATTGTGATTTTTTTAATGGTATATTCAGAGTTGTGCAGCCAGCACTGCACCTAATTTTAGAACATTTTCATCGCCCCCAAAACAAACCCCATATCCATTGCCAGTCACTATCCATTTTCCCTCCCTCCACCCCCTAGCCCCTGGTAACCACAAATCTGCTTAGTCTATAAATTTGCCTGTTTGAATATTTCATATAAATGGAATCATACAGTATGTGGTCTTTTATGATTGGCTTCTTTCACTAAGTATATTTCCAAGGTTCATCCATGTTGTAGAATGGGTTGTTTCCATCATTTGGCTACCATAAATAATGCTGCATTAAACATTTGTATACAAGTTTTTGTGTGGACATATATCCATTTATCTTAGATATAAACCTAGGAGTGGAATTGTGGGTCATATGGTAACTGACATTTTGAGGAGCTGTGAAAGAAAGTGGCAGCACCATTTTACATTCCCACCAGCAATGTATGAGGGCTCCAGTTTCTCCACATCTCCACCATTTTTTATTGTCTGCCCTTTTGATTTAGTCATCCTAGTGGGTGTAAAGTGGTGTAAATCTCATTATAGTGATTTGCATTTCCTTAATGGACCAGTGGTGTTGATCAGCTTTGCATGTGTTTGTTGGGCATTTGTGTATCACTTCTTTGGAAAAATATCTATTTGGATATTTTTTGCCAATTTTTTCATTGGGTTATTTGTCTTTTTATTGTTGAGTTGTAAGAAAATTTTGATAGAGATTGCATTGGAATCTGTGGATCACTTTGGGTAGTTATTACTGCCTTAACAATGTTGTCTTCCAGTCTGTGAACATGGGATGTCTTTCCATTTATTTAGGTCTTTAATTCCTTTCAGCAATATTTTATAGTTTTCAGTACACAAATATTTTACCTCTTCGGTTAAATTTATTCTTGGTATGTTAATATTTTGAATGCTGTTGTAAATGGAATTGTTTTTTTTTTTTTTTTGGAGTATTCACTGCTGGCATATAGAAACGTGACTGTTTTTGTGTGTCTATCTTGTACCCTGAAGTTTTGCCAAATTTATGTATTAGCTCTAGTAGTTCGTGTGTGTGTGTGGATTCTTTGGGATTTTCTATGCATAGGATCATGTTATTTCCAAGTAGAGATCATTGTACTTCTTCCTTTCTACTTTGGATGTGTTTTCTTTCTTTTTCATGTCTAATGAATTTCCAGTACAGTGTTGAATGGCAGTGGTGAAAGCAGGCGCTCTTGTTTTATTCCTGATCTTAGGGAGAAAGCTTTCAGTCTTTCACATGAGTGTGATGTTGAGTATGATGTTAGCTGTGTTTCTTTTCATAAGTACCCTTTACCATGTTGAGGAAGTTCCCTTCTATTCCTAATTTATTGAGTGTGTTGTTTTTGTTTTTTTTGAAATAGGGAGCATTTTCTTTTTTCTTTTTAAAAATTTTTTATTTATTTTATTTATTTTATTTATGGCTGTGTTGGGTCTTCGTTTCTGTGCGAGGGCTTTCTCTAGTTGTGGCAAGTGGGGGCCACTCTTCATCGCGGTGCACGGGCCTCTCACTATCACGGCCTCTCTTGTTGTGGAGCACAGGCTCCAGATGCGCAGGCTCAGTAATTGTGGCTCATGGGCCCAGTTGCTCCGTGGCATGTGGGGTCTTCCCAGACCAGGGCTCGAACCCGTGTCCCCTGCATTGGCAGGCAGATTCTCAACCAGTGCGCCACCAGGGAAGCCCCTTATTGAGTGTTTTTATCATGAAAAGATGTTCGGTTTTGTCATCTGCTTTTTCTGCATTAATTGCAATGATCATGTGGTTTTTCTCCCTTTGTTCTGTTAATGTGGTGTATTACATTGATTGATTTTCTTATGTTGAACCATTCTCATATACTTAGGATAAATCTTGCTTGGTCATGCTATATAATCCTTTTAATATGCTGTTGTATTTGGTTTGCTAGTAGTTTGCTGAGAATTTTTGCATCTATATTAGTAAGGGACATTGGCCTATTACAGTTTTCTTGTATCATTGGCATCAGGGTGATAATAGCTTCATAAAATGAGTTAGGAAATATTCCTTCCTTTTCTATTTGTTGGGGAGTTTGAGAAGGATTGGTGTTCATTTTTCTTTTATATTTGATAGAATTTACCAGTGAAACCATCTGGTCCTAGACTTTTCTTTGTGGAGAGAGTATTTGTTACTGAGTCAATTTCCTTATTTGTTATAGGTCTGTTGAGATTTTTTATTTCTTCAGTCAGTTTAGGTAATTTTTGTGTTTATAGGAATGTGTCCATTTCACCCAGATTATCTAATTTGTTGGTGTGCAGTTGTTAATAGTATTTTCTTAAAATCTTTTTTATTTCTGTAAGGTCAGTAGTAATGTCCCATTTTCATTTTTGATTTTAGTTATTTGCATCTTCCTTTTTCTTTGTCATTCTATCCAGAGGAACAATTTTGTTGATCTTTTCAGAGAACCAACTTTTGGTCTCATTGATGTTATTCTTTAAAAAAGTTTTTTTGCCTGTCTCCTCTGTAATCTTATTTTTTCCTTCCTTCTGCAAGCATTGGCTTAGTTTGCTCTCCTTTGTCTAGTTCCTTAAGGTGTAAAGTTAGATTATTGATTTGAGATCTTTCTTTTTTAACATAGGTTCTTGCTATAAATTTCCCTCTGAGCATTACTTTCACAGGAGTTGTGTTAGCATGTTGTGTTTTTGTTTTCATTCATCTGTAAGTAAGTATTTTCTAACTTCTCTTGTGATGTCTTCTTTAAACCATTGGTTGTTTGAAAGTGTGTTATATAATTCCACATATTTATGAATTTTCCAGTTTTTCTTCTGTTATCAATTTCTAACTTCATTCCCTTGTGGTTGAAGAAGATGCTTTGGATGATCTCAGTCTTTTAAAATTTATTGCGCTTTGTTTTGTGGCCTACCACGTGGTCTGGCCTGGAGAATGCTTCATGTCCACTTGAGAAGAATGTGTGTTCTGCTGTTGGGTAGAGTTTTCTATATTTGTCTTACATTTTGTTCAAGTCCTACATTTCCTTATTTATCTTCTGTCTAGTTATTGGGATAGTGAAATCCTCAACTATATTAGAGAATTGTCTGTTTCTCTGTTCCATTACGTCAGTTTTTGCTTCATAAGTTTTGTGGCTCGGGTGCAACATACATATATATTTATAATTATTATATCTTCTTGGTGGATTAACTCTTTGTTGCCAGCTTTGGAAGCCTGCAAAACAGTGTTTGTTTTGATGTTGTTGACAGGTAAAAATGCTGACAAATATTTTAATTTTACAACATTTTGTTCCTCTGCTACAAGTCTTGTGTTCTGCTTTCTAACATACAGAGAAAAGAAATTGTCCTATTAGAAGGAGCATTTAATAGTGGTTGTCATAAATTAATTGCTTTAATGGCAATTTTCTTTCTTGATCAGATGTAAGTTGAAGCTACAGCAGAAAACGATGTCTCTATGGTCCTGGGTGAACCGGCCCAGTGAACTGAGTAAGTTCACCAACCCTCTCTTTGAAGCCAACAATCTTGTCATCTGGCCTTCGGTTGCTCCACAGAGTCTTCAGCTGTGGGAGGGTAAGCCATGCATCCTTTGCAAACCTTTTATTAATAGAGTCTAGGATGTTCTCTTGACTGCCTGTGGGTACACGAGTACATGGATACTGCTGTTTATATCGGATATTTTCTCAAGATAAGAAGGTACATTACTTTTTTTTTTATTGTGACAAAAACACAAAATTTACCAACTTAACCATCTTTGAGTGTGCAATTCAGTATGGTTAAGTATATCATGTTGCTGTGAAACAGGTCTCCAGAACTTTTCATCTTGTAAAGCTAAATCTCTGTACCCATAAACAACTTCTCAGGGCCCCTCTCCAGCCCCAGGCAACCACCATTCTTCTTTCTGTCTCTGGATCTGACTACTCCAGGTACCTCATATAAGTGGAACCATACAGTATTTGTCCTTTTGTGACTGGCTTATTTCACTTAGCATAATTAATGTGCTCAAGGCTCATCCATGTGGTAGCATGGGACAGGATCTCCTTCCTCTTTAAGGCTGAGTAATTTTCCATTGTGTGTGTGTGTGCGTGACGTTTTATTTATCCATCCGTCAGTGGGCACTTGGGTTGCCTCCACGTTTTGGCACACAGGTGTGCAAACATCTCTTTGAGGCCCTGCTTTCCATTCTTTGGGGTATGTACCCAGAAGTGGAATTGCTGGATCATGTGGTAATTCTATGTTCAGTATTTTGAGGAACAGTAATTCTGTTTTCCGTAATGACTGCATCATTTTACAACCCCACCAGCAACGAATAAGGGTTCCAGTTTCTCCACATCTTCATCAATGCTTGTTATTTTCTGCTTTTCCCCCCCTTTGATAGGCCATCCTAATGGGTGTGAGGAAAAGTATATTACTTTTTGTGTAGAAAAGTGATAGGTGGTTGGGACAGGAATAAACTGGAAGCTCCTAGGAGATGGTTTCTGTTTGCTTTATTAAGTAGTCCTTAGGTAGATTCTTCTGTTGAAGGCTGTTGAAGGGGTAATGAGCTAGTCATTCTAGTCAGATTCCATGAAACGTACATAAATGCCGTCCATCAATGCAGTAAGACAGATGTCCTGTTTGTGTGGAACAGTAATCCAGGCTTAATTTTCATGTCTATTCTCCAGAACGTGTTTTACCTGCATTAATTTTTCAGATTCCTGAAGCTTATCTCCTTAAATACTAAAGCTTGTTTTTAAAAAAGTAACCAAAACCTATCTAAAACATATTATCCGTTCATTAAACAAAAGACTATAAAATACCATTTAATTTCTTTTTAACCAATTTGAAGGTAGTACGTACATTTTTATTCATCTTTATATTAAACAATATAAGGCATACACACAGGAATGATAGCTGTTTGGTAAACTGAAGTACTATAAATGTCAGTTAGTATACTGTGTTCTAATACGTTATGCTCTCAAGGGCAATTCTTGTGTGGAAACTGCCCATTGTGTATAAAAGGGTCTCAGGTTGCTTTGCTTCCTTGTTTTGAGACCGAGCCTGTTTCTGTCACTTCTCTGGCTGTCAGTTCTCACGGCTTGTTCCACCTGGCATATCTGTCATTAGCTGCTTCCTCCCCCTCAGTTTATGCTTCTAATCTTATCAGTCGAGGTGTCCCCTAGTTAGAATTGTGGGAAAGTGGCCTCAGTCTCCAGGGTCTCTGAGTCTGAGCTTTAGTGCTTTGGGGATTTGGGGCTGCTCAGAACTTCTCCTTGCTTATTGAGTGTTTAGATAGTCACATATGCAGGACAGGTGATCTCTTAAATGAGAGATTACAGCTGTACTACTTGTTTAAGACTTCTGGGACAATTTACCTAAAAGCTACTGTCATGTTTAATAACTGAAACGAGAATCTAGTTAGTTGGGAGGAAAGCCAAAATTGGGAGTCCGATGGCCTAAAGGACAATTTAACTTGTTTTTACTAAACCTCATTGACAGTTTAGGGATTGTGATTGATTGAAGAAAATTTTTTTGTTATATGCATGAGTTCCTGCTACTCCATTAAGAAAGGGGTTTCTCTGTATGTTTAGTACCTCCTCAACTTAGAACTGGAAGAAATCCTATGTTAGGTATAATATTCTCCTGGTAAGTATATGGATTGTATAATGACACTACTCTGGCCTTAAAATGTCTCTCTGCTGTTTATAATTACATTGCAGTCATCGTAGTCAACCATTAAGTGATTCCTGTATTGAAGAACAGGGTTTTAAAAATAAGCTCATTTAATAGAAAAATCAACACAGGTCAGTCTTTAGTCTTTGTTTCTATCTTCTTCTTCTAACATTTGGACACATTACAGAAGGACTCCCTAGGGTGCATGGCAGTTTGGTTTATGGAAAGTATTCTAATACAAAGTATTCTAATCATAAAACCTTTGTGAACTTGCCAGCTGCTGACTTGTTGCAGCCTGGAAGGTGTTTGTGCCTCCTGACTTGAGTATCTTTAAGCCGTTACTTTGGGCTGATATGTTAACGTACATCTGTGTAGAGGAGAAAATGTCTTTTACTCCATAATAAAAGGATAATTATTGTTATTTGGGGAAAGAAGCAGTTGCCTACAGAATTGGAAGACTGTCTCGTAAGTAACACAGAGGGAGAGAGAGTGCTGAAGTTTAGGCTTTTAAATAACAGTTTGTGTAGTTCTGCTTTTGCTATAACTGCCACTTTTCCAGTGAAAGTGATTTCACACATGTAGGTCTTACAGGTCTGGATAAAATTCTGTAATTGTTTAAAGAAAGAAAGAAAGATTTGTATTGTGAAACTATAAAGTTTATCGCATTGTAAATGATCAGTTTGTATTCCTGAATATATCAGAGAACGGGATTTTGATCTATTTCATAATTTTGAGGGGTTTTTGAAGAATTAATGAGCATGTACATAGTGACTTTTTTTTTGAATTTTTGAATTTTATTTTTTTATACAGCAGGTTCTTATTAGTTATCCATTTTATACATATTAGTGTATACATGTCAATCCCAATCTCCCAGTTCATCCCACCACCACCCCCACCCCCAGGCCGCTTTCCCCCCTTGGTGTCCATACGTTTGTTCTCTACATCTGTGTCTCAATTTCTGCCCTGCAAACTCGTTCATCTGTACCATTTTTCTAGGTTCCACATATATGTGTTAATATACAATATTTGTTTTTCTCTTTCTGACTTACTTCACTCTGTATGACAGTCTCTAGATCCATCCACGTCGTTACAAATGACCCAGTTTTGTTCCTTTTTATGGCTGAGTAACATTCCATTGTATATATGTACCACATCTTCTTTATCCGTTCATCTGTTGATGGGCATTTAGGTTGCTTCCATGACCTGGCTATTGTAAATAGTGTTGCAATGAACATTGGGGTGCATGTGTCTTTTTGAATTATGGTTTTCTCAGGGTATATGCCCAGTAGTGGGATTGCTGGGTCATATGGTAATTCTATTTTTAGTTTTATAAGGAACCTCCATACTGTTCTCCATAGTGGCTGTATCAGTTTACATTCCCACCAACAGTGCAAGAGGGTTCCCTTTTCTCCACACCCTCTCCAGCATTTGTTGTTCGTAGATTTTCTGATGATACCCATTCTGACTGCCGTGAGGTGATATCTCATTGTAGTTTTGATTTGCATTTCTCTAATAATTAGTGATGTTGAGCATCTTTTCATGTGCTTCATGGCTGTCTGTATGTCTTCTTTGGAAAAATGTCTATTTAGGTCTTCTGCCCATTTTTTGAGTGGGTTGTTTGTTTTTTTAATATTGAGCTGCATGAGCTGTTTGTACATTTTGGAGATTAATCCTATGTCCATTGATTTGTTTGCAAGTATTTTCTCCCATTCAGAGGGTTGTCTTTTCGTCTTGTTTGTAGTTTCCTTTGCTGTGCAAAAGCTTTGAAGTTTCATTAGTCCCATTTGTTTATTTTTATTTCCATTACTCTAGGAGGTGGATCAAAAAAGGTCTTGCTGTGATTTATGTCAGAGAGTGTTCTTCCTGTGTTTTCTTCTAAGAGTTTTATAGTGTCCAGTCTTACATTTAGGTCTCGAATCCATTTTGAGTTTATTTTTGTGTATGGTGTTAGGGAGTGTTCTAATTTCATTCTTTTACATGTAGCTGTCCAGTTTTCCCAGCATCACGTATTGAAGAGACTGTCTTTTCTCCATTGTATATCCTTGCCTCCTCTGTCATAGATTAGTTGACCATAGGTGCGTGGGTTTATCTCTGGGCTTTCTATCCTGTTTCATTGATCTATGTTTCTGTTTTTGTGCCAGTACCATATTGTCTTGATTACTGTAGCTTTGGAGTATAGTCTGAAGTCAGGGAGTCTGATTCCTCCAGCTCCATTTTTTTCCCTCAAGACTGCTTTGGCTATTCGGGGTCTTCTGTGTCTCCATACAGATATTAAGATTTTTTGTTCTAGTTCTGTAAAAAATGCCATGGTAATTTGATAGGGATTGCATTGAATCTGTAGAGTGCTTTGGGTAGTAGAGTCATTTTCACAATATTGATTCTTCCAATCCAAGAACATGGTATATCTCTCCATCTGTTGGTATCATCTTTAATTTCTTTCATCGGTGTCTTATAGTTTTCAGCATACAGGTCTTTTGTCTCCCTTGGTAGGTTTATTCCTAGGTATTTTATTCTTTTTGTTGCAGTGGTAAATGGGAGTGTTTCCTTGGGAGTGTTTCCTTAATTTCTCTTTCAGATTTTTCATCATTAGTGTATAGGAATGCAAGAGATTTCTGTGCATTAATTTTGTATCCTGTAACTTTACCACATTCATTGATTAGCTCTAGTTGTTTTCTGGTAGCATCTTTAAGATTCTCTATGTATAGTATCACGTCATCTGCAAACAGTGACAGTTTCACTTCTTCTTTTCCAGTTTGTATTCCTTTTATTTCTTTTTCTTCTCTGAATGCTGTGGTTAGGACTTCCAAAACTAAGTTGAATAATAGTGGTGAGAGGGGACATCCTTGTCTTGTTCCTGATCTTAGAGGAAATGGTTTCAGTTTTTCACCATTGAGAATGATGTTTGCTGTGGGTTTGTCATATATGGCCTTTATTATGTTGAGGTAGGTTCCCTCTGTGCCTACTTTCTGGAGAGTTTTTATCATAAATGGGTGTTGAGTTTTGTCAAAAGCTTTTCCTGCATCTATTGAGATGATCATATGGTTTTTCTTCTTCAATTTGTTAATATGGTGTATCACATTGATTGATTTGCGTATATTGAAGAATCCTTGCATCCCTGGGATAAATCCCACTTGATCATGGTGTATGATCCTTTTAATGTGTTGCTGGATTCTGAAGTTTGCTAGTATTTTGTTGAGGATTCTCGCATCTATATTCATCAGTGATGTTGGTCTGTAATTTTCTTTTTTTGTAGTATCTTTGTCTGGTTTTGGTATCAGGGTGATGGTGGCCTCATAGAATGAGTTTGGGAGTGTTCCTTCCTCTGCAATTTTTTGGAAGAGTTTGAGAACGATGGGTGTTATCTCGTCTCTAAATATTTGATAGAATTCACCTGTGAAGCCATCTGGTCCTGGACTTTTGTTTGTTGGAAGATTTTTAATCACAGTTTCAATTTCATTACTTGAGATTGGTCTGTTCATATTTTCTGTTTCTTCCTGGTTCAGTCTTGGAAGGTTATCCCTTTCTAAGAATTTGTCCATTTCTTCCAGGTTGTCCATTTTATTGGCATAGAGTTGCTTGTAGTAGTCTCTTAGGATGCTTTGTATTTCTGCTGTGTCTGTTGTAACTTCTCCTTTTTCATTTCTAATTTTATTGATTTGTCCCCTCCCTCTTTTTCTTGATGAGTCTGGCTATGGTTTATCAATTTTGTGTATCTTCTCAAAGAACTAGCTTTTAGTTTTATTGATCTTTGCTATTGTTTTCTTTGTTTCTATTTCATTTATTTCTGCTCTGATCTTTATGATTCCTTTCCTTCTGCTAACTTTGGGTTTTGTTTGTTCTTCTTTCTCTAGTTCCTTTAGGTGTAAGGTTAGATTGTTTATTTGAGATTTTTCTTGTTTCTTGAGGTAGGCTTGTATTGCTATAAACGTCCCTCTTAGAACTGCTTTTGCTGCCTCACAGAGGTTTTGGATTGGCGTTTTTTTGTTGTAATTTGTCTCTAGGTATGTTTTGATTTCTTCAGTGATCTCTTGGCTATTTAGTAACGTATTGTTTAGCCTCCATGTGTTCGTGTTTTTTATGTTTTTTTCCCTGTAATTGATTTCTAATCTCATAGCATTGTGGTCAGAAAAGATGCTTGATACGATTTCAGTTTTCTTAAATTTACTGAGGCTTGATTTGTGACCCAAGATGTGATCTATCCTGGAGAATGTTCTTTGCGCACTTGAGAAGAAAGTGTAATCTGTTTTTGGATGGAATGTCCTATAAATATCCATTAAATCTATCTGGTCTATTGTGTCATTTAAAGCTTGTGTTTCCTTATTAATTTTCTGTTTGGATGATCTGTCCATTGGTGTAAGTGAGGTGTTAAAGTCCCCCACTATTATTGTGTTACTGTCAATTTCCTCTTTTATAGCTGTTAGCAGTTGCCTTATGTATTGAGGTGCTCCTATGTTGGGTGCATATAGATTTATAATTGTTATATCTTCCTCTTGGATAGATCCCTTGATTGTTATGTAGTGTCCTTCCTTGTCTCTTGTAATATCCTTTATTTTAAAGTCTGTTTTGTCTGATATGAGTATTGCTACTCCAGCTTTCTTTTGATTTCCATTTGCATGGAATATCTTTTTCCATCCCCTCACTTTCATTCTGTATGTGTCCCTAGGTCTGAAGTGGGTCTCTTGTAGACAGCATATATATGGGTCTTGTTTTTGTATCCATTCAGCAAGCCTGTGTCTTTTGGTTGGAGCATTTAATCCATTCACGTTTAGGGTAATTATCGATAATTATCGATATGTATGTTCCTATTACCATTTTCTTAATTGTTATGGATTTGTTTTTGTAGGTCCTTTTCTTCTCCTGTGTTTCCCTCTTAGAGAAGTTCCTTTAGCATTTGTTGTAGAGGTGGTTTGCTGCTGAATTCTCTTAGCTTTTGTCTGTGAAGCTTTTGATTTCTCCTTTGAATCTGAATGAGATCCTTGCTGGATAGAGTAATCTTGGTTGTAGGTTCTTCCCTTTCATCACTTTAAATATATCATGCCACTCCCTTCTGGCTTGTAGAGTTTCTGCTGAGAAATCAGCTGTTAACCTTATGGGGGTTCCCTCATAGTGACTTCTTGAATATTCAGTTGTACTCTTTCAGTACCTCAAGGTTGCTGTATATTTTAGAGTATAATAAAACACAGATGTGAATTGTGAAAAAATGAGAAGGATTATAATGCATGGGATTATAATGCTAATCTAGTGTGTGTATCTTTACCCTTCTGTTTTTCTTTCGTGCATTCAATAGGTATTTTTCTACGTTGGAACAGATCCTCCAAGTATTTGGATGAAGCATATGAAGAAATGGTTAACATCATTGAATATAACAAGGAATTACAAGCAAAAGTAAATATCCTTAGGCGGCAGTTGGCAGAACTGGAGACTGAGGATGGGATGCAGGAGAGCCCCTGAATTCCAGATCCCCTGCAGCCCTTGGAGGACCGTCCGGACTGGTATCCCATCTCTCTCTCCCTTGCCCTTCAGTTCACTTTCACACAGTAGCCTTAAACTTAAGGCTTTAGGTGTGAGAACCTTCTAATATAATGGACTCTTCAAAACTTTATGAATGGAACTTACTATAATTATTCACGTTTCATGTGGCCTGTTAGGCCTCTTCACTTTGGGAGCAGGAAGGAGGTGCTAGTCATTTTATTTTACATGAAACAAGTGACCTATTTAATGCCATTTGTGTTATACGCCATTTCACCCTAAGCTTTTCTCTGCATCCACTTTCCAAACAGTGCTCCAGGCCAGTCAAGGATATGATTAATCTCTTAGGGAATATCTGTTAGTTTAAAAAAAGGCTTAGACTTTGAAGCACTCCAAATACAGAAATATTTTTCAAACCTGAAATGGTTGGTAAACCAAGAATTTTGTGTTTAACATGCCATTTCCAATATCTTTGCCACATAAAGAAGCCATTCTCTTTAAAATATTTTTGGACTGACAGAGCTGAATTCATCCTCATTCTGATTTGTCAAGAAAGCAAAAGCTGAATATTTATTCAAGGTCAATTACAAGGGCAACAGCTATAGTCCTGATATTTACATTAAGCAGAAGTAAATTTATTGTAACAGTAGACACTAAAATATGTACAATATAGAAATAAAGTAGGAATTTGTTACTGATAAGGTATCATTAGTGTTGAATTGGTTTTTCAGGGTTTTGACACACATGTTAAATGTGTGTCAAATGCTGGATGTAACCTTAAACTGTCATTTAGAATAGATGTTAAGTTGTTATGATTAAGCTACAAATACGCTTTCCTTAAACCAGAGATGCACTGCCCTTGTCTGAAGTTCTTATTGCACTGGTTTATGTACGGATATGTGTGTTTTATTGTGTTTTATTTTTAAATATTCTAAGAGTTTACTAATACTAAGGTTAAAATTTTCTTATTGTCTTGAGCCTTTTGAAAATTTATCTTGACTCTGCTGATTTGTCCATTATATGTTAGGCAAATAATAATTTAAGTGGAGGTGAAAGTTTATGAACATGATACAGCGATGTTTTAAACTTCAGAAGCCAATCTGAAATGTTTCAATGTTACAGAAACAATGACGACTATATTTATATGCTATGCTGGTTTATGCCTGCAATTCTAAAAGTTTGTGGTTTGGTGCTTTCCTTGTACATTTTTGTTTTGTGGCACAGGTCGTTTTAACAGATACTGTCAATTCTAGTTTTCCTTTAAAAGGATAGTTGAAGGGCAGTCAATACCGTTTCCATCCCATCTATATATAACCATTTCATTGTAAAGCACAACAAAACTGAACCCTGCTTTAGGGCTATGTATTGAGTTAAAATTTTAATTCTTCAAAATCGACTGTAGCAAAATCTAATGGCCACGTTCAGAAGCCTTAGAAAGTGGCAAATACTTTCTATCTCCAGTTGCCCAAGCTTTTTTTTTTTCTGTTTCCTCAGACTTGTAGCAAACGGCTAGACAGCAATCCACAGCTGGAGCTCTCTTCTGGTAAATTTGTCTGCTTTCTCCTCTAAGCCAAGCCCAGTTTTATTCGTGACCTGTTTTCTTGGCTATAGTTATGAATCTTGGGGCATTAAAGGCCTCACCTAAAGGCTAATAAGGCAAGGAGCAAAGAAGATGTACTTTCTCGCTGCAGATATCTGTGTGTTGTGTGAAATGTCTATTAATTTTTTAAAAGAGGAAACACCCTAGCCTTTTATGGATCCTCAAAATTGAAGGAGGAGCCTTTTTCTCCTCAGTTAATGGACCCATAAGGAAAACCATATAGAGAGTTTTTTTCTTAGTGATTCTTTAGAAGTGACTCTCACTGGTAATATTAATTGGCCATAAGGCTTCTGTGGGTGGAAACTTTGGAGGGATTTTTTATTAGGCTCGGTCATGGAGAAATTGTATGCCATCAACTTATACCTGTCTTCCTGATGACCATTTTACATGTGAGCCAGAGTACAAGAATAGCATAGTGTTTCAATTTTTCTTTCTCTTATTGAGACAGCATTCATAAGCTGTTTGGACAAGTTTGTGTTTTAGTGTTAATTTATAATTAGGGATTGTCCAAACCTCAGTTCTGTATACAGGGTGTAAAAACAAACTTTGGTATCAATGCACTTTCAAAGGGGTCATCTAATAAGGCAAATACTAAGGTTTCCCCAAACCTGAGAACTCTGTCAAAGACAAGTGCTTTCTCAATATAATTTGCAGAGGGTTTTTAGTAATACTATTAAAGTTACTCATCCCTTGGATAAAAAGAATTACAGTGGATATACTTATGAGAAGCTACTTATTAAAGGTTAAGTTTGGAGAATTGTCTTTGATAAATATGGCTTTAAAAACTTTAATGAAGAGAATGATGGCCGAATTAGTGAGCATGCAGATTGCGCCATTACAAGCCAAAAATAAAGTGAGATATAATCAAGTTCGTGTACATTATTGTGAAGGCTGGTTTACATTTTTGGAATGAAAAAAGTAAGCCCCGGGGCTTCCCTGGTGGCACAGTGGTTGAGAATCTGACTGCCAATGCAGGGGACACGGGTTTGAGCCCTGGTCTGGGAAGATTCCACATGCCGCAGAGCGACTAGGCCCGTGAGCCACAATTGCTGAGCCTGCGCGTCTGGAGCCTGTGCTCCGCAACAAGAGAGGCTGCGATAGTGAGAGGTCCGCGCACCGCGATGAAGAGCGGCCCCCACTTGCCGCAACTAGAGAAAGCCCTCGCACAGAAACGAAGACCCAACACAGCCATAAATAAAATAAATAATTAATTAATTAATTAATTATTTAAAAAAAGTAAGCTCCACAAAGAATATTTTAAAAATATTGCTACAGTACAGGGATCCTTAGATTTAAATTAATAATTTTTTAAAAATCAGAAGAACATAGTTTGTTGGTTATATAAAAATGCTGAAACTTTTTGGGTGGTCTAAGACTTTTCAGTAGCTGAAATTTTCCATTTTGATTTTATTAAATGGGAAGAAAACAAGCAGAAATTATAAAACCTTATAGGTTTAAGACACCTATAAATTTGTTTTATTTCTAAGAAAAATTAGGCCTTTGAAGCAAGTTTTTAAAGTGATTTTTGGAAAAACTTTGGAAGACGATAGATAGTCATTTAAGATCCGTATGGAGAATTTTAAAACTTTTCTTTGAATTCTAAAGCCTGATTTTGTAGAGGTGATATGTCACTGCTTTTCATTTTAAAGGATGAAAATTTAGTGAGATTTTATTCTTTGATTCAGTCAGTATTTATGTTAAATAAAAAAGTCAATATCATGGAAAAGATTTGACCAGTAATTGTCTCTTGAAGTGAAAAATAGGAACATTTTGCTGCATTTAAAAATAATCTGCTTAAAGATGTAACTCTTAAAGTTATCTGGTTTCAAGATTAGCTGTTTTAATTGTCAGTCTTAACTAAGTCATCAGGTTCACTTACTATCAGACCTTAACCTGAGACACAGTTTCGGTATTTACCCATATCCAGATATAATGAATTAAAACGACATGAGCCTATTAGGAGCACTCTTTATCAGAGAGGTGTTTCCTGGACAAAAAATGGGCAGTATTTAGAACAGTTAGTCCCCTGGTTCTGGAAGCTTTGAAATTTACGAGAGAATGAAGTCATTCATTCAGTACCTCTGATACAGGTTTATCCTATACCTCAGGACAACACAGATTAATTATTTCTTATTCTTTAACATGGCTCAGATCTTCCCTCTCCAGAGCTGGTACAATAAGTTATTATAGGTAGTATTTTTGTGTAATTCACCATCTTAACAAAAAACAGTAAAAGACTGGTTTCTACATTAATATTTATTCTCAGATGGTATGAAATGCTAATTTTTGTTTTCTTGAATAAAACGACTTCTGCCTTCACTCAGTCCTTATAATCTAGTGTCCACAGCATTTTCTTCCTTTAAACCAAAAGCCCAGAAGAGACCTTCTGAAACTTTAGGGCTAGGTTTTAGAAAGTCTGAACTTCTAATCTAAATTCCCTTTAAAATAAACTAATGTCCTATTTTTGAACTACAGTGCAGAACTGTAGTTTCTGCTTAATTAATGAAAAATAACGGGGCTCACTGCAGACACTGCATTGTCGTGGAAGATACTTCACGATGAGAGCTTACTGTCTTCTAGGGCCATTCTGTTTATCTGTGAGTATACAGATTAAATATATTTGTGATTTGTAATAAAAACAAGTTGTGCAACACTGCCTGTGTCTGTCTGCCCAAGACATTTGCTTCACTTTTTCAAATGCATGTATTTTTGGAGAGGTGGATTATTCTACACAAATACACCCTGAGTTTTGCTTTTTAGAATCCTTATAGATCTATTATCATCTACACTGAAAGTGTTGTACTTGCACAACTTAGTTATTTTAAAAAATAAATTTAAAAAAAAGTATGTATTTCTTCAGTAGCCATGTATTTGAATTGTGACTCTTGATATATTTGAATGTGACTCTTGGATTTAAGTGCACTATTATTCATGTCTTACACAATAAAACTGCACTGTATAGCAAATGTGTCTGTAATGTATGCTTTGCTAAAACCTCAACCTCAGAGTGCTGTAATGTACAGGTTTCTATATGATGAACCTGTCAGCATATAGGGGAAATCCTGAACTTCCGTTAAGTCTGCATAACATTTTAGTATTATTTGTAATGTTCCCTTAAGTGGTAAGTTCACTTATGTCCTAAGACTGGAATCATTTATCTTGAGTTGGCTGCTCTGTCAAGCTTGGTTTACTGAATCAAGAAACAAACGTGTCGAACATGGTACTGTTCTCTTAGTGTATAAGATTTATGTGTCATGTTCTCCCTCTGCCTCAGAGGACTGTTGCACAGATGCTAGTGTTAAATATCTAGAGACAATGGTAATAAACTTTGAATACATTCAAATGCAGTAAATTAAATCTACAGGCTGACTTTTTCAAATATTTGTGAAGGCTTTGGCAGTGTCTTGATTAAAATTGCTATATATATATTTGGACCTTACATTTTGAAAAAATTCAGCTCTGCAAAAAAGTTGCAAAATAGTACAGTGATATTCCTTAAATATTCAATCTAGGTGAACAGTATAACATTTTTTCACATTTGCTTTAACACCCTTGAGTGTATGTATGATTGCTATTATTTTGCTGTAACATTTGAGGGTAAGCTGTAGACATCATGACCTTTCCACCTAAACACTTTCCACCTATATCTCCTAAGAATTAGGAGTATATATTACACATACTGTTTATTCAGTATGTATTGATATGAATAAATCAATGAAGGAAAAGGCAAAGCTCTTCCTTCGGGTAGAATGCCAACTATGAAATGTAGAAAGAATGATGACATTAGAAAATCACTGTTTAGTCACTAGTAATAACTGATCTAGGGAATCATTGTCAGTGGATGCTAAAACTAGCAGGTGAAAGTTTGTGAGCAAAAGCATATAGTCTCAAAGTATCTTTCCATAAAATACTTACCAGTTACAAAGAGGAAAACAGTAACTTTACAGTGAAGGAGCCTGGTAGATACCACCTAATCCAAACATAATTAACGTCACTAGTAATGGAATAAATCAACATCATGTGCCTTCTGATAGGATCCACTGAGAACACAGCATCACTTTTATGGCATTTTTTGCAAAAAACAAAAAGCACAACCTGAATCTAATTATGAGGAAGCATCAGGCAACCTTTAAATTAAGGGACATTCTACCAAACAAGTCTGTATTCTTGTAAATTATGGAGCTTATAGAGGAAAAGGAAAGACTGAAAACGTATTTGTAAGTTTAAAATTATTTTTAAAAAATTTAAAAGCACAAAGTGAACAGAAAATAGACAGTATTTATGCAAAGCTATAAAATTAAAATGAGGATAAAAATATTTCAGCTGATGAAAATTATCCCCCAATAAATGAAACATTAAGCAAAATAAAACTAACACACATTCCAAAAGGAATAAATACCTTTAAACAAAATTTCTGTATATGATATGGAAAAAAACCTCAAATGAGAAATCAGAAAACTCACAACAGAAATAACCAAAAATGAAACAGGAAGGTAGAAAACAAGAGTTAAATGAACTCAGGAAAGAATTTGAGGAATAAAGACAAAGTCATCTTGAAGGTGAAATTACTCAAGGGAGAATAGGTTCAACTGAAGATTTATTTAAAAACGTTGAAGAAAAGCATGAAAGGCCAAGAGTGAAAATAAAAATAGTAAGCAAAAAGGATGAGAGAGAAAGCGATGGACATAGAGGACACTCAGAGAAGAGCCAATATATGAATAATTGTAGTCCCTGAAGAAGAAAAACAAAATAATGGAACAGGACAAATATTTAAACCTATAATCCAAGAACTGTTTCCAGAAATAAAGTCTAAGTAGACTTGGATCCAGATTGGTCAGTTTCAAGACATATCCTAGCAAAACCATTAGACTTTAAATATGAAGAGGGGGTAAAAATCCCCAGGGCCTCTAGGCAAAGAGAGTCATTTAAAATCGGGTTGCAGCAGATGAAGGAGCAAGGTAAAAACCCACCAGACCAAACAAATGAAGAGGAAATAGGCAGTCAACGTGAAAAAGAATTCAGACTAATGACAGTAAAGATGATCCAAAATCTTGGAAATAGAATGGAGAAAATACAAGAAATGTTTAACAAGGACCTAGAAGAACTAAAGAGCAAACAAACAATGATGACAACACAATAAATGAAATTAAAAATTCTCTAGAAGGAATCAATAGCAGAATAACTGAGGCAGAAGAATGGATAAGTGACCTGGAAGATAAAATAGTGGAAATAACTACCACAGAGCAGGATAAAGAAAAAAGAATGAAAAGAATTGAGGACAGTCTCAGAGGCCTCTGGGACAACATGAAACGCACCATCATTCCAATTATAGGGATCCCAGAAGAAGAAAAGAAAAAGAAAGGGTCTGAGAAAATATTTGAAGAGATTATAGTTGAAAACTTCCCTAACATGGGAAAGGAAACAGTCAATCAAATCCAGGAAGCATAGAGAGTCCCAAAGAGGATAAATCCAAGGAGAAACAAAACAAGACACATATTAATCAAACTATCAAAAATTAAATATAAAGAAAGAATATTAAAAGCAGCAAGAGAAAAGCAACAAATAACATACAAGGGAATCCCCATAAGCTTAACAGCTGATCTTTCAGCAGAAACTCTGCAAGCCAGAAGGGAATGGCAGGACATAATTTAAAGTGATGAAAGGGAAAAACCTACAACCAAGATTACTCTGCCCAGCAAGGATCTCATTCAGACTTGACAGAGAAATAAAAACCTTTACAGACAAGCAAAAGTTAAGAGAATTCAGCAACACCAAGCTAGCTTTACAACAAACACTAAAGGAACTTCTCTAGGCAGGAAACACAAGAGAAGGAAAAGACCTACAAAAACCCAAAACAATTAAGAAAACGGTAATAGGAACATACATATCAATAATTACCTTAAATGTAAATGGGTTAAATGCTCCAACCAAAAGACATAGACTGCCTGAATGAATACAAAAATAAGACCTGTATATATGCTGTCTACAAGAGACCCACTACAGACCTAGGGACACATACAGACTGAAAGTGAGGGGATGGAAAAAGATTCCATGCAATGGAAATCAAAAGAAAGCTGGAGTAGCAATTCTCATATCAGACAAAATAGACTTTAAAATAAAGACTATTACAAGAGACAAAGAAGGACACTACATAATGATCAAGGGGTCAATCCAAGAAGAAGATATAACAATTATAAATATTTATGCACCCAACATAGGAGCACCTCAATACATAAGGCAAATAGTAACAGCCATAAAAGGGGAAATCGACAGTAACACAATCATAGTAGGGGACTTTAACACCCCACTTTCACCAATGGACAGATCATCGAAACTGAAAATAAATAAGGAAACCCAAGCTTTAAATGACACATTAAACAAGATGGACTTAATTGATATTTATAGGACATTCCATTCAAAAAAAACAGAAAGCACTTTCTTCTCAAGGGCTCATGGAACATTCTCCAGGACAGATTGTATCTTGGGTTACAAATCAAGCCTTGGTAAATTTAAGAAAATTGAAATCGTATCATGTATCTTTTCTGACCACAACGCTCTGAGACTAAATATCAATTACAGGGAAAAAAGTGTAAAAAATACAAACACATGGAGGCTAAACAATACACTACTAAATAACCAAGAGATCACTGAAGAAATCAAAGGGAAATCAAAAATACCTAGAAACAAATGACAAGGAAAACACGATGACCCAAAACCTATGGGATGCAGGAAAAGCAGTTCTAAGAGGGAAGTTTATAGCAATACAATCCTACCTCAAGGAACAAGAAAAATCTCAAACAACCTAACCTTACGCCTAAAGCAATTAGAGAAAGAAGAACAATAAAACCCCAAAGTTAGCAGAAGGAAAGAAATCATAAAGATCAGAGCAGAAATAAATGAGAAAGAAGGAAACAATAGCAAAGATCAATAAAACTAAAAGCTGGTTCTTTTAGAAGATAAACAAAATTGATAAACCACTAGCCAGACTCATCAAGAAAAAAAGGGAGACGACTCAAATCAACAGAATTAGCAATGAAAAAGGAGAAGTAACAACTGACAACGGAGAAATACAAAGAATCATGAGGGATTACTACGAGCAACTATATGCCTATAAAATGGACAACCTGGAAGAAATGGACAAATTCTTAGAAAAGCACAAACTTCCGAGACTGAAACAGGAAGAAATAGAAAATATTAACTGACCAATCACAAGCACTGAAATGGAAACTGATTAAAAATCTTCCAACAAACAAAAGCCCAGGATCGGATGGCTTCACAGGCAAATTCTATCAAACATTTAGAGAATAGCTAACACCTATCCTTCTCAAACTTTTCCAAAATATAGCAGAGGAACACTCCCAAATTCATTCTACAAGGCCACCATCACCCTGATACCAAAACCAGACAAAGATGTCACACAAAAAAACTACAGGCCAATATCACTGATGAACATAGATGCAAAAATCCTCAACAAAATATTAGCAAACAGAATCCAACAGCACATTAAAAGGATCATACAACATGATCAAGTAGGCTTTATCCCAGGATTGCAAGGATTCCTCAATATATGCAAATCAATCAATGAGATACGCCATATTAACAAAGTGAAGGAAAAAAAAACACATGATAATCTCAATAGATGCAGATAAAGCTTTTGATAAAATTCAACACCCATGTACGATAAAAACTCTCCAGAAAGTAAGCATAGAGGGAACCTACCTCAACATAATAAAGGCCATATATGACAAACCCACAGCCAACATTGTTCTCAATGGTGAAAAACTGAAACCATTTCCTCTAAAATCAGGAACAAGACAAGGATGCCTAGTCTCACCACAATTATTCAACACAGTTTTGGAAGTTTTAAGCCACAGAAATCAGAGAAGAAAAAGAAATAAAAGGAATCCAAATCAGAAAAGAAGTAAAACTGTCACTGTTTGCAGATGACATGATACTATACATAGAGAATCCTAAAGAAGCTACCAGAAAACTACTAGAGCTAATCAATGAATCTGGTAAAGTAGCGGGATACAAAATTAATGTACAGAAATCTCTTGCATTCCTATACACTAATGATGAAAAATCTGAAAGAGAAATTAAGGAAACACTCCCATTTACCATTGCAACACAAAGAGTAAAATACCTAGGAATAAACCTACCAAGGGAGACAAAAGACCTGTATGCAGAAAACTATAAGACACTGATGAAAGAAATTAAAGATGATACCAACAGATGGAGAGATATACCATGTTCTTGGATTGGAAGAATCAACATTGTGAAAAGGACTATACTACCCAAAGAAATCTACATATTCAACGCAATCCCTATGAAACTACCAATGGCATTTTTCACAGACTAGAGCAAAAAATTTCACAATTTGTATGGACACACAAAAAACCCCAAATAGCCAAAGCAATCCTGAGAAAGAAAAACAGAGCTGGAGGAATCAGGCTCCCTGACTTCAGACTATACTACAAAGCTACAGTAATCAAGACAGTATAGTACTGGCACAAAAACAGAAATATAGATCAATGGAACAGGATAGAAAGCCCAGAGGTAAACTCACGTACATATGGTCACCTTATCTTTGATAAAGGAGGCAAAAATATACAGCGGAGAAAAGACAGCCTCTTCAGTAAGTGGTGCTGGGAAAACTAGACAGCTACATGTAAAAGAATGAAATTAGAACACTAACTAACACCATACACAAAAATGAACTCAAAATGGATTAAAGACCTAAATGTAAGCCCAGACACTATAAAACTCTTAGTGGAAACATAGGAAGAACACTCTTTGACATAAACGACAGCAAGATCCTTTCTGACCCACCTCCTAGAGAAAGGGAAATAAACACAAAAATAAACAAATGGAACCTAATGAAACTTAAAAGCTTTTGCACAGCAAAGGAAACCATAAACAAGATAAAAAGACAACCCTCAGGATGGGAGAAAATATTTGCAAATGAAGCAACTGACAAAGGATTAATCTCCAAAATATACAAGCAGCTCGTGCAGCTCAATATCAATAAACAAACAACCCAATCCAAAAATGGGCAGAAGATCTAAATAGACATTTCTCCAAAGGAGATATACAGATTGCCAACAAACACATGAATGGATGCTCAACGTCACTCATCATTAGAGAAATGCAAATCAAAACTACAACGAGGTTTCACCTCACACTGGTCAGAATGGCCATCATCAAAAACTCTACAAACAATAAATGCTGGAGAGGGTTTGGAGAAAAGGGAACCCTCTTGCACTGTTGGTGGGAATGTAAATTGATATAGTCACTATGGAGGTTCCTTAAAAAACTAAAAATAGGGCTTCCCTGGTGGCGCAGTGGTTGAGAATCTGCCTGCTAATGCAGGGGAAATGGGTTTGAGCCCTGGTCTGGGAAGATCCCACATGCTGCAGAGCAGCTAGGCCCATGAGCCACAATTACTGAGCCTGCGTGTCTGGAGCCTGTGCTCCGCAACAAGAGAGGCTGCGATAGTGAGAGGCCCGCACACCGTGATGAAGAGTGGCCCCCGCTTGCCACAACTAGAGAAAGCCCTCACACAGAAACGAAGACCCAACACAGCCATAAATAAATAAGTAAATAATTTAAAAAACAAAAAACAAAAAAAACTAAAAATAGAACTATCATATGACCCAGCAATCCCACTACTGGGCATATACCCTAAGAAAACCATAATTCAAAAAGAGTCATGTACCACAATCTTCACTGCAGCACTCTTTAAATAGCTAGGACATGGAAGCAACCTAAGTGTCCATTGACAGGTGAATGGATAAAGAAGATGTGGCACATATATACAGTGGAATATTACTTTGCCATAAAAAGAAACGAAATGGAGTTATTTGTAGTGAGGTGGATGGACACAGAGTCTGTCATACAGAGTGAAGTAAGTCAGAGAAAAACACCATATGGGGAAGGGGAAGGGTAAGCTAGGATGAAGTGAGAGTAGAACTGACATACATACACTACCAAATGTAAAAGAGCTAGTGGGAAGCAGCTGCATCACATGGGGAGATCAGCTCAGTGCTTTGTGACCACCTAGAGGGGTGGGATAGGGAGGGTGGGAAGGAGACACAAGAGGGAGGGCATATAGGGATATATGTATACACATAGCTGATTCACTTTGTTATACAGCAGAAACTAACACAATATTGTAAAGCAATTATACTCAAATAAAGATGTTAAAAAAAAAAACCATCGGGTTGCCATTAGAATTCTCAACAACAACATACAAAGTAAGACAAGGAGAACAGCATTTTCAAGAAATGGAAAGAAAAAGCATAACCCCAAGGATTTTATATTCAGCTAACCTGTACTTTTAGAAGCAAAGCTATTGAAAAAGTTTTTAAGCATGCGAGAACTCAGGGAATATGGCAGTTAAGAGTGCTTCCTGAGAAATCCATGGAAGAATGAGTTTTATCCAAGTAAGAGATGATGGAAAACTATAGACTACAGCTGTAAATATATTGTAACTGTAGATCCAAGACTATGACAAAGGTAGAGACAGTGATGGCAGAATATGTAGAATTTATGTACTTTGACAATGTAGAAACTGCAATTTTTTTAAATAAGAGAAAAAAAACGGAGAAAGAATAAGCTCATTGATTGTCATTTAAATAATAGTAGTCAAAGATATTCAAACCTAACAAATCAAATTGTAAAAAGTTAGGATAAAGGTATCTATGGCCACCTGTATAAACAGTATTATGGTGCTATCTCTCGGAAAAAATTCCAATCTTTTCATACCCAAGGAAATACGAACTCCAAAGGAACAAGATAAATAAATACAGTAAATATAACAATGCACACAGTAAATATAAGAAAACAATATGACAATTAAAATCAAACATTAGACATATCAATAAATGAGTGGGCTTGATTCATCTATTAATATTTAAAGAAAAGATATTCAAGTTGACTTATAAAGCAAAACCCAACTTGGCTGCATACAACAGACAGATTTAAAACAAAGTGACTCAGAAATGTTAAGAAACAGGAATGGTGTACCAGTCAGGATTCAATATATTACAAAGCCACAGTAATCAAAACAGTGTAGTGCTTGCATAAACACAGACATAAAGAACAGATGAAACAGAAGAGAGAGAACAATGGAACAGAAGAGAGAGTCCAAAAATAAACCCTTGTGTATGTTTTCAAATGATCTTCAAGAAGGGTGCCAAGAACACATAATGGGGAAAGGACAGTCTCTTTGAAAAGTCGTCATAGGAAACTAGATACCCACATGACAAAGAATGAAGTTGGACAATTACCTTATATCATATACAAAAAAATCAATTCAGAAAGGATTAAAGATTTTAACATAAGACCTAAAACAATAAAACTCCTAGAAGAAAACATGGGAAAAGCTTGATGACGTTAGATTTGGCAATGATTTCGAATATGACACCAAAAGCACAGGCAACAAAAGCAAAAATACACAAATTGGACTAGAAACTTCTACACATCAAAGGAAATAATCAAAAGAGTTAATTGACAATATACATGGGAGAAGATATTTGCAAATCATATATTTAAAAAGGGATTAATAGCCAGAATATATAAAGAACTCCTACAATTCAAAAATGAACAAAAAACCAATCATGAGATTAAAATATGGGCAAGGGACCTGAATAGATATTTCTCCAAAGAAGATGTACAAATGGCTAACAAGGCTGTTACGATACTCAACATTTGTTTTTGTTTTGGCTGCTAACAAGGCTGAAATGATACTCAACATCACTAGTCATTAGAGAAATACAAATCAAAACCACAATGAGATATCATCTCATACCCATTATGATGGCCATTGTAGGAAAAACAAAAAATAACAAGTATTGAGGATGTGGAGAAACTGGAACCCTTATGTCCAACTGCTGGGGAAGTAAAATGGTGGGGCCACTATGGAAAACAGTATGACAGTTCCTCAAGAATTTAAAATTAAAAAAAAATATTACAAATAGGGCTTCCCTGGTGGCGCAGTGGTTGAGAATCTGCCTGCCAATGCAGGGGGACACGGGTTCGAGCCCTGGTCTGGGAAGATCCCACATGCCGTGGAGCAACTAAGTCCGTGAGCCACAACTACTGAGCCTACGCATCTGGAGCCTGTGCGCCACAACAAGAGAGGCCGCGATAGTGAGAGGCCCGCGCATCACGATGAAGAGTGGCCCCCGCTTGCCACAACTGGAGAAAGCCCTCGCACAGAAACGAAGACCCAACACAGCCAAAAATAAATAATAAATAAAAATTAAAAAAAAAATTACAAATAAAATTACCTTATGATTGAGCAATCCTACTTCTGGGTATATACACAAATTGAAAACAAGATCTCTAAGACATATTTGCACACCCATGTTCATTGCAGCAATATTCGTAATAACCAAGAGGTGGAAACAACACGAATATCCAGCAGTAGATGAATGAATAAAGAAAATGTGCTCTATCCATACAATGGAATATTATTTAGTCTTTAAAAAGAAGGAAATCCTGTCACTTGCTACAACATGAATGAACTTTGACATTAGGCTAAATGAAATAAACCAGTCACAAAAAGACAAATACTGTATGATTTCACTTACATAAGGTATCTAAAGTAGTCAAATTTGTAGCAATAGAAAGTAGAATGGTGGTTGCCAGAGGCTGGGGGAGGGGGAAATATATTGTTGTGAATATACTTAACAATACTGAACAGTACAGTTAAAAATGATTAAGATAATAAATTTTTATAATAAAGTAATACTGTGAATTTAATAAACCAATTTATGATTTTTAAATATTTTTAAACTACTGTAATGTTCAGGAAAAAGTAAACCATTGAAAAAGCATATAGGGTGACATCAGCAAATTGACAGAGTAGGCAGATCCAACCTCTTATGCCCACACAGAAACATCAAGAAACAAACTGCAAAACCAAGTTTGTCAGAACTCTGGAAAACAGTCAAAGATTTACAGCAACCAAGAACATGCTGAATTAAAAAAAAAAAAAAAAAAAAAGGCAAGTTGAAAACTTTAGGAAATATTTGTGGCATTTTTACTTGCTGTTGTCCCACCCCCTTTCCAGCATAGGGCAGTCTTGAAACAGGGCTAGCCTGTGTTATGGGCACCTCCTGTCTAGTTCTGAGGGAGGAGAGCAGACTCTAGTCACAAAGTATTGCTTATGTCTGTTGTAACCTGTCTAAGGGATACCTGAAGGACTTACAGAAGGCGTTCATCTCTGTTTTACCTAACTCAGAACTCAGGCTGGAAAAGTAGTTGGCTTTGACTGAAAATACTGCAAGGAGAACTAACAACCCACAAACACCTGGGGGGAAATGTTACAGTCAAAATATATAACAGTCAGGATACCTAAAGCATGGGAGGAAAAGCTGGGGGACATTCTTTGGGAGATTAAGACATTCAAAAAACTCATGTAGGCCTTCCCTGGTGGCGCAGTGGTTAAGTATCTGCCTGCCAATGCAGGGGACATGGGTTTGAGCCCTGTTCCGGGAAGGTCCCACATGCCATGGAGCAACTAAGCCCGTGCACCACAACTACTGAGCCTGCGCTCCAGAGCCCACAAGCCACAACTACTGAAGCCCATGTGCCTAGAGCCCGTGCTCCACAACAAGAGAAGCCACCACAATGAGAAGCACGCACACCGCAAAAGAAGAGTAGCCCCCGCTCGCTGCAACTAAAGAAAGCCCGCGCACAGCAACAAAGACCCAAAGCAGGCAAAACAAAAACAAAAACAAAAACATATATACGGGGTAATTTAGGTAATCTAGGCTATGTGCATGCCTAGATTAAGACACGTATTTAGAAAAGTGCTGAGGAGACCCCAAATTTTCACTTCACAGTTATCCCTAGGTTCAGGGCAAGAATGGTATTGAAGGAGGGCCCCAACATAGAACTGGATCTGCAAAGATTGGAAGAGGTTTTTTTTCTTTTTGGTTTGCTTGTTTTTAGTTATTTTTTAAAGCTTCTGGCATTCAAAGAAATCTCTGTCAAAACATTAGGTGAACGTGAGCTAAAGGAACACAGACCTCAGTGACAACACATGACAAGGAATACATCTTCTCAAAAACAGATTGGAAAAGTAACTAAACAAATGGACTACTACAGCCTTCAATAATTATAATAAAACAAACATAAAGCCCCTAGCAAACCCTGGAGAAAGGCAAGAATCTAATCTCCAGTGATACCACACTATAATATTCAAGTATCAAGTTTTTGATAACAACAAAAAAATCACAGGACATACAAAGAAACAGGAAGTATGACCCACTGAAAGGAACAACATTAATTGAAAGTAACTATCCCTGAGAAATTCCAGACATTGGATATACTAGAAAAAGACTAAAATAACTGTTTTTAATAGGCTTAAAGAGCTGAAGAAAAACATGGACAAAGAAATAATGGAAATCATGAAAATGTATGATCAAAATGCAAATACCAACAAAAAGAAATTATAAAAAGGAACCAAACAGAAATTTTGGAGCTGAAAAGCACAACAACTGAAACGAAAAATTAACTAGAAGGGTTCAACAAATTATCTGATCAGGCAGAGGAAAGAATCTGCAAAGATGAAGACAAGAAAATTTAAATTATCCAGTCTGAGGAACAGAAAGAAAAAGAATGAAGAAAAGTGAATAGGCCCAAGAGACCTGAGACACCATCAAGTGGACCAACATATAGATTATGGGAGTCAAACAGAAAGGAGAAGAAAGATTATAGGAAAAATTAAGGGCTGAAAACTTCCCAAATTTGAAGAAAGACAATGTATCTACAAATCCAAAAAACTTAAAAACATCCAAGTACTTTAAATTCAGAGAGATCTTCACTGAAAGACACTATATTCAAACTACTGAAAGTCACAATGAGGGAATCTTAAAAGCAGTGAGAAAATCAACACATGCAAGGAACCCTCAATGAGATTATCAACTGATCTCTCATCAGAATCCAGGGAGGCCAGAAGGCAGTGGGATGATACATTTGTAATGCTGAAAGAAAAAAACTTGTCAACTGAGATTTGTATATTCAGAAAAACTGTGATCCAAAAATTATGATATACCCAGATTAAAAAAAAAACTCAGGGAGCTTGTTACCACTAGACCTGGTCTACAAGAAATAGTGAAGGAAGACATTCATGGTGAAATGAAAGAACGTTAGACAATAACTTAAATCCATATGAAGAAATAAATATCTTTGTTAAGTGTAAAAAATGGGCAAATACAAAAATCAATATTATTGTAATTTTGGTTTGTATCTCCACTTTTTATTTTCTACAGGATTTAAAAAACAAAGGTATAAAAATAATTATAAAGCTATATTATTGGGAATACAGTGTATAAAGATATAATTTGTGACATCAGTAAAGGATGGGGGATAGAACTGCATAGGAGTAGAGTTTTTGTATGCTATTTAAGTTAATATCAATTCAAATTAGAATGTTATAACGTTGGGTTGCTCTATGTAATGCACATAGTAACCACAAAGAAAATATCTGTAGAAAAGGAAATGAGGATATGCAAAGGAAATCAAAAGTTGTCACTCCAAATTATGAACTAAACACAATAGAAAGCAGTAATGGAGGAAATGAGGGACAAAAACCTACAATACATACAGAAAACAAATTGGAAAATGGCAGAAGTCCTATCAGTAATTACTTTATATACAAAGAGATTAAAATTTCCAATGAAAGGCAGGTAATGGCAGAAAAAAGAAACATATTTTTAATTCTAAAATTTCAAAGAAAAGAAATTTAAAAACCCATGATGCCTTGGGTACACAAGATTGGTTCAACATTTGAAAGTTAATGTAATTCATCACATCAACAGGCTGAAGAAGAAAAATCACATAATTATATTAGTAGATTCAGAAAAAGTATTTGACAAAAATGAACTCTGATTCATGATAAAAACTCTCAACAAACTTAGACAAGAACAAACATCTACTAAAAGCCTACAGCTAACATCACACTTGTTGGTGAAACACTGGAAGGTTTCCCACAAAGATAAGGAACAAGACAGGGATGTCCCCACAAACCACTACTTTTCAACATCATATTAGGAGTCCTAGCTAATGCAGTAAGGTAAGAAAATGAAATAAGAGGCATACAGACTAAGAAGAAAGAAATAAAACTGTCTTAGTTTGCAGCTGACATGATAATCCATGCAGAACATAAGAACTGACAGCAACAAAAAATCTGGAACTTATGATTATTATAGCAAGGTTGCAAGAGACAAGGTTGATATACAAAAGTCAATCATTTTCCTACATACCACCAATGTACAAGTGGAATTTGAAATTAAAAATCATAATACCGGTTCTCTCATGCCATTTTGGACTTGCTCAACACAGCTCTGCTCGTCCTGGAGAGCTCAATTATGATATTTCAGAGCCTCTGAAATATGTGTGCACACACGCATGTAAATAAATATATATGTCAACATAGTTTAAGAAACATTGTTAAAGAAGGAATAGTGCTCCAGAGGGCAGAGAGCAGAAGCAAGAAGAACTACAATCCTGCAGCATGTGGAACAAAAACCACATTCACAGAAAAACAGAAAAGATGAAAAGGCAGAGGGCTATATACCAGATGAAGGAACAAGATAAAACCCCAGAAAAAAGCAACTAAATGAAGTGGAGATAGGCAACCTTCCAGAAAAAGAATTCAGAATAATGATAGTGTAGATGATCCAGGACCTCGGAAAAACAATGGAGGCAAAGATCGAGAAGATGTAAGAAATGTTTAACAAAGACCTAGAAGAATTAAAGAACAAACAAACAGAGATGACCAATACAATAACTGAAATGAAAAATACACTAGAAGGAATCAATAGTAGAATAAATGAGGCAGAAGAACGGATAAGGGATCTGGAAGACAGAATGGTGGAATTCACCGCTGCGGAACAGAATAAAGAAAAAAGAATGAAAAGAAATGAAGACAGCCTAAGAGACCTCTGGGACAACATTAAACGCAACAACATTCGCATTATAGGGTTCCCAGAAGGAGAAGAGAGAGAGAAAGGACCTGAGAAAATATTTGAAGAGATTATAGTCGAAAACTTCCCTAACATGGGAAAGGAAATAGCCACCCAAGTCCAGGAAGCGCAGAGAGTCCCATACAGAATAAACCCAAGGAGAAACACGCCGAGACACATAGTAATCAAATTGGCAAAAATTAAAGACAAAGAAAAATTACTGAAAGCAGCAAGGGAAAAACGAAAAATAACATACAAGGGAACTCCCATAAGGTTAACAGCTGATTTCTCAGCAGAAACTCTACAAGCCAGAAGGGAGTGGCATGATACACTTAAAGAGATGAAAGGAAAGAACCTACAACCAAGATTACTCTACCCAGCAAGGATCTCATTCAGATTTGATGGAGAAATCAAAAGCTTTACAGACAAGCAAAAGCTAAGAGAATTCAGCACCACCAAACCAGCTCTACAACAAATGCTAAAGGAACTTCTCTAAGTGGGAAACACAAGAGAAGAAAAGGATCTACAAAAACGAACCCAAAACAATTAAGAAAATGGTCATAGGAACATACATATCGATAATTACCTTAAACATGAATGGATTAAATGCTCCAACCAAAAAACACAGGCTTGCTGAATGGATATAAAAACAAGACCCATATATATGCTGTCTACAAGAGACCCACTTCAGACCTAGGGACACATACAGACTGAAAGTGAGGGGATGGAAAAAGATATTCCATGCAAATGGAAATCAAAAGAAAGCTGGAATAGCTATATTCATATCAGAAAAAATAGACTGTAAAATAAAGAATGTTACAAGAGACAAGGAAGGACACTACATAATGATCAAAGGATCAATCCAAGAAGAAGATATAACAATTATAAATCTATATGCACCCAACATAGGAGCACCTCAATACATAAGGCAACTGCTAACAGCTATAAAAGAGGAAATTGACGGTAACACAATCATAGTGGGGGACTTTAACACCTCACTTACACCAATGGACAGATCATCCAAAATGAAAATAAATAAGGAAACAGAAGCTTTAAATGACACAATGGACCAGATAGATTTAATTGATATTTATAGGACATTCCACCCAAAAACAGCAGATCACACTTTCTTCTCAAGTGCGCACAGAACATTCTCCAGGATAGATCACATCTTGGGTCACAAATCAAGCCTCAGTAAATTTAAGAAAATTGAAATCATATCAAGCATCTTTTCTGACCACAACACTATGAGATTAGAAATGAATTACAGGGAAAAAAACGTAAACAACACAAACACAGGGAGGCTAAACAATACGTTACTAAATAACCAAGAGATCACTGGAGAAATCAAAGAGGAAATCAAAAAATACCTAGAGACAAAAGACAATGAAAACACGACGACCCAAAACCTATGGGATGCAGCAAAAGCAGTTCTAAGAGGGACGTTTATAGCTATACAAAGCTACCTCAAGAAACAAGAAAAATCTCAAGTAAACAATCTAAACTTACACCTAAAGGAACTAGAGAAAGAAGAACAAACAAAACCCAAAGTTAGCAGAAGGAAAGAAATCATAAAGATCAGAGCGGAAATAAATGAAATAGAAACAAAGAAAACAATAGCAAAGATCTATAAAACTGAAAGCTGGTTTTACAAGATAAACAAAATTGATAAACCATTAACCAGACGCATCAAGAAAAAGAGGGAGACGACTCAAATCAATAAAATGAGAAATGAAAAAGGAGAAGTTACAACAGACACAGCAGAAATACAAAGCATCCTAAGAGACTACTACTACAAGCAACTCTATGCCAATAAAATGGACAACCTGGAAGAAATGGACAAATTCTTAGAAAGGTATAACCTTCCAAGACTGAACCAGGAAGAAACAGAAAATATGAACAGACCAATCACAAGTAATGAAATTGAAACTGTGATTAAAAATCTTCCAACAAACAAAAGTCCAGGACCAGATGGCTTCACAGGTGAATTCTATCAAACATTTAGAGAAGAGCTAACATCCATCCTTCTCAAACTCTTCCAAAAAGTTGCAGAAGAAGGAAACTCCCAAATTCTTTCTATGAGGCCACCATCACCCTGATACCAAAACCAGACAAAGATACTACAAAAAAAGAAAATTACAGACCAATATCACTGATGAATATAGATGCAAAAAACCTCAACAAAATACTACCAAACAGAATCCAACAACACATTAAAAGGATCATACACCACGATCAAGTGGGGTTTGTTCCACGAATGCAAGGATTCTTCAACATACGCAAATCAATCAATGTGATACACCATTTTAACAAACTGAAGGAGAAAAACCGTATGATCATCTCAATAGATGCAGAAAAAGCTTTTGACAAAATTCAACACCCATTTATGATAAAAACTCTCCAGAAAGTGGGCATAGAGGGAACCTACCTCAACATAATAAAGGCCATATACGACAAACCCAGAGCAAACATCATTCTCAAGTGTGAAAAACTGAAAGCATTTCCTCTAAGATGAGTAACGAGACAAGGATGTCCACTGTCACCACTATAATTCAACATAGTTTTCGAAGTCCGCGCCACGGCAATCAGAGAAGAAAAAGAAATAAAAGGAATACAAATTGGAAAAGAAGAAGTAAAACTGTCACTGTTTGCAGATGACATGATACTATACATAGAGAATCTTAAAAATGCCACCAGAAAACTACTAGACCTAATCAATGAATTTGGTAAAATTGCAGGATACAAAATTAATGCACAGAAATCTCTTGCATTCCTATACACTAATGATGACAAATCTGAAAGAGAAATTAAGGAAACACTCCCATTTACCACTGCAACAAAAAGAATAAAATACCTAGGAATAAACCTACCTAGGGTGACAAAAGCCCTCCCTGTATGCAGAAAACTATAAGACACTGATGAAAGAAATTAAAGATGATACCAACAAATGGAGAGATATACCATGTTCTTGGATTGGAAGAATCGATATTGTGAAAATGAGTATACTCCCCAAAGCAATCTACAGATTCAATGCAATCCCTATCAAATTACCAATGGCATTTTTTACGGAGCTAGAACAAATCATCTTAAAATTTGTATGGAGACACAAAAGACCCCGAATAGCCAAAGCAGTCTTGAGGGAAAAAAACGGAGCTGGAGGAATCAGAATCCCTGACTTCAGACTATACTACAAAGCTACAGTAATCAAGACAATATGGTACTGGCACAAAAACAGAAACATAGATCAATGGAACAAGATACAAAGCCCAGAGATAAACCCACGCACCTATGGTCAACTAACCTATAACAAAAGAGGCAAAGATATACAATGGAGAAAAGACAGTCTCTTCAATGAGTGGTGCTGGGAAAACTGGACAGCTACATGTAAAAGAATGAAATTAGAGCACTCCCTAACACCATACACAAAAATAAACTCAAAATGGATTCGAGAACTAAATGTAAGACCGGACACTATAAAACTCTTAGAGGAAAACACAGGAAGAACACTCTTTGACATACATCACAGCAAGATCTTTTTTGATCCACCTTCTAGAGTAATGGAAATAAAAACAAAAATAAACAAATGGGACCTAATGAAACTTCAAAGCTTTTGCACAGCAAAGGAAACCGCTTAAGCAAGACGAAAAGACAACCCTCAGAATGGGAGAAAATATTTGCAAACGAATCAACGGACAAAGGATTAATCTGCCAAATATATAAATAGCTCATGCAGCTCAATATTAAAGAAACAAACAACCCAATCCAAAAGTGGGCAGAAGACCTAAATAGACATTTCTCCACAAAAGACATGCAGATAGCCAAGAAGCACATGAAGGCTGCTCAACATCACTAATTATTAGAGAAATGCAAATCAAAACTACAATGAGGTATCACCTCACACCAGTTAGAATGGGCATCATCAGAAAATCTGCAAACAACAAATGCTGGAGAGGGTGTGGAGAAAAGGGAACCCTCTTGCAGTGGTGGTGGGAATGTAAACTGATACAGCCACTATGGAGAACAGTATGGAGGTTCCTTAAAAAACTAAAAATAGAATTACCATATGATCCAGCAATCCCACTACTGGGCATATATGCAGAGAAAACCATAATTCAAAAAGACACATGCACCCCAATATTCATTGCAGCACTATTTACAATAGCCAGGTCATGGAAGCAACCTAAATGCCCATCGACAGATGAATGGATAAAGAAGTTGTGGTACATATATACAATGGAATATTACTCAGCCATAAAAAGGAACGAAATTGAGTCATTTGTTGAGACGTGGATGGATCTAGAGACTGTCATACAGAGTGAAGTAAGTCAGAAAGAGAAAAACAAATATCGTATATTAACGCATGTATGTGGTACCTAGAAAAATGGTACAGATGAGCTGGCTTGCAGGGCAGAAGTTGAGACAGAGATGTAGAGAAAAAACGTATGGACAGCAAGGGGGGAAAACCGCGGTGGGGTGGGGATGGTGGTGTGCTGAATTGGGCGATTGGGATTGACATGTATACACTGATGTGTATAAAATTGATGACTAATAAGAACGTGCATGAATGAATGAATAATGAATTCATAAAAGTGCTAACAAAAGATCAAGATGAAAAAAAAATTAATTACATGGGACTGAGTGAACTGATGAATATGATTATAATTTTTGTAACTTTCTGTTTGAATAAAAAAAAAATCCCAGAAGGACTCAGAGGCAAAAAATATACAAATCAATTTTCACTGCAAAGTAAAGGGAGCTGTTACAGTGGAGGATTACTGGACTGAATGTCAATATTATGACATAGTATGAGTGTGTTTCATGCTTGGTAATTGCAATCATTGTTGCTTTTGTTGTGGTCATCCATTTACAATGCTTGGTATCAGTTTATTTATCTCTTGTAAAAATAAAATACAGTGTGTGTGTGAAAAAAAAAAAAAGGAATAGTGGTACTAGTTGCAACCAGAATATATAGTGTTATCATGAATATTAAAAATTATACATGAATTCCATAAAGTTGTATCTGTTATGGCCTTTCAGAGATAAAAATTTCAAAATGCATTCTAATATAATTAAAGCACTAAGTTAATCAAAATCCTTTTATATTATACAGAAAAAAACCCTCTACTAAATACATTTCCTATAAGAAAAAAATCATAATACCATTAAGAGGGGGATCACAATGGCAGAGAAAGAGGACATGAAGCTCACCTCCCCCCACAAACACATCTAAGAAACATCTACATGTGGAACAATTTTCACAAAAAAGTAACTGGTAACTGGCAGAAGATCTCCTATACAACTAAAGCTGCAAGAAAGATCTCCACATAACCTAGTTGGAAGGGAAAAAAAACGGGCATCAGTTTGGGACTGGTGCTCCTGGGAGAAATCTGTAAGGAAGAGAAGGTCCACACAGTGGACACTTGCCATGGGGAGGGAGCAGTTGGACTCACAACCTGGGCATCCCAGACCTAGAGTCCTGCACAGAAGAGAAAAGCCCCCTAGCCTTCTGGGAAATCTGCTAAGACAGATAGAAGGGCTGGAGAAGCCTAGGCTCTACTCACAAGGAGTGCACGCACACTGGTTTGCTAACAATCAGGGCAGAGAGAGCCCTGTATTGGCAGCTGCTGCCTCACCACAATTCCCAATCTGAAGGGGTGAACACCCCATCTCCATTCAATCCACACTACAGCTTCAAACGAGATCAGTGCAAAGATTTGATCTAGCTATGCAGAGACAGACTGGGGCACCTGAGGTGTGATCCAGGCAGAACCAGGGCAGAGCAGTGACAATGAAAGAGCAAAGAGGAAGCCCTGTATCACATCCAACACTGGCTCTACACACCACAACAGCAATCACACCCCCATCAAGGGTATAATGGCTAGCACACTCTGAGGAAAGATGCAGCTGGCATCCAAATCAAAACCAGCCCTCGCACCAATAATACTGGACACACACATTCTACACGTGAATGCTCCAACATAAAAACACCCCTTTGAGTCCATAGGACATAACTATTTCTCCTAAATTCATAGAGAAAGGGAAATTTAAGTTAAATGAAAAAGCAGAGGAACTACTTGCAATTGAAAGAACAAGAGAAATCCCCGAGAGAATAATGAAAAAGACCTCACCAGTCTACTAGATCCCAAATTAAAAAGGAGGTAATAAAAATGCTAAAGGATTTAAGAAAGATTATTGATAGAAATGTGGATCACAGTGACAAGAAACTAAAAACTACAAAGATGAACCAAGCAAAATTAGTTCAATTTCCGAGATAAAAACCAACCTAGAAGCAATAAAAAGCAAACTAAATGACACAGAAGAACAAATAAGTAATCTGGAAGATAGAATAATGGAAAACACCCAATCAGAAGAGCAGACAGAAAGACCAATAAAAAAAAAAAGCAACATATAAGATCTATGGAATAATACAAAGCATAACAGGAGTTCCAGAAGTAGGACAGAGAGAAGGGGATTGAAAATATATTTGAAGAAATTATGGCTTAAAACATCCCAAACCAAAAGAAGGAAACATGTCCAAATACAGGAAGCAGAGAGGGTCCCAAAAGATGAACCTAAACACACCCACATCAAGACATGTCATAATTAAAATGGCAAAAGTTTAAGATAAAGAGAGAATTCTAAAGTCAGCAAGAGATAAAGAGTCAGTTACAAGGGAACCTTCATATGGCTATCAGCTGTTTCTCTGCAGAAAGTCTGCAGGCCAGAAGGGAGTGGCATGATATAGTCAAAGTCCTGAAAGGGAAAAAATCTGAAGCCTAGGATACTCTACCCAGCAAGATTTATCATTTAGAATAGAAGGAGAGATAAAGAATTTCTCAGACAAGCAAAAAATAAAATAATTCAGCAATACTATATCTACCCTAAAAGAAATATTGAAGGGTTTTCTCTAAATTGAAAAGAAGAATCTATAGGAAAGGGAAAAACACAACAGGAAAGGTAAATATATAAATGGAATGAAGATCAAAAATATTTTGTAAATGTGATTACAACCACAATTAACAGCAAAAGGATAAGTGTGAAGATATAAAATAGGACATCAAAATCACAAAATATGGGGGAGGGAAGTATAATAATGTAGATCTTTTAGAATGTGTTTGAACATATATGACTATCAGTTTAAAGCAAGTAGATATAATTATGGGTCAACATACTTGAACTCCATCATAACCTCAAATCAAAAAGATACAAAAGATTCATAAAAACCAAAAAGAAAAGAACTCAAGCATAGTACAAAAGAAAATCATTAAACCACAAAAGGAAAAACAAAAAGAGGAAGGAATGAACAAAAAAGAACTACAAAAACAACTGGAAAACAAAGATTAAAATGGCAATAAATACATACCTACCAATAATTACTTTAAATGTCAAAAGGCTAAATGCTCTGATCAAAAGACTTAAAGTGGTAGGTTGGATAACAAAACAAGAGCCTACAATAGGCTGCCTACAAGAGACTAACTTCAGGGCAAAAGACACACACAGATGGAAAGTGAGGAATGGAAAAACTTATTTCATGCAAATGGAAACAACAAGAAAGCAGCGGTAGCAATACTCATATCAGACAAGACAGACTTTAAGAAAAGGTCATAAAGAAAAAAAGAACTACATTCCAATAAAAATCAATTAAAAAAACAAAACAAAAAAAGAAAAAAGAAGAATATTATGTAATGATATGGGATCAATACAAGAAGAGGATATTATACTTGTTAACATACATGCACCCAACATGGGAGGACTTAAATATATAAAACAAATATTATCAGAGAAAGGAAGATATTGTCAGGAATATAGTAATATTAGGAGACCAATTAGCACCCCACTGACATCAATGTATAGATCATCTAGATAGAAAATCAGAAAGGCAACAGAGGTCCTAAATGATACAATACAGTTGGACTTAATTGATATCTACAGGACACTACATCCAATTAAAAAAAAAACCACAAAGAAAAAACAGAATATGCATGTTTTTCAAGTCTGCATGGAATGTTCTTTAGCATAGACCACATACTAGGCCACAAAACAAACCTCAACAAATTTAAGAGGATAGAAATTATTTCAAGATTATTTCAAGATTATTATCTTTTTTGACTACAACAGTATGAAACTAGAAATCGATCACAGAAAGAAAAATGAGAAAAGAAGGAACATGGAGAGCAAAAAACATGCTACTAAAAAATCTATGGGTCAATGATGAAATCAAAGAATAAATCAGAAAATACCTCAAGACAAAAAAAATGGAAATATAACCTTACAAAATCTATGGGATGCAGCAAAAGAAGTTCAATGAGGGAAGTTCACAGCAATACCGGCCTTCCTCACTAAACAAGAAAAACCCGAAATAAGCAACCTAATTTACCACCTGAAAGAATAGAAAAAGAAAAACAAAACCCAAAGTCAGCAGAAGGGAGGAAATAATAAAGATCAGAGAGGAATTAAATTAAATACAGTTCCAGAAAAACAATAGAAAAGATCAGTAAAACAAAGAGCTGGCTTTTTGAAAAGGTAAACAAAATTGACAAACCTGTAGCCAGGCTCACCCAGAAGAAAAGAGGGAGGACTCAAATATAATAAGAAATGAAAGAGGAGAAACAACAATGAATACCACAGAAATACATAAAATCAAAAGAGAATACTATGAACAGTTATATGCCAACAAATTGGACAACTTGGAAGAAATGGAGAAGTTTCTAGAAATATACAGCCTGCCAAAACTGAGTCAAGATGAAACATATAATATGAATAGACTGATCACTGGAAGTGAAATACAATCTGTAATTTTGAAAAACTCCCTCCAAACAGAAGTCCAGGACTGGAAGGTTTCACTAGGGAATTCTACCAAAGATACAAAGCAGAACTTAAACCTATCCTTCTCAAATTATTACAAAAATTGAAGAGGAGGGAACACTCCCAAATTCATTCTGTGAAGCCACCATCAGCCTGATACCAAAATCAGACAAAGACACTACCAAAAAAGAAAATTACAGGCCAGTATCTTTGATGAATATAGATGCAAAATCCTCAACAAACTATTAGCAAACTTAATCTAACAATACATAAAAAGGATCACACACCATGATCAAGGTGGATTCATTCCAGGGGCACAAGGATGATTCAACATATGCAAATCAATCAATGTGATACACCACATTAACAAAAGGAAAGATATAAAAACACATGATCCTCTCAACAGATGCACAAAAAGCATTTGACAAAATTTAACATCCATTCATGATAAAAACTCTCACCAAAGTGGGTATAGGGGGGAAATATCTCAACATAATACAAGTTATTTACTGCAAACCTCCAGCCAAATGAATACTCAGTGGTGAAAATCTGAAAATCCCACTAAATCAGGAACAGGACAAGGATGCCCACTCTCACCATGTTTATTCAACATAGTACTGGAAGTCCTAATCACAGAAATCAGTCAAGAAAAAGAAATAAAATGTATCCAAATTGGAAGGGAAGAGGTAAAACTGTAACTATCTGCAGATGACATGATACTCTATATGGAGAACCCTAACATCTCCTCACAAAAACTATTAGAACTAGTAAATGAATCCAGAAATGTAGCAAGATACAAGATTAATATACAGTAATCTGTTGCATTTTCTTACACTAACAATAACATATCAGAAACAGAAAGTAAAAACCAATCCCACAAGAGGGAGGGGATATGGGGATATATGTATGCATATGGCTGATTCACTTTGTTGTACAACAGAAACTAACACAGTATTGTGAGGCAATTATACTCCAATAAAGATGTATTTAAAAATTTTTTTTAATAAAATAAAATCACATTAAAAAAAAAGAACTAAAATACTAGGAATAAACTTAACCAAGGATGTAAAAGACCTATACACTGGAGAAACCCTAGATAAACTTGAATATGGGGGTGACAATTTAGTTACAACACCAAAGGCATGATCTATGAGAGAAACGACTGATAAGCTGGAATTCATTAAAATCAAAAACTTCTGCTGTGCAAAATATATTGTCAGGAAAATGAGAATACAAGCCACAGATGGGGAGGAATTATTTTCAAAAGATATATCTGATAGTACAAATGAACTTATTTACAAAATAGATGCAGAGTCACAGATGTAGAAAACAAACTTATGGTTACCAGGGGATAAAGGAAGAGAGGGATAAAATTGGGATATTGGGATTGACATATACACACTACTATATATAAAATAGATAACTAATAAGAACCTGCTGTATAGCACAGGGAACTCTACTCAGTAGTCTGTTATGGCCTATATAGGAAAAGAATCAGAAAAAAGGTGGATATACGTATAACTGATTCACTTTGCTGTACACCTGAAACTAACACAACATTGTAAATCAACTATACTCCAATAAAAATTTTTTAAAAGATATATCTGATAAAGGAATTTATCCAAAGTATACAAAGAACTCTTAAAACTCAGAAATGAGAAAATAACTCAAATAAAAATGAGGAAAACATCTGTACAGACACTACACTAAAGACAATATACGGATGCAAAATAAGAATATGAAAAGATGCACAAAATCATATGTCAATAGGGATCTGCACATTAAAGCAGATGGCTTCACTGTTGGAGTCTTCCAAACATTTAAAGAATTAATACCAATCCCTTCCAAACTCTTCCAAAAAATAGAAGAGAAAGGGCCACTTCCTAACACATTTTATGAGGTCAGCATTACCCTGAAAACCAAGCCAGACAAAGTTATAATGAGAAAGTAAAATTACAGATTCCCTATGTATATAGATGCAAAAATACTAAAAAACTGAATCCAATGGCATATTAAAAGGATTATACATCATGACTAAGTGGGATTTATCCCAGGAATGCAAGGGTGGCTCAGCATAAAAAAATCAGTGTAGTACATCACATCAAGAGAAAAAAGGGAAAACACCACATGATCATCTCAATTGACACAGCAAAGACATCTGACAAAATCCAACACAATTTCATGATAAAAACATTCAACAAATTAGGAATAGACAGCAGTTCCTCAATGCCCTCTTAATGAAAAATCCATACCTAATTTCATACTTAAGATTGAAAGACTGAAAGATTTCTCTCTAATATCAGGAACAAGACAAGGATGCTCACTTTAACCACTGCTATTCAACATTTTACTGGAAATTCTAGCATTGCAATTAGGTAAGCAAATAAATAAGAGGCATCCAGATTGGAAGGGAAGAAGTAAAATGATCTCTGTTTGCAGATGACATGATCTTATATGTAGAAATTCTAAAGATTAAACAAAAAGACTGTTAGAGCTAATAAAAGAATTCAGCAAAGTTACAGGATACAAATTCAACACACAAAAATTAGTTGCATTTCTATACATTGGCAATGAACAATTGGAAAGGAATTTAATAAAACAATTCCATTTACAATGGCATAAAAATGAAAAAATACTTAGAAATAAATTTAACCAAGGAGGCTAAAGATTTTTACACTGATAACTATACAACACTGATGAAAGAAATTAAAGAAGATATAAATAAATAGAAAGATATCCCACTTGCTGGAAGACTTAATACTGTTAAGATGAAAATCTATCAACAGATTCAAGATAATCCTATCAAAATCCAAATGGCAACTTTTTGCAGAAATAGAAAACTCCATCCTAAAAATCATACGGAATGTCAAGGGACCTGAAATAGTCAAAACAATCTTGAAAAAGAAGAACAAAGTTGGAGGACGCACACTTCCACATTTTAAAAATTATCCCAAAGCTATAGTAATCGCCAGACTATTTTTGTGGCTTAAAGACAAAAATACAGACAAACTGAATCAAATACAGAGCCCAGAAATAAATTCTTGTATGTATGGGCAAATGATTTTTTACAATGATACCAAGACCATTCAGTGGGAGGAAAGGATATTCTTTTCAAAAAATGGTGGAACAAAACCTGAATATCCACATGCAAAAGAATAAATCTGACCATTCTCTTACACACACACAAAAGTTCAATCTTTTTTTTTTGTTTATAAATTTATTTATTTATTTATTTTTGGCTGTGTTGGGTCTTCGTTTCTGTGCGAGGGCTTTCTCCAGTTGCGGCAAGCAGGGGCCACTCTTCATCGCGATGCGCGGGCCTCACTATCGCAGCCTCTCTTGTTGCGGAGCACAAGCTCCAGACGCACAGGCTCAGTAGTTGTGGCGCACGGGCTTACTTGCTCCGCGGCATGTGGGATCTTTCACGGACCAGGGCTCGAACCCTTGTCCCCTGCATTAGCAGGCAGACTCTCAACCATTGCACCACCAGGGAAGCCCAAAAGTTCAATCTTTGATAAATCAAATCCAGAGTTAAGAGCTAAAACTTTAAAACTCATAGAAGATAACTCAGCAAAGTCTTAATAACATTCAACTTGGCAATAATTTCTTGGATATCACACCAAAAGAACAGGCAACAAAAGAAAAACTCAATAAATTTGACTTCATCAAAATTAAAAACCTTTGTGTATCAAAAGACACTATCAGGGCTTCTGTGGTGGCACAGTGGTTAAGAATCTACCTGCCAATGCAGGGGACATGGGTTCGAGCCCTGGTCTGGGAAGATCCCACATGCCGCGAAGCAGCTAGGCCTGTGAGCTACAACTACTGAGCCTGTGCATCTGGAGCCTGTTCTCTGCAACGGTAGAGGCCGCGACAGTGAGAGGCCCGTGCACCGCGATGAAGAGTGGCTCCCACTCGCCACAACTGGAGAAAGTCCTCGCACAGAAACGAAGACCCAACACAGCCAAAAAAAAAAAGAAAAGACACTATCAAGAGAATGAAAAGACAATCCACAGAATGGGAAAAATGTTTGAAATCATATATCTGATAAGTGTTCAATATTCAGAATATATAAAGAACTCCTACAACTCAACACAGAAAACAAACAACCCAATTCAAATATGGACAAAGGGCTTGAATAGACAATTTTGCAAAGAAGATATACAGATTGTCAATAAGTACATGAAAAGACTTTCAAAATCATTAGTTATTAGAGAAATGCAAATTATGACCACAATGAAATACCACTTCACATCCAGTTAGGATGGCTATAGTAAAAAACAGAAACAAACAGAAAAGGAAGATAAGTGTTAGCACAGGTGTGAAGAAACTGAAACCCCAGTGCACTTGTAGTTGGAACGTAAGATGGTGCTGTGGAAAATGGTTTGGGGGTTGCTCAAAAGTTTAATAAAGGGTATCACATGGCCTGGTTGATAACTCCTAGGTATATATCCAAGAGAACTGAAAGCCGGGACTGAGATACTTCCACACCAATGTTCACTGCAGTATTATTCACAATAGCCAAAAGATGGAAACAACTCAACTGTCCATCAACAGAAACATGGCTTGAAGAGTTTCATCTCCAACATCACAAAGCAGAATATACAAGGGTGTGCGTGACTGATAGTTACTTTCAAAAGTCACCTTGACAAGGCCACGGGGTGCTCAGATGCTTGGTTAAACATTATTTCTGGGTGTGCCTGTGAGGGTGTTTCCAGATGAGATTGTATTTGAGTCGACAGACTGAGGAAAGCAGATGGCCCTCCCTAATATGGGTGGACATCGTCCAATCTGTTGAGGGCCTAACTGGAACAAAAAGGTGAAGAAAGGGAGAATTCACTCTCTCTGCCTGACCTCTTGAGCTTAGACATGTGTCTTCTCCTGGCCTCAGGCTGAGACTTACACCATCAGCTCTCTTCATTCTCAGGCCTTCAGACTGAGACTGGAACTACCCCCCAGCCTTCTTGGGCCTCCAGCTTACAGACAACAGAGCATAGGACTTCTCAGCTTCTATAATCATGTGAACCAAGTTCTTATGATAAATCGCTTTACAAATATTGTTTTTGTTTCTCCAGATAAACCTGACTAACACAAGGGGGTTAGAAGCTGAAGTATCTTATAAACTAGCACAGTCCACCCTTGGCTATTCTGTATTTGTGTCCATCCTTCTAGATGTAGTCGACCTTCCATCCGCAATAACAACTTTATGCTTTCATCTAACAATATATAGCTATTCTTCAAACAAGCAAAGATGCTGTTAGCTTCTACCTAAAATGGTGAGACAGAAAATCATTGTATATTCATTGTATCCCTCTCTGGGCAACACTCATGGTATTCATTACTAGGAAATATTAATTATCCTTAAAATTAAGTACAGTCTGACCTGAAACCTGAAATTGAAACTTTAACCACTATAAACAGTTTAGACTAATAAGGTGAAAGGAGAAGACAGAAAGAGAGAGAACACACAGACATCAATGAAGAAAATATGCATACTTGCTATAGTTGTTACTTTTGTAACTGATCATGAGTTTGCAGTTGGTATTTATAATTCCTTCTTCCACAACCAATTTCATGTTACCTTAACCTTCAATCCAAACATCAACCTATTGGGTTCTTTAGCTGAAGACCTGATCATCAGATCTGTTGCCTTTTTGTTGTTGTTGTTAATTTTTTTTTTTTTGGCCGTGTGCAGCATGTGGGATCTTACTTCCCCGACCAGGGATAGAACCTGCGCCCCCTGCATTGGAAGCACAGAGTCTTAACCACTAGGGTGCCAGGGAAGTCCCGAATTTTCAATAAGTTTTAATAGTGAATGTGGTCAGAATAAGAGATAGCCCAGAGAATTCCCTGGTCTGCAGGCATAATCCTTTCTGCTCTCACTGTATAATAACAATCCAATTTTACCTTGGTAATCAAGACCAGTCATTTCAACCAAAGAGCAAAACACTTTGCCTGTTTAGTGGCATGAGAAGCCCATGATGGGCAGGTGGAAGCCTTAATTTCCAAATCAGTGAAACTATTGCTATGTCCTTTGGGGGCATACTCCTCCTTTGGTAAATAAGATCTCTAACGAGCAGACCTCAAAGTTTTGGGGATGAGAAGCATGTGTATGCACGTCTGAGTCCAAATTTCCCCTTTTATAAGGACACCAGTCATACTGGGTCAGGTCCCACCCTAATGACCTCATCTTAGCTTACCTAATTACATCTGCAATAACCCTATTACCAAATAAGATCACATTTTGGGGGTTAGGACTTCAAGAGAATTTTGAGGGGAACATAGTTCAACACATAACCAACACCGTGAGAGTAAATAACACGTTATATCCAGAGATAGCCAGAAATATTTACAGGCAAGGAAGGCAAATCTATATACAGAATATTTGTCTATTTGAGTGATGACAAATTGCTTCCCCTTCCTTATAAAAGAGGTACAATGTAATCAACCTGTTACCAGGTGGCAGGCTGGGCTGCCCAGAGAAGGGTGTCATACCAAGAGGTCTGCATAAGATTTTGTTCTTGATATGTTAGGAAGTCAGAGTGGTGGTGCCCAACTGATCAGAGGAAGTCCATGTTGCTGAGTCTATGCAAAGCCTCCCTCCGACACCATGGCTGCTTTATATCTATTTCCATTAAGTAAGAACAAGGATGCGTGAAGAAAAAGGCCAACCAATCCATAAGTTCTATGATCCATAGAATGTGTCAATTTGCCCACCTGATTACTGAAACATCCTCTGCAGTGGATGCCCTTTGGTGAACATTCACATGGGACAATAATATCCTCCTATTCTGTGCCTATTCTCAGAGGTCTAGTTAAATACTTGTTCCCCAGATTTCCTTGACACTGATTTTTCAATCTTGTTCTTTACAATCCCCCTGGTGAACCAGCCAAACCATTAGACACTGACCATGAATACATGTAGATCTGTACTTCTGGCCACCTCTATACCAGAAAAGTGGGCAAATATCTCTTGATACTTGGGAATATTTCTCCTCATAGGCCAATATTTTTCCTCCTCTGTTAACCTGTCATAAGGAATTCCTCAGTAGGCTAAAGGAGAGCTAAGGCAATGCAGCAGAAATGGGTGTCAAAGGGATCTGAAACACCTGCTCATGCATCTTTCTAGAGCCTTATCAACCTTTCTAGTGCTCAAGCCCCATCCCAACACCATTCCACTTGAAGATGAATTGTGCTGGACACGCCCAACCTGACAGCTTGGTAAGTCAGATAACTCCCAGTTCAATACGGGTGCCTCGGCTTGCATGAATTCTTGATATCTATGGTCCATCTTGACCAGGGTTTAATAGCAAGCCCGAAGCTGTTTCTCAAAGGAAGAATGGTAGTCTGGAGAAGAGAGCCTTGCTTTGCTCCAAAATACTAGGGTTCTGGATTGTGCTCTCCTATTGGAACTTGACAGAGGCTCCATATAGCATTCCTATTGGCTATATGCACCTCAAATATCACTATATCTGTAAATGGCAATGCAGCCTGCACTGCATCCTGGACTTGTTGCAGATCCTTCTCTTACTCTTGTATCCACTCAGAACTAGCAGACTGATGGGATACCATACAGTAAATGGGTCTAAGCAGTATAGTCAAATGTGATATACAATGCCCTCAAAATCCAGTATGCGGAACAGAAAAAAAAAAAAGAATGAAGAAAAGGAATAGGCCTAAGAGACCTATAAGACACCATCAAGTGAACCAACATATGGATTACAGGAGTCAAACAAAAAGAGAAGAGAGAGAAAGGAGCAGGAAGATTATTGGAAGAACTAAGGGCTGAAAACTTCCCAAATTTGAAGAAAGACATGAATCTTCAAATCCAAAAACCTCAAAAACATCCAAATACTTGAAAGTCAGAGATCTACACTGAAACACACCATAATCAAACTACTGAAAGTCACAATGAGGGAATCTTAAAAGCAGTGAAAGAATTACCACATACAAGGGATCATCCTCAATGAGATTATCAACTGATCTCTCATCAGAATCCAGGGAGGCCAGAAGGCAGTGGGATGATACATTTGTAATGCTGAAACAAAAAAGTCATCAACTAAGACTTCTATATCCGGAAAAACTGTCCTCCAAGAATCAGGGAGAAATTAAGATATAACCAGGTTTAAAAAAAACAAAACAAAACTCAGGGAGCTTGTTACCATTAGACCTGTTCTACAAGAAATAGTGAAGGAATTCATTTAGGGTGAAATGAAACAACACTGGAAAATAATTTAAACTCATATGCAGAAATAAATGTCCTTGTTAAGTGTAAAAAATGAGTAGATACAAAAATCAATATTATTGTAAGTTTGGTTTGTATCTCCAACATTTTATTTTCCACAGGGTTTAAAAAACAAAGGCATAAAAATAATTATAAATCTACATTATTGGGCATACAGTGTATAAAGATAATTTGTGACATCAATAATATAAAGGGGGGGTCTGGGAAAGATGGCGGAACAGCAAGACACGGAGATCACCTTCCTTCCCACAGATACATTAGAAATACATCTACACGTGGAACTGCTCCTACAGAACACCCACTGAATGCTGGCAGAAGATGTCAGACCTCCCAAAAGGCAAGAAACTCCCCACGTACTTGGGTAGGGCAAAAGAAAAAAGAAATAACAGAGACAAAAGAATAGGGACGGGACCTGCACCAGTGGGAAGGAGCTGTGAAGGAGGAAAGGTTTCCACACACTAGGAAGCCCCTTCGCGGGCGGAGACTGCGGGTAGCAGAGGGGGGAAGCTTCGGAGTCACGGAGGAGAGTGCAGCCACAGGGGTGCGGAGGGCAAAGCGGAGAGATTCCCGCACAGAGGATCGGTGCCGACCAGCACTCACCAGCCCGAGAGGCTTGTCTGCTCACCCACCGGGTCGGGTAGGGGCTGGGAGCTGAGGCTCTGGCTTTGGAGGTTGGATGCAGGGAGAGGACTGGGGTTGGCGGCATGAATACAGCCTGAAGGGGTTAGCGCACCACAGCTAGCCGGGAGGGAGTCCAGGAAAAAGTCTGCAGCTGCCAAAGAGGCAAGAGACTTTTTCTTGCCTGTTTGTTTCGCTGTGCGCCAAGGAGAGGGGATTCAGAGCACCACCTAAAGGAGCTCCAGAGACGGGCGCGAGCCGCAGCTATCAGTGCGGACCTCAGAGACTGGCATGAGACGCTAAGGCTGCTGCTGCCGCCACCAAAAAGCCTGTGTGTGAGCACAGGTCACTCTCCACACCGCCCCTCCCGGGAGCCTGTGCAGCCTGCCACTGCCAGGCTCCCATGATCCAGGGGCAACTTCCCCAGGAGAACGCACGGCGCGCCTCAGGCTGCTGCAACATCACACCAGCCTCTGCTGACGCAGGCTTGCCCCACATCCATACCCCTCCCTCCCCCCGGCCCTGAGTGAGCCAGAGCCCCCGAATCAGCTGCTCCTTTAACCCCGTCCTGTGTGAGTGAAGAAGAGACGCCCTCAGGCGACCTACATGCAGAGGCGGGTCCAAATCCAAAGCTGAACCCCGGGAAAACAAAGAAGAGAAAGGGAAATTTCTCCCAGCAGACTCAGAAGCAGCGGATTAAAGCTTCACAAACAACTTGATGTACCTGCATCTGTTGAATACCTGAATAGACAACGAATCATCCCAAATTCAGGAGGTGGACTATGGGAGCAGGATTAATTTTTCCCCTTTTCCTTTTTTTGTGAGTGTATATGTGTATGCTTCTGGGTGAGATTCTGTCTGTATAGCTTTGCTTTTACCATTTGTCCTAGGGTTCGGTCCGTCCGTTTTTTTTTTTTTTATACTTAAGAAATTTTTTTTCTTAATAATTTTTTCCTTATTTTTTATTTTAAAAAATTAAAAAACTTTTTTTATTAATTTTTAATTTTTTATTAAAAAAATTTTTTTTCTTAATAAATTTTTCCTTAATAACTTTTTTCTTATTTTTTATTATCATAGCTTTATTTTATTTTATATTATTTTACCTTCTTTCTTTCTCTCTTTCTATTTTTTCTCCCTAACTTTTATTCCGAGCCGTGTGGATGAAAGGCTCTTGGTGCTCCAGCCAGGCATCAGGGCTGTGCCTCTGAGGTCAGAGAGCCAACTTCAGGACACTGGTCCACAAGAGACCTCCCAGCTCCACGTAATACCAAACGGCGAAAATCTCTCAGAGATCTCCATCTCAACATCAAGACCCAGCTTCACTCAACGACCAGCAAGCTACAGTGCTGGACACCCTATGACAAACAACTAGCAAGACAGGAACACAGTCCCATCCATTAGCAGAGAGGCTGCCTAAAATCATAATAAGGCCAGTGACACCCCAAAGCACACCACCAGACGTGGACCTGCCCACCAGAAAGACAAGATCCAGCCTCATCCACAGAACACAGGCACTAGTCCCCTCCACCAGGAAGCCTACACAACCCACTGAACCAACCTTAGCCACTGGGGACAGATACCAAAAACAACTGGAACTACGAACCTGCAGCCTGTGAAAAGGAGACCGCAAACACAGTAAGATAAGCAAAATGAGAAGACAGAAAAACACACAGCAGATGAAGGAGCACGGTCAAAACACACCAGACATAACAAATGAAGAGGAAATAGGCAGTCTACCTGAAAAAGAATTCAGAATAATGATAGTAAAGATGATCCAAAATCTTGGAAATAGAATAGACGAAATGCAAAAACATTTAACAAGGACGTAGAAGAACTAAAGAGGAACCAAGCAACGATGAAAAACACAATAAATGAAATTAAAAATACTCTAGACGGGATCAATAGCAGAATAACTGAGGCAGAAGAACAGGTAAGTGACCTGGAAGATAAAATACTGGAAATAACTACTGCAGAGCAGAATAAAGAAAAAAGAATGAAAAGAACTGAGGACAGTCTCAGAGACCTCTGGGACAATATTAAACGCACCAACATTCGAATTATAGGGGTCCCAGAAGAAGAAGAGAAAAAGAAAGGGACTGCGAAAATATTTGAAGAGATTATAGTTGAAAATTTCCCTAATATGGGAAAGGAAGTAGTTAATCAAATCCTGGAAGCACAGAGAGTCCCATACAGGATAAATCCAAGGAGAAACACGCCAAGACACATATTAATCAAACTATCAAAAATTAAATATAAAGAAAACATATTAAAAGCAGCAAGGGAAAAACAACAAATAACACACAATGGAATCCCCATAAGGTTAACAGCTGATCTTTCAGCAGAAACTCTGCAAGCCAGAAGGGAGTGGCAGGATATACTTAAAGTGATGAAGGAGAAAAACCTACAACCAAGATTACTCTACCCAGCAAGGATCTCATTCAGATTTGATGGAGAAATTAAAACCTTTACAGACAAGCAAAAGCTGAGAGAGTTCAGCACCACCAAACCACCTTAACAACAAATGCTAAAGGAACTTCTCTAGGCAAGAAACACAAGAGGAGGAAAACACCTACAATAACAAACCCAAAACATTTAAGAAAATGGGAATAGGAACATACATATCGATAATTACCTTATATGAAAATGGATTAAATGCTCCCACCAAAAGACACAGACTGGCTGAATGGATACAAAAACAAGACCCGTATATATGCTGTCAACAAGAGACCCACTTCAGACCTAGGGACACATACAGACTGAAAGTGAGGGGATGGAAAAAGATATTCCATGCAAATGGAAATCAAAAGAAAGCTGGAGTAGCAAATCTCATATCAGACAAAATAGACTTTAAAATAAAGACTATTACAAGAGACAAAGAAGGACACTATATAATGATCAAGTGATCGATCCAAGAAGAAGGTATAACAATTGTAAATATTTATGCACCCAACATAGGAGCACCTCAATACATAAGGCAAATACTAACAGCCATAAAAGGGGAAATCGGAAAAAGAAATAAAAGGAATACAAATTGGAACAGAAGTAAACCTGTCACTGTTTGCGGATGACATGATATTATACATAGAGAATCCTAAAACTGCCACCAGAAAACTGCTAGAGCTAATTAATGAATATGGTAAAGTTGCAGGATACAAAATTAATGCACAGAAATCTCTTGCATTCCTATACACTATTGATGAAAAATCTGAAAGAGAAATTATGGAAACACTCCCATTTACCATTGAAACAAAAAGAATAAAATACCTAGGAATAAACCTACCTAGGGAGACAACAGACCTGTATGCAGAAAACTATAAGACACTGATGAAAGAAATTAAAGATGATACCAACAGATGGAGAGATATACCATGTTCTTGGATTGGAAGAATCAACATTGTGAAAATGACTCTACTACCCAAAGCAATCTACAGATTCAATGCAATCCCTATCAAATTACCAATGGCATTTTTTACGGAACTAGAACAAATCATCTTAAAATTTGTATGGAGACACAAAAGACCCCGAATAGCCAAAGCAGTCTTGAGGGAAAAAAACGGAGCTGGAGGAATCAGAATCCCTGACTTCAGACTATACTACAAAGCTACAGTAATCAAGACAATATGGTATTGGCACAAAAACAGAAACATAGATCAATGGAACAAGATAGAAAGCCCAGAGATAAACCCACGCACCTATGGTCAACTAATCTATGACAAAGGAGGCAAAGATATACAATGGAGAAAAGACAGTCTCTTCAATAAATGGTGCTGGGAAAACTGGACAGCTACATGTAAAAGAATGAAATTAGAATACTCCCTAACACCATACACAAAAATAAACTCAAAATGGATTAGAGACCTAAAGGTAAGGCTGGACACTATAAAACTCTTAGAGGAAAACATAGGAAGAACACTCTTTGACATAAATCACAGCAAGATCTTTTTTGATCCACCTCCTACAGTAATGGAAATAAAAACAAAAATAAACAAATGGGACCTAATGAAACTTCAAAGCTTTTGCACAGCAAAGGAAACCATAAACAAGACGAAAAGACAACCCCTCAGAATGGGAGAAAATATTTGCAAACGAATCAACAGACAAAGGATTAATCTCCAAAATATATAAACAGCTCATTCAGCTCAATATTAAAGAAACAAACACCCCAATCCAAAAATGGGCAGAAGACCTAAATAGACATTTCTCCAAAGAAGACATACAGACGGCCACGAAGCACATGAAAAGATGCTCAACATCACTAATAATTAGAGAAATGCAAATCAAAACTACAATGAGGTATCACCTCACACCAGTTAGAATGGGCATCATCAGAAAAGCTGCAAACAACAAATGCTGGAGAGGGTGTGGAGAAAAGGGAACCCTCTTGCAGTGTTGGTGAGAATGTAAACTGATACAGCCACTATGGAGAACAATATGGAGGTTCCCTAAAAAACTAAAAATAGAATTAACATATGATCCAGCAATCCCACTCCTGGGCATATACCCAGAGAAAACCATAATTCAAAAAGACACATGCACCCGAATGTTCATTGCAGCACTATTTACAATAGCCAGGTCATGGAAGCAACCTAAATGCCCATCAACAGACGAATGGATAAAGAAGTCGTGGTACATATATACAATGGAATATTACTCAGCCATAAAAAGGAACGAAATTGAGTCATTTGTTGAGACGTGGATGGATCTAGAGACTGTCATACAGAGTGAAGTAAGTCAGAAAGAGAAAAACAAATATCGTCGTATATTAACGCACGTATGTCGAACCTAGAAAAATGGTACAGATGAGCCGGTTTGCAGGGCGGAAGTTGAGACACAGAGGTAGAGAAGAGACATATGGACACCAAGGGGGGAAAACTGCGGTGGGGTGGGGATGGTGGTGTGCTGAATTGGGCGATTGGGATTGACATGTATACACTGATGTGTATAAAATTGATGCCTAATAAGAACCTGCAGTATAAACAAACAAACAAACAAAACAACTAATACTAAACTTTCATTGGGTTATTTGTATGGAAATATGTTAATATAAATGTTTCAGATATTACATGAAATTTCTAAAAATCTTATATGTTCTGGTATAATGTTATAAGTCATAACCCTAGTTATTACCTTAAAATGTATATCTCAGAAATAACTAATTTTCTTGTCAACTGCATTATTATGAACTTTCATCAAATCTTTAACTGTGGTCATTTTTAAGTCTTTTGTCATTTACAGACAGTTCTGGGTAAACTCTGATGCTCTTGCAGATATGTTCCTATAAAAGGGTTTCATCTTTAAGAAATTCATGGAAAAGACTCTGACAAGTACAGGTTTCTGGTAACTGACTGTATTGCTGAACTGAATGAATAAGCATTTTCAGAACTCTAATGAAAAACTGATGAACTCATAAAAGTGTTAACAAAAGATCAAGATGAAAAAAAATTAATTACATGGGACTGAGTGAACTGATGAGGATGAGTATAATTTTTGTGACTTTCTGTCTGAATTAAAAAAAAAATCCCACAAGGACTCAGAGGCAAAGGATATACAAATCAATTTTCACTGCAAAGTAAAGGAGCTGTTACAGTGGAGGATTACTGGACTGAATGTCAATATTATGACATAGTATGAGTGTGTTTCATGTTTGGTAACTGCAATCATTGTTGCTTTTGTTGTGGTCATCCATGTACATTGCTTGGTGTCAGTCTATCTCTTGTAAAAATAAAATACAGTGTGTGTGTGTGGAAAAAAAAAAAGGGGAAATCGACAGTAACACAATCATAGTAGGGGACTTTAACACCCCATTTTCACCAATGGACAGATCATCCAAAATGAAAATAAATAAGGAAACACAAGCTTTAAATGATACATTAAACAAAATGAACTTAATTGATATTTATAGGACATTCCACCCAAAACCAACAGAATACACATTTTTCTCAAGTGCTCATGGAACATTCTCCAGGATAGATCATATCTTGGGTGACAAATCAAGCCTTGGTAAATTTAAGAAAATTGATATCCTATCAAGTATCTTTTCCGACCACAACGCTATGAGACTAGATAACAATTACAGGAAAAGATCTGTAAAAAATACAAACACATGGAGGCTACACAATACACTACTTAATAACGAAGTGATCACTGAAGAAATCAAAGGGGAAATCAAAAAATACCTAGAAACAAATGACAATGGAGACATGACGACCCAAAACCTATGGGATGCAGCAAAAGCAGTTCTAAGAGGGAAGTTTATAGCAATACAAGCCTACATCATGAAACAGGAAACATCTCAAATAAACAACCTAACCTTGCACCTAAAGTAATTAGAAAAAGAAGAACAAAAAAACCCCAAAGCTAGCAGAAGGAAAGAAATCATAAAGATCAGATCAGAAATAAATGAAAAAGAAATGAAGGAGACAATAGGAAAGATCAATAAAACTAAAAGCTGGTTCTTTGAGAAGATAAACAAAATTGATAGACCATTAGCCAGACTCATCAAGAAAAAAAGGGAGAAGACTCAAATCAATAGAATTAGAAATGAAAAAGAAGTAACAACTGACACTGCAGAAATACAAACGATCATGAGAGATTACTACAAGCAACTCTATGCCAATAAAATAGACAACCTGGAAGAAATGGACAAATTCTTAGAAATGCACAACCTGCCGTGACTGAACCAGGAAGAAATAGAAAATATGAACAGACCAATCAGAAGCACTGAAATTGAAACTGTGATTAAAAATCTTGCAACATTCCCTCTTGCGAGAGCACCAGAATCACAACTGGCTGCTGGACAATCATCAACAGGAAGACACTGGACTTCACCAAGGAGGATACCCCACGTCCAAGGACAGAGGAGAAGCCACAGTGAGACGGTAGGAGGGGTGCAATCAGAGCAAAATCAAATCCCATAACTGCTGGGTGGGTGACTCACAGACTGGCGAGCACTTATACCACAGAAGTCCACCCACTGGAGTGAAGGTTCTGAGCCCCACGTCAGGCTTCCCAACCTGGGGGTCCGGCAACGGAAGGAGGAATTCATAGAGAATCAGACTTTGAAGCCTAGTGGGAATTGATTGCATTACTTCGACAGGACTGGGGGAAAGAGAGACCCCACTCTTGGAGGGCGCACACAAAATAGTGTGTGCATCGGGACCCAGGGGAAGGAGCAGTGACCCTGGGGGAGACTGAACCAGACATACCTGCTGGTGTTGGGGGTTCTCCTGCAGAGGCGGGGGCTGGCTCTGTTTCACCGTGGAGACAAGGACACTGGCAGCGGAGGTTCTGGGAAGTACTCCTTGGCGTGAGCTCTCCCAGAGTCTGCCATTAGCCCCACCAAAGAGCCTGGGTAGGCTCCAGTGTTGGGCTGCCTCAGGCAAAACAACCAACAGGGAGGCAACCCAGCCCCACCCATCAACAGTCAAGTGGATTAAAGTTTTATGGAGCTCTGACCGCCACAGCAACAGTCAGCTCTACCCACCTCCAGAGCCTCCCATCAAGCCTCTTAGATAGCCTCAACCACCAGAGGGCAGACAGCAGAAGCAAGAAAAACTACAGTCCTGCAGCCTGTGGAACAGAAACCACATTTACAGAAAGATAGACAAGATGAAAAGGCAGAGGGCTATATACCAGATGAAGGAACAAGAAAAAACCCCAGAAAAACAACTAAATGAAGTGGAGATAGGCAACCTTTCAGAAAAAGAATTCAGAATAATGATAGTGAAGATGATCCAGGAACTCAGAATAAGAATGGAGGCAAAGATTGAGAAGATGCAAGAAATGATTAACAAAGACCTAGAAGAATTAAAGAACAAACAAACAGAGATGACCAATACAATAACTGAAATGAAAAATACACTAGAAGGAATCAATAGTAGAATAAATGAGGCAGAAGAACGGATAAGGGATTTGGAAGACAGAATGGTGGAATTCACTGCTGCGGAACAGAATAAAGAAAAAAGAATGAAAAGAAATGAAGATAGCCTAAGAGACCTCTGGGACAACATTAAACGCAACAACATTCGCATTATAGGGGACCCAGAAGGAGGAGAGAGAGAAAGGACCAGAGAAAATATTTGAAGAGATTATAGTTGATAACTTCCCTAACATGGGAAAGGAAATAGCCACCCAAGTCCAGGAAGTGCAGAGAGTCCCATACAGGATAAACCCAAGGAGAAGCACGCCGAGACACATAGTAATCAAAGTGGCAAAAATTAAAGACAAAGAAAAATTATTGAAAGCAGCAAGGGAAAAACGACAAATAACATACAAGGGAACTCCCATAAGGTTAACAGCTGATTTCTCAGCAGAAACTCTACAAGCCAGAAGGGAGTGGCATGATATACTTAAAGTGATGAAAGGGAAGAACCTACAACCAAGATTACTCTACCCGGCAAGGATCTCATTCAGATTCGATGGAGAAATCAAAAGCTTTACAGACAAGCAAAAGCTAAGAGAATTCAGCACCACCAAACCAGCTCTACAACAAATGTTAAAGGAACTTCACTAACCGGGAAACACAAGAGAAGAAAAGGACCTACAAAAACAAATTCAAAACAATTAAGAAAATGGTCATAGGAACATACATATCGATAATTACCTTAAACGTGAATGGATTAAATGCTCCAGCCAAAAGACACAAGCTTGCTGAATGGATACAAAAACAAGACCCATAAATATACTGTCTACAAGAGACCCACTTTAGACCTAGGGACACATACAGACTGAAAGTGAGGGGATGGAAAAAGATATTCCATGCAAATGGAAATCAAAAGAAAGCTGGAGTAGCTATACTCATATCAGATAAAATAGACTTTAAAATAAACAATGTTACAAGAGACAAGGAAGGACACTACATAATGATCAAAGGATCAATCCAAGAAGAAGATATAACAATTATAAATATATATGCACCCAACATAGGAGCACCTCAATACATAAGGCAACTGCTAACAGCTATAAAAGAGGAAATCGACAGTAACACAATCATAGTGGGGGACTTTAACACCTCACTTACACCAATGGACAGATCATCCAAAATGAAAATAAAAAAGGAAACAGAAGCTTTACATGACACAATAGACCAGATAGATTTAATGGATATTTATAGGACATTCCATCCAAAAACAGCAGATCACACGTTCTTCTCAAGTGCGCACGGAACATTCTCCAGGATAGATCACATCTTGGGTCACAAATCAAGCCTCACTAAATTTAAGAAAACTGCAATCATATCAAGCATCTTTTCTGACCACAACGTTATGAGATTAGAAATGAATTACAGGGAAAAAAACGTAAAAAACACAAACACAGGGAGGCTAAACAATACGTTACTAAATAACCAAGAGATCACTGAAGAAATCAAAGAGGAAATAAAAAAATACCTAGAGACAAATGACAATGAAAACACGACGACCCAAAACCTATGGGATGCAGCGAAAGCAGTTCTAAGAGGGAAGTTTATAGCTATACAAGCCTACCTAAAGAAACAAGAAAAATCTCAAGTAAAGAATCTAACCTTACACCTACAGGAACTAGAGAAAGAAGAACAAACAAAACCCCAAGTTAGCAGAAGGAAAGAAATCATAAAGATCAGAGCGGAAATAAATGAAATAGAAACAAAGAAAACAATAGCAAAGATCAATAAAACTGAAAGCTGGTTCTTTGAGAAGATAAACAAAATTGATAAGCCATTAGCCAGACTCATCAAGAAAAAGAGGGAGAGGACTCAAATCAATGAAATCAGAAATGAAAAAGGAGAAGTTACAACAGACACAGCAGAAATACAAAGTATCCTAAGAGACTACTACAAGCAACTCTATGCCAATAAAATGGACAACCTGGAAGAAATGGACAAATTCTTACAAAGGTATAACCTTCCAAGACTGAACCAGGAAGAAGCAGAAAATATGAATAGACCAATCAAAAGTAATGAAATTGAAACTGTGATTAAAAATCTTCCAACAAACAGAAGTCCAGGACCAGATGGCTTCACAGGTGAATTCTATCAAACATTTAGAGAAGAGCTAACACCCATCCTTCTCAAACTCTTCCAAAAAATTGCAGAGGAAGGAACACTGCCAAACTCATTCTATGAGGCCACCATCACCCTGATACCAAAACCAGACAAAGACACCACAAAAAAAGAAAATTACAGACCAATATCACTGATGAATATAGATGCAAAAATCCTCAACAAAATACTAGCAAACAGAATCCAACAACACATTAAAAGGATCACACACCACGATCAAGTGGGATTTATCCCAGGGATGCAAGGATTCTTCAATATATGCAAATCAATAAATGTGATACACCATATTAACAAATTGAAGAATAAAAACCATATGATCATCTCAATAGATGCAGAAAAAGCTTTTGACAAAATTCAACACCCATTTCTGATAAAAACTCTCCAGAAAGTGGGCACAGAGGGAACCTACCTCAACATAATAAAGGCCATATATGACAAACCCACAGCAAACATCATTCTCAACGGTGAAAAACTGAAAGCATTTCCTCTAAGATCAGGAACGAGACAAGGATGTCCACTCTCACCACTATTATTCAACATAGTTCTGGAAGTCCTAGCCACGGCAATCAGAGAAGAAAAAGAAATGAAAGGAATACAAATTGGAAAAGAAGAAGTAAAACTGTCACTGTTTGCAGATGACATGATACTATACATAGAGAATCCTAAAACTGCCACCAGAAAACTGCTAGAGCTAATTAATGAATATGGTAAAGTTGCAGGGTACAAAATTAATGCACAGAAATCTCTTGCATTCCTATACACTAATGATGAAAAATCTGAAAGAGGAATTATGGAAACACTCCCATTTACCATTGAAACAAAAAGAATAAAATACCTAGGAATAAACCTACCTAGGGAGACAAAAGACCTGTATGCAGAAAACTATAAGACACTGATGAAAGAAATTAAAGATGATACCAACAGATGGAGAGATATACCATGTTCTTGGATTGGAAGAATCAACATTGTGAAAATGACTATACTACCCAAAGCAATCTACAGATTCAATGCAATCCCTATCAAATTACCAACAGCATTTTTTACGGAGCTAGAACAAATCATCTTAAAATTTGTATGGAGACACAAAAGACCCCGAATAGCCAAAGCAGTCTTGAGGGAAAAAAACGGAGCTGGAGGAATCAGAATCCCTGACTTCAGACTATACTACAAAGCTACAGTAATCAAGACAATATGGTACTGGCACAAAAACAGAAACATAGATCAATGGAACAAGATAGAAAGCCCAGAGATAAATCCACGCACCTATGGTCAACTAACCTATGACAAAGGAGGCAAAGATATACAATGGAGAAAAGACAGTCTCTTCAATAAGTGGTGCTGGGAAAACTGGACAGCTACATGTAAAAGAATGAAATTAGAATACTCCCTAACACCATACACAAAAATAAACTCAAAATGGATTAGAGACCTAAATGTAAGACTGGACACTATAAAACTCTTAGAGGAAAACATAGGAAGAACACTCTTTGACATAAATCACAGCAAGATCTTTTTTGATCCACCTCCTAGAGTAATGGAAATAAAAACAAAAATAAACAAATGGGACCTAATGAAACTTCAAAGCTTTTGCACAGCAAAGGAAACCATAAACAAGACGAAGAGACAACCCTCAGAATGGGAGAAAATATTTGCAAACGAATCAACGGACAAAGGATTAATCTCCAAAATATATAAACAGCTCAATATTAAAGAAACAAACACCCCAATCCAAAAATGGGCAGAAGACCTAAATAGACATTTCTCCAAAGAAGACATACAGATGGCCACGAAGCACATGAAAAGATGCTCAACATCACTAATTATTAGAGAAATGCAAATCAAAACTACAATGAGGTATCACCTCACACCAGTTAGAATGGGCATTATCAGAAAATCTACAAACAACAAATGCTGGAGAGGGTGTGGAGAAAAGGGAACCCTCTTGCACTGTTGGTGGGAATGTAAATTGATACAGCCACTATGGAGAACAATATGGAGGTTCCTTAAAAAACTAAAAATAGAATTACCATATGACCCAGCAATCCCACTACTGGGCATATACCCAGAGAAAACCGTAATTCAAAAAGACACATGCACCCGAATGTTCATTGCAGCACTATTTACAATAGCCAGGTCATGGAAGCAACCTAAATGCCCATCAACAGACGAATGGATAAAGAAGTCGTGGTACATATATACAATGGAATATTACTCAGCCATAAAAAGGAACGAAATTGAGTCATTTGTTGAGACGTGGATGGATCTAGAGACTGTCATACAGAGTGAAGTAAGTCAGAAAGAGAAAAACAAATATCGTCGTATATTAACGCACGTATGTCGAACCTAGAAAAATGGTACAGATGAGCCGGTTTGCAGGGCGGAAGTTGAGACACAGAGGTAGAGAAGAGACATATGGACACCAAGGGGGGAAAACTGCGGTGGGGTGGGGATGGTGGTGTGCTGAATTGGGCGATTGGGATTGACATGTATACACTGATGTGTATAAAATTGATGCCTAATAAGAACCTGCAGTATAAACAAACAAACAAACAAAACAACTAATACTAAACTTTCATTGGGTTATTTGTATGGAAATATGTTAATATAAATGTTTCAGACATTACATGAAATTTCTAAAAATCTTAAAAAAAAAAAAAAAAAACTTCCAAAAAACAAAAGCCCAGGACCAGATGGCTTCACAGGCGAATTCTATCAAACATTTAGAGAAGAGCTAACACCTATCCTTCTCAAACTCTTCAAAAATATTGCAGAGGGAGGAACACTCCCAAACTCATTCTACGAGGCCACCATCACCCTGATACCAAAACCAGACAAAGATGTCGCAAGGAAAGAAAACTACAGGCCAATATCACTGATGAACATAGATGTAAAAATCCTCAACAAAATACTAGCAAACAGAATCCAACAGCACATTAAAAGGATCATACACCATGATCAAGTGGGGTTTATCCCAGGAATGCAAGGATTCTTCAATATACACAAATCAATCAACGTGATACATCATATTAACAAACTGAAGGAGAAAAACCATATGATCATCTCAATAGATGCAGAGAAAACTTTCGACAAAATTCAACACCCATTTATGATAAAAGTCCTGCAGAAAGTAGGCATAGAGGGAACTTTCCTCAACATAATAAAGGCCATATATGACAAACCCACAGCCAACATTGTCCTCAATGGTGAAACTGAAACCATTTCCACTAAGATCAGGAACAAGACAAGGTTGCCCGCTCTCACCACTATTATTCAACATAGTTTTGGAAGTGTTAGCCACAGCAATCAGAGAAGAAAAAGAAATAAAAGGAATCCAAAACGGAAAAGAAGAAGTAAAGTTGTCACTGTTTGCAGATGACATGATACTATACATAGAGAATCCTAAAGATGCTACCAGAAAACGACTAGAACAAATCAATGAATTTCGTAAAGTAGCAGGATACAAAATTAATGCACAGAAATCTCTTGCATTCCTATACACTAATGATGAAAAATCTGAAAGTGAAATTAAGAAAACACTCCCGTTTACCACTGCAACAGAAAGAATAAAATATCTAGGAATAAACCTACCTAAGGAGACAAAAGACCTGTATGCAGAAAATTATAAGACACTGATGAAAGAAATTAAAGATGATACAAATAGATGGAGAGATATACCATGTTCTTGGATTGGAAGAATCAATATTGTGAAAATGACTCTACTACCCAAAGCAATCTACAGATTCAATGCAATCCCTATCAAACTACCACTGGCATTTTTCACAGAACTAGAACAAAAAATTTCACAATTTGTATGGAAACGCAAAAGACCCCAAATAGCCAAAGCAATCTTGAGAAAGAAAAACGGAGCTGGAGCAATCAGGCTCCCTGACTTCAGACTATACTACAAAGCAACAGTAATCAAGACAGTTTGGTACTGGCACAAAAACAGAAACATAGATCAATGGAACAGGATAGAAAGCCCAGAGATAAACCCACGCACATATGGTCACCTTATCTTTGATAAAGGAGGCAAGCATATACAGTGGAGAAAAGACAGCCTCTTCAATAAGTGGTGCTGGGAAAACTGGACAGCTACATGTAAAAGTATGAAATTAGAACACTCCCTAACACCATACACAAAAATAAACTCAAAATGGATTAAAGACCTAAATGTAAGGCCAGACACTATCAAACTTAGAGGAAAACATAGGCAGAACACTTTATGACATAAATCACAGCAAGATCCTTTTTGACCCAGCTCCTAGAGAAAAGGAAATAAAAACAAAAATAAACAAATGGGACCTAATGAAACTTAAAAGCTTTTGCTCAGCAAAGGAAACCATAAAGAAGACGAAAAGACAACCCTCAGAATGGGAGAAAATATTTGCAAATGAAGCAACTGACAAAGGATTAATCTCCAAAACTTACAAGCAGCTCATGCCGCTCAATAACAAAAAAAGAAACAACCCAATCCAAAACTGGGCAGAAGACCTAAATAGACATTTCTCCAAAGAAGATATACAGATTGCCAACAAACACATGAGAGAATGTTCAACATCATTAATCATTAGAGAAATGCAAATCAAAACTACAATGAGATATCATCTCACCACTGGTCAGAATGGCCATCATCAAAATATCTAGAAACAATAAATGCCGGAGAGGGTGTGGAGAAAACGGAACAGTCTTGCACTGTTGGTGGGAATGTAAACTGATACAGTCACTATGGAGAACAGTATGCAGGTTTCTTAAAAAACTAAAAATAGAACTACCATACGACCCAGCAATCCCACTACTGGGCATATACCCTAAGAAAACCATAATTCAAAAAGAGTCATGTACCACAATGTTCATTGCAGCTCTATTTACAATAGGCAGGACATGGAAGCAACCAAAGTGTCCACTGACAGATGAATGGATAAGGAAGTTGTGGCCCATATATACAATGGAATAATACTCAGCCATAAAAAGAAATGAAATTGAGTTATTTGTAGTGAGGTGGATGGAGTTAGAGTCTGTCATACAGAGTGAAGTAAGTCAGAAAGAGAAAAACAAATACAGTATGCTAACACATATATATGGAATCTAAGGGAAAAAAAAAAGGTCATGAAGAAACTAGGGGCAAGACGGGAATAAAGACACAGACCTAATAGGAAATGGAATTGAGGATATGGGGAGGGGGAAGGGTAAGCTGTGACAAAGTGAGAGAGTGGCATGGACATATATACACTACCAAACGTAAAATAGCTAGTGGGAAGCAGCCGCATAGCACAGGGAGATCAGCTGGGTGCTTTGTGACCACCTAGATGGGTGGGATAGGGAGGGTGGGAGGGAGGGAGATGAAAGAGGGAAGACATATGGGAACATATGTATATGTATAACTGATTCACTTTGTTATAAAGCAGAAACTAACACACCATTGTAAAGCAATTATACTCCAATAAAGATGTTTAAAAAAAATAATATAAAGGGTAGGGGAGACAGCTGCATAGGAATAGAGTTTTTGTACACTATTCCAGTTAATATCAATTCACATTATAATGTTATAACCTTGGGTTGCTATATGTAATGGCCATAGTAACCACAAAGAAAATAGCTATAGAAATGGAAATGAGTAAATGAGAAGGAAATCAAAAGTTGTCACTCCAAATAATGAGCTAAACACAGAGAAAGTAGCAATGGAGGAAATGAGGACAAGAAAAGCTGTAAGACATACAGAAAACAAACTGAAAAATGGCAGAAGTCCTGTCTTATCAGTAATTACTTTAAATATAAATAGATTAAATTTTCCAGTAAATGGCAGGTAACAGCAGAACAAAGAACGTTTTTAATCCTAAAATTTTAAAGAAAAATATTAAAAAACCCCTTATCTACTGGGTATGCAAGGTTGGCTGAACACTTGAAACTTAATGTAATTTATAACACCAACAGCCTGAAGAAGAAAAAGTCACATAAAAATATCAGTAGATTCAGAAAAAGTATTTGACAAGACCAACCCCTATTCATGATAAAAACTCTCAATAAACTTAGAGAAGAACTTTCTCAATTTGATAAAGAACATCTACAAAATCTTATAGCTAACATTATACTTATTGGTGAAACACTAGAAGCTTTCCCACTAAGATCAGGAACAAGCAAGAATGTCCCTCAGACCACTACTTTTCAACATCATATTGGAAGTCCTAGTTAACGCAATAAGATAAGAAAATAAAATAGAAGGTATACAGATTGAGAAGGAAGAAATAAAATTGACTTAGTTTGCAGCTGACATGATAACCTATGTAAAAACTGAGAAAGAATTGACAACAACAAAAAGACTGAAACAAAAAACCTGGAACTTACAAGCAATTTTTACAGCAAGGTTGCAGGATACAAGACTGATGTTCAAAAGTCACTCATTTTCCTACATACCAGCAATGAACAAGTGGAATTTGAAATTCTACACATGGATGCTCTGACATAAAAACACTGCTTCAAGTCCATGGTAGATAACTGTTTCTCCTAAATTCATAGAAAAAGGGAAATTTAAGTAAAATGAAAAAGCAGAGGAACTACTCCCCATTAAAAGAACAAGAGAAATCCCCTGAAAGAACAATGAAACAGACCTCATCAGTCTCCTAGATGCTGAGTTTAAAATGGAGGTCATAAAAATGCTAAAAGATTTAAGAAAGATTATGATAGAAATGCAGATCACTGTAACAAGGAACTATAAAGATGAACCAATAAAAATTAGACAATTCAAATACCAAGATAAAAACCAATCTAGAAGCAATAAAGAGAATAAATAACACAAAACAAATAAGTACTCTGGAAGACCGAATAATGGAAATCACCCAATGAGAACAGTATAGAGAAAGAGAACTGAAAAAAAATGAAAGCAACATATGAGATTTATGGGATAATACAAAGCATGCCAACCTACACATAATAGGGGTTCCAGAAGGAAAAGAGAGAGAGAGAAGGGGACTGAAAATGTATTTGAAGAGGGAAGAGAAATGGGAACATATTGTATATGTATAACTGATTCACTTTGTTATAAAGCAGAAGCTAACACACCATTGTAAGGCAATTATACTTCATTAAAGATGTTTAAAAAAATAAAAAAAATAAAAAAATAAAAAAAAATTAAAAAAATGTATTTGAAGAAATTACGGATGAAAACTTCCCAAACATAAAGAAGGAAACAGATATCCAGTACAGAAAGCACAGAGGGTCCCATACAAGATGAAACCAAACAGACCCACAGAAAAACAAATCAAAATTAAAATGGAAAAAGTTTTTTTTTTTACTTCTGTACAATTTATGTTTAAGATTGTTTGCCATTGTTCTTTTTATTCTGGTAGGCAGAATGGTGTTATAAAAAGCAGAAGTGTATTCCTAGGATAAAATATCCACATTTAATAAGACTTAATCGTTTTTTCTTTCTTTTTTTTTAAATTTTATTTTAAATACCTAGGAATACACCTACTTAAGGGAGCAAAAGACCTTAAAATTACTCTGAAAACTAAGATGCTGATGAAAGAAATTGAAGATGACACAAATAGATGGAAAGATATATTGTATTCTTGGACTGGGAGAATCAGTTTTGTTAAAATGACCATACTACCTAAGGCAATCCCTATCATATTACCAATGGCATTTTTCACAGAACAAGAATAAAAAATTTTTAATTCGTATGGAAACATAAAAGATCCCAAATAGCCAAAGCAATCTTGAGAAAGAAGAATGGAGCTGGAGGAATCAGGCTCCCTGACTTCAGACTATATAACAAAGCTACAGTCATCTAAACAGAATGGTACTGGCACAAAAACAGACAAAGGAACAGGACAGAAAGCCCAGAAGTAAACCTACATACTTATGGCCAATTAATTTATGACAAAGGAGACAGGAATATGCAATGGAGAAAAGACAGTCTCTTCAATAAGTGGTGCTGGGAAAACTGGACACCTACATGTAAAAGAATGAAATTAGAACATTCTCAAACACCGTATACAAAAATAAACTCAAAATGAATTAAAGACCTAAATGTAAGAGTGGATACTCTAAAACTCCTAGAGGAAAACATAGGCAGAACACACTTTGACATAAATCCCAGCAATATCTTTTTGGATCCATCTCCTAGAATAATGGGAAAAAACCGAAATATAAACAAATGGGATATAATTAAACTTAAACGCTTTTTGACAGCAAAGGAAACCATATACAAAATGAAAAGACAACCTATGGACTGGAAGAAAACATTTGCAAATGATGCTATGATAAGGGATTAATTTCCAAAATATACAAAGAGCCCATACAGCTTAATATCAAAAAACAACAACCCAATCAAAATGTGGGCAGAAACCTAGATACTTTTCCAAAGAGGAAATGCATACGGCCAACAGGCACATGAAAACTGCTTAATATCACTAATTATTAGAGAAAAGCAAATCAAAACTACAATGAGGTTATCACTTTACACCAGTTAGAATGGCCATCATCAAAAAGTTTCCAAATAATAAATGCTGGAGAAGGTGTGGAGAAAAAGGAACTTTCCTACACTGTTGGTGGGAATGCAAATTGATGCAGCCATTACGAAGAACAGTATGTAGATTCCTTCAAAAACTAAACATAGAGCTATGATATGATCCTGCATTTCCAACTCCCGGGCATATATCTGAAGAAAACTCTAATTTGAAAAGATGCATGCACCCCAATGTTCATAGCAGCGCTATTTACAACAGCCAAGACGTGGAAGCAACCTAATGTCCATCAACAGATGAATGGATAAAGAATATGTGGTACATATACACAATGGAATACTATTCAGCCATACAAAAGAATGAAATAATGCCTTTTAGAGCAACATGGATGGACATAGAGATTACCATATGAAGTGAAGTAAGTCAGACAAAGACAAATAGCATGTGATATCACTTATATGTGGAATCTAAAAAAATGATACAACTGAACTTATTTACAAAACATCAATAGACCCATAGATATAGAAAAAAAAAATTTATGATGACCAAAGGGGACAGCAGGAGGGGGCAAGAGATAAATTCGGAGTTTGGGATTAACATACAGACTACTATATATAAAATAGGTAAACAAGGACCTACTGTGGACCTACAGGGAACTCTACTCAATATCTTGTAATAGTAAACCTATAATGGAAAAGAATCTGAAAGTTATATACATATTTATATATGTCTATCTCCGAATCACTTTACTGTACACTTGAAACTAACACAATATTGTAAACTAACTATACTTCAAAAAAAATAAAAGGATTTTCTTCTAGAGAAAAAAAACCTACAAAAACAACTGGAAAACAAGATTTCAAATGGCAATAAGTACCTACCTATCAATAATTACTTTAAATGTCAAGGGATTAAATGCTCCAAGCAAAAGACACAGAGTGGCAGGTTGGATAACAAAACCAAGAACCTAAAATAGGCTGCCTATAAGAGACTCACTTCAGGTCAAAATACACACACAGACTGCAAGTGGGGAATGGAAAAGGTTATTTCATGAAAATGGAAATGACAGGAACGTCAGGAGTCCCAATTATAGCCGGGTGGTCCAAACGTTGGTTCTTTACTACAACAGAACATCACAGCCTCTGAAAACTGGTGTACTAATAGTTATCCAGCAAATTTATTCTTTTCAGTCCCTCTCAGGAAAGAGAACAGGAAGCAGTCTGAATTCTTGGTGCGTCAGCAGCATTCATTCAGGATCTTACCCCAGGTCTACGGTAATTTTTCACTCTCTGGCACAATGTAGTCTGAAGGGACTTGATGATTTAGAAGAGAAAGCAGCAACTTAACGCCCACAGGTCAAATCTGGCCCACTGCCTGTTTTTGTAACTGAAGTTTTATTGGAACACAACTACACTCCTTTGTTTATGTATTGTCTATGGCTGCTTTCACTCTACAATGAAGAACTGAGTAGTTGTGACAGCAAAACGGAAAGTATTTACAACCTGGCCCCTTACTAAAAAAGTTTGCAGACCTCTGCTATAGAACATGAGGGTGGTTCACTATGTTGATGAATCATTTTTTCAGACTCAGGGAGCAAAGGTGGTAAGTACTCCAGGTGCCTTGATAAGACTAGTGGTAAGTACTCCAGGTGCCTTGATAAGACTAACGCACTCCAGGGGAGGGGAAATAAACTGCGAAGATTCTGGGGCCGGCCACACTGCCGAGGCTTTTGGAGGTCCAGTGGTCAGGGGCATGCATGCTGAGGCACCCCAAGGCAAAGGCCTTAACTTATTCAAGCTTGCATCTCCTGCATGAAGAAAGAGACACAGCTCTTGTTAGGCCTCTTCTGATTTCACAGACGGCACATTCACTCATGGGAATACTGTTTGATCCATTTCCCAGGTGCCTTGAAAGGCTGCCAGTTTTGAGGGGACCTCAAAGGCCAAGGGAAGGCTTTGCAGCAAATCCTGGCTAACGTACAGAAGCTGCTGCCTGGGGCCATGTGACACAGGCATCGATGTCACAGTGTTCGCTGTGCCGGTGAGGGCCAGGCCTTCTGTTGGGCTGGGTGGAGCGGGAAAGGGGATCTCCAAGGCCCAACTTTTTGTTTTAAAAACATTTAACCAGTCCTCTATATTTTTACCCCATTTGCCTTCTGAGGTGCCAGGTACCTCCAAGGCCTGCAACTTCCTAGGGGTCTTGTGAACTCTGCTTACTTCTCATCTTTCCCCGCCTAAAAGCTTAGACTAATTTTGGTTTTCTTAGGTCTGACAAAGAAGTCATCTGCAATCCAGTTTTCAGTTTCCAAAATGTTGACTTTTCTTCCCTGCCAACATTTCTGCTCCTCTTCTATTTACTGAGATATATTTATACCTTTGTAATTCCTTTATGGCCATTAGAGAATTTGGGTAGGGAGCAGAGGTCAAATCTTTGTTTTCAGTACTCTGCATTTACCCCAAAGGCTCTCTTTATTTTTAAAAATTGCCCTGTATTGCTCAAAACAAAGTCAGAGGAAACTTTTATAAACATTTATTGTTCCCAACAATGACCCTGTTGTTCCTATCTAGTCTTTATTCATATGTTTACCTTTTTAAAATGCAGTTACCCAATTGACAATTTTGTTTTAATTCTTTCTGAATTATTCATAAATATCTTTCCATAAAGGTGCATGGTATTCACAATTACCATATAAATAAACTGTGCAAAAGATACATTTCTTTTGCAGACTCTGTTCTGACACACACACTCAACAGAGATCCTTTCCCTAAATAAAAAAGGGGACTTCCTATTCTGTGGTACAGGACTCTTGGTTCCATCATTTTGACCTGATAGAGATTTGACTCTGTTCATAAATACAAATATTTCAATAAAAATGATGCAAATATTAAGGTTTTTTTTAATTAAGAAAGTATTTTCTGGCACTAACTCTGTTTTGGGATTTGCCCCAGATCTGGGTGACTTCCCTATCTGCCAGAATTGCCAGGTTCACTTACTGAGTGTATTAGTCAGCGTTCTCCAGAGACACAGGACCAATAGGATCCATCTATCATCTATCTATCTATCTGGAGATTTATTATAAGGAATCAAATCACCAGTTAGGGAGGCTGAGAAGTCCCAAGAGCTGCAAGCTGGAGCCCCACAGGGGAGCCATTGATGTGAGTTCCAGTCTAAGCCTGAGTCCAAAGGCCAGCGAAGACTGATGTCCCAGCTTGAAGACTGTCAAAGAGAAAGATCGAATCCTCCCTGACTCAGCCTTTTGTTCTATTCAGGCCTCCACCATATTGGATGAGGTCCACCCACACTGGAGAAGGCAATCTGCTTCACTTAGTCTACTGGCTCAAATGTTACGTTCATCCAGAAACACCCTCAGAAACACAACCAGAATAATATTTAACCAAATATCTGGACACCCAGTGGCCCAGTCAAGTTGACACTGATAATTAACCATCACAATGACAGGGAGTCAGAAATTTCAGGAGAAAGAGATAGAGACTGGCTTATGTCTTATTAAATACTATGCCCAAACCAACTTACAGTGAAGAATTTTTGTTGGGGAGGAGATCAAGATGGCAGAACAGAGGGATGTAGAGCTCACCGCCTCCCACAAATGCATCAAACATCCATCTACACGTGGAACACTTCTCACAGAACACCTACTGAACGCCCGCAGAAGACCTCATACAACCCAAGCTGCAAGAAAGATCCCCACGTAACTGAGAAGGACAAAGGGAAAATGGAGAAGAGGAATCGAGACAGGACCTGTGTCCCTGGGAGAGAGCTGTGAAAGAAGAAAGGCTCCCTCACCCTGGAAACCTCCTTTACCAGCTGGGAGGTCTGCCAGGACAGACAAAGAGATTCAGAGACTTGGGAGGAGAGTGCATGAGCTGGTCTGAGGCCCCACAGGGTAGACAGAGACCAGCACAGATGGTCCTTGAAACACCACCCGCACTTCCCAGGGCAAGACACGCCCCTGCTTGTGTGCACAGCACTGGGTGCTGAAACTGGGCTTCCGAGGACAGACCCCAGGAGAGGACTCGGCTTGGCCACGCGGAGACAGCCTGAAGAGCCTGGAGCGTGGCCCGGGCCGCAACTGGCAACACACGCAGGATGGAGCGCAGGTCCGCCACAGGCACTCCATTCTCGACATGGGAAAGGAGGGGCGTGCGCCAGGCAAGCAGCCTCACTATCAGCACGCTGACAGCGGGCCTGTGGCTCCAGCTGCCGCAGGTTCGATGAACTCTGCGGGCACACGTATGTGGAGGCCCGGCTGAAATCTGAGCCAACTGCCAGTGGTCTCACAGCAGAGGTGGCCCCAAGGGCAGGGCCAGCAACAGTGGTCTCTGTGGGCACACGTACCGGGTGGGAGGTGGCATCACAGAGTCACACGTCCCGGCAGACAGCTCCTGGGGAAGAACACACAGAGGCTCCTTTCTGAGATGGAGCGCTGCAACCCGCCTACCTCATACCACAGCTGAGAACAGAAGCCGGTGGCGTCTACTCTGACAACTGGGAAGCAGAACCTGCCTCCTATGGGGTTGTGACACCCACAGAGCAAAGAGAAGGTCCCGGCCAACATCCAGGGCAGGCTCTGGTCACCACAACACCAAACACACCCCGCTAGCAAGGGACAAGGGCCAGCATGCCCTGAGGAAAGAGGTGTCCCGCATCCACACCCAAAACAGCCCTCGCAACAAAATAATAGACTCACAGTCTACAGAGGGTTGCTCCCACATAAAAAACAGCCCCTCGAGACCACACTCAATAACTATTTCTCATGAATTCATAGAGTCAGAGAAATATAAGTAAAATTAAAAAGCAGAGGAACTACTTCCAATTAAAAGAACAAGACAAATGCCCTGAAGGAACAAACGATGAAACAGACCTCTCCAGTCAACCAGGCCCTGAGTTCAAAAAGGAGGTAATAAAAATGCTAAAGGAATTAAGAATGACTATCAGTAGAAATGTGGATTACTGTAACAAAGAACTAGAAACTATAAAGAGGAGCCAATCAAAATTAGACACCCCAACTGCCAAGATGAAAACCGAGCTAAAGGCAATAAAGAGCAAACTAAATAATGCAGAATAATGAATACATGGTCTGGAAGACAGAATAATGGAAATCACCCAATCAGAACAGTAGAGAGAAAGACAAATGAAAAAAATGAAAGCAACAAATGAGATCTATGGAATAATATAAACCATGCCAATGTGCGCATAATAGGAATACAAGAAGGAGAAGAAAGAGAAAAGAGGATCAAAAACATATTTGGAGAAATTATGGCTGAAACTTCCCAAACCTAAAGGAAACAGATATCCAGGTAGAGGAAGCACAGAGGGTCCCAAACAAGATGAATCCAAACCACACCAAGACATATCATAATTAAAATGGCAAAAGTTAAAGATAAAGAGAGGATTCTAAAGGTATCAAGAGAAAAACACAGAGTCAGTTACAAGGGAACCCCCATAAGGCTATCAGCTGATTTCCCTACAGAAACTTTGCAGGCCAGAAGAGAGTTACAAGATACAGTCAAAGCACTGAAAGGAAAAAACCAGCAACCTAGGATACTCTACACAACAAGACTATCATTTAGAATAGAAGGAAAGATAAACAATTTCTCAGACGGGAGGAGCTTCAAGATGGTGGAAGGGTAAGACGTGTAGATCACCTTCCTCCCCACAAATACATCAGAAATACATCTACATGTGGAACAACTCCTACAGAACACCTACTGAACGCTGGCAGAAGACCTCAGACCTCCCAAAAGGCAAGAAACTCCCCACGTACCTGGGTAGGGCAAAAGAAAAAAGAAAAAAGAAAAAACAGAGACAAAAGAATAGGGACGGGACCTGCACCAGTGGGAGGGAGCCGTGAAGGAGGAAAGGTGTCCACACACTCGGAGCCCCTTCGCAGGTGGAGACTGCGGGTGGCGGAGGGGGGAAGCTTCGGAGCCACGGAGGAGAGCGCAGCCACAGGGGTGCGGAGGGCAAAGCGGAGAGATTCCCGCACAGAGGCTCGGCGCCGAGCAGCACTCACCAGCCCGAGAGGCTTGTCTGCTCACACGCCGGGGCGGGCGGGGCTGGGAGCTGAGGCTCGGGCTTCGGTCGGATCGCAGGGAGAGGACTGGGGTTGGCGGCGTGAACACAGCCTGAAGGGGGCTAGTGCGCCACGGCTAGCCGGGAGGGAGTCCAGGAAAAAGTGTGGAGCTGCCGAAGAGGCAAGAGACTTTTTCTTGCCTGTTTGTTTCCTGGTGCGCGAGGAGAGGGGATTAAGAGCAACGCTTAAAGGAGCTCCAGAGACGGGCGCGAGCCGTGGATATCAGCGCGGACCCCCGAGACGGGCATGAGACGCTAAGGCTGCTGCTGCTGCAGCCACCAAGAAGCCTGTGTGCAAGCACAGGTCACTCTCCACACCACCCCTCCCGGGAGCCTGTGCAGCCCGCCACTGCCAGGGTCCCGTGATCCGGGGACAACGTCCCGAGGAGAACACACGGCGCCATAGGCTGGAGCAACGTCATGCTGGCCTCTGTCGCCGCAGGCTCGCCCCGCATCCTCCGTACCCCTCCCTCCCCGCGGCCTGAGTGAGCCACAGCCCCCGAATCAGCTGCTCCTTTAACCCTGTCCTGTCTGAGCGAAGAACAGGCGCCCTCAAGCGACTTACAGGGAGAGGCGGGGCCAAATCCAAAGCTGAACCCCAGGAGCTGTGCGAACAAAGAAGAGAAAGGAAAATCTCTCCCAGCAGCTTCAGGAGCAGCAGATTCAATCTCCACCATCAACTTGATGTACCTGCATCTGTGGAATAACTGAAGAGACAACGAACCATCCCAAATTGAGGAGGTGGACTTTGAGAGCAAGAATACGTATATTTTTCTCCCTTTTCCTCTTTTTGTGAGTGTGTATGTGTATGCTTCTGTGTGTGATTTTGTCCGTATAGCTTTGTTTTTACCACTTGTTCTAAGGTTCTGTCTGCCCTTTGCTTTTTTCTTTTTTTTTAATATACATTTTAGCACTTATTATCATTGGTGGATTTATTTTTTGGTTTGGTTGCTCTCTTCTTTCTTTCTTTTTCTTTACTACTTAAAATTTTTTTTAATAATTTCTTTTTTTATTTTAATAACTTTATTTCATTTCATTTTATTTTATCTTTTTCTTTCCTTCTTTTTTTTCTCCCTTTTATTCTGAGCCGTGTGGATGAAAGGCTCTTGGTGCTCCACCCAGGCATCAGGGCTGTGCCTCTGAGGTGGGAGAGCCAACTTCAGGACATTGGTCCACCAGAGACCTCCCAGCTCCACGTAATATCAAATGGCGAAAATCTCCCAGGGATCTACATCTCAATGCCAAGACCCAGCTCCACTCAACGACCAGCAAGCTACAGTGCTGGACACCCTATGCCAAACCACTAGCAAGACAGGAACACAACCCCATCCATTAGCAGAGAGGCTGCCTAAAATCATAATAAGGTCACAGACACCCCAAAACACACCACCAGACGTGGACCTGCCCACCAGAAAGACAAGATCCAGCCTCATCCACCAGAACACAGGCACCAGTCCCCTCCACCAGGAAGCCTACACAACCCACTGAACCAACCTTAGCCAATGGGGGCAGACACCAAAAACAACTTGAACTACAAACCTGCAGCCTGCAAAAAGGAGACCACAAACACAGTAAGTTAAGCAAAATGGGAAGACAGAAAGACACACAGCAGATGAAGGAGCAAGGTAAAAACACACCAGACCTAAAAAATGAAGAGGAAACAGGCAGTCTACCTGAAAAAGAATTCAGAATAATGATAGTAAACATGATCCAAAATCTTGGAAATAGAATGGAGAAAATACAAGAAACGTTTAACAAGGACCTAGAAGAACTAAAGAGCAAACAAACAGTGATGAACTACACAATAAATTAAAATAAAAATTCTTTAGAAGGGATCAATAGCAGAATAACTGAGGCAGAAGAACAGGTAAGTGACCTGGAAGATAAAATACTGGAAATAACTTCTGCAGAGCAGAATAAAGAAAAAAGAATGAAAAGAATTGAGGACAGTCTCAGACACCTCTGGGACAACATTAAAAACACCAACATTCGAATTATAGGGGTTCCAGAAGAAGAGAAAAAGAAAGGTACTGAGAAAATATTTGAAGAGATTATAGTTGAAAACTTCCCTAATATGGGAAAGGAAATAGTTAATCAAGTCCTGGAAGCACAGAGTCCCATACAGGATAAATCCAAGGAGAAACACGCCAAGACACATATTAATCAAACTATCAAATATTAAATACAAAGAAAAAATATTAAAAGCAGCAAGGGAAGAACAACAAATAACATACCAATGGAATCCCCATAAGGTTAACAGCTGATCTTTCAGCAGAAACTCTGCAAGCCAGAAGGGAGTGGCAGGACATATTTAAAGTGATGAAAGGGAAAAACCTACAAGCAAGACTACTCTACCCAGAAGGATCTCATTGAGATTAGATGGAGAAATTGAAACCTTTAGACAAGTAAAAGCTAAGAGAATTCAGCACCACCAAACCAGCTTTACAACAAATGCTAAAGGAACTTCTCTAGGCAAGAAACACAAGAGAAGGAAAAGACCTACAATAACAAACCCAAAACATTTAAGAAAATGGTCATAGGAACATACATATCGATAATTACCTTATATGAAAATGGACTAAATGCTCCAACCAAAAGACATAGACTGGCTGAATGGATACAAAAACAAGTCCCGTACATATGCTGTCTATAAGAGACCCACTTTAGACCTAGGGACACATACAGACTGAAAGTGAGGGGATGGAAAAAGATATTCCATGCAAATGGAAATCAAAAGAAAGCTGGAGTAGCAATTCTCATATCAGACAAAATAGACGTTATAACAAAGACTATCACAAGAGACAAAGAAAGACACTACATAATGATCAAGGGATCAATCCAAGAAGAAGATATAACAATTGTAAATATTTATGCACCCAACATAGGAGCACCTCAATACATAAGGCAAATAATAACAGCCATAAAAGGG